>NC_142570.1:5757500-6957500 GCF_041283825.1 Pyrus communis
ATGAAAGCTACACCACACACTTAATTAAACTAAGATTTCCAACTACCACACCAAACACATTAATTGCACCTAATTATGTTGTTTTCCACACAACCTTACCTAACTTTGCAATTGTAAGCAATTACATCATCAAACTAGATATGGACTTGGGCTTTAGATTGGGTTGTGGATTACTTATTGTTTTGGGTTGACATTGATTCTCAACAAGGTCTCCATGCACCAGTTTGCTCTTCTGATACATTGTTCGCATAGCAATAATCATCTGGCAAAAAATTACTCCGTCATCACTTCAGTACCCAAAGAAAATATCAAACACAAAAAACATTTTCCTAGGATTGCGCTTGCAGTATCCATGTCTGAATCGGTAGTCCCCTTGTACATATCTATCCCTGTCCCTGAAATTTTTTGGCCGGCAAACAAGTAAGATATATTATAAATCTATTGCTATAAACGCACGTATGGAATCCAGCATGCTAACTAGACAGAAAAATGGAACAAAGAATGCAGAGATGTTGGACGACTACAAGGCTGTGCAAATTGCATCTGCCATCACTTCATTTAATAAGGAATGTTTGTAGGGTTTGGTGCATTGCCAACTCCCAAAACATTTTTTAAGAGTGGGGGACAAGAGAACTTAAACAAATATTACACCCATTCTCCTCCAGATTTGATCCTAGCCCTTCATTGAGGTTTCAGAATGTACACTTGTCACTCACACACACACACACAAAGCATTTAAACTGAAAACTAGCTGTTGGGACTAACCCTTCTTTTCTTCTTTCTTCTTCGATGCAGCAACAATTCATCCATTGGAGCTCCACTTGCTGCCGTCGATCCTTGGAACCAGAAGCAGTTTAGGGTCCAACAGGAGCTGCTGCCCCATTTGTTAGCCATCACTCCATCAACGCCTCTTCTCCCCCTGCTAAATCTTCTATTAAGGAAGATAACAAGTCTTCCATTTCTGTGACTGTAAAGTAGTTTAGCAACAGTTAATTGTGGTTAGTTTGTTATTAACTATGATTAGTTAGGATTCAGTTAAGGTAGTCAAGGGTATAATTGTAAAGAGTAAAAGGCTATATATATTCTCTTCTGTGTATATGTAAATTCATTCAGAGAAATAAAAGCTTGCAGCAGAAGATTTACTTTTTTCATGGTTTCATCGCCAGTCGCCTCACGGCTTTTCTCGATCCTCTCTTCCGCTCCGATCTTCTGATCTGTAATCTCGCCTTGTTCTCCGTGGTGATTTGCTCTGTGATTTGTTCTCCGTGGTACTCTGCCCTGTGATTTGTTGCTCTTGATCTGTCTTTCAATGGCGACTTCGTCTGAGTCGGTGGCTGTTCCCAATCCCTCTTCTAACCCTAATTCCTCTTCTAACCCTAATTCCTCTTCGTATTCATCTCTCACCATCCAAAACATTGGCAGTATGGTGCCAATCAAGCTCAAGAAGACCAATTATCTGCCGTGGTGTGCTTTGTTTGCTCCGATTCTTCGGCGTTATCGTCTTCTTGGTATCGTCGATGGCACAGAACCCTGTCCCGCTCCTCTTCTGCCTGATCGCACTCTTAATCAGGCGTTCGAAGTTTGGTATGAGAAGGATTAGAATCTACTGATCTGGTTTAATTCCACGTTATCTGAAGAGGTGATTCCTGTCACAGTTGGTGTATCGTCTTCTCGAGATCTGTGGCTCAAGCTCGAACAACGATTTGGGGTATTTCTGATGCACATGTTCATCAGCTTCGTTCTCGACTTCAAAGTATTCAGAAAGGTGCTCGATCCATGTCTGATTATTTGCAAGAGCTCAAAGAGATCTCCGACTCACTCACTGCTGCTGGCGCCTCAATTTCTGATCGTGATCTCATCGCTGCTACTCTTACTGGTCTTCCTGATGAGTTTGAATCCTTCACCGACTCCATCATGCTTCGGTTATCGTCTACATCGTTGGATGAACTGCATGGTTTGCTTCTTACCAAAGAGCTCTCTCTGAATCGTCGCAAGAAATGTGTTTCTTCCAGTCTGTCTGAACCATTTCATGCCTTATCGATTCAGGCCCAACCGCCCCTTCTTCCCACTCCTCCCCAGGTGTATGTGGCTCAGAATCAACCCCTTCAGCACTCTTTTCGTTACAATTCGAATCGTGGGAAAACAAATCGGGGTCATAGAGGTTCTCATCGTGGTAATTCCTTCCATGGTGGTTTCAATCGTGGCAACTCTGTCCATGGTGGTGTTCAGCGTGGTCACTCTTTCAATCGTGGTTCTTCATCTGGTCCTCGGGCTCCTTGTCAGATTTGTGGTAATTCCAGTCATGAAGCGATTGACTGCTTTGACCGTATGAATCCTGACATCTGTGGTCGAATTCCCCCTGCCAAGCTTCAAGCGATGTGTGCTCGTTATGATGCTAAGTCTTCTCCCACTTGGTTAATTGACTCAGGGGCCACCTCGCACATTACTAATGATATTTCACATATCAACTCTCCTACTCCTTACACTGGTGAAGACAAGGTTTACATAGGTGATGGTAAAGGTCTTACTATTTCCCATATTGGTTCATCTACATTATGCACCCCTACTTCTTCTTTTACACTGTCTAATGTTCTTCATGTCCCTCATATGCAACACAATTTGCTGTCTGCCTTTCAATTTCTCCGGGACAATTATTGTTCATTGACTCTTGATTCTGATGGCTCCGTTGTTAAGGATCGTTCCACAGGGAAGACGCTTTTGCGGGGTTCAGTTAAAGACGGCTTCTATCCTTTGCAGTCTACTACATCTTCTAGTTTCGTCTCTGGTACAGCTTCTCCTTCACTTGCTGCATCTGCTTTTGTCAGTATTAAAGCTCCAATAAAGATATGGCATAGGCGATTGGGTCATCCGTCTTCTGTCATCTTTCGTCGGGTCATCTCTACTAATCCTCTTGCAGTCCATGGCAAGCCTACAGTTGATTTTTTCTGTTCAGATTGTGCGTTGGCAAAGAACCACAAACGTCCGTTTGGTCTCTCTTCTTCAGCAACTACTCAGAGTCTTCAACTGTTACACTGTGATTTGTGGGGCCCTGCTCCTGTTACCTCTAGCAGTGGTTTCCGATATTACTTACTTCTCGTTGATGATTTTAGTAAATACAGCTGGTTTTTCCCTTTGAAGGCTAAGTCGGATGTATTTTCTACGTTTGTTGTTTTCAAGAATTATGTAGAAAATTTGCTTGGAAATAAAATCAAAGTGTTGCGTTCAGATTCAGGGGGTGAATTCACTGGTCATTCTTTTGCATCTTTTCTTAATGCGCATGGTATTTTTCATCAATTAAGCTGTCCACACACGCCTGAACAGAATGGCTGTGTTGAGCGTAAACACCGGCATCTTGTTGAGACAGCCAGAACTTTACTTGTAGCTTCTCATGTTCCTCATTTGTTTTGGGTCGAGGCTTTCTCTACTGCTCTGTATCTCATTAATCGTCTTCCCATTTCTGGTTCCTTACACTCTCCTTGGGAAATTTTATTTCATCAGCATCCGGATTATTCCAAACTCAAAGTTTTCGGCTGCCAATGCTTCCCATGGCTTAAACCCTATGTTCACAGTAAATTGGATGCCAAAAGTAAGTGTTGTGTATTTTTGGGCTACAGTCTTCAGCACAAAGGTTATCGATGCTTTGATCCGATTGACAACCGAGTCTATATCTCCAGGCACGTCCTTTTTAATGAAGATCTCTATCCTTTTCAGTCTCTGCCGCTTCAACCTTCTCGTGCTGCCCATGTTTCTCCAGTGAATTCTCCTTCCATGGACCTTTCTTTTCGCATGTCCACTCATCCTGCTGCTTCTTCACCTCCTGCTGCTTCTCCACTTCCAGACACTTCTCCACCGCCAGATCCTTCTCCAACTTCTGATGCTTCTCCACCCTCAGATACTTCTCCACCTCTCTCTCCCTCTCTGGTTAATACACATCCTATGGTTACCCGCTCCAAAGCAGGCATCTACAAACCCAAGGCTTATACAGCAACTAAGCATCCTCTCTCTGTTGCTCTGGATTCTGTTCCCAGTACTTATCTCCAAGCATCTAAGTTTTCTCACTGGCGCGCTGCTATGCAGGATGAATATAATGCCTTAATGTCTACAGGCACCTGGTCCTTAGTTCCTTCTAATTCTTCTCAAAACATCGTTGGCTGTAAGTGGGTGTTTCGGGTTAAGCAGAAACCTGATGGTACTGTGGATCGTTACAAGGCCCGGCTTGTTGCCAAGGGCTTTCATCAACAACAGGGTATTGATTTTCAGGAGACTTTCAGTCCGGTTGCTAAACCAGTTACCATCCGAATCCTTCTTAGTCTTGCTGTTCAACATAATTGGTTCTTAAATCAGTTAGACATCAGCAATGCCTTCCTTCATGGTGATTTAAAAGAGGATGTCTACATGTTTCAACCCCCGGGTTTTGTTGATCCTCTCTTTCCCGGTCATGTGTGCAAACTGCAAAAATCGCTTTATGGTCTTAAGCAAGCCCCTCGAGCTTGGTTTGACAAACTTTTTCAAGCTCTGAACGCTCTCGGTTTCCGACAATCTTCTTCTGATGCATCCTTGTTTGTGCTTCATGGTCCTCAGCTGGTTATTGTTCTTGTCTATGTAGATGATATTCTCGTTACTGGCCCTGATTCTCGTCTCTGTCATCACTTCATTCACCAGCTTAGTAATCTGTTTCCGGTGAAGGATCTTGGTCCCTTACACTATTTCTTGGGACTGGAAGTTCAGCGATCTTCTAAAGGGATATTTCTTCATCAAACTAAATATTTGCTTGATCTTCTTCAGCGGACAAATATGCAGGGTGCCAAACCTTGCTGTACGCCTCTTGGATCCCACAAACTGGATCACACTGGTTCTCTTCTTCCCAATCCCACTGAATATCGTTCTATTGTTGGAGGCCTTCAGTATCTCACGTGGACTCGACCGGACCTTGCTTTTGCTGTCAATCAGCTCTGCCAGTTTATGCATGCTCCGCGTGAACAACATTTTCAAGCTGCCAAACGTGTTCTTCGTTTTCTCAAAGGTTCTGTATCTCAGGGGTTATGGTTTACCAAGGGTCTTGTTGATCTCACCGCCTATTCCGATGCTGATTGGGCTGGCAGCACGTTTGATCGCCGTTCCACCAGTGGCTATTTTGTCTTTCTTGGTCCCAACCTCATCAGCTGGAGTGCCAAGAAGCAGAGTACTGTCGCCCGTTCGTCTACCGAAGCCGAATATCGGTCTTTGGCTCATACCGCTGCAGAACTCACTTGGGTTTGTAAAATCCTTCGTGATCTTCACTGTCCTCTACCCAAACTGCCTACCCTGTGGTGTGATAACATTTCAGCTATCTCTTTAGCCTCTAATCCTGTCTTTCATGCTCGTACTAAGCATGTTGAGATTGATTATCATTACATTCGCGAACTGGTTCTTGCTAATCTTCTCACAGTCCAGTTTGTTTGTAGTGCTGATCAATTGGCTGATCTTCATACAAAATCTTTGCCTAAAAATCAGTTTCGCTACCTATGTTCCAAGCTTCCAGTTGGCATCAGCTCTGATCCCTCCTCTCGCTTGAGGGGGTGTATTAAGGAAGATAACAAGTCTTCCATTTCTGTGACTGTAAAGTAGTTTAGCAACAGTTAATTGTGGTTAGTTTGTTATTAACTATGATTAGTTAGGATTCAGTTAAGGTAGTCAAGGGTATAATTGTAAAGAGTAAAAGGCTATATATATTCTCTTCTGTGTATATGTAAATTCATTCAGAGAAATAAAAGCTTGCAGCAGAAGATTTACTTTTTTCATCTTCCCACCACCATGAATCTACCGCCTGGCAGCCTACAGATCGTCAGACCTGCGTTTTTGGCCTGCCCTGTCTAATAATGGAAGCTCAACTGTCTTAAATTCCTGGCTCCGCCACTGGTCGTCGTCCTTGGAGTCCAAATAGTCCAATGTATCTCCGACGTCCGAGTCCGACGTCCGAGTCCGACGTCCAAAGCTCCTCTTCCTCTTCGTTTTCTTCTTCCTCCTCTGCTTCTGGTTTTCCTTCAGGAGGTGCTTTCTCTTTCTCTGCTATTTCTTCAACGGCGGCCATTTGCGATTGGTATACTAATTTTTGTGGGTATTTTGCAGAGGAGGGAAGGTTGTGGGGAGCTGAGCTGACACCGTGTGAGGCGGCACAGTCGGAGTCCCGACGGAGTTTTAGGTGGTTTTGATTTCAGAAACGGCCAAAAGCCGCTTGCGATACAGGGTTTTGCGCGCGATGGAAGACGCCACGCAAGACTATGAAATTTCTTCTTAATTAGAAAAAGCACCACCATAACTGTAAGTTCTATACAATATCACCTCGGAAGTCGAAAGGGTTAAATTGAAAGAACAAATTTAAACTCTTAGTTAGGTAATTTTCATTGCTCGAGACTCCCTTAGCAGGAGCATCTCTAATGGAGTCCCTTTAACTATAAAGTCCCTTAACATAGGGATAAAATTAAATTTAACTTGCATATGATATAATATTTTAATGGATAGAATGTTAGGTTTTCACCAATACTTATTAGGTACGAAACTCTCGCTAACCTAAATAATTGAAATAAACTATCCCTCACCTACATAATTGAAATAGTTTCGAACTTTCCCTATTCTTCTTTATGTTAATATTTTTCTTTTTTTTTTTTGAAAAAAGGGTAGCAAGATATAATTAAAAGGTACTGTTAGAAAGATCAAAATTTTAACATACTTATTTTTTATTCGTAACACATCATATAATATGTAAATTTTGTTTAAAAATTAGTCTACTTAAGGTTACTCATAATTAAAATTGCAATTAATCATTCTCTTCTCTCTGTCTCTCTCTGTCTCTCTCTGTCTCTCTGTCTCTTTTTTATTTTTATTTTTTAACATTTATTCCGTAACTTCCATAAGGATTAAGGACTGTCCCTTCCATAATATGCATGCGTACGAATTGCAAATACTATACACACACACATATGTAGCTAGGGTTTAGCAAAACCCTCAAATCGATTTTCCATCGACGATGAGGCAATTACAAGTAGCTCCTCCTGCTTCTGCTTCCGATGAGATTGAGAACAGGGATGCTAATGCAATATACACAGACGACAGATTCAGTGCTCTTCCCGATGAAGTTATCATCGTATCCTGTCCCCTCTTCCCTTCTCAGATGTCATCCGAGTCGGAAGCTTGTCGAAAAGATGCGGGTAAGTTTGTTCTTCGATTCCCACCTTGAACTTCTCTGAATTTCCCTCAGATTCCACAGCCACCTTCGAAAAGCGGTTGGATCTGCTGGCTTTCTTGTACAGCTTCTTCTCCCACCGCGATTGCAACGACAACGTCGACAGGGTACAATTACAAACTCTTAATAATAATTGGGAATTTCCGTACCGTCGGTTTAAGTGGCAAATCAACATCCCAAATTGGAGGGAATATGAGGCACGTCAAGTTTGCGCTTGTATTCGTAAGGCTGTCGGGTGCCGTGTTGAAAATCTTTCTGTTTTCGCCGGGAGACAGGCTCGTGACGCCGTCTCCTTTGAAGCCACCGCGGGTTGGCTACCAGTCCGGGGAAGTCCTGAACCGTTAGAGTTTCCTTGTTGCGTTTTAAGTTCTAGGTCTCTGAAGTCTATAGATTTTGAAATGCTTGGTACAATTATTAAAGCTCGCAGCTTTAGTACCTGCATTATCTCTAATCTGGTACGTTTGAGGTTGAAAAATGTGATTATGGAAGATGGTGAGGGATTTTGCAAATGGGTTTCGTCGGCTTGCAGATTTATTAAGGAATTGGTGCTTGAAGATGTGGATAGGTTACAAAATATCACCATTGAAAGCTCGTCTTTGGAATCATTTCGGCTGCTCATGTTATCGGGGCGGCATCCCCTCCACCTTCTTCATATCTCTGCTGAGAAACTTGAGCATGTAAATATAGCCTGCGTGACTCGAGAACTTAGGGGCAGGAGAATGGAAATTTCTGCTCCAAATCTTAGGTATTTGAAGCTGCATTGGAGAGGAATCAAGGTGATGAGCATTCGGAATCCAGGGGAATTTAATTGTTTGGAGAAAGCAGACCTTGAAGTTGACTCCATTGAGCACGGAGTTGATATGGATAACAGCACATCTCGCGACCAGTCCCTCCTCTCTAGGGTTATTCAGACTGTAAAAGTTCTTACTTTACGCTACAGATGGACTATAACAACTCTCTCCAAGGAAGGTTGCACTGCACCACCATTACATAATGTTCGGTGCTTGCGAATTAGTACTTGGATTTGTTACGAATTTGACAACAACCTAGTCCCAACGGTGGCCTCTCTTTTCAGAAGACTTCCTAACTTGAATACCTTGGAGATTTACGTATCCTATTTATTTGGCATAAAAAAACAAAGATTTGATAGGAGGTATTGGCAACTCCAAAACCTAGATTTTATATCTCAGCTCAATTAAGGATGTACCCTTAGAGGTTTGTGAAGGGTCAAACGACTCTAATCTAATCGAGTTTGCAAGGTATGTGCTCGAACATGCTCAGAATTTGAAGAAAATGGTTGTGATTTGTAAACCCAGTGAATCAAGGTTGTTAAGTTTAATAAGGTCAAGCATGAGTATTTCCAATGCCCCAGTTGTCTTTCTGGAAAAAGGCTCTAAGAAAAGCCAAGGCGAGGGAGCAGGGAAAGAGCATGACCATAAGCGCAGTAGTAGTAGGTATTCTCGCTAGTATATGCAGCTAAAAGTATTAAGCTATATTAATTACGATTAGTTTTATTTTTTCTATTCTGTTCAATGTCAATTTTACATTGTGAATGTTCAATAGAATTTCTTATTTATTCATTTTCAAATTGATGAATGTTAGTAATGGTCATAGGTTCAGTTATGTTTTTTGTATGGTTTTATTTCAACGTTTATGCTTTTAGTGAATTGAATAAATTAATAGACATGTGTATTTTGACGGAATAGTTTCTTGATATTTTGTCATACATATTATGATTGGGAATATTCCTATAAGAAATTGAATGGGTTTCATGTTTCCAACCTCTACAATGAAAATTTGGTTTCATGTTTCCAACCTCTACAATGAAAGATTAATCATAAAATGATTTCATATTGAGGAAATTTAATTGTCATACCTTTCATTTGAGTTATAAAAAGGATCTCATAATGTTTAGTTGATGTGCTTTGGTGATACCTGCACTCAGGTTTAGCAAGCATCTCATAATGTTTGGTAGTACTTTGGTTTCTTTTATCTTCAAGGGAAGGGATCCTTACTTTTTTTTTTATTTTATGAAAATAGGGTTTAGTTGTAGTGTCCATACTACATTGAACTTTAATGCTAAACCGTTTATTTTTCAAGTTGCACCTCATAGATCATCCTTGCAAAATATTAGCCAAATCGGAAGTGTTTAAAACATCTAATTGGGTTCAAAGAAATTAACAAATACTTTGTTATATAAGAAAAAATGAAACTTTATCCTGATAATTAAATAGGTAAATGGTTTCGGATTGAATTGAATTTTTGCAAGGATGATCTATGAATCGAGACTTACAAAATAGATGTTCGGATCCTTGAAGTTCAATGTGGAGTGAACCCCACACCTAATCCTTTTTTTTTTTGAAAAAAAAGAAAAGGAAAAGGGATCCCTTTGCATAAAGGCTTGCTCCTTTAAATTTTGAATTGTAAATCTCATGAGGTTGCTATGAAATTGTGTTTGCACGATGGAATGATGATCCTCTCCAGATTCTATTTACGAGAATCCTGAGAATCCTTCAATCACATTCGTTTATCGTACATCGTGCGGCTAGTTTTCATCAAGTACTGTTTATATTTAATCTTAAATAAAAAGATTTACAATGATTTATGACCATACAATATACGATAAACGGATATGATTAGAGAATTCCCAGGATCCTCAAAAAGAGGATTCGAAGAGGATCCTCATTCTGCACGATGAAATTGCCATGTTCAAGATTTTTTTGTTTAATGTTAAAATTTCCACATGGCAATCAATCCACGTGGCATTTCTTAAACCATGTGGCATCTTAGGTTCTACGAGTAGGATCCAAATTGTAAGATCCAACATCGCCCAGGGGAGTGATCTTTATATGTATATTCTTATCTCTACCTAGCACGAGGCCTTTTGGGAACTCACTGGCTTCGGGTTCCATCGGAACTCCGAAGTTAAGCAAGTAGCGCGCGAGAGCATTCCCAAGATGGGTGACCTATCGGGAAGTTCTCATGTGAGTTCCCAAAAACAAAACCGTGAGGGCGTGGTTGGGGCCCAAAGCGGACAATATCGTGCTACAGTGGAGTTGGGCCCGGGAAATGGTCCCGCCCGGGCCGGGATGTGACAATTTGGTATCAAAGCCTAACCTTAGCCGTGATGTGTCGACGAGGACGTCGGGCCCCTAAGGGGGGTGGATTATAAGATCCCACATTGTCCAAGTGAGTGATCCTTATATGTATATTCTCATCTCTACCTAGCATGAGGCCTTTTGGGAGCTTACTGGCTTCAGGTTCCATCGGAACTCCGAAATTAAACGAGTAGCGCGCGAGAGCATTCCCAGGATGGGTGACCCATCGGAAAGTTCTCGTGTGAGTTCCCAAAAACAAAACCGTGAAGGCGTGGTTGGGGCCCAAAGCGAACAATATTGTGCTACGGTGGAGTCGGGCCCGGGAAGTGGTCTCGCCCGTGCCGGGATGTGACATAAATCCTCTCCGGATCTAAGGATCCTGAACCTAAGGATCAAATGATTCGACCTGTTGAAATTTGATCCAACGGTTACAAACAGGAGACCCGTTTAAAAGTTATAATAATTGTAGCCGTTGGATCAAATTTCAACGGACCGGATCATTTGATCCTTAGGCTTAGGATCCTTAGATCTGGAGAGGATCTGGATCCCTATGAGTGCAACTTTTGGCAGGATAACTGGGAGATATTTTTCAATGTGATCGGTACACGGGGTAATACACCACGTGTTACTATACAAATTGTGGGATACGTGTGTTAAAAAGTTAATAACTTAAAAAATAAAATTTCACCACTTATATAAAAACACGTGGTGTACCACTCGTGTTCCTGTCACAATAAAAAATTACTTGATAATTGGGTCTGATTAGGTGATGTGGTTACTAACAGTAGTGAAAGTGGCGAGATGCTAAAGTTTTTGTTTATGCGTGCTTAGAGACTTCCAATATAGGTCTACATTTATAAGAGGAGAATGTAGCAATGATCCTTCAATTTTAACTGAATTTGGAGCAATGGTTCCTCAATTAAAAATTTGTAACCAATGATCCCTTTCTCATCAAAGATTCAAAACGTACGGATAAGATCATTTTTATTAACTCCGTCAGAAGTTCCGTCAAAATGGAGTCACGTTGAACACAAGTGAGATTGAATCAATGGCTAATATGAAAAACCAAATGAGAAAATTATAGCAATAGTCCTTTAACTTTAACCAAATTAGAGCAACGGTCCCTCAACTTTAACTCAACTAAAGCATTGGTCCCTCAACTTTAACTAAAAATTTTGACGGAGTTGACTAAAAGAAGTATAGCTACACGTTTTAATAAGTTAAGAGATTAATAATTATAGATTATAGTTAAGAGACCAACACTCTAAGTAATTAAACTTAAGAAACTAATACTACAATTTTCTCGATTTATAAATTGTACTAATTTTATAAAATGACCACAAACTCTGAAAATTAGAAATACTTTTGTCTCATGTGCAAATTGCTCTAAAAAGTACAAAGACCTTTGTCTCATGTGCAAATTGATCCCATCGATACGTTTTGATATTTATTTTCTTCCCAAAACCCCTTTATTAATAATATCATATAGAATTATACAATATTGTATGCACGTAAGGTGCACCAAATACTTTTTATTTTTGCAAGTTGAGTACAACATTTTGGATGAAATTAATCATCTAATTTTAGCCCCTAGTTGCTAAAATGATTAGCTCTTGACACATGGTTGATATTTGAGCGATATGTCGTCACCAAGGAAATTTGATTTTGGTCGAAATTTAATCAAAAACTTTGAACCACATGGTTATGGGATGACACAAACGTCATCGACATTTGAGGGGTTCATACATAAAAAATTTCCCATCACATCTGTGGTCTCCAACTCGCTCTAAAGTGCAAGTGGCCCTTATCACAATGATGAAAATATATTGAGCCCTTACATGACGGTGTAGATTCAAACCCTATCAGTAGCTAATTTAACATCTAATCGAACAACATCTATTGTTTGACCAAAAAAAACCCTCTAAAGTCGTATGCAGCCGTTCGGACATAAGTTTATGAGAATTTAGGCAACGCAAAAAGTCCAAAAGGACAAACCAAACAGGCATACATGATTCATAAGTCCGAGGAGAATAAATTTGAGAATTTAACCGGAAATTTCAGATAATGTAACATGAAGAAACCTCCATGTCTTTGAAGTGTGAGAAGTTAGTATTATCCATCTCATGTACACCCCACTTCTGGGTGTCACCATAACCTTAAAACCACGAAAGCTGCAGGTCGATTTCGATTGCTAAAGCAATAATTGGGATGGACCATATCAAAAAAGAACGTCTACGATGTATTCAAGAATTTAGGGCCTGAAGTTGCCTTCGAAGATCTTCTAGGTCGTCGATAGTACCCTCTGTAGCTTCAGTTGGCGGTTTTTGGAACTCATCTGCACTGGGGAGCTCGCGAACAAGACCTTCTGGAAGTGCATCTGATGACAGGTGATGATGAGAAAACAAGTGATTCATAAATTTGGAAACTCATAAACAGATCAAATATAAAAGGAATTGTAAAACCTTACATAATTTCAGTTTTAAAAGGTGGAAAAGTGTGTTGAGTGAAATCAATAGAACTTGCAACATTAAAGGATAAATCACCTGAAGTTTTGGCATCTGTACTTTCCGGCTCGGTATCATCAACAACACTGCAAACAAACACAAACCGAACGTATGTTTTCATTTCCACGAAACTAGTCCTCCGAAATGCATGTCATTCTTTTTATATGCAACATAGGACACATCCCTGATGTGCGTAAGTATTAACATGAAGAAACATTAACTACTAAATATGAAGAACGTTCCATTGTTGGTAGAATTACCTTATTTCCCATTCATTATCAAGATGAAGTGGAGATTCCGGAACTGATGATGCTTCAGCTTCCATCTTTGCTTTAATTGCAGCATCCCTAGCTGGCTTTACAAGCAAGTATTCTTTCTGCACGGTAGACATTGCCTCAGCGTCAATGACAAACCAATTAACCAGATGTTTAAATAATCATTAGGTTCAGTTCCGGTGCCCAAGGCTGGATCTTAGTTTCTTTACCTGCCGTTCCAGACAAGCAAAATTAGAACACTGAGGGTTTGGCTTCATTTCCATGGTTGGGAAGAAGTCTTTAAGAGAATTATATCCCTGCAACCAAGAAAATCAAAATTTAGGCGGATCAGCATGGAGCAGTGACGAAGCATTTGATGCTAAATGTTAAAAATATAGATCTATGAACTTACTAAATCCTTTGAGATGTTTTTGCCAAATAAAAGCAGAACAAGAGAGAATGCAACATACAACTTACCAAGTATGGGGAGACGTTTCCGAAGTTCAGCAAGTATTTTAGTGTATTTTGGACTAGAAGCCCAGCAACAACTCCCTGTAAGATGAAACGAAAGTTAGTTGCTATTGCTATATGAATAACAGCTGTACAATTGTCCATAGTACCACAACATAAATCTGAAGCAAAGTACCAGTGCAAACCCAAACACTAATAAGTTTGAATAACAAAAGTCCCAAGAAGGGACAGCCACCAGAGATTGGAAGGGAAACCTTCTTACCATAGTGGTAGGTAAAGATGCAGCACAAACCCCTTCACGCTTAAGTGTACGTTCATCCACTCCAGATGCTACAACCTAAGGAAGAGATACAGAAGAAGAAAAAAGTTATCACTTTTCCAGCATTCATGTTCCATGTTTCTCACTGAGAATCCTCCAACATCATCAAAATTCAAACAAAAACAAAACAAGCATACCAAAGGTGGTGCACATGCAAAACATGCAGTTTCACCAGGAATCAGCAACTGAATATGGCCTGAAACGGCATCCTCAGACACACCTGTCAAAGTTTATGTTCTTCGTGTGAATTTCCACGTAAATTATAACTAGATTTCGTATAGATATGTATTTCAAAAATTTTCTTTTTTCAAGATATAGCCCGTATGTCTCTTTGATTAAGAAAAACACATGCAGAATAAAGTTTGTATGTCTAACAAATGCGAGTACCATATATTTCATACATACAAATGATACATGCACATATATCTACAGCTGAGATGCATCTGATCAACTGTGCACTTCAGCCTTGTATATCTGATCTAGATGTGGGTATCTTAGGTCCTGATTAGATCTCACCAAATATGAATGTCAATGCATGTTGCACACCATGGGACCTTCAGTTAACGCTTAGGGTACTACAATTAGTAACTACTTTGCTTACCAGACTCCATCCATGTCTGATTCAGTTCATTGCAAGCCTGTATCAGACAGGGAAAGAAATTAGACAAAAGTTTTCTTGGAGGCAGAAGGAACAAAGACAACTAACTATATAACCTCATACCTGATTAACAGCCATTCTTGCTTCATAATTATCAACACAGCTTAACACAAGGTCTATTCCAGTGCCTTCTTTATTTGGGCGAAACGATTTATTTTTTAAACTAGACATAAAGGTATCAAAACCTTGCACTGTTGTGATGTTCAGTGTATAGCTCTAAACACAAAGAAGTTGATCAGCACGGTTATAAAATTGGCACTATGTTTGAACAATTAAATATACAAGGATCCGTACTAATAGCATCAACATATAATCACTCATCTACGCCTAGAAACTATAGATGGAAATTCAAGATTGGATGCATTTTACAGACATAATGAAATTAGGTAGAAGAAAAATCATGAGAAATGATTACCTCGAGTATAACATCGGGATTTATGTCTGAAAGGGTCTGTACAGCAGCATCTGTTTTTGTCATGCCACTCTGAAACGGAAAAAAAAAATCACATTAAAATTTTAATCATGAAGTACTTGGAAATTATAATGATGATCGCAGCACCTAACCTTTGAAGCAGAAAATGACATGACTGAGACAAAACTAGTGAAGACAATTCAAAAACAAAGAATGACGAATGAGAAAAACAAGTATCAATACCTGTTCTGGTCGAAAGAATAACCTATTCATGTTAGCTAACTCTACTTTGTCATAATCATACAACAAAAGGCGACCAATACCACATCTTGTAAGCATCTCAGCTGCTACACTTCCTACACCGCCTACTCCCTGCAAACAAACCAAATAGGAAGTCAGGCATTGATATAACAAAATTAAATTTCATTCTACAATAACAGAAGGAACACTAAAGAGGAGATAAATACAGACAACAATGGCAACTGAGAAATCCCGTATTCTTTCATAGTTCTCCACAATACCCATCCTCTGAAGTGCCATAAGCCTACTGTAAGGATTGCTATCTACCACCTCGGCGCTCATATCCTGTCAACACAAACATGTAATGCATGAACCAACAATACAATCATCATCACACATTTTGACAATGATAGTAGATAAACCGTAAAATTACCTTCACTTTTGAACGCCGGACAGGTCCAGACTTTGAAAGGCTCGTAAGGCGTTCTACGCGCAATTGTAGCTACAAATTACATTTTTCATGAAGCAAATAGAAAAGTCAGTTCTACAAGAAAAAATTACAAAACTTTAAACTCATCCTTTAAACTTATCAGCATTCGGCGAGCTGAAACTCACAATTTACTAAATTTTCATAAATTAAACTTCAAGCTGAACAAAGATAAAATCAATTATCCTTGTTTCTTTCTCTTAATTTCTCAGGAAACAAACAACCACCATAAAACTAAACTAATAAAACATGCAACCAATAAACAAGCAATCCTAATCAAATGATTGCGCATATATTACTGAAAATTATCACAGATTAACGACCGGCACCTGAATTTTCACATGAACAATTAACAATATTTAATAAAACAAAAAACTGATCCGTTTCAGCCAAATCAAGCAGCTAATTCGATCGAAACCAGTAAAATCCAAACCAAAAGCTCTCACAAATTCTCATCTGTATCTCAAACGAATCGGAAATGTGAGATTTCACCTTATCGATTGGAGCATGATGAGAAGGATCGGCCAGCGATCTCTTCAGCGATTCCAGATCGTTCAGCATCTCCTTCAGTTCCACCTCCATTGCCTCTCTCTCTCTCTCTCCTCCCTCTCTCTCTCTCTCAAAAAGGCTCTTAAATTCGGTCCTATTCGGATCGCTACCTTCCTTGCGAGAAGCGTTTACATGCGATGCACTTTACCGTTGCGAATTGTTTTTATTTATTTTTTTCTTGGCGGAATTGGAATTTGGCAGCGAAGGAATTGCCGTCACTGTTGCCACTTCGCCGGAGCTGGTCTGTGAGTCTGTGAGACTGAGAGTGGAACAACAACCAACTTTGCTACCTTTTGCGTTGTTGGGCCGAGTTGAGGCCGGCCCAATTATAATTTGGGCTCATGTACGACAGCAAAGCACGCTTTTGGGGTGTTGGCACGGAATTCCACTTTCGTTTTTGTTGATTGACGAAATTAAGCTATTATTATCCTTGGTCAAATTAGCAAGCTACACGACTTAAATTGTGACAATTTAGTGGTGTATTCCATTGGGATATAAGGTCAAAGTTGAACTTCGTTGCCAATAGCAATATGGCTTGTGATATTCCTCGTCCTATGAAGTGGGAGGTTTTATGATCGATTCAGTTTGATGATAAATTTGATATCTAATTATTATGGATGCTTTATTGTACGTGTTAGCCTAAATTTCGCACCCTTAATGTAGAATATTGTCATATCAACAGTATAACTTCATCCAAACTACATGAATCAAAGCCATTATTTTCCCTTTGTATGTAACGTAAAGGTGGAGCCTAAAGTGAAGGAAACCTTTCGACTTATTGTAATATTGTGTGCAATTGTGCATCCCGACTTTTGTTCCTGCTGGCGAAATTTCAGATGGAATTATCGAAATTTCAGATGGAATTATCAATCATACAGTTTGATACGCCACCCCAACAGCCACCACCCAATTTTTTGTCAACCATATATTTCCATGTTTTAGTGGGTCTAAGTTGTGGTCTTGTACAACTTCCCACACCTTTCAGTTTCCATTTTGTCCTCTCTCTAGAATTCTAGGACCATTTTAATCCTAAAGAAAAATTGATGGGAAGTAGGAACATATTCTTTGGTGCACTGAACCAAGTAAAAGCTTTCATGAACTTGGACTAATTCAATCCTAGGTATGATGGTATCTGTTCGTGATTGAGATACGATTGGAACTGAACTATGAATCTATTCTAATTTTATTTCTTCCCATTTAGGACAACACCAAACGCAACTCATATACAACTTTTACTATGATGAATCCCATGTTCTTCATCAATTTAGATGTATTCGATCTTACGTATAACGTGTGTGTGTGTGTGTGTATGGTATGTAGTGTGTGGTATTTACAAGGTTATCATTTTGTAGTTTTTGGCTTTGACCAAAAGCAGACAAGCAAGCTGTTGTCATTTGTCAGGAATGCAACCTTATAGCTGCAATAGCAACAGTAAAGCTCATGATAAAACCGATAGCGTACCACATATCATGGTATTATTCATATATATGTGCCCTTAGCGTGCACAAAAAGGAAGGTGCACTCCTAGGGTTCTAGCTTCACAATTGATCACAATCCACATTTGATGACCTAAAAACCTTAGCCAACACTAAATCAATCGATCGATCGCACAGATTTTGTGTCAGTTCGGAAGGTAGCAGCCGAGCTTTTCGGCCTTAGCATGCCGCGGCAAGAGAAGCAACAGCACCATCCATGTATCATTACAAGAATGAATGCCAATCAAGTAGTGAAGTTTCACTGCATATATTCTTCGTTTAGTAGTGAAATTATTGTTGCACAAAAGTTGCAGATAAATGGGTCTCTAAAATTTGTTTGGATAGATTTGGGAATCCTTCAACAATGAGCATTGTTTTACAAATAATTTAGGGTTTAAATTTATCATTGAGTCTTTTTCACTCAATATGCATGCATGTGAAGAAGCACTTGGTGTTGTGATTATGCCCCTCAACATGAGTTATAATCACTTGTAAATTCTCTCAACAAACTTGTACACTGCTTTTGAATAGAACAGCTTATATAAAACGGATTAACCGCTAAATAACATGCTTAATAATGAAGTATTATGTCAATAAAAAATTTATGCATGACATACAATGACTTAATAAATCCCTTTCATATATATCCATATCGATTTTAAAGAGTGGTTTATCCTTCTATCTCAAATTCTCATAAGCACAGAAAATAGTTAATTTAAGATGTGGGGAACCTTACATCAGTCAGTCACTGTCATTCCCTCTTGAGTTGCGAAGTCAATAAGCGAAATCTAGCTATGACACTCAGAAATTTGCATCATTTACTTGCCCAGGTATTTGAGAAAACAATCATGTGAATATAAAACAAGAACAGATGACCGACCATGCTCTAGAAGTTATCTAAAAAATTATTAACCCCTGATGATGCAACTTTGCTTGTTGTTATGGCTAATTAGTAATTAACCCCTCCTAATTAATATTAATATATATATATATATGATATAAATATCTGTGGGTATATCTGTCTCTTTTGAAACGTGGGTTCTCACTTCTCATTATGTTTTTCTGGGCTGGAGACGATGAAAAATATTAAAACAAATATTTAATCGTATTATAGTTGCTCCGAAAGTACCGTTGTTAGTTAATTAGTATGTGTTCTTGTGTATAGATTTATATATTAGTACTGTCGTTGGAGACTCAAGTGAGGTCTTCATATATTAATTAAGCAGCTAGTCATCGGATTGGGATAACTTGCAGAAGAAGATGGACATTATTTAGATGTTTATGCAGCACGCAACGCAACCACGTATATAATTGCATCGCATGGATGATGAACAAGTTAATGTCGACATTTTCTATTGATTTAATCGTTAAAACAATAACTTTCTTCATCAACTGAGATTAATCATGGCTGACTTCTAAGTTCTATATCTTTCTCTATCAAATGAAATTATTAATTGTCGCCCAAGTTTCCTTTTCGCGAGAAATTTTAGTAAAATGTGATATATATAGCATTACTCAAGTTTCACACATAATATCGTATGTACATCATATACTTACGTAAAATCGTCATAAATGTAGAGATTTTTCACAATATGAATTTTACATAATGACGCCACAATGGAATGACAAACGTATCCTTTCTCTACTTAAAGTTAAATCGATATCTAATATCGTAATGCATACAATCGAGTTCATACTGCACATAAAAATATAAAGAGTAATGTGTAGGTAGATCAAATTTTAGACCAAATTTGCAAATCATGTTATGTATCACCAATAGAAAATAAGCACGTTAATCAGTACTTAAGTAATAATCCAATCATCAACAACCACGTCATATGATTTACATAATTTGGTCTAAATAATTAGTCTTCCTAACATTAACCGAGTATAAAATATGTCACCTAGATGAGCCATCGCACACCTAATTAAAAGATGTGGACAAGGTTTTGGTCGGTAATATGGTACAAATAATTTTGATTAACAAATTTGTCACTTAGCGTTAGCGTAACAAAACTATGGCCGGACCCCAAAATTGAAAAGATCTAAGTCTACTTTCTCACGAGGCTTCAGTAATGATGCATGTATATAGCCAACTAACTGGTTCTAATTATTTGAGGTCTTTAGCATTAGCCATATGTAATCCATTAAACGACGTCGCAACTACCTTAAAAAGCTTAAATTGATTGATGACATTGCCACCTTAACCTAATAGGCAAAAGATTAAGCCAAGTGTTTGAACATGCAGTTAGCCTAATAGCCTCCTTTCCAGATTAGTTTAGTGGTATAATTTTGTCCTGGACCAAAGCACCTACATTGCGACTGCTTTACATCATGGGGGTTTTAATTAATTAATTAATTAACCATTGATTTAGCTCCTTGTGTCTAGATTATGATTGAGTTAAACAAAATGATTATAAATCTGAATAAATAAATAAACGATAAGGCCTAAAGAGATACAATTGTTAAATTGTTAATATCTGAAATGTCAAAGGTGAATGCATGCTTGTGGCAAATGGCGGCAACGCAGCACTCAGTTTCCACCAAACTGTTTTGAAATGGGCAAGAGTTGTATTCCACCAACAGATCCACATCTTCACGCCTTATCCAAATCCTCATTTCGATAACCAAACTGTAGAGGTTTGGAATTTTTTTACTATTTTTGGTATTCAATTTTCGTTCATGTCCCCACCGAGGTGAAATATATATGTATCCACGTTAATAACTTGGTTTGCAAAACTTTCCCACCTCACAACTTGCACCATCATGCCCTAGGGTATGAAATGTGTAATCAAGATAAAGATGGGGGCAGATGGAGACATCGTATTAGGGCCTTGACTCTGATGAAAAGTTTTGAGTGCATGAGCCGGTAATATTAGAGTGATTTTTGAAAGAATCGAATCGGAAGTAACAAGCAGCATTCTCATGAAGAACTGTTTCTTTGTTTTATGCATATAAATGGCGAAAAGGTCTCCAAATTGAATTATTATTTTGCATATATTATCTTTAAATGATGATAGAAAACATGAACTATTCCGATTATGATGCTCAGATGGTAAAGATTCGTTAATTGTAAGTAGGGAGGACAAGTAGGTTTTTCTATGGGAGAACACAAGTATTATAATTATGTATATGCTTATGTATAAATTCATTAAATTTCGTGGTATACTATAGTATGTTTATACTTTTTTTTTATACACAAGTGTATGATTAATATGAAAACCATGAACGAAATGTATCCACAACTAACATTAAAATACAAAAGTTAATTACAAATTACATCACT
Organism: Pyrus communis; assembly: GCF_041283825.1. NCBI lineage: Eukaryota > Viridiplantae > Streptophyta > Magnoliopsida > Rosales > Rosaceae > Pyrus > Pyrus communis. The sequence continues at coordinate 5,778,476 of NC_142570.1, forward strand.
TTAGAAAATAATTAACATTAAACATCAAAATATTTCATAATTATTTTAACGAAATAAGTTTGAAACACTTGGAAATTTTTTAAACCGGGAATTCAGAATTGTCGAAATCTCTAATTAAATGCAATTGAATTTTCCCCATTTCAAATTTTCAGAATAAAAATACTATTCCAACTTGCACCTTAGGTAATACCGCCATGTGTTATTTGTACGAGTGACGTAATTAGTTTATTTCTAAAATAAAATAATAATAAAAGTACGTATATAAAATAAACAACTATACTTTGTGTGACGACACTTTACGCGACAACGATTGGCGTCGCACAAAACTGTTTTGCGCGACATAGGTGCACCTGCGTCACTCAAACAGTTTTGCGCAACGTTTGGTGTTTAGTATCGCGCAAACATACTTTGCGCGACAAAATTTACTGCGTCACTCAAGTTGCCATCGTGCAAATATATTTTTGTACTAGTGCTAGATTAATAATACTACATAACAATATTGCAAAAAGTCTAGAAAAATGCCTCCTACATTATATAATAATCCCTAACAACTAATATTTGCATGAAAATTTGAGACTTAAACAATGGTTTATGCATGTGACAACTTCCATGTTTAATTACAAGAGAAAAGATAAGACACGTGTATATATTTTTTATAAAAGGTTGTGAAACTTTCACGACTCTCAGTTTGCAACTTGCACGACCATGGGCTAGAGTATGAAATATGTAATGAATCGATGGGGGCAGATATAGACATCGTATTAGGGTTTTGACTGTCATGATTTTTTTTTTTCTTCCATAAAATCGTAATACCGTTACGTCTTATAGTATGAGTGTGATTATTTTTTTGTTTTTTTTGTTGAAAATTATGAAAGATTACATAAGAATATCACGAGACTACAAGACATCAACTATAACTGCAACTAGCAACCGATAACAAGAAGAAAGAGCTTGCTCAAAAAAATTGGACCCAAACTGCATGACAAACCCAAACAAACCAAATCATCACTAACAAAATTCTTTTCACTATAAATATGACGAATTTCACAAGACGTGCATAAAGACACGATAATTCAGTACTAAACTTTCTAAAGGATGATTATCCACTTTTGCATTTAAAATCAATTGTAGTGAAATTGGAGATCCAATTTCACCATCATTTTCTTATTTCCATTATTCCATCCAAGTTGCAGCTCAATAAAACATCTCAACTTCAACACATAGAATCTCACCTCGACCAAAATTAGCATAAAAATACTTAATATTATTAAAGTAAATACGTATTATTACATAAATGAGTTGACAACATCACATGGTACTGTTACGATCTGTTCACAAAATTTATCATACATCAAATGAGATTATATTTATTACAAGAGATTATACTTGCATGAATATTCGAACTTACAAAATGGTGTATGTATGTGCCGACCTTCCACCTTTAATTCAACGAGAAAAAAGGATATGCATGCACACATTGGTTGTTTGGATTGAATAATGTAAGGTCTTACTCTTACCCAATTTTCTGATGGCAGTTAGGACCGAGAAAATGATGAAGACTTAGACCCTTCGACTTGGAAAGTTTGGCTTTTCCGTCGCTCATACTGACAGCGCTAAAAATAAAGTAATAGTCAATAAACATGTTTTTCATGCTGCTTGCCATGAGAACGAAACATATATTCTGCAATCAATAAAGTTATTTAGACACACAGAACAGATGCGTTACTATTCTACGTAGAATCTACGTACGTAAAATAGTGTACTAACAAGTGTTCTAGTTTTGTACATTCAAATAACAGCCACAAATTGTGGGCAAATACACTTCTAAGCATATAAACATTTATATTTTTTCCATTGCACAAGATCCACGTGCTACCAGTGCCGGTCCTAGTGCCATAAATTGTCGACAGCCACCTTCATTGTGGCCAAAACTTTTTTCCAATTGCTGGAAAATTTCAAGTTCAACAATGGCTTAAAAAAAGCAATATGTGCAACTTTTAAGCTTCAATTATGTTTTGTTGTGTGAGTTTATTATTGTTTTAGATATATACACACCAAAATTAGAGAACATATGAAAAAATTCATTACGAAACATGTTTTTTTGAAGGTCAATGTTGGACAATGACCTTTAAGAATGAAAATTTTGAATGGCCGATTGCAGAAAAATTTGATTAACCGATTGTAGGAAAAGGTTGGTTGGCCGAAAGAATTGAGTGACAATCATGTAATTATTTTGAGTTATGATAGTACTTATAGAATTGTTGTGGTTGAATTTTTCATTGGTACCTATACTAAAAACATGATATTTTAGCTAAAAGTTTTTTAAGAATTGGTAACTAAAAGATTCTGTATTTTTATTCATGTGTTTACTGAAAAACAAGAAATAAAAAAGTAAGTACATCTCATACCCGTTATATTCCTCGAATATCTAAAAAGTAAAGGTATGAGATAACTAAGACTATCTCCAAATGAGATGTCAAATTCTAAGTGAAATGTCATATGATTAAATTTGAAAGTAGGAGCAAGCTCCAACCGATATGTTAATCCTATATGGATTGACATTTGAAAACTCATATGTTAATCCACATAGGATTGACATATCGGTTGGAGCTTACTTCTACCTTAAAATTTGATTGCATGACATTTCACTTAGGATTTGAAATCTCATTTGGAGGTAGTGTGAGAAAATGTGATGTCAAATAATTTTTAATTATTTTATTGTGTGGGTCCCATTACTACACCAATTAGGCCATTTCCAACCGATGGCTGGTCAGAGGGCTCGTTTTAGCCCTTTGGCCCTCCAAGATTCTCCAAGATATTAATATTTTAATTAACAGTACATGGCCATATTTGCCTCTGTCTCCAACCGAGGGCCAGAGGGCTTGTTTTAGCCCTACCACAAAAAATCGTCTCCAATCGAGGGCCAAATAGCCAAACATAATTTATTATTTAAATTTAAAAACTACAACAACTTAAATTTAAAAAAACAACTTAAATTTAAAAATTACAACTAAAATTTAAAAACGACAAATTAAATTTAAAAACTACAAATTAAATTCGAAAACAACATTAACTTAAATTTAAAAACTAAAACAACTTAAATTTAATATCCATAATCAACTTAAATTTAAAAACGACAAATTAAATTTAAAAACTAAAACAACTTAAATTTAAATTCCATTTTCATCCATATCTACAGTTGAGGATGCAATTTCGAACACCAGCGTAGGAGCTCTCTTTGGCGGATCTTCAAATAACACCCACCCTTTACAAATTTCCCAACAACTGTGAAACTGAAAGGGTTTTGAGCTGCTCTCCATATACAATTCCTCCGCTTGGCGTACCTAGAAAAAAATTAAAGGAAATTAATTTATGAAATTAAATGTAATATAATTAAATATTTAAAATAAATTGTGAAAACATTTACTTCGTCGTAGTAATTAGCGCCGCTTTCATGTCTACTTGCGGCTACTAACAATGCTTGATGCCATTTGTTCAAACTTGGCTGAAGATGTTTCTTTCATCTTGAAGAACAACTCTCGTGGATTCGAATATTCACTGGAGTGGTGCCTTCATAGAATTCTAAGTATTTTTTGGACACACGAGTCCAAACACCGTCATTTGTTTGACAATTCCCCCTCACACTATCTTCCGACACCCATCTATAAGCCTTGCAAAGAGCTTCATCTTCTTTTCGGGTCCAAGCCCTACCTTTCATTGCAGAAGAGGCCATTTCAAAATTATTCAAAAAATTGAAGGATAGATTTTTGAAAGAGGAAGGAAAATGGTAGGAATGGTGAAAATTTTGTGAGGAATGGTTTAGGTATTTATAGGAAGAAAAGAAGGCCCAAAAAACCCTTAAAAAAAAAATTGAATCCAACGGTAACCGGCGCCAGCTAGCTGTTGGTTTCAAAATTATTTTTAAAAATTCCTGTCAGTTATAACTAACAAGATTCTAAGTATTTCTGGCCAGCCCCAGGCTGACTAGCTGGCTGCTTGCAGCTAGCCCTCCAGCCCTCCAACCCTCTAGCCCTCTCCGATTCCGTGGGGCTCTCCGAGATTTCACAGCCCTCTGGCCTAGCCCTCGGTTGGAGATGGTTTTCAGGCTATTTTCGGCCCTCTGACCCTCTGGACCCTTTGGTTGGAGATGGCCTTATAGATCTTAAAAATTATTTTAATTAATTTCTTTTTAAAATAGGCCCTACAAATATTATTTATAATGAAAAAATATATCGGTTGGAAAAAGATAAAATTTGACATTGCCACGTCAGCCATCAAATTATCATTTAACATTTATCTTTTGACATCTCCATTGGAGATGGTCTAAGGCAGACAACTTATTCTATACTTGTTCATTCTCATGATCACACTAAGTAAACATATCCTAAATTATTATTATTTTCTTTATCTAGTTACAGTAAAAATGAAATACGCACAAATAACATTTCACTCAACTATAAACATGGATTTGCTTTTTTCCTAACAATGGAATTGTTTTTTTTTTCTTAACAAATGGATTTGTTTTCTTAACTATAAAACTAAATTGGATGTTAAAAATCCAATGATGGTCAGAGGGAGGCTGAAATACCTCCGTGAGTTTTTTCGGCTCCTCGAAAGGATGAACTGTTGTAGCAAAGCCACCATCTGGTCCCTATTTTGGATGAATAAAATTTCAATTGTGCCCAAGTTTTATATATTTTGACCATCCTTGTAGTTTGAATCTAATCACTTCCCAATTCCAAAACAAGGAAAATAGTGATTAATTGTAGAAAAAAAGTTTATAGCTACCAAACCAAATATATAGTCTAATTAGATGTTTAAATTAAACTAAATATTATATAAGGGGACTTTTCAAATCACTTGTCAAAAAGAAAAAATGTTTGCAAACCTAAATTTGTTACAAAAAAGATTTTTGATTGGCTAATAGTTTAATTAGACGTTATGTCTAGTAAGGTATTTGACAAAGAACATGTACTACATCATTATGAATACGACCATAGTGAAAATTCCAAGGAAGTTTTCAATTCCATCTCTCATGGAAGTTTCATGGAAGTTTAAGGCCAATGGAAGTGATGTCACATCCTAGATCGGCTCCGCCGTAGAACGACATTATCTGTTTTGGGCTACGCCCCATGGTTTTGTTTATGGGAACTCATACGAGAACTTCCCAGTAGGTCACTCATCCTAGGATTGCTCTCGCCCAAACTCGCTTAACTTCGAAGTTCCGATAGAAACCGAAGCCAGTGAGTTCTCAAAAGGGCTCGTGCTATAAAGAGGGGAGCCTGTACATATAAGGCACATCACCCCCTCTCCGTTGGTCGATGTGGGATGTTACAGGTGTTGTTAGCAAGTGGTGGAATGTCGTGGTGAATAGAAATTTTCTATTTAATCTACTACGTTATTTTCAACTCTCTCATCTCTATAATTTAGTTGAATTACGTTCGTTTGCAAGTTTTTTAAAATGATTAAAATCGATTTTGGTAAAAATATTTTGTAACAAATTTTCAATAAAAATATAAATGAATTTAAAAAAAAAAAAGCAGTTGAAGTACAGAAATACATAATTGATATTTTAGTTTTTCAAAAAAAAAACTTGAAATCCTCTCGAAATCCAAAACAATTTTAGTCAAAGCCGTTTTCAACCATTGCAAAACACTTCAACCGAGCTTTATCATAGATTATTCAATTATTGTTTTTAGAAATTATCAATAACTCCAAGGAGAATTATGAATAAATAAATTGATTAAAAAAAAAGAAAAGAAAGAGGATTCGAAGGTGAATTCGGCAGAACAATCGGGCGCGTACTGGGCCTGCACTTGCTGGCCTAAAGCTCAATCGGGGGTCCACGGTGAGTCCTTTGACCATTCCTTTCGTCTCACCCCAAACCACTAGAGCCGGAGAGCATTTCCCACTTAAAATTAAATTAAATCAAACAAAAAACGTAATCAAGAATTAAAAGTTAATTTAATTAATTAATATCATTATTTAACTCTCGATCAATTAATAACTGATTCTCTTCAAATCAATCTCGCGGGCCCCACGCATTGGCTTGTCTTTTGCTGTATATAAGTCCCTCCCGACGCCATCGTGCTCGCCCTTCATCTCCACACTCACACAACACACAAACATCCAATCATACGCAGAGAGAGAGAGAGAGAGAGAGAGAGAGCGGTTGGATTATGTGAAGGTTCTGCAGAAGAAGAAGAAGAAGAAAGCTAAACATGGAGGCGGCGACGCCGCAAATAAAAAGGCTCAGAAGCTCGCGAAGATCGACCACCGCCGCGAAGTCGGATTTCTTCGACGGCTTGCCCGACGATCTCGTCGTATTCATCCTCTGCAAGCTCAGCTCCTCCGCTTCCTCGCCGTCCGATCTCATCAGCGTCCTCATCACGTAAGCACTGTGAGAACTCGGATTTCTTTTCTTTTTTTCTCTTGGTTTAGATGAAGGTGTTAATTTTTTATTTTTGGATAATTATATAAATTTTAGGTGTAAGAGATTGAACCGGTTAGGACTCTACTCCCTGGTGTTATCAAAAGCCGGTCCAAAAGCATTCGCAATCCGGGCCAAAAACTGGTCCGATTCGGCTCACCGGTTTCTCAAACAGTGCGTCAGCGCCGGTAACGTTGAAGCCTCCTACACTCTCGGAATGGTCAGACACTTAAATTTATATTTTTATTTGATTTTTTTTTTTTTTTTTTGTAATTTTTAAAAATAATTTTACGCTTTTGTTGCTACAGATCCAATTTTACTGTTTACAAAACCGAGCAAGCGGAGCCTCGCTCATGGCAAAAGCCGCCATGAGATCCCACGCGCCGGCGCTGTACTCGCTAGCGGTGATTCAGTTCAACGGCAGCGGCTGTTCGAAGAAAGGGAAGGACTTAAGAGCCGGCGTGGCATTTTGCGCGCGAGCCGCTTCGCTCGGCCTCGTCGACGCACTCCGCGAGCTCGGCCATTGCCTCCAGGACGGTTACGGAGTCAAGCAAAACGTCGCCGAGGGACGCCGATTGCTGGTCCAGGCCAACGCGCGGGAGCTCGCGTCCGTTCTACGTTCTTCCGCGGCGTGGCGGTCCCACCACTACCAGCACTTCTACGCGTGCTTGACAGGGCTGGTCTGCTGCCCTCTGCTGAGCGACTACGGATGCAACGTCCCCGTCCAGGAGTTCCACCCCGTAAACCGGTTCATGAGGGAGTGGTACGGGTCGAGTCGGTGGATGGCGGGGCAGGGTATGAGGCTGTGCTCTCACATGGGGTGCGGGCGGCCGGAGACGAGGCCGCACGAGTTTAGGAGGTGCTCGGTTTGCGGGACGGTGAATTATTGCTCGCGTGGGTGCCAAGCGCTGGACTGGAAGCTGAGACACAATGTGAAGTGTAAGCCAATGGAACGGTGGCTGGCGGTTGACGGTGAGGCGGAGGAGGAGTTGGGGGGACTGGTGGAGGGTGGGGAAGGTGAGAATGTGGCAGTTGGATAATAAATTGATATATTTAATGGAAATATAAAAAAGAAAAAAATTTAATTAATTTCGATGCTTTTTTTTTATTTTTTATTATTATGGGTAAAATTACATGTATGTACATTGTACAGTATGCAGAAAGGGCAATTAGCATTTTATGTTGGACTTGTTAATAATCTGTCAAGTTAGTTGGGTGTTGGGGGAAATTCGTACTTACATTTACAAACCCCACAAAAACATGCATGCAAATTGCAATGCCTATGGAGTAATTTTATTTTATGCTGTAATTAGTGTGTTTTTAAATAATTAAAGGCAAAATATGATTTATTAGATTTTGTTGACTGTTGTTAAATTATCCTAAAAAGCGTTAACCTAAAATTGGCATGGGAGGAATCAATACGTGTGCATATATAGGGTATCATAAGTAACAGGCTCTTTGTGCAAAAAGATTCTCATTTTTTTTCTAAAAAATAGAGATTAGGTGTGGAACCTACTACACAACAAATTTCAACGATTCAAACCGTCTAGTTTGTAAGTCTTGATTCATAGATCATCCTAGCAAAAATTCAATTCAATCCAAAATCATTTGCCTATTTAATTATCAAGATATAATTTTATTGTTTCTTATATAACTAAGTATTCGTTAATTTTTTTGAACCAAGTTAGATATCTTAAACATTTCCGATTTGGCTAATATTTTGCAAGGATTATCTATGCAACTTGAAAAATAAATGGTTCGACATGTTAAAATTCGATGTCATATGGACCCCACAATTAATCCCCATTTTTATAAAAAAAAAATAATAAGGATCCCTTCCCTTAAAAGCTTTCCAGAAATAAAATCATTTACTTGTGACTGTTTTTCTATTTATTTATGTTGTACTATTTAATGTTGTCGTGTTTCTTTTTTCTTCATTTTGATTTCTGAGTTTCTTATGCCTACTAAAATATATGAATGGGTATTAGTTTATTTTTAAACTTTCTCATGTTAAGACGTAAGGAATCAGAAAATTGTTGATTTTTCTTAAAATCCGTAATCAAATATCTAAATATTAGAAATCGGTCAACTAGGGTGCTAGCTAATACAATTTCTTTTGCTTACTTTTCCTATTTTTAAGTTCTCTCGTTCCTTCCTCATTCTATTTCTATTAAGTAAACGTGTTACCAACAATTCTGTTAAAATGGTTGTTTGATAACCATTTCGTTTTCATTTTTTAGTAATGATTTTCAATTTAGTATTTTTCTTTAACTGAAATTTGTTCTATAATTACTTTCAGTTTTCAAAAAAAATGAAAACTTAAAAACCAAAAAGTGGAATTCAAGGTCAAAATTTGAAACTATTTTGATTAGTTTTAAAAAATGTGGAAACAAAAACCTAAAAAACTAAAAAAAAAACGATTATCTCCTTATTTTCTCACGCACCTTATGTTACTTTATCATCTATAATTTTTGTTATGAACTACTGATTTTCACCCATCATTTACTGGCCAACCCTTGCAATGGATCAAATGTCAAAGGTGTTCAAAATGATTTAACGAAATTAACCATTCTTACCAGGAATCATAATTCTATCTTCAGTTTAATTGAAAAAATTAAGCTTTTGTTTTTTCAATTTCGTTTTCATCGTAGGCCAGCCACCCACAGAGGGATTTAGGAATTAGGATCCTAATTTCTACATTACTTTCCGTCCATGTACCATCTAAACTTGTAATCATGTGCGATAATACCACCTAAACTTTCAACTTTTATTTCTTACCACATGTGTTATCTTAACTGTTGGAATCTACCACCTATGTTATTTTCCGTCCATTTTTCCATTAATTGTAAGGGACAATTAAAAACCCTTATTCCCTTCTATCTCCTCCTAAAACCAACATAAATGGTGTTTCGATACATGTTTTCATATATTCCAAACTTCCCGCAGAAATATTGAAATCGGAAGATGAAAAGTCACTTCCACAAGAAGATCACAATGGGTTGCTAGCAGAGCAGAGTGCAGAATTGAACATAAACATTGTACCTACAAGTGATTCATGATTCAAGAGACAACCAAAAAACAGATGCGTACAGAAGCGAGGCGAAAAGGTGTTACCGCGAGCATGAAGACCCGTTTACCAGTTTATTGTACGGTTGATGTTTCCTGACCTGCAATTTGAGACGCAACAACAGAGATATCAGTTGAGTTTTCGGCACCTGTATTAAGTAAGAAGGATTTGAAGGTTCACACAATTGGATAACTCTTTGGAGGTTCACGCAAGCAATCTCATAGACGCATTAGCATTATAAAGGCCAAATTAGCGAAACTATTAGGGACCGCTCATCGAAACAAGGAAACGCGAAGCTCAATAGATTAAAAGCGTACGGTTCTAATTGTAAACAGCATATGCTAAATCAAAATGAATTTGATAGAACAGTTCAAGAAATGAATGAGACTTACTTTCACGCCAGCCAACGATAGTAGTATGTGGGAAGCAATGTAGGAGACATCTGGATTGTTTAACCTCTTTTCCACAAAATATACAACTTCAGCGACTCCTGACTGCAAGTAAGAAGAAATTGGCAGGAAAAAGAAACTGTTAGACACTGGCAACGTACCAGATTGGACGTGCAAAATGCAGTTTAAGTGATGCTCATTAGTAGAGTTTTGGCGGTTGGGAGGGACTACGAAGGGAGGGGAAGGCAGGAGGTGGGAAGAACATAAGCATGGTAGTTTCAAATTCGTATACCGTATATTACAAGCACAAAAAAAGCATAGGAAAAACCTGAATGATTATCTTGGCACACTCATTGCAGGGGAACATGGTCACATGAAGCCTCTGCAAAGAAATAGAGAATAAGCATTCACACAGTACTTTCAGTCGCAGAGGGCAACAAAACAAAAGAACCACAAAAGAGAAAAGAAGTGAATATAGTCGACCATCATTTAAACTTGAGCACATTTTACGAGTTTATACCGAAACATATCCACGTAAAAGTCCCTAAGGGATGATCATTTCATCAAGTTGGTCGATGACAACATTTCAGTTCAGCAGATGGAGATGATATGTTCATGGTAAATGGGAAAGGGGAAGTGTAATTAGAAGTAACCTGTCCAGCAGCAGAAGCAACATAACTTCAAAACAAAATCAGAAATACCAAGAGCAATAACCAGAGATTTGAAAGAAAATAAAAATTATTAGTAGGGGTAAAGGATAAATCAGTATACAATGAAGCACAGCCGTTAGATATGATCATATGCGTGATAACGGTGGAAAGATAGATTTCACTAGTGCAGTAGAAAGAAGACAGATATTAGATGCCAAGTTGCCAACTTCAGAACAAGTTCAGAGTAAACAGCAGACCACGAATCAAGAAATTAATTTCAGATACCTTGTCTCCAAAGGATCCCCAGTTCTGGATTTCTGAACAAGAAAGGACAGCTTTACTGATTACTACTCTGAGTACTCACCAGAGCATCATACAATCATTCTTTTTGCATTTTGCAATTTCATGAAATAACGTACATAAACCTTGCCCGAGGAAGCCTGTCATCCGAACAACCTCTCGGGAACCCATTATACCCAATTCATGAAAAGAGATAAATTAGCTTGGAAGTCGAATGGAACTACATTCGTGGAAATTCAATGCTCATAAAAATCATAGACAAAGTAATGTACGATTCGATGCAACTTTGGATGTATAATTACACCATTTGGGAACCCATTCTTACCTAGAATTACACCATTTTCACTCACTAAGCAGGCTCCAACCTATACACCACAAATACAAAACATACCACCAATCAATATACTGTCTAACTCACCAAGTTCTTACCAAATACAAATCGAAAAAATTCGCAACACTCTCATTGCTAAATCTCAAAACATTTAATTCCTCCTCATTTATTCACAAATTCATCAGCATTCATGGAGGAAAAAAAAAAAAAAAGGAGCAGATAACAATGACCTGCTTGTTAGAGTTTTTGGATCTTTCCGCTGATAAAAATGCAATTGCCATGAAATAATCATCCCATGACAAATATCTGCAATCAAAACAAAAAAAATACAGTAAAAAGCCAAAAATAATATGACTGAAAATTAACCATTTTCGTAACATTTTGCCACTAATTAGGCATACATTTGTTACTTCAACACAACAGCCTGACCAAAAACAAAACTTGGAATTTTCGACACTAACCCTTGGCGCTTTGAAGGGTCAAAACGGCTATGAGAAGGGCGTTTCCTGAAACGACGCCGTTTTTGGACAAATCGAGTTTGGTGGACTGCCTCTTAGACCATCTCCAATGGTGACCTAAAACCTAAAAATATTTAGCCCAGAAACAGCTTTTCTACTCCAACCCTTCTGGCTTAAAATTTTAACCCAGATTATCAAAGAATGAATTAAGGCTATTTTTTTAAATTAACTTTTTTTTAAAAACAAATTTATGTAGACTATCCTAAATTAATTTTATGAACATTTTAACCTAAAAATATTTAAATTCCGATAAATTTTGAAAAATTACTAAATCAATACATGAAAATATAAAACTAAAAAAAATAAAAAAGTAGCCGTTGGATCCATTTAACATCACCATTCAATTACAAAAAGCTGCCTAACAGCTACTTTTTGCTTTGAAACATGAGGGAACAGCCCCACGTGGGGTTGTTGTGGCAGACAGTTGGTGGGGCCCATTTTGGTTTGTGGCTTAAATCTGGATTGGTATTTGACCTTCAAATGAGTTTTAGTTTTTAGGTTAATTTTGGGTCATGGGTTGGAGTAGGTTTTTGGGGGGGGAAGGGAAATTTTAGGTTTTAGGTCATTGTTGGAGATGATCTTAGGGTTTGAAAAGAAGAAGCGGCAAGTGAGCGCAGAGGCCAGGGCACCGAAAACGGCTGCCGTGGAGACCAGAGCGAGCTCGCGGCAGTTCATCGAGTTCGAAAGGGCGAAACTTCGGCGGCACTGTCACTTTCCCGAGAAGAATTCCAGCTTCGAGCTATGGTGGTCGAAGAAATAGCGGGAAAATTAGGTAGAGAACTGGGGTGAAGAAACCGAAACGCGCGGCAAAATGCGGTTGAGAAAGTTTTGTGGTCTGTTTAGAAATATGTAGCCCAATCCAATAGTCTTTCTTTAGGTGGGCTAAGCCCATATAGAATCTTTGCGCAATAATCTAAAACTTGTGGAGTAATATGTAAGCCCAATCCAATAGTCTTTCTTTAGGTTGGGCCCCGATTTTATTTTCAAAATTCTTATATTAAAGGACACAATTTGCTAGCTTGAAGAAGTAGCAACTGATACTGTAAATATACAATGCTAAATTTTTAAATTGCTAATTGGGTTGCTACCTTCGTTTGAGATGTATTTTTCTTACGGGGCATAGCAAATCTAACTTTGTTACCTAAATACTACCTTCCTTGGAGATGCTCTAAGCACATATGTTCATAATTTCCATAAGTGCCATGGAGCAAATCTTTTCGGCCTCGATTTTTTTTTTTTTTAAATGACTCCTTAAACAATGGCACATCTTGTGATGTTTAAAAACGCAATGGAATGGTTTTCAACTTTTCATGACGTTTTTTCAGGCATCACAATAAGTGGATTTCTTAGTAGTGGTTGTTTGTGTGCGATGGTCATTTCCCGAAGATTGTTAGAATGGATTCCAAGTATAATACTTTAGGTATGATCTCAATGTTGTTTGGGCAAACTCTTAAAATTAATGGAGAAGATGAAATTCAAAATTGGGTACAGTTCATTTTATTTTTGGAGAAGATGAAATTTAAGATAGTACAATACTCAAACAGTGTGAGACTCGAACTTAAGATATCTAATATAGAGACAAAAATAGAATATTCTAGCTCAAATTGGTTGTGTACATGCATACGATAGATTATTAAAACCGATAATTTAAGCATATTAAAAAATAAATATTCTTAATCATTTTAAACTACGAATCTCTGGCCGTCATTGTTGTTACTACTCAATAGTCATAAGGTGTAGGTCCTCCAAATTTACCGACATTTCGAAGGGGACACTCCCACTGTCCCACACTTGACTTACCATAGGATTGTCCTCCTAGACATTATCTCCCTAGGAATACTTTAGGGTTGAAATACGTGATAGAGGTGTAGGGATTGGGGTGGGGTGGGGGACCCAAAAGAAGAAAAATTGATGAAAGTCTTAGTTGGAGGGCATGATAAATTAATCATTGTCCTAAAGTTTGAGTGAGCTCCATCACTACCCCCAAATGAGGTGGGTTAATTTGGGCAGATAGAAAAGGATGATACCTATAGATTAGCGGCACATACCCTTAGAAAAGCCCTCTCCAATTCCCAAACTTCCACATGCACCTTGCCCACCCCAAAACCTACCACTTTCCCTTTTAAAGAAAGAATAATGATTAGAAGACTAAATTTATAGACTAAATTTTGTAAACTAAATGGCATGAAAGTTGATGATTGGATTATTACTTAAATGTTGATAAACGTGCTTATTTCCTACTGGTGACACATCATTTAGTTTGCAAATTTAGAAGGGGTGTATTCAATTGGGATTTTGAGGGATTTTAATTCTTTTAATGAATCTAGGTGTATTCAATCAGGATTTTAAGTGATTCTTTGAAATTCAATGTGTATTCAATCAAGATCTTAAGATAGTTTATTAAAATCCTTAAAAATCCTGGTGTATTCAATTATAATTTTAAAGAAGTTTATAACATTCCAGGTATATTCAATGAAAATTAAAATTTAGAGAATTTGGAAAAGTTGAGGAATTAGAGGGAATTAGAGAGATTTTGTAGTGTATTTTAAGCATCCACAAATCTCACCTCTTCCCATGAGATTTCGAGGGAATTGAATCAAAATTTTACATAGAATCTCTACAAATCAGTTAAACTCCGTAAAAAATCTATGGATTTATAAATCCATTAAAATCTCTCAAATTCCCAATTGAATACACCCCCCTTAATATATAAATTTAGGGGGTGTATTAAATTGGGAATTTGAGAGATTTTCATGGATTTTTATGGAGTTTAACTGATTTGTAGAAATTCCATATAAAATTTTAATTCAATTCCCTCGAAATCTCATGGGGAGAGGTGAGATTTGTGGATGCTTAAAATACACTACAAAATCTCTCTAAATCCTCAATTTTTCCAAATTCTAATTGAATACACCTAGAATGTTATAAACTTCTTTAAAATTCTAATTAAATACACCCGGATTTCTAAGAATTTTAATAAACTATCTTAAAATCCTGATTGAATACACATTGAATTTCAGATAATCATTTAAAATCCTGATTGAATACCCCTATATTCATTAAAAGAATTAAAATCCCTCAAAATTCCAATTGAATACACCCTATATTCATTAAAAGAATTAAAATCCCTCAAAATTTCAATTAAATACACATCCCTTAGTCTCCCTAACATTACTCTTAAAGAAAACTTTCCACTTGATTTTTAAAACTTTCCACTTGATTTTTATGGTGGCATCTTAGTGACAAATGAATAACAACAACCTAAGTTATTGGTGGGACTTGTCACGTCCATGATCCGATTTCACTTGCATTTCAATCACACGTTGATACACATATAATTAATTTTTAGTTTTTAATTTCCAATCGATAATTATTGTTCATGAGAATTGAATTTGGTACCTCATTGAATAAAATAAAAATTGAAGCGTGGCAAGATCAAATCCTCGTGTGCAATAAAATGGTTGATTAAATTGAATTTATTAGTTTCAATGAACTTTGAACACACTATGGACGTATCGTCATGTATGTTGTGTAAATGTCGTCACTTTTTTTATTCATCATAAGAGGCTGTTTTTTAACTTTTGATCCTCCTTTTAAAAAAATAAATAAATAAATGTATCGTCATGTTCTTCAAGAGATTTTTCAATGTGCATAGAACACCACATGTCATTATGCAATTGGAAGAAATTTTTTTTCTAAGTGTCCCTCTAATTATATAATGATATGTGGTATTCCGGGCACAGTGAAAAATCTCTCGTTCTGCGATGATGTGCCAGTAATATTTCTGTCATATGTTTATCTTTCACATGTAACACCACCAAGTTGATATGGCCGAGTTGGTCTAAGGCGCCAGATTAAGGTTCTGGTCCGAAAGGGCGTGGGTTCAAATCCCACTGTCAACATTCCTTTTTGCCTTTTTGTTTGCAGCATTCCTTTTTCTACTGCATCATGTCACATGTTTGTTTATACGGAATGTGATCTAAAATTATTATGATTCATGACCTTTAAGAGTTCATTAAAATATGAATGTTTAATTTGATTTTAATTCTAAACTTTTCATCCATGAATTATATGCAAGTTTCACATTTAAATTCGTAATCTGAAACTTCAAAAAAAAAAAAAAAAAAAAAGGATCAAATCAAGTTTATAGGGTTCATTGATCACATAGCCGATCATTCATTTTCCGACTCACAATTTTTGTCTTTCTAAGTAGATATGTCATAAGAAGCAAAATAAGAATCTAAACATCATGGAATCTAGGTAAATAACCGACACAGTTGAATCCTACATGTTTACTACAATAACTATAATTTTTTACCTCCATGCGTATTAAGACATGAGTATTGAAATTATTCCAATTTCACACGTTTCTTGTGTTAGTGCATATCGAATATAAAAAAAAAACTTGAGTTTTCACATTTAAATTTGTAATGCAATACTTGAAATATCAAGAATCAAATCACCTATGATTAGTTGATAGCATATTCATTCCTTTTTTCTCCTTTTTAATTTACAGTTTATATCGTTTCAAGTAAATAAACATGCCGAACTCAAAAATTGTATCGGCCAGCAAGTTAAAAGAATTTGATGCGCACAATGTTCCTCTTTTATTAAACAGCAAATTTCATTTGATGAATTGATAATATACCAAACGTTTTGTTATTAACGTGTTATTAAAGTTACCAACCGCACCTTATAAAGTACATACGTCAAATCCAAGGAAGTACTAAACTCAAGCAAAGTTGTGCGTTCAACTGCGTACCCACCATTTTTTCGGTGAACCTCCCAATCACACGATGTCACAGTAAGGGAGGTCTGTTAAGGGGGACCCGGTGATCCAACGGTTCAAGTGGCAGGATCAGAGACCCAATCATGGTCCTCATCTCACAGTTCACACTTTGAGGGTGAGCCCATCCCCACGTGCCAATCTGCCCGAAGCGTGAGCTGCCGAGATAGAAAGTGGGTCGCTTTTTTGGAACAAGAGGGCCGACAACCTTGGGCCTACCAATAAAGCTTATAAATCCACGTCCAAAAAACAAATTTAAAAAAATTGTGAGGAGAAAAAAAAGCCCATCTCAAAACCGAAACGCACGTGAGATTGTAATTATTACATGCCCTTTCCTCCTCGTCCTTGAATTGCAATCCTTTTTGGATTTCTGTATCTAGAAACAACGAATTTAGAAATTCAGACCATTCATTTTAAATTACGTTATTCTTATTAACGCATTTTGCATGTTCATCGCGTACGGATTAAGAATCCAAGTCTTTCTTTTTTTCTCTTCAGTAGTCCAAATCTCTAAATTCTCATACTTCAAACACAAAAATTCAAAGAGAATCTCGACTACTCATCTCTCTCAAAAAGAAAAGTCAAAGAGATTAAATATTAAGAATGAAGGGGGAAAAAGGAAAAACCACTCCATATAAGTCCACATGAACACATAAAAAAGGCAAATCATACCCCAATTACGTTATCCGTTAGTTTTTTCATAGGGTTTGGGTCTTCTATAACGGACATTGGGATTCACGTTGTTCAAATCTTTCTAAAATTGTGTAAATTCACCAATATACCCTTCTACTTAAGAATAGGACGTTTAAAACTCATGTGAGTAACGTTTTCTTACCCCATATATATTTTTTTAGTAAATTGGGGGTCAAAAGACCAAAGAAAAACAACTACTATTGACAAAACGGGTTTGAGGAAACCCAACTGCATCCTCAAAAATCAATTTATCCACAAGAGGAGGAGGCACATAAAATACATAAAGACCAATGTCAAACTCAGGGCCTAATTCTATCATTAGCCACCTTATCATTTTCACGATAAACATGTGAAAGTGAGCTAATTCAATTCCTCCGCAATAACTCCCAGCAAGCAGTAATGAGATGAGTTTGACAAAAAGATGGATTGACCAGTAAACATTTCTTGGATATATGTAAGACTGTTTGACCATAAAACATTTATCAAACTATATGCAAATGAAGGTTATAAATGTCTAAGGCGGATATTATAATATAACATGTGAGACAGTTTGACAAGGGAAGATTTCTCAAATTATATGTTAAATATCCTCGTTATCTATCTTCATCACCGGTTATGCCTTTTTTTTATTCTTTGATTGATTAATCTCCTTGACTTCTCTTTTAAATAATTAATTTTGAAATAATATAACATGTGAGACTGTTTGACAATAAATAGACGTCTCTCTTGATTAGTATTTTTGACTTTCTAGATTACCTTTCTGAGTTCCATTATCCCTTTGAATAATCCACAAATTAACATTAAACATGGGCATGATGGTAATTTGGGTTTGCTTGAGTTGCGTGTATATATAGGGCGCACAAGTTTTGGAATATCGCACAAGCTATTTTGCATCAGTCATATCTCTACTCAAAACCTTTCATTTGCTTCTTTTTTATCTCCAATGGATGGAGATGATCAAAAGGAGTTGCAGCTCCTCCCTTCTCCTCACTTGATGACATCTCGGCCGTCGGGTTCTTCAGTAAGATATCATCGATCAAAGTCAGCGGTGCAGGAAGGGCCTAATAATTCCCAGCTTGACCTGCAATTATCAATCAGTGTAAGGCCAGCCAAACCTTCTTCCTCGGATCATTACGTTTTCGCAAATCCAAACACTTCCGAGTTTGATGCCTTGAATCCCAAGGCAGCCGGCCGCGTGGAGTCTTTGAAATGGCAGGCGGCGGAGCAAATCAGACTGGCGGCAATGGAGAAGGCCTACGCGGAGCGAGTGAGGGAGCTGACGAGGAGAGAGATGGAGTTGGCTCAGTCGGAGTTTGCGCGTGCCCGGAACGTGTGGGAGAGAGCGAGAGAGGAAGTGGAGAAGGCTGAGAGAATGAAGGAGAAGGCAATGCTTCAGATGGACTCTACGTGCATGGAGATCACTTGCCAGTCGTGCCGGCAAAGGTTTAGGCCGTAAAAAAGAAAGGGTCCGTTTGGTTCGCGGATTCAAGACGAGAGATCAAGAGAAGAAGATTTTTGTGTATTTCTTTCCTGATTGAGTATTGGATTTTGTGGAATGTTTCTTTGGAGAAAACACAAGGAAAATAATTACAAATTGATGAATACAATAAAAGTGTAACATGATGAGATTTGAACTATGTTCACTTTTTGTGATGAAGGTGTTATGTTTAATTTGTAAAATTTAGAGTTGAACCAGCCTATGCATGTGTGTTCTAAATGTTTAATTTGTATTCCAACTGGATAAGGTTGAAGGAAAATTTTCTTTTGATACGAGGACTAATCCTCACCTCTTACTTCGCATCCTCTAGCGATCCTGAATATGGTATACACCAGAGAGGAAAGAAAGCAAAATTTTATTTACACGAACCAAACTGGGTCAAGCTTGAAGCGCATTTTTGTTTTTGTACTAGGACAAATTCTCCCATTCTAGTTTGCACCCTCGAGTATCTCTGAAGATGTACACCGGAGAGAAAATACGGCAAAACTTTGATCACACAAACCTAATTGGAAGAAGTTTAATTAAAGCCCCATTTTATATGCTGCATAATTCTATCTGAACAATTTATGCATTAATTGACTGGGGAACTTGATTGAAAAATGTTTAATTATCTGGAGGCTACAAGATAATTTCAGCAAAAATACAGCATATATATTAATATGAAATAATTTGGAATCTGGACCCAAAAATTATGCTTCTATGAATGCCAAGGAACATAAACAAAACCAGACTTTTTAGGCTTCCATATCGAGCATGTGGACTTGGAGCAGACTGCAAACAAATTGACTCAGTTCATCAACCATTCTCTTAATTAAAGAGAATAATTAGGATTAGGATTTTAATTAAGCTAATTGCATTTGACTGACTGAACCATCATACATAAGATTGGCCAAGATTGCATAGAATTCAGAGCAAAGAAAAAGTATCCTCTTTTATCAGTTTCTGAGCCTTTGCAGTTATCGACTTCGCAGTATCTGAACATATACAACAAATTAGCCTGTTGGACTTGGGTAGAAATTAGAATTAGTATGACAAATTATAAAAACTACTTTTTAACCTAACTATGATTTCTTTATGCCAGAAAACGATATTTTATGCTATATTCTTTAAGTTGATTTGGATGCAATAAGGCAGGTACATTATCCGATGATATTCTTAAATCGCAAGCAAAACCACAAAACTAACAACCTTAGTTTGAATATTGTACATCTCTTTCTAAATGTTTGAAGAGATTTTTAAGTTCGAATATCTCTCCGTTGATTGAAAAATGTAGTCGTAAGAAAACCCTAACTCCAAGATTTTTTATTTTACATGGATTAGAATATGTATATTGAAATTTGAAACCCAAGTGAAGTGAAGACAGGGAAAGATCGATCGGGCTAGGGTACGGTCAAATCTGACGTAAAAAGGGTCAAGTTTCAGAACTTGATGTCGATATAGAAAGGCAAATGGCAAATGAATCAGAACAAAAAGGGGCAAGTAATTCAGCGGCAACAAGACATTATTGCTGTGCATCCACTTGGATTCAACCTCTTAAACTTTTGTTCATGAAACCAAACACCCACTACCCATGTCTCCGATCCAACACAAAAAGGAAAGCATTTCTTGGGATAAGATCATGACTCTACTAAAAAAGCTTCAATCACAGCACTCAACAGTACTAGTGACCAAACATTCATCGATGCCTTATACGTAATGAGTCATTCCTCCTTAACTGCAAATTATTGTCCGGTTGACGCTACACAAAAACATCTCATTAAAACCTCAAAAGTAAAAGTTTTGCCGACATATCGATTTATAAATGTCTTATTACATGTAAAGAGACAAGTATTTTCTCAAGCTAGCTAGCTTCGTTTGTCAATAGCTTCTACACATAGTCAAATACAATTAATCAGGGAAGGATATATATGGTTGCCTACAATAATGCAATGACTTTGATTCTGGATGAGTTCATAAGAGCAAGAGCTAGACATAGTTTAGTGGGCACAAAGGATCACAAACTTTCAAAAACTAGGTGCTTCTGAAAAGTGCAAGGAGGCATGGGAAGGAAAACAAAGGGTAATAAAAGATTTGGCTAATTATTTCAAGACAGATCCTTTATTTGATTTTCGAATCCCAGTATAAAAAGAAAGATACACTGCCTTAATGAACTGTATGTCATCCTCTTTTTTCACTTTTTGGGTTTACTGCTTAGCTCCCCAACTGTCCTAACATTAAACTTACAAAGACAGAAATACCCACCACCCTTCCCTTGTTCACTGTTTGTCCTTTGAAAAAGATGATTCCCTACAACAATCTTTTGGTCTGCAGATATGAGCATGGCCTTGTGGTTTCATTATCATGGCTGCTTTTTATTTTAAGTGATTTTCCTTTGCATGTTTCTATATTTACTCCTGTGAAAAGGATCAAAATCTTCACCAATGAGCAAAAGAAAGATAATATTTTAAAGAATTGAATGTACTTGTCCTATAGGAACCCAACAGTTGTTATCATGAGATGCCCTCTGCTCAAAAGTTGGAAACCAATGATGGAAGTTCATGGCTCTTGAAAGCATAAAAGTTAACAAAAATAAAATAAGGGTATTATAACTTAGTTGATTAAGAATATTCATTATTGAACTCGATATTCTGTGTTCAATGAAAGAAGTTAAGTTGAGGTTCTTTCTCAGGGTCAAGTGCCAATGAGGGGAGTAAATCAACTTTTTATAAGCCTTTATGAGGTTTCTTAACTTTCTGATATTGAAACAATTCTTCACGTCCTCATACATCGATTTCACACATAAGTAAACTTGCTATGATACTAAGAAGAAAATTGAAGTTCCACTTCAAAGCTAATTGTCATGCAATTAGGAAAGTTGATCAACGTCTATAAACCCTTGCAAGGTTTGTCAATCTTTACGATGTTGATAAGTCTCCAAATCCTCACATTCGACTCCTCTCTTTCTCAATACCATTTGTACCAAAAAAAAATATAATTATAAAAAGTGCCTACTAATGGAGCCTAATTGATTTAAGGTCGTGTGGTAGCTAAGGTCTCTGAACTTACCACATGTTAGTTTTCGTCCTTTAATTCTCATATTGGTTTCTCTATCAAATTTAATTGTATAGTGGTTTTTTCAAAATTGTCTCTCAACTTAACAGAAAAGTTGAAAGAATTAACCAAAATGACTACTAGTGCAACAAATGACATAATTTGAAGACAAGATAAACTATTAGTAGGTTTAAGGACGAAACAAAACTCATGGTATATAATATATCATAGTCCTTTCCTAAATTTTGCCTTGATTTAATGTATGATGTAATAGTAAACTTTGATGATATATATACAGGCAGTACTCTGACAGATGACTACCCACAGTATGGGTGATGCCTTGTCTTTGAATTTCTTATCTGCAGAAATACCAAATACTACCAAAATACGAGGGCCATCCATCAATTCTTTCAGAAGGTTGGAAGAGCAAAGGGATAAAAGATGTAGGGCATCTGCTTGTTGAACCATCAAACTAGGCCATCATGACATAACCTTAACATTTGTCTTTTCATATTGTCCACTTATGATGCATTTGATGCTCTTATTTCTGTAGAGATTTATACTTTTAACCATACATATAACTCTACATTTTACTTACTCTTACGATCTTTATTACATTAGGGTTATACTGTTGTACCATCCACACGCGCGATGACTATTGATTAATATTTATGTATTGGTGCGTGGACAGCTGATATATTAGTATGAGTCCTGACTCGAGAACGTTAGACAATCATAGAAATTAATTAATGTTCACGTATGGGTGCATGGATGGTTGATATACTAGTACGAGTCACAACGCGAGAGCGTTAGACAATTATTGATTAATGTTCTCGTATTGGTGCGTGAACGGCTGATATACTAGTACGAGTCACACCTCGAGGGCATTAGACTATTATTAATTAATGTTCATGTTAATGCGTGGACGGCTGATATGCTAGTACGAGTCACAACTCGAGAGCATTAGACGATTATTAATTAATGTTCACATATTGGTGCGTGGATGGCTGATATACTAGTATGAGTCATGACTCGAGACCGTTAGACATATCAAGTGAGACGTTCTTGGTAGGACAAAGAAATCTTTTTCCAATATCTCGTAGATGAGCAAAGGGGGAACCACAGAACCCACAGATATCACAAACAAATAGACAACACATTCATACGTTTGATATTTTTTTTTGTACAAGTTCTACAGAGCATTCAAGTATTATTGTGGAGCATATAATTTACTGTTCATATGCTGTGCAGCATGACCGAATCTAAATGGAATTCAGAACCAACCATTGTCCATGTGGCACAATAAAATGTTGTAGATATTATCATAGAACCAACTTTTGGAGTTTTGAAAAGTAGTCGAATTCTCGACATGTTAAAGACTTTTAGCTGTATTTTCATTTTCAACATTTTAATCACTTGCGAGGAGTTTGAGTACTGCTCAAACGTCTCAAGAGGAGTTCGAGCACTGCTCAGGAATCTCAAGAAAAATCCGATCACTGCTCGAGCTCCCAAGAGTAGTAGTGCCTATGCTTTTACAATAACTGAGAGTTGGCAAAAGATTTGGCAAGATGTGGGAGACATGATAGGGTGGAGTTCATAGTCACATGCATTCATTTGTTCATAGATTTGATCTGGGAATGTTAAATTTCCATAAATAATGAGACTTTTGTACATATGTTTTAACAAGTAACAAAGTAGAGATAGACATTAGTATTATTGTTGTGCAGTCAACTCAAGTCTATCATCTTCCATGAACCAAATGGAGAAAAAAGAGGAGGTCACTTTTGAAGATGGGAAAGTTCAGACGATCATGGATTCATGGTGGGACTCAAATTGTTGCAGTCATACATGTGGAAATGTCATTCACACCCCATTGCATCACTGGATTGTACCGTTATCTTGATATTTCAGTTGTGTGAAAGTTTTTCTCTGAGAACATAAACGTTTGATTAATTTGAAATATCGACATTTTGATGTTCCAGTTGTGTGAGAGTTTCTCTCTAACAACTAGAAAATTTATCGTCGCGTGATTGATTTAGAATACCGTCATCTTAATGTTCCAATTACTTGAACGATGAGACTGAGTTTATTCCCACAAAAAAGAACTTATCCTGTAAAGTTTTTCTCCAACAGTAAAATCCTCAAAATTTTGTTACCAGCAGTAATAAAAACTTTACTCGAAATTAACCAAGGAAAAAATGTTGATCACGTCGGTCCAAACGTCGTGACTAACATTTTTTCTTGCAGTAGCGATATTCGACTATGGTACGGGAAACAGCGCCGTTATCAGACTGTGAAATCGTTGACAGAAACCGCGACTTCAGTGGCAGTTAGCGACGGTTAAACGTTTGCCTCCAAATTCCGAACAAAATAGAGGGAGGAAGGGGACGATCACAGTCGAACCCTAAAACCCAATCGAAAGATGCAGGAGAAGAGGCAAGAGATCACGAAGAAGAAGAAGAAGTACGAGTTCGAGTACTGCGTGGTTTGCAAGCTCAATCACGACCAAGGTCCGAGCCACAAGTACATCCCGAACCACACCAAGTCCCTCTCCGCCTTCCTCTCTCGCTTCCAGTCCAAGCTCGCCGACGTCCGCTTCTTTCTCAAAAACCCTAGCCCTCTCCGCCCCGAACACGCCTCCCGCAATCGCCTCTGGTGCGTCTTCTGCGACTCCGATATCGACGAGCTCTATAGCTCCTTCGCCTGGTAAGATTTCTGTCCTTAATTTTCAATTAGCTGTTTAAGTTTTGTTTGTTTGCCGAGAAATCAAACGAAAGTGGTAGAAAATAGGGAGACTTGTGCAGTTTGTATAATTGGAAAAAAATTGAATCGTGCATTGTGATATATTGATATATATCACATTGGGTTTATGCTCTGTTTTTGGTTTTCTAATTGTCAGTGGTAATGCGATTAATCACCTTGCGACCGCTGAACATCTGAAGAATTTGAAGCATTTCTTGTGGAAATACGGTGGAGGAATGGACCGCATCGATACATTTAGAATTTCGGAAAATGAACTTGCTAAGGTATATATATATATATATATATATATATATATGCTTTCAGTTTCAGTCATCATTGATGTGATTTGTTGAGAAAAGATACTAGAATAGTGACTTCTAGTCAATTTTAGAGGCAATTCATTAACGAACGGTGATTATTTTGTGTCTGCAGTGGGAGAAGAAGTGTAATTCACTGAAGCTTGAAGCTGTGCCTTGTGGTGAAGGCTCTCGAGGACCGGCATTTGGACCTTCGAATGATATCCATACTGAACTGAAATATGGAATTATAGATACTTCTGAAAATAATAGTAATTCATGTTTTTCCCATGGTGTCATTCCTTTACCATATCATACAAATGAGAATCAGGTATCCCATTCAGGACTCCCTCAAGATACAAATGTTGGCTGCTTTCCGCAAGCTGTTGCTAACGTTTCTTATCATGTGGGAATACGGTCTGGTACAAATTCCATAAATTCAAACGGTTTAACAGGTATGCATGTTCAATTATGTGATGTTGATATCATATTTATTATCTGTTTGGTTTGTATGTAATAGAAGCTCCTCCCGTATGAGTAAAAGGCTTATGCGTGTTTTGTGTTCTCTGGTGCTTACTCACTCACCCAGTTAGCAGGAGTACCCAACATCCTTTGGTTTCTAATGGTAGAAAATTCTCAGCTGATGGTTACTTCGATAACGAAAGGGTAAGTTTGATCATCCACACTCTTCACTAAAAGCATCTGGTTCTTGTGATTGCATTTAAATGAATGGCTATAAAATTGGAAAACACGTGATATGTTTGGTGTAGATGAGAGAGGGGTCTCAGCATGGAAGAATGACAAAAGGGCAGAGCAGTTCTCCAGGTATCAACCTTTGGTTTTTTTTTTTCTTTTTCTTTTTATGTTCGTATTCTCTCTGCTTCTGTTCAGCTGATCATCCTGATGCACAATGTATGCATAACTTGAGCAATGAGCCATCAATTCTTAGGAATTGTAGCAAAACTCGTATGCATCTGTCTCGAATCTGAATGGCTTGGCATAGGAGGTTGATATAGTATGTTCTAGCTGTGGATCCTCATTTAAGATTTCTCTTCAGGTTTTCAGAATCTCACTCAAATATCATCCTTGGGTCCTAAAGAGGCTAGTGGAAATGTGCATACTGGGGCACCTCCTCCTTGGCTTCAAGCAGATGAAGAAATTCAGTTTAGTGTTCCACTGACACCAGTTTCAGGTAGCCTTATCTCCCTGTCAAATAAGTCGGGGAAGTCCAAGAAATTGAATCCAAACCGTGTCGGAGCAGCTTGGGCAGAAAGGAGAAAGAGGGAGATGGAGATGGAGAAAAGAGGGGAAATTGTCATGAGTGACTGTGATGCCAATTGGCTCCCTAATTTTGGTAGAGTTTGGCAGTCTGGTAGCCGAAAAGAGTCCAGAAAAGAATTTGAGTTGGAGAAACACAAATTACGTAAGGTTGAGATTCAGTCGGACATGCCAATTAAGATACAGCCTTACGTCAGCAAACGAATGGTGAGTTCCATGTTCCATCTTAGCTTTAAGTTTTTGGTGGATTCAAGATTTTTAAAGCTAGTTTTTTTTCCGTTTTAGTAGATTTTTCTTTGAAGTAATCCCCATCCCTCATATTGGTTGAGCATATTCACTCATATACATACTTAAACCCACTTTCCACCTCATGGTTATGAGGATGAGATGTTTGGCGCGGCCCCAAAAAGAAGTTTCCACCATTGGGTCTCCAAAGGGTTTTTTTTTTTTTTTTTTTTTAAACAAACGATATTATCTACACTAAGGGGGTGGGGGAGGAAACTGACCCTAAGCCCAAAGGGTTTAGTTTAGTGGCTTTTATTTTATTGCTTTGGGATTATAGATTTCTGAACTTATCACAGTCCAGACCATGCAGAGAACTGACCAGAGGCTTTCATTTTAGTGTTTTTGTGAGTAAAGTTCATGAAATTTAGGCAGACACAACACCACACACTCTTCAAGATTTACCGATTCCTTAGGCACTTAATTTGTTTCCCTCTTCTTGTAGAGAACTGATGCGAGTGAATAATTTTGCCGTGATGGTTATGCAAGTTGACAGTAGCTCCAATGACAGACATGTCGGAAGAATGAATGTGCATGTTCTCTACTTTTTCCCTTGAATTTGGAGGTGTAGATCTCGTCAAATGGAGCTAGAAGTATGAAGGCAGGCAGGTAGCACACTTGTGAAATTCAACCGGAATTTGATTATTAGTCTACTGTACAAAATAGAGCTGTAAGTTCAAACGACTATGGCACTCATTTGTATCCAACTTGAATTTTTCCTGATAAAATATATTCAATGAAAATTTTGCCTTAGATCTTATGCATGTTGCAAATGAGAACAATATTTCTTTGGTGACATTAATGCCTAGATCATCTTTAATTAGTTCATGTTCAAACAGCGTAATTAGTAGAATTGATTTTGTTAGGCACTGGATATCAGAGCCTGCAAGGCCCTGCACTTGGACTGCAGATTTATCATCTGTACATTTCCGCATTCCAGTCATAGACACAGAGATTTGCACACAAATAATGATTCTTATTTGTAAAGAAAATAAAAATAATTGTTGTAAATCTTTGTCTACTAGGTCTCTGTACCCCAAGAGAAATAGAAAGAGCTCCTACTCTATTTGTGATTGAAATCTCACAATTTGAAATAACCGTCTTTCTATCTTCGATGTTGAGCTGGTTCACGAGGAACTGCTTTGGCATCCGGTTTTCCTACTTTTTACCACTGCTCTATTGAAAAAGCTTAATAATCAAGGGAGCTTGTTCTTTGTACTTATGGCTCAGGGTGACAAGCTAAATTATAAAGCTATTATGTTACTCTATCCTAATTGCTTTGGCAGGGCAAAAATTTGTAGAATTTGATTGGCTTGTGATCCTAAAGTTCCATAATCTCCCCTTGGAAGAAACTAAGTTCTCATCACACAGAAACTCCCAGGAAAACCACTTCTCGATCATTCGGTCTACATCATGCACTACCACATGCGTAATGTTTGCATTTCTTGCTATCATACTAGCAGAATAGATTGCTGACATCCTACCTGGTTCCTCTGGTGCATTCCCGCTCGGTCCATCCACCACCACCACATCCCATTTAAGCTGGTAAACTTCTTGTGGTAAATTTTTCAATGCAAGTTGACATTTTGATCGTTGAAGCAGTTTTGAGCTGGGTGCGCAGTCTGGGTGTTCCCTTGCGTGCTTGAGCAGCCTGTACGCCTCTTTTGCAGGTATCTGGTAGTCCACCTTGTAGACTCTGGTGGTGTTGGAATTTGGTTTCAGTGTGCTTATCTTCTTTTGATCATCCTCTAGAAAGACAGTGATGCCGCCTGCATTGATTGATGACAGAGACATATACTGAGGTTCAAGCCCGAATATGAGGAGGTTGCAGGGAGCTTTCTGCGAAATGAGATTCAACAGCAGTTGGTATTCCTTTTTCATGAGGCCGGAGGTGTTGGCAGAGGCGTTTGTTTCTGCACGAAACTTGGTGCATGTGGAAGAGAAAGAACATGTCTTTCCAAGAGTAGGAGGCGGAGGAGGTGTAGTTACAGCAATTCTAACTAGTCTGAGCACCGAAACGATCGAAAGGATCAAAACAAGGAAAGGGAAGAGTTTGGTTCTGGAAAAGTTCATGGCTTTAGATCCTCTCGATTGCTTGTGTCTATGAGGCTGGCACTCTTGTGCTTCTGGTGAGACAGGAGAAGAGAACCGAACCAGAGGAGTTACGATAGAGCGAAAATGAGGCACTTCTGGTGGCATTTTTTCGGGTCTCTCTTTTCTTTCACCTCCTCTGCAGCCGCTATCACACCTTGTAAGGAGATGTCCGGTGGTGGGGTATTTGATGGTTGAAGCAGTTAGGCTGAAGGACAGCGTGGTGGCTCACCGGCTGGTTGAGTGAAGACCAAGTAAAGGTTTGCTTTGGTTTCAAGGGTTTCTTTTGTTTTTTTATTAGTCAGGTGCGTGGTTGTTACATAATAAAACGCTGCGTTTTGGTATCCAGTTGCTATTTGTTTACCTCTGGAAAATGAATAACAACAATTTCTACGGGTGAGTAGTTGCTGGGCAACTTTCAATGACTTTTTTTCCACCATTTGTTAGGTTCTAACAAAGTAACAATATGACTGATGATTGATTTTGATGGCTTGTAGGCACCGATGTAAACGATTTGGGAAGTAATTTTCACGCATCATTTTTCTTCCATGGCGCACACTCGTTCACCTTTGACATTTCAATTGAAGAACTCAATGAAAGATCTGAAGATAGAAATAAAGATGGACGTGCATAATGAGAAAAAAAGTGTGCGGATATCACCTCTAAAAGTTTGTATAGTACGTAACTGTATTAGTCACGACTTGGGTGCTTTGGAGTACGGCATGCTCTGAATATTCTAACCGCTAAATCTTGATTTTTATATTTTGAAATAAAGATCTAATGGTTAAGATATTCGGAGTATCCGTTACTCTATACTCATGCAGTACCCAAGAAAGTACCGTCACATAATTTAATTATTAAAAAAAAAAAAAAATCCCTAACTGAAGAGCCGTTGAAGCATCCGACATCGAAAAGAACTAAGAACATTCAATGATTCTACGTTGAACGCTGAAAATTATGACATCCTCAAACTATTAATAATGGTAACAGAGTTTCTCCGCCTTATTGCTTTACGAATGGAAAATGACTTTCACTAGCTTCTTACGCACCCCACATTATTCCTAGTCATCGGATTCAATAAATCAAACAAAATCAACGGCCATGATTAAACATGAGTGCGTAAGTGGCTAAAAATGATGCGTGTATCATTTTCTGAGAGAGAGAGAGAGAGAGAGAGAGAGAGAGAGAGAGAGAGAGATTAAACATGAGTGCGTACGTGGCTAAAAATGGTGCATCTATCATTTTCTGAGAGAGAGAGAGAGAGAGAGAGAGAGCTAAAACCTAGGAGGTTTGATTAATAAGAAATGAGCCACAATGATTGGAGTTAGCAACAAGAGAGAAGATAGCCTAAATTATAGAAGACTGCACATTTAATATTACACAGCAGTGATTTTCCAACGGCTCTGGATCAATAGTCTTACCAGGTCTTTAAGTCATCCTCATAAGAAAGAACAATAATATTAATTCAGCAATTCAAAAATCATCCGCCGATCGTTCCTCCGTGCCCCCCACGCAGCAAATCATCCTCAAATTAGTCTCTTTAACTGCATACAGAAATTGGAAACACTCGGTATTAGTATTTGTTTCGAGTTACAAAGGTTGGTGCTACAGCTTAGAAAGTTTCATGCTAATGGTTCAATAATCACAATTCCACGGCCAATCAGTAAGGTCACCTTTACTGATGCACCCAAGGAACTAAATTCCCTTCACAAAATGACTTGTTTGCAGAAGGAACTAAAATCCCGGAAGGAATTTAAACCGACAATAAACTCAACAGGCATTTTGAACCATCACCGCGAAATGCAGGTTTTTTAATGCATGATCACGAAGTTTTGTAATATACAGTCCATAGCAGGTCAGCGAAGTGATGGCAAAGAAAATGCAGAAGGTAGTCCGTTCGGAAGATAAATCAATCAATCGATACAAAGCAAATTGGCTTGATTTCAGTTTTTGGGATGGCAAGTACCCGTCATTTAAGTTGACTCCAGACACAGAAAACATAAAGGCAACTCTGCAAAGAAGATCATCGGACAGTATCATAGACTACTGCAATGGTTCCAAGACCACTCTTCCCCGTTACATAGAAGGTGAAAGTGTGAAACTCATAAGGAATTTGACTTGGATCATTACTATACCACTAGTAAAGGGAACATCTTTGTCGTGCTAATAATTTTCCTTGTTCTCCTCAAACTCTTTTCCCCAAACAAGCAGATCCATAAATCACCAAGCCATTGAATTTGAGTACATAACCCCATAGCAACAATACCCACAGAAATACTACTTTCAAGAGTTGGATGCAAATGGCAGTCTCAAGTTTCATGTTGCGTCAACTTCGATACTATAAGACCTATTCCAACCCTGGGAGTAAAACTCAAATTTTAGGTTCTAAACTTACCCCAACTTGCTACAACCCTTAGCAAATATGAGTTTTAACCCAAAATTCATTTCTGCGGCAAATTTAGGCCAGATTCCCTTGGGTTAGTGGGGTTGGCTCACCATATATGTGTATTTTTTTTAGTTTTATATTCATAAATTCATTCACTCCAACAGCTAAGATCTAATATGATCAAATCCAATGATAAAAAAAAAAGATCTAACGGTTCAAATTTAAATCCAACAGCTAAAGTAATTAAAAATAATTCTTGTATGTGTTTCATATTATTTCATAGTGTTTCACGAGTTTCATGGTGTCGGTTTAGTAATTTTTCAATATTTATCCGAATCTAAATATTTTTAAGTTAAAATGTTCATAAAATTAAATTATGAGAGTCTACTTAATTTTTTTTTTTTTTTAAATGTTACTTCTATAAAACAATTATCCTAAATTCATTCTTTAATAAAATTTAACCTAGAAGAATTGGAGGACAAAAATTGTTTCTGGATTAAAACTTAAATTTTACAAGTTAAAAATTTTAGGTTTTAACCGAGGGTTGGAGATGGTCTAATTAGATTATCCAATTCATCCAAGATTTCCATTTTCTTAATAAGCAATGAAATATAATCTTTGCAAACTCGAAAGTCCGAATCACACAACACTCAAATGCTTCTCTTGGAATAAAGATAAGTTATGCCTCGAAACCTATAAAATTTAGCTCCTTCAGGCAACTTCCGTAACTCCTATTCAACGCAGAAGACACTCACAAAGAAACCATTTCAAACTTCACAAATTAAGCTACACATTTCGCCTAATCACGCTAACGAAAACAGAACATAACCGAAAAGAAGCTAAATTTGTCGAAGAAGCCGTGAAACTGTCACAAACCCAGTTACTGAATACTTCAAAAGTACAATTCCCACATCAAGAATCATCAAAGTTTTTCCGAAAAGAAGCCACATTTCGATAGATAAGTACGATACACAGTACCTTTGACCGTCGAGGTTGCCCTGTCCACTGCTCCCTCCACTCCCGTACGACCCATCATCCGCCGCAGTCTGCCACACCGACTGCCACGCCTGCGACGGCGGCTGCACGCCATAAACCCCAGCAGGGTCCACCGCAGGCCTCCCTATCATCATCCCTCCGGGGCCACCAGCCGGCTGCCCCATCGGCGGATAGTAGTACGGCACCCCACTAGCCGTCGCCCCGACCATCCCTCCAAGCCCCACCGCCTCCTCCTTGATCTCGTCGCGGGGTACTATATCCACCAAGAAATCGAATATGTCGGTGCGGGTAATGGCAGCGGCAATGTCGTTTTTCTGGAGGGTCCGGCGCTTGTTCTCCTCGGCGTGGAGCCAGGAGCGGATGGTGAGCTCGAGGATGAAGAGCTCGCAGGCTTTGGCGAAGAGGACGGGGGCCTCGGCGGAGATCATGCGGACGTCCTCGTCGGCCTTCATGATCTTCTTGATGCGGGCAAGCGGCAGCTGGTGGTTCTTGAAGTCGTTGACGCTCTCAATCTCGTGGCGCTGGTAGGTCCAGAACATCTGGAGCTGCTGCTGCTGCTGCTGGAGGAGGTGGTGGAATGGGAGGGCGGGGACGGAGGATTGGGTTGCTCCGTAAGGGGAGGATTGGGCTTGCGGTGGTTGCTGGGTCGGGGCGGCGGCGGCGGAGGTGGGTGCGCCGGAGTTGGGGTTGGGGTCCATTGGTGGGATGGGAAGGAACTAAATGGTGGGTTTTTTTGGGGGGAGTGGGGGTGTGGGATTGAGATTTGATTTTTGGTGATTTTTGTGGTGGGGATTTGAGGATTTCAAGGGCTGGAGATGTATATCATACGAGGACAGAGAGAGGAATCGAGACAGGGATGGGATATAATACAGCACTGCAGATGCTCTTTTATTGGGGGGTTTTCTTGCCTTCCAATATGCTTTATACCACCTAAGTATTTTTTTTTTTGTTTTTTGTTTTTTGCTTTTAAATACTGGGACATAAATTAAACCAAATGCCAACGGTTACAATGAGTTTTCATACACTCAAATAAATAGACCTTGTGAGCCATAATAGATATCGATCTATCCCACACATAGAAGATTATTAAAATGAAATCTAGCACTAGTAATCGCATCTGGTAAAAAATTTGCTTCTCTAACTACGTGAATCCAAGAAATAGAATAAAAAAAAGACCGCCAAACTTTTAAACGCCAAGGAATATTGCAAGATCCTAAAATGGTATCAATCACTAATTTAGAATCAACTTCCACATAAATTTTCTTAAAACCTCTACTTCTCGCCATCCAGAGAGCATCCCACAAAGCCGCATTCGGCAACAGACATTGAATTTTCCCCCAAGTATCTAGCAAAATTGCACATTACACATAGGGCAAGTAGCAACATTGCAATATATCTCCCACCTTTTAGTGTATCGTTGTATAAAAAAATTAAGTAATCATTTATCATTGTTTATTTTTTATTATATTAACTTCTTTTTTTTTTCTTTTTTTTTTTTTTTGTAAATACAAATAAGGTATAGCTGAACATTATCAAAAGTAATCGACGAAGAGCCTTCTCTTAAGTATCCTACATATGCATAATATGTTGCAAAGTATACATACTTGGAGTGAATATTTTATAGTACTATTTTGTTACTTAGTACTACAGTCTAGTAATATTCATCTTTGTTTGTAAGTGAGAGATCTTAGGTTTGATTCTCGTCAAAGACGAATTCAAACCATATTATTGATAACTTATTGTGAGGTGAGTACACTCGTGTCAGTTTGTTCGAGTTTCGTATTGACATGAGAAAAAGAAAAGATATTTTATACAAACGTCTCGCCCATAAGAGTTTCATACACTGGAATCTTGAGGAAATACAATATAGAGGAAGAATTATTTTGAAATGATTTTCGGTCACCAAATTTCTATTTCTACACATTCCTGCTTATTTATGTTTGTTAAATTTTGTTGGTTTGGTCACTTCAAAAATTAAAAATGAACAGATGTGTGCTAATGTGAAAAATAATACTGCAAAAATCGCTTCCTTTGTTATTAACACTTTAAAATAATCACCATATGCATAGGCATAAGTGCATAATATAAGTTTGTGATAAAACTAAAAAATTAAAAAAATAATAATATCGAAAATTTAAGAATTAAATCTCTTCAACCATGATGCAAACAATCTTTTTACTTATTTAATATACATGTATCATAGATTTTTTTTTTGTCGATAATCTACTTATATCACATATAAATCATTTTTAACTACCTATATTATAAATATTGTTTACTTGTAATCAACCTATTCGGAATTCGTTATATTTAATTTATCTTAAACACATTTCGCTTGGAAAACTTTATAGTATCTTGATATAAATATTTTGTAATTAAACTTAATTTAAAAAACAGGTTGAACCACAACAAGTGGCTCAATAGTTGAGGCGCGAACTACAGCTCTTCAATAAATAAATAAATATGAGAGATTTCGAATTCGATGTTCCGAACTGATGAGTCTCTAACAGAACCTGCAAGTTAGGCTTGCCAATGATTTAAAAGTCAATGAGCAAAAGCAAACACTTTGTCGTTGACGTATGCCTACTGTCCCTTACTTTAAACAACATTTACCAAAACAAGAATGAGAATCTCGTATCCAGTTTTCATGCAGTGCTTTATTCTAAGACACTCTCGAACTCTCTAAAAAAAACTTGTGCACGGACCCTTGGATCACACTATTTGAAGCGTCAACACTGTTCTTACAAACACATAAGATTTTATGTATTTTAGTTTTACTTGGTGTGATAATTGCTTTATTGAAATTTTCCGTCATCTGTAATGTAGTTCTCACGAAAACATAAGACTTTATGGATACGGATCTCATCTAGAGTTGGTTACCTGCCGAAGTTTCTCTCTATTTCTACGTTGCATTTTCTTAACCTACCAAACATTATTTTTAACTCCTTTTTGTGTAACTCAGTTTTTAGTACCATTTGCTTACCCAAAGCTATGAAAACACAGGGATTTCACAAGTATTCCTGCAATCTTAGCATTTTCTTTGAAAACCACAAGACCTGTAGAAACTTACTAAAACATTTACAAGACAAATACCACGATTCGATTCGAAATCCCTCAAAAATGAATGTGAAATGCTGAAATTTAATACGATCAAGAATCAAGTATATGATAAAGTTATGAGAACAGCAATCAAAAGCAAGTAACACAAGGAACTAACAACTTGAATATTTCATTCAGTTTACTCTTTCTGCTTTGGCTCAAGAGTTTATCCAAGTTTGATACAACACAGAAAACAAACCCATAAACCATTTTTTGGTATACCAATAAAAAGATCTAGCAGCTCCTAGGTCTGCATTTTCGACCAGCTGCAACAACATCGAAAAAGTCCTTCTCCGGGTACTAAAACTTCGAAAATAAAAGCTCCTAAACTGTTGTTCAAATTGAAAATACAACTGAAACTTGTCTCATGGGCATTTGCACGCCTTCGGACTAAACTGTGGATTCATCAATATAAAGATACGAGAACTAAAACCGATATACCTTAGTATTGTGACTCATTATAACTGATCTGCTTAATTGGAGAAGAAGATGCAGGAAAAGGGGATGAACTTCCAATTCCACGGGTGGATACGAGATTGCAAGTCTTCTACTTCTGTTAACGACCAGTCCACTAAATCTGCAATCACTTAGCAGTCGGCACCCTTCTTTTTGTCTTCCCTGAAACATTTCCGACTATACACTAGCAACGTCGGCCCTTTGTGTTCCTTCTCCCTCTTCATCATGTCTGCCAAGTCTTTTTTCTCAGCCTCTTCTATCAAGCCTGTTTCTGTAGTTACTTTGCCATTATCCAACAGAGCCTCTTCCTTGGTGGTTTTTGACAATCCAACTGGATCTTCACCATCACATCCTTCACCTGTCACCTCCATGTCATCCTCATATTCTTCTGATTCCACCTGAAGCAGTTCCAAGGGAGTAGCCGCCGGATCAAGCTCCAAGCATCCTTTCGGAGCATTGTGACCTTCATTTCCGGTGAGAATTATAGAAGGGACCTGGTGAGAGAAACGAAAGAGTTCTTCCCTTGGAAATTTCATGATTTTACCTTGGTCCCAATGTTGGCGGAACACTGTTTTGAAACCCGCTACTTTAAAGAGTGGGACAACTTTCACGCCTTGCTCCTCATTGTAATCTTCAAGCACTTGCACCATATCATATTTCTGAATAACGTCATCTGGGGTATGTTCGTTCCAAACGGGGGACCAGTTCCTGAACAGTCCCCAGACTTCTCCTTTTGATGGATATATGCAGATAACTCCTCTTTTGCCTTTTGTCCACCTAACCACCTTGTGTGAGAAAGAAGGAAGATGGTCATAGACTACAAGCTTCCCTTTCCGAAGTTCCCCGCTAGTCTTAGAAAAACCACAAGCAATCCAATCTAGCGGAGCAATCTCGCTGTTGGTTTTGGCGTTGAGCCAGTTCATGCTAAGTTTGAACGGTTTCAAAGATATCACACTGTGAACCATAGCATAATAACGGGGCATGGCATCATCTTCATCGTAGACGGCCCAAACCTGGTTGCTACCAAATGACTTTTCTGTACGATCCTTGTCGAAATCATGAAAATCAGGGTCTGGAACAGTCATTTTCACTGTACCTTGTTGCTCCATATCAGTGTCCACATGAGAATTGGCAAGGGAAGACTTCTTGGGATTCACAAATGCCGTACATCCTGTAACACTAGTTTTTACACCACGCTGACCAGCTTCTTCCTTTTGCTTCTCTTTCACCTGGTTATTATCTGCAGCAGCTTTTGGTGTAAATGAAGTCTTCGACGCAGGAGCCTCCTTCCACACTTTAAGCTTCTGGGAAATTTCTTTCTGAATCATTCCTTGCAACGCACTCCTCGCTTGTATTTTGGGCAGATCCCCTGTGAAGTTAAGTCCATGCGTTCCAGCTACATCAAAACTTCCTGTACCAACACTACCATTGTTAGGTCCGAATACACTTTCCATAGCAACTCCTCCATTAGTCATTCCCATCTCTTGCCCGCTCAGATGCCTTTTCTTCGTAGGCATCTCTTTGTTGGGTACGGAACTAGAAGCAGAGGCAGGAGACTCAGACGCTAAGGCAGCATCTGTTTTTTTAAAAGCATCAAGATTGCACGTATGCGCCTCCTTATTTGGAAACGCCTCTTCATGCCTTCTCTTTGATTCCCCAAATTCTTGGCGAACGTCACTTGCAGTTTGACCAGCACAGGAACCTGGTACTTGCCCACTGTCTAAATTTTCCGGTTCGAACAATTTGCCTGCCAAATCTTGCGTTGATGTGTCAACTCCAGAATTTCCAGTTAATCCCACATTTATGCTAGCAGTTTGTGAACTTCCTGGAGCACAGGTCTTCTTGGTCCTGGTGCGCTGCCCAGAAATCTTTTGCTGAAAGTAGGAAATCCATGGAGAGGATGTCAAATTGGGTACTTTTGGGGCTGGTGTCTCAAGAGCTAAAAAGCCCTGATTGCAGTTGCGACACAGAAGGTGGTGGTTCAGATAAGTCTTAAGATACTCAAAATGCATCTTGCAACTACTGCACACTGTCCAAAATGTCTGTTTCGGTAGAGAAGGAGGTCTACTAGGCTTGGTATTGCGTCTAGTAGGCTTGGTACTGCGTCTAGTAGGCTTGGTATGACTAGCACTAGCACTACTCTGATCCCTTCCGTTAGAACGATTATCGTTGGAGGAGGTATGGAAATCATTCCGGCACACTGGTGTAGTAGGCTCAACAGAAGGCTCAACAGAAGTAGCACCCTTCTGATCCCTTCTGTTTGAACGACTATCATTGGAGGGGGTATGGAAATCATTCTGGCACACTGGTCTAGCAGGCTCGACAGAAGTAGCACTCCTCTGATCCCTTCCGTTTGAATGATTAATGTGGGAGGTATAGAAACCATCCTGACTTGTTACTCTTGTTGGCTCAGAATGAGTAGCACTAATCTGATCCCTTCCGTTTGAATGCTTATAGTTCGAGGAGGTACGGGAACCATTCTGACACATTGGTGTAGGCTCGGTAGGAGTAGCACTCCTCTGATCCATTCCGTTTGAATGATTATAGTCGGAGGAGGTATAAAAGCCATCCTGACTCGTTACTCCAGCAGGCTCATTACGAGTAGCACTCCTCTGGTCCCTTCCGTTTGAATGATTACAGTTGGAGGAGGTATGGTAACCATTCTGACTCATAGTAACAGGATCGGTATAACTAGCACTCCACTGATCCCTTCCGTTTGACTGATTATAGTTGGAGAAGGTGTGGAAACCATTCCGCCTCATTGCAGTAACAGGATCGGTATAATTAGAACTCCACTGATCCTTTCTGTTTGACTGGTTATAGTTGGAGAAGGTATGGAAAGCATTCCAACTCATTGTCGTAAAAGGGTCAGTGTAATTAGCACTCCACTGATCCCTTCCGTTTGACTGATTATGGTTGGAGAAGGTATGAAAACCATTCTGACTCATCACTGCAGATGATTTGCAATCCGAAACTCTTTCAACCATGTAGCTTAAGCTCCGCCTCTGGTCATAAAGAAATCTCTCGGCTTCATCAGACAACAAATTCCAGGCTTCCTTAACAATTTGGAAAGCACTGTCCGCGCCTACAGATTTATTTTTGTCTGGATGAAGAGAGAGAGCCAGTCTCTTGTATTGCTTTCGGATTGTGTCCTTGTCAGCCAACGGTTCCACAGCAAGGACCTTATAGTAATCGGTCTCACCAGTTGTTCCCTTCTGAGCGGAGGTGTGAACATAAAGAGTTATCAAAAGTTGAGGAAGACCATCAAGCTCGGGATACAAGCTCTGCGCCTTTAAAGCAAATCTTAGAGCCCCAGAGAAGTCACGCTCTGAAGCCTTCAACTCTGCGACCTCTTTCGCCTTGAGGGCCTCGTCTTTATTACATTCCATTTTCACTGGTTGGTGACTCTCTGTGTCTGCGCACGATATTTCCTTTGATGCTTCTTTTATCGATAGACTGCCACGTTGCGAAATAAGAATCAACCTGGATATTGTTCTTATCTGACACCCGATATTTTCAGCTGAGATTGGAAGACAGAAAAACCACAATAAGGAAACTGAATTAACTCAGATATTAGACAAAGATGCAAAGATTATCAAGAGAAATACAGACATGATCAATCAAACACAACAACTACAAACATAGAAAAAAAGAGCTAATGAATGCTTCTCCGATATATCAGTTACCGAATCTTCAACACCTTCTAATCTAGAATTCCTCAATTCAACGATAACAAATATACGCGGGAAATCA
Source organism: Pyrus communis (assembly GCF_041283825.1). Lineage (NCBI taxonomy): Eukaryota > Viridiplantae > Streptophyta > Magnoliopsida > Rosales > Rosaceae > Pyrus > Pyrus communis. Next base: position 5,817,547 of record NC_142570.1, read on the forward strand.
CATATCCACCAACAAGTTAAAGAACTGAACTTCCAAATAAACACAGGATGAATTGACAAAAGTACAGTAAGGATCATATGACTGCAATGTGACACATTCAACATTCAGTTATCGAATCTTCCTAATATATATCAGTTACCAAATCGTTAACACCTCCTAATCTAGAATACTCAATACAACGATCAAATAAATTACGCGGGAAATCACGTATCTACAAAGCTCAACAAGTTAAAATTTTGAACTTTCAAATAAACACAGGTTGAATTAACAAAATCACATTGAGGACCATATGATTGCAATGTTACACAAATTCCACATTTAGTTACCGAATCTTCCTAAGATATGTCAGTTACTGAATCTTTAACACCTCCTAATCTAGAATACTCAATACAACGATCAAACAAATTACGCGGGAAATCACGTATCTACAAAACTCAACAAGTTAAAAGCACTGAACTTTCAAATAAACACAGGTTGAATTAACAAAAGCATATTGAGAATCATATGATTGCACTGTCCTAAGATATATCAGTTACCGAATCTTTAACACCTCCTAATCTAGAATACTCAATACAACAAATTACGCGGGAAATCACGTATCTACAAAACTCAACAAGTTAAAGCATTGAACTTTCAAATAAACACAGGTTGAATCAACAAAAGCACAATGAAATCCAACTAATCGGAAAAACCATGATCCCAATCAACAAGAGGCCGCAAAATGAAATCCAACGGCCTATTTTGTTCCCACGAAACTCTGGTAATCCTAATGACAGATCACAGGGTGTATGTATATATCTGAATTCCAAGTTTTTCGTTTCCCACAATTCATCACAAAACCAAATGAGAATTCCTTTTAGAAGTAAAATCTCAGCTATCAAACACTTCAAGTGAATAAGAAAAAAACCAAACTCCAAGTTTGAACAATTAAGAACAAAAACCAAACATCCAGTTCTCAAATTTACTAAAATTTGAAGATATATGATGAAATATGCAAATCCCACACAAGCAAAAAGACATGCAAACAATCCAAATAGCTTCCAATAAGAGTTCAAATTACACATCCAACCTGCCCAATTTCAGTAGCTTTGACTAAATCCCTAGATTCTCATTAGCATTGCTGATAACTTATGAGAAGAAACAGCAAAAAAAAAAAATCCATATATGCCACAGTGAAACCATACAGAAACATATATACAAGAGATATGAACTTTACCAGTTTCAATATTTTGGTCAAAGAGACGCCTTAGATGAATTCTCCACAAAATTCTTATGCTCGCCCTCTATTTCCCTTGATCAAAATTCAAATAATCCCAACTTCAGGACTTTGTTTTTTTTTTTTTTTTTTTTTTGGTGCAATTCTTTCAATGGCTGAGGAGTTTTGCATGTACATTTTTCTATACATCCAGAAACATATATATGGGTGTAGCATCGGCTTTTGTAAAATGATGCCACCAAATCATTTGTTGGCCTATGGTTAAAACCCTAACCATGGTTAATTTTTTGGTGAAATTGCAACGACAGTCCCTGTAGTTTGCCTGAGATTTCACTTTCGACCTCATAGAAAGTGAAACAAAAAACCTACAATGGCAAAATGAAATCTCGGATAAACTACAGGGAGCATCTATGTAATTTCAGTTTTTTGTAAATCGTGCCACATGTCCATTTTAAAACCCTAACCATGGTTATATTTTGCGCCGATTTGCAACAATAGTCCTAGTTTATTTGAGATTTCACTTTTGTCCTCGTAGAAAGTGAAACAAATTTCTACAATGACAAAAGTGAAATCTCGGATAAATACAGGGACCATTGTTGCAATTTGGCTTAATTTTTGTTTTGGTATGCATGGTTGCTATTTTCCTAAGTTGCCATATTTATTTTTCCCTAATACGGCAATTTTAATTAGGAATACAAGGTTAACAAAATTTAAATCTTGTTTTGCCACATATTTTGTCTAAGTTTATTTTATTCTCATCGATGTTATATTACGTAATGTCCCTTTCGGTCACATTCTTGAACCGTTGTACAAGTTATGAGCGTATCTATTTAAAAGAACTGCTCAAAAATGCGGCGTAACTAACTTCGCAAGGCCGCACACACAACAACGTTAGGTTAAATGAATGACACATGAGTACCACTCCTTATATATGTGTAAAATTAAAACTTAATTATCACATAACTTTTTTTTTTTGAACAAAATTATCACATAACTTAGTTTGCAAGTAAACACAATGAAAATTTAAAATTTATTATCTTATCCTCCAATTTCACTTTTATTGTTCAAGTCATGGGTAGATTTTCTTTTATTACTCATGGATTTGAAATTAATTATGTAATCCTCCCAAAAATGGATATTTTTTGAAAAATATTTAATGGATATTAAGTTCAATGTATTTTCTTTTTACTATTTTTGGCAAACAAAATCCAATGTATACAACCTCAGATTCGCTTAGGTGAATATGCATGTATATGTGTTTAGTTTCTTTCCAAATGTTGAAGGATTTATGTAGATTTTTTTTTACCAAGAAAATTCATTTCATGCTGACGTGGAAACCAACAAAATTTGCCATATTAAGTAAGAGAGTTAGCTAATTACCTTATTAAAGCAACCATATTAGGCATTCCCAAAAAATTATATATGTTTCTTATTTTTGTATATTTTCCATATTAATAATCTTGACTGTACGAGGAAGAGTTGAAACCATAACATAAATGGTGGTGCTATCAACACACTTCTTTTTATCTCTTACACACTCTTCTTAATTTTTTAACTGTCGGATCAAATAAAAAGATCAATGTACAAAAACTAACATGGGTGTGTAGAAGGTAACCAGAGTGTATAAACAACTCCACCCTAATAGAAAGTGTGAAATACTACACTATGAATTTGTTTGGTGGGCTGGATGAGATTAAACCTTAGGGATCGGATTAGATTGGCATGGACTTTAGGATAAGTTAGATAACTGATAACCCATTCTATTGTAATTCATAACTCATCATGTCTCGTTTGATCATCTCATACTTTGACATAATAAACAATAGACTAGACTTAAGTATATTTTAGTTGATCACAACTTATTCTATCTAGCCCACCAAACAGTTCCTATAGGCATTTTTGCCTTCAATTGGATTTTGGGCCACTTGGCGGGCTTCGCTTTCCGGGTATCTTTCCGTAACCCTCAAGAAATCTCAGCCTTCTGAAGCCATTGATGTTGTAGCTATCAAGAAGTTGAAGCGTTATTCATTTTTCATTGAACTGTAATATGTCTGAGCTCCAGTCATGAATAAAAAATCTACTGTGCTCACATATCGTGATCAGTCGGATGAAATATTCTTCATATCTTTCGAATGAAAGATGATAGAATGTATTTGTAGAACTCAACTCAATGAATGAGTGAGCCAATTATTATTGATATATACAGGGCTACAAAGTAATCGTGTAGACAGAAAACATAAAATACAATCAGTATAGGAGAATATAAATCCTTCTCGGACTGGGACTGGGCTGCTGCTTGCGTGTCCTTGTTGGAGATGGAGTGAAGAACCTTATCCTTGTTGGAGTGGGAACGTGTTGCAGCAACCAGAGAGGACTCTGGTTTATCATCGAATTGTTCTTCCGTTGTAACACGAAAAGGAAAAGAATTCCATTTCATGTTCAGTGCAGAACTTGGATTCATAGGGAAGAAAGGCCTTTCAGGCGCAATGTGCTGATCGCCATAGGTATCCAGTTGCCTTTCACTTTCGCAGCTCAACTGCTCGATCCATAGAGCTGCGTATAAACCCTCCTAGTCCGATAAATAACGATTAAACTTAAGACACAAGCAACAATGCATAGTCCTGAAAGTATTCCACAAGTGATGGAATAGCATACAGTGCCAACACAAGTGAGTGAGTCGTCATCCCGGAGGGGTTTTATGAGCATTGAACCCGAAATTTGGCGTCTGAGCACGGCTTGTTCCTTTGCGTAGTGATCGTATATTCCACTGGCAATCACTTCTGAGAATATAAGAGAACCAGCAGGATTTGCCATTGTAAGAAAATTGTACAAGGCCCCGAAACTCTTCAGCCCGAATAGCTCTGAGACTGCAGCTGGCAAAATTGCCCAGTGAGCACCATAACCAAGTCCTACCAGCACAGTTATCACATAAATCTGCCCTGGCAATCCCATGGCATAGTAGAAAAGCCCGAGTGCCATGATGACCTGAACTACCGCCATGGCCACGGGTCTAGGGTATGCGTAATCTCTGGTAAAAACAACACAGATGCACATTAGGACTAGTAGGTCATCGTATGAAATGTATTAAGGAAATATTTACCGAAATTTATGATTGCAAATTATGTCACCTTACTATAATCTCAGAGAAGTAACCGCCCCCAACGCGTCCAAGAAAGTTCCAAATGCTGATCATGGAAACATAAATACTCGAATCATCGTACCCAAGTGACTCGGTTATTTGACCTAAATTGTCAATAATTGTCAAACCAGAACCAGCAGCCAGCAGTAGGGAAACAAATATGAGCCAGAAATCTGCCTTTACCAATGCCTGTAACAAAGTAAAATTCTCTCCTCTACGAGGGCCTTTTCGCCTCTTAACTCTCACTGCTCCGACAGCAGCTGCCTGGAACAGCTTAGCCTGAAGCTGAGCAATTCTTTTCTGTCTTTCGGACATGGGAAGCGAATCCACTTCCCGGGACTTCTCATCCTCCACCTCACTCTCCACCTCACTTAAAATGACCTCAGTCTTGTCCCGCTCAGATTTTCCAGCCTCTTCACTTTGCGATTCGAGGAGAAGGCTCTCCTGCACCGAATGTGTTGGCTCGGAAAAGAAAACCAGTATGACGGGGATCACAATTGGAAGCAGAATGAGAATGATTAAGATAACTGCACACAATGTGATCAAAGTTTGACTTATGTTGACCAAATCCTCAAGGAGCAAAACTCCCAACAAATAAGCTGCCAGAACAAGGCAAACGCTGTAAGTAAATAGGAAGCTTGAATTGTCAGATGGCCTCACTTGCCTGTGACCTCCCACAGGCCTAACAATGAACATCAGAGCAACAGCAACCATCGATGGACCGACTGCAATCATAAAAATAAACGAGGATTCATTCGGAGCATTGATCATTGCATAAATCTGAGTCAGTATTGCGCCACTCAACCCGGCGTAGCCTTTTAGAATACCGACTATAGGACCCCGGCTTTTGGGGAAGTTTTGCACACATGATATCAATGCTGCTGTGTTGAAGAAGGTCTCTCCGTTGGTTCCCACATATATACAAATGCAGAGCTGCAGAGAAAGGGGAAATAAAACTTGGTTACCAATTTTGGACACAACAAAATGCAGATGCAGACGAGTTTTGAAATATCAATGAACAAATTGCACGTCCAATTCAGTACACCGAAAGTACGAGCCTAAACGGGCAGCGAATAATCAATTGAACCAAATCCACACCCCAATTCAGCTTCGACATGAACAGAAACTGTATGACAGTTTATGCCAAGAAAAAAACATTAAGATAGACTACAACAACTCTTTCCAATTGAATGCACAAACAAATTTCCATAGATAATTCTAACCGTACATCAAAGACGTCTACAGAAGCAAAAGCAGCGAGCTCAAAAGGCAGCAAAGAATCAGCAGTCAGCACTTAACTCCTCTCTTTTCCTACCATTTGATTTACCAACCGAAAAAATTTCGACCTATTTACCCTTTCCAAATCCGAAGCCCGGTTCGAGACTACTTTTATAGAAAGTACTCAAGTTCGTAAGGAGTTTTGCTAAAAGTGTTTTTGTTAAAAACATGGATGCTGTTTATTAAAAATCCAACTACTTTCTAAAAAAGTTAGTTCGAAGTGTTTCCTGAAGAAGCGTGAAGCGCCTTACTTCTCCACACAGTGCTCCTATGATCTAGAATCACAAAAGCACTTTTGGTTGCCAGAAAACGCTTTTGGCCCTTATAGGAGCCATCCCGAACATCCAAAACCAATCATAAAAATGAAAATTGAAAAAAAAAAAAAAAAAAAAAGACAAGAAGACTTTGATGAAGAGAATGAGACTTTGGATTGAAGTTGAACAAATTAACTCACCACCCAGAGAGGGAAAGCAGGCAAAGTCTGAGAGACTATAAGCCAAAGCAAGCCATACCCAACAAGGTTGAAGGCTGCTCCAATTACCAAAAGTCCCCAGGTGGGCAATATTTCAGACAGGCTTCCAGCCACAAACCCTACAGAGTCCCCCAAGTCCTTGGCCACTCCAAGAATTGCCAACTGTCTCTGGCTGTAGCCCATGGTGGACTTGATCACAGGTGATATGCTCCCAAACAGGTACCCTATTCCTGCGAAGGATTGGATCCACATTGCACACACGAACACCAGCCATCTGCTGTTGGCGAAGGCCTTGAACTTCCCATGGAGTTGGACCATCTTGTATTTCCAGATGGAGTCGACGGCTGGCGATCACTGATCAGAGAAGCTAAGTCTGATGCTGCATCACAATTCCATCTGCTAAGTCTGATGCTGCATCACAATTCTATGTGGGATAGTTGAGATCTCTGATGAACGTGAAAAATGGATGAGCGGTGAATGATTGGTTTTTTGGTTGTCTGGCTTGAACTTGCTATATAAATATAATATGGATTTGACCGCAGGTGAGTGATATTTGTAGATCGCATAGCTGTAAACTAATCTTCCTGGTCTGACCAAAGGTCACTATAACCACGAGAAGGTCAATACGTATGTCTCTCTTATAATGATAACATGAGGGATCAACGGTAGTAATAATAATACCGATATTATCTTCAGTTTAACTGTTCGTGTATACTAATAGGTGTGAGGTTTTTTACAAAAAGCTTCGATTGATGATATTAGTGTTGAGAGTTGTCCGATATTGGTGAGGGACAAGATTTATTATGTGCTTATATGATCTTGGACTACTCCCCATATTGTCAATTAGTTTTATGGTGGAACTCCAATTTCATCATAGTAATAATAATACCGATATTATCTTTAGTTTAACTGTTCGTGTATACTAATAGGTGTGAGGTTTGTACAAAAAGCTTCGATATATCGATGATATTAGAGTAGTTTTGGTTTTTTTTTTTTTTTTCCTTCCTATATTGGCCTTACATTCTTCAATAAGAAGACATGCTACTATGCCATCTACGAAATAATTTTGAGTGATAGTCATACTGCTATAATATGAGTGACCAACATGTTATTATTAATCTCACTTCCTATAATATGAGTGAAAGACATGATTAATATATGTCATAGACCTAGTAAAAACAATCCATGTATTACAATATGAGTGAAAAACATGACGAATATTTCATGAACCAATGATCTAGCATTAATACATTGATACAGGGCTTATAATATGGGTGGATTGATGACACCACTTGATAACCACTTATTGGTGTGATGATTATACTGAAAAATTACTCATAATCAGCCTATGAAGCACTAACTTTATGTGTTTTAGTTAAAGAATGACGCCAATCGATTTCAGTTTTTTTTTTTTTTTTTAACAAACAATATTATTTACACTAAGGAGAGGTGGGCCGAGCCTCACAATAAGTTAGTATAATGTGGTTCAAATTCACCTTTGGCCAGTCGATTTTAGTTATCATAACAAATTGTAAGATTTGCTTCACTAGGGATAGAGTATTAATCAGGATACAAATGTTTTAAAGAGTTCCAATTTCTTAATTTAGGTTCTTGTTGTTTTCCACATTCTATGAGGCAGTGGAGTACGTGGTGTGGTCAAATAAGTTACTTGATAAGATATGAACGTGATGGGATCATAGGAGGATTGGAAATTAGCATCTCAAACAAATCTGAGGATGATTAATTTACGAGTTGACAAAATTAAAAGAAAAAGTGCTTAATTACTTCTTAGTCTCTTGCCCTCACGTTATCATTTTTTAAGTATTAATTTGGAAATTTCATTACAGGTGTGATTGCTTATCTGTCACAATTTAAGCAGTTTTTGTGCACATTAAAATATTCTCTCTCATGTGGCATGAATATGTTTTGTGTGTTTCTTATATTTTTTTACTCATTCTTTATTTTTAGACAAAAGGGTAGAACTCGAACTTGAAATATCTCCCAACTTTAAGAGGAATGAAACAAAAACAAACTCTCGTAGTTCCATGTGTGCGCTCCAACTATTTCTTCAATAGTCAGCTAGAGACTTCTTTCGATTTGAATATAAAATGTCAAGATTTTAGAGTTGGTCCAGCAGTCCACTACTTGTTACATCAATATTGTCTGAACTTAACCATTTGCATAACCAACAAATGTTTGGTTTTATCATAAAATATCTTAGTAATATTAGTACTTGAACTATTGACCATAATATTGATTAGATATTTCAGATTAATCCACCCAACTTTTTTTTTTGTCGGATTAATCCCCCAATACGAACGAGGATCCTCTCTCGATCCTCTTTGTGGGGATCTCGGAGATCCTCGCATCGTGCAGTAAAAAATTATTTTATTTAAAATTAAACATAAACAATACTTAAAAAAAACTGATCGCATGATATACAATGAATGGACACGATGTAGGAATCCCTGAAATTATGACGAAGAATCCGGAAAGGATCCTCATTCCCCCTATATATATAATCGACCTTGATTGTCACACGTGTATAAAATGTAAGGCCCTTTGTCAAGTGGCTGTTTCATCATTGGCCTTCTCTGTACGTTGATTTGATGTCTTTTCCATAAGAATTGGAATCAATTTTGAGCCTGCATGTGACCCGATAGTGACATAAATTCCAAGGACCCAAATTCCAAACCCAACACAAGGTCGTCGTTCAGGAGGGAGTAGACAATGTGTATCCAAAGGATACATAACTACCAGTCTACCACCGCTACCTTTGCTATCACCACCGCCGCATCTCCAATACCATCCCTACCTACCGCCATTTTTTGTCACTACCACCATCAACGTCATATTTATAATACCAAATGGAAATTGGGTACTCATTCACAGAGTCTGTGATCTGGCAAGCTTATCAACAGTTGAATGTATGTTCTGCAACTTAAAGCATCAATTGGGGGGTTTTTCTGAGATTTTGGTAACCTTAGACGTAAAGTTACAGTTAATGTCACCCTTTTTGATACTCTGTTTTCACGTCCAGCGTTACACGCAAGGTTTTAAATATTGATCGTTACGGGAATATTCATTTTACGGATGTATCGACGGATATTTAAAAAAGTTATTTTGTACATGAATATAAAAATTAAGTAATTGTTGTGAGTAAAATTATTAATTAGGAATGTGATTGTATAGACTTAAAAGTAGAATCTCAATATGATTGGAGACCAAATCCTCATAAATTTGTATTACTTGCAATGCTTCTCCAATATGTGCTAATATATACAAACAAATACGGTAACTGATGGAAGAGGGGTAGCCTAAGGGGTATGTAAACTAACTTTACCTTGATTGAAGCTGCAGAATACTTGGCCTCGAAGGAAATTCGACATGCTAGTTGAGGGCGGGGTAGCGAAGGACGAAAATGATAAATTCATTTTCAGTTTGTCGCTCGTGGGTCAAAAGCACAGGTTGGGGTGGGAATAAATTATGAGGGTGGAAAGTAGAGGGAGGGGATGGGGGAAAATGAAGGTTTATGTTTGTAAAATGGGGTGTGCTATCCACACACCCCATTTTACTTCTCATACACCTCTTGATAATTTATGTCCGTTGATCTTCTTCAATTCATCCAATCTGACGGCCGAAAATTAAAAAGGTGTGTGAGAAGTAAAATAAGGTGTGTGGATATCACACCCCTTGTAAAATGACAACAAGCAGATAGAAAAGGTGGAAGACTAATAAAAATAAAGCAAGAAAAGCTAGTGATAAATGCTGGGGAAGTGGCGCTAAACGTAAGAATGTTCCTTTTCCTGATTTTCGACTTGACTGTGGGTTAATCATGGTGGGTGGTTCCCATCTAATGCCTAGGTCGATTTTTAAAACAATGGTTACCGTCAATCTCGAGCAAGGACGAGGGGCGGCAGCTATCAGATCTCTGGTTTTTAATTTTTTACAAAGAGAGAGGCTCGAGCATAAACATGCCCTAGGGTTTGTGAGAATTTGGCTATCTATCAATTTACTTTCCTAGTGCATGTGATCTTGCAACCCCATTCTTTTAACAACCGTGTAATTGAAGTGGCGGTGGCAAGTTGAACTTTCCTCTTCCCACATACACCAAATTTGTACAACAAATTATGTGTGGGTGGTCGGTTGAACTTTTCGATTTTTAAAACCCTTTTCACATGTACTTTTTTTTTTTTTTGTGGGATCATAATAGTTTAACTAAAATAAAATTATGTAATCCAAAACTAGGGTACTTAAAGAGAAATTGAAAAATTCTTCCATATATGCTACATAGTATGAAATGTAACGAGTATTGAATATTTTAGATTGGTTTGAATTATTAATTTTATTATGGTTCATTCATCCATACTATTCAATACTCATAACATTTAACATCACGTCACATGAAAAATGAAATACGAGAGATCGAAGAAAAAGAGAACAGAGAAAAGTAAAAATAAGCTTTGCATGTTTGGATTATAAATTTAATACTCCTTTTTCTTTAGTCTGGTTTTATAAGTTTATACTTAATTTGTCCACTTAGTTAATACACTAGTAATCAAGGAATTAGTTTAATCAACACCTGACATGACATGTATAGCCAACAATTGAAAATGAAAGAAGAGCCAAGAGTAAATCAACTTGAATACGCATGCACCACATCGTCGATTGTTTGTTCGGATTATAAATAGAGTATTTTCTGTCACCTCCTAATCAACTTGGACACCTATGCACCACTTGTTGGGATTATAAATAGAGTATTTTCTGTCACCTCCTAATTCAAAGTAGTGATTGTTTTTCTTTTTCAGATACTGTTAATTTTAACGAAAAATTATATTTTTACACTAAAAGTCAATCTTGTTATTGTTCATTTTCACGAAAAATCACATTTTTACACTAAAAAATCAATCATGATACTATTTACTTTACCCCTTATTTTGTCATTGTCGTTAAAACTCAAAATTTTCAAGTTATTTTCATTTGTTTTCCTTTAAATATATTTGAAAAAAATATTATACAATTTATTCCTTACTATATCCATCAATTATAAACTGATTGACACACCCCGACCGAAAACAAGGCGTGCTGGCCGTCACATGAACCCACATTGCCCAGGGGAGTGATCCTTATATGTATATTCCCATCCCTACCTAGCATAAGGCCTTTTTTGAGCTCACTGGCTTCAGGTTCCATTGGAACTCAGAAGTTAAGCAAGTAGCGCGTGAGAGCAATCTTATGATGAATGACCCACTAGGAAGTTCTCGTGTAAGTTCCTAGAAACAAAACCGTGAGGGCATGGTCGGGGCCCAAAGCAGACAATATCGTGCTACGGTGGAGTTGAGCCCGGGATGTAGTGGTGGCTCGGGTCAGGATGTGACAATTTGGTATGAGAGCCTAACATTGGCCATGGTGTGCCGACAAGAACGTCGGGCCCCTAAGGGGGGTGGATTGTTAGAGCCCAGGAAAGTGATCCTTATATGTATATTCCCATCCCTACCTAGCACGAGGCCTTTTAGGAGCTCACTGGCTTCGGGTTCTATCAGAACTCCGAAGTTAAGCAAGTACCGCGCAAGAGCAATCCCATGATCGGTGACCCACTGGGAAGTTCTCGTGTGAATTCTCAGAAACAAAACCGTGAGAGCGTGGTCGGGACCCAAAGCGGACAATATCTTGCTACGGTGGAGTTGAGCCTGAGATGCGATGAAGGCCTGAGTCGAGATGTGACACTGATTTTGAAGTACTTTTAAAATGACTGAAAGTGTTTTTAGCGAAAATATTTTTGAAACTTAAAGTGCACTTGCATTTTTACTAGATGATTGGTTTAAAAAATATTTTCACCAAAAATATTTTCAACTATTTTAAAAATACTTCCAAACGAGCTATATGAATTAACTGAATTAACCTCTTTAACTCTCCTGCTACAAGATCGAAAGAAAAAGAATCAAGGGTTCACCGACCGCAGTTCGCACATATTGATACTGGCTACCTTAGGTTAAGGGAGTAAGCAAAAATTACCTTAGGTTAAGGGAGTAAGCAAAAACAGACTCTCATATATACAGAGAAGGTGTTATGCTATATGCAGCACATTGAGATCAAGGTAGCCCCAGAACTATTAGGAGTTTGAGAAATATACTTGAGAATGTCTTTTGAGGATCATCTGAATGTTTTGTACGAATCTTTTTTGCACCTCCTAAGTGTTTGATGTAATACCTGTTAGGCATATCTCGACATGTTGCATCGACAATACTCGCCAAATTCTCTCATGTCACTTATTAGATTATTTCAACATATATCGATATTTGTTAACATGTGCACAACATAATTTAACCGACAATAACATATCCACCAAGTATTCGATAAAATTTGTTAGTAAATAATTTAATTGCGCACTTTTGTTCTGTCATAATCTAAAAAAATATAAATTGAGACCTCAAGATTCGAGCCAGATTTTCGATAAGACAAATTTACCTTATTGCCTTGCCTTATCCATTGGAGTGGTGAAATGTTGAGGTGGCAAGATTATTGAATTGGATTTACTTTCTCATTTGCCTTGTCATACAACGCGCGAGAATAAGCAGGATATTGAATGAACTACTTTAAATTAGAAGTTACTAGCAAATCTAACTTACGAGGGTAAGTGGTTCTTTATTACGGTGGTAGAATTGTGTTGAGTCTTTACATGACAGCGTAAGTTCAAATTCTGTTGGTGACTAATCTAATAAAATCTATCATTTGTCAAAAAAAAAAAAAAAACTTACGAGGAATCAAGAACTCCACAATTAGATTAAATGATAATAAGAGATAACCACCATAACATTTATACCAAAAAAATGTCACGGGAAATATTCTAAAATCTTAAATGATAAACATTTACACCAAGAAATTTGACCTAAAACACCCATATGTCACGAAAAAAAAAAACCATTCCCTACGACTCATGATTCTGTTCTCTTAGAAATGACAGCTTATGGGCCCAAGCCAGAAACTGTAGCTCAGATCTACAATACTTGATCTTTGTTGCCGATTTTACTCTTACATAGTTGGCACAGAGATTTCAGCCATAATTCTCCCACCAAGTTCTAAGGATTTGAATATTTAGATTTTTGAAATTTAATTCAACGGTTACAATTATAATTACTTTTAGAATGACCTCCTGTTTTGTAGCCGTTGAATCAAATTTTAACAATTCACATATTTGAATCCTTAAGATTTGATGGGATGAGATCCAGCTGGGATATCTGTCTATATAATTGTACTTCAATTCTTTCAGTCATATGTTGTACACCACTTTGTCTGTTAGAGATGTTTTAATCAATGAACCTCATTCTAAATGGAAGAAACACATCAATCATAGACCATGTGCCCCTAACTAAATAAATGGCCCTTTCAAAAAACAAATGCTTATCACATTTAAAATATGGTCCTTTCAATATGTTTTTTGAAATGCTTATCACATTAAAAATACAGTTTCTTTCTACATCTAGGCAAAGTTAAAAAAGAAAACAAGTTAGACAGAGAGATTATAAATGTACCACATGACCATTAATAAGAGAGAAATTGGCAAAAGGTGTACTTAGAATCAATCATTTATAAATTCCTCTTATATACCATTGTAATGCTCATGTAATGAATTTTCTAAATCCTGTTATTCCACTTTTTATGATCAATTTGTTTTTCATCTTGCCTTACAATTTGGATATCCCTCGACCAAACATAACGTAACTTTGTAGATTCATCTACGCGCAACTACGACTAACAGATGTTGATTTATGCAAACCCGAAATCCATCCAAGTGTTCACAGTATTTGTACCACAATTTTATAACCGGGCATTGTAAATAGAAACTCAAATACTAGCTCCAATCATGTGTCTCATACAAATTATATATATATATATATATAAGGGTAAAAAGGAAATTAAAAAAACAAGAACCATGAACACATTAACTATTAACAAAATCCAAATTAATTATTAATTAGTCCATGGCTTCAAAACTTGGAGCATACCAACCCAACTGGTCAGTAATTTTCTTCATCCGCTCTTCTTGTCCCTGTGAATTTCCTAGAGCTGTTGTGAAAGGGTACAAATATGTTACTTTTGTGGCCATGCACCTGTACGAAGCCAAGTCTCCTTTCACCAGAAACTCCACCACATCTCTGCCAAAACCTCCATCGAACTCGGCTTGTAAATATTGCCCTGGGAAAATATTCCCTTGTTAATTTTCCCTTTAAATTTGGTTTAAACTTAGTTAAGTAAGCTTATGCATGTGCTTAATATACTTACCATCAGGGGTATCTTCCACGATCTGAATTTTTGGGTTCTTTTGGGTTTCTAAGATTGCTTCTTTCAACCTCTGCATAATTTTACGAAACAAGTGACTCAAAAAATATTAAAACTAGGCTAGTGATTTTCGCACCCTTTTTAAACTCGAAAGAATTGTAAATATTCAGTTCGGAGTGGATATGATCAAACGAGGAGTGTTAAAATCGCTACACTAAAGCTACTTAACTTAAGATGCAAGAAAGTGAACGCTAAACATTCAGAACAAAGCAAGTATGATTGCTTGATAAAAGCACAGGTTTAAGTCAAATTTTAATAAGAAGAGAGGGGGGGGGGGGGTTATGCATTAATTCTCTATGAACCTGAATTGCATTGTCTAAAGAATTTGCAGGAATCTCCAATGGAAATGCAAACGATGACGATCTTGGATTTGTCGACACACAGCCAGGATTTATCGATGGGCAAGGTCTAATTTTCCTGCAAGTTCAAGACACACAAATCACATTTAGCAAAAAACAGCAAAGCACATTGTGGAAGGCAGAGCAAAAAAACCACAAACTTCTACTTTCTTTCCAACGAACACATTTTATTTCTCACAACATTATATGCCAATTACCAAAAATGGAAAGAACTAACAACGAGAAATGGATTCAGAACAAACCCAAGCAAATAAGTTATCTAAAACTCCTTGAAAAACACTAATTTGGGACTGTAGTTGGATTATATTCTAATGTAACTGTGATCTAACTACAGGAGCGGAATTCGAATTTAGGCACAAAGGGGAGTGCACTACGCTAACCAACTTGACTAGAATGTCGTCTACTGAGACAGTAATTAACCCTTATTTGTACGTATCTAGCAAATTAAAATAGCAAAAATCCAGTTAAAGAAACAATGAATTGAACTTGAAAAAACTGAAGTGTACCCGAATTCGAGGCCAGTCTTCAAATTCTTGGCCTGAGAGAATGGAGTGGTGGGAGGAGGAGGGGCTAAATTGGACTGAGAGTTGAGAGAAGGGATTGCCAAAACAGGTAAAGGTGAGCCAAGTGTGACAGTGAGAGCTAGAGAGAGGAGACTAGGGAGGATTATCGGCTTTCGGGTCGAGTTCTGCAAACTGGATTTCGGGTTTTGGAGGCAAGGAGAGGTTGTGGGGATTGAGTGATTGGAAGTTGGAGGAAGAAGATGATGACCCATCAAATTGAAGCTCATGTTGGTCATGGCTTATCCTCAACCTTTTACTGCCATGCGCTTTCTCTGGTTCCATTTGATTAAACGTAGTGTTTTGGTCTCCAAAACAATGCCGTTCTATATCATGCAAACGACAACCACATGTCCAAAATGTGTCGTTTCTTTGTGCTTTTCGAATGACTCAACAAAACAACCTAAAGAACCTAAGATCTTGTTTGATAACATAATATGTCGGATTATTGCTGAGGTAAATTTGTATTGAATGAGTGGCTAAAATCGATCATTTGGCTTGATGAAAAAATCATAATAATTTGACAACATAATACGTTAAATTGTATGGTAATAAAATATTACTATAAAAGCGCTTTCAATCATTTTAAAAACACATCTAAACGAGTCATAAGTTTTAAACTTGCGCTAGTAATTGAGTTGGGAATTCATGGAAGAAAAAAAAAATTAAATTGGGAGTTCATGGAAAAATAATTGAGTTGGGAGTTCAAAATTTAGCATTAGTTTTGTTGTTACCTATTGTATTTCTGTGTTTGTGTGATTTTACAATATTATCTCTATCAGCAAGTTGAGAATGTATACGTGTTTGAATTCAAATATTTTATTATTTTTATTATCCAACATGAGACGTAAACTCATAATTACTTTATGCAACAAGATAAATTTAATTTTATTTATGTATCGTTGAACACGTTTAAATTCGTATTTACTTTATGCAACATGGTAAAGACTAAATGAATTTAAACATGAGAAACGTGACGCAAGACTTTATGCAACATCCGATGTAACTCTATTTTATAATTTTATAATTTTATTTTTAACTTTTGAGTATATTGATATTTTTATACTAAGAGGAGGGGAAGTTCGGCAAAATCACACAATGAGTAGCCTAATTTGGTATCAAATTTGTCATCCATGAGATTCGAATTTAAAACCTTTCACTTCCAAGTGAAGAGGGACACTTTCACAATTACCATCTTGGAGTTTATGCTCTCTTTTTCCTTTTACGCTTTCTTTTAAATAAATTTAAAACAACAGTACGAACAATTAGTCGATATGTCCGAGTGGTTAAGGAGACAGACTTGAAATCTGTTGGGCTACGCCCGCGCAGGTTCGAACCCTGCTGTCGACGATTTCCATTTTATTTTTTTCAACAGGTAAATTTTATGTCTTTTATTTTCATGAATTTGCTTATTTCCCACCATTCTCTTTCATCTTTGATTGAGGCTTAAATTTTATCTCTTTAATATTTGTTCAATATTTTCTCAGAACACAATGGATGAAGTGCTATACTGGATGACATGTTTACTCGCTTAGAATAAAAAAGTCATGAATCGGAAAGCGGAATCAATGAAGTCTCTAATTCCGGGTTTTTGATATACGTATTGCTTACCACGGTTAAAGTCATGCGTCTGAATAATTTCAATTCTCATTCTGTTTGCATAAACACGCCAATGGACTTGGATAGAAAAACTGAAATAACTCTATCAAATGGTACTTCCTTTACTGTCATTGCATTTCTACAACCACAAACACAAGAACTTATGCATGTATAGAAACCCTAAGAGGAGGAGGAGGAGGATCCAAGTTAATTTTTAATATTTGAGGACCTAGTTGTGAGGGAAGATCTCATATCTACAATTGCTGACTCTTCTGCTCCCAGTTTTATAGCCTCCTTGCTTGCTCTAATGAACCTTGAAACTGCACCTTTCACGTACCCATGAGCTTCCCTCACACTCATCTTCTTGCTCATTTCGTCCGGGTAGCTGCTCAAGAAGTGGTCGCCGTTGAGCACGGCCCCTAACTGCACTACCTCCCCCTGAAACTCGGATAAATTACTGTCTTCCTTGGCCTCCGTTTTCCTCAGAGGCACTACGTCCGGCAAGGTCACTGCAAGAACTCAGCAGAGCAGTATGCACATTAATAAGTTTTCTTACAATGTCAACCTCAAATTACACACAGTGACAAATGTACTTTCGTGATTGTTTGGGATTGATTGTTCCTGAAAGGGTCAAAAGCACTTTCCGACAACTAAAAACGCTTCTAATTCTGTTATTTTGTAATATCTCTGCACAAGTTAATTATAATTGGGAGCATAAACTAGATAGATACCTGGGCAGTCAGTTCTGGGAGAAGATAATTGCCCAACAACCTGCTCGAATGTCCCGGCCCATGCGTCTCTGTGAGTTAAGAAGTTAGAGCTGAGGTTGAACATTTTCTTTATGGTGGCGGGGATTGAAGAGTGCTCAAACTCGGAGTTCGGTGTAGGTCCTTGAGGACCACTCATCACTGAAAAACCAAACAAACCACTAGCAAATTACAGCAAACAAACGCAGAAGCACCATGTAATCAATGAAAACTTAGCAAATATGGGTTGAACTCAATACAATAACTTCCCAACAACCTAAATTCTACTTCTACTCAATCCACAATAAACAATGTGCTGAAGAAAACTCTCAATGAGTAAAAAGTTGTTTTCTTTTCTATACTTGGAGGCATTTATGTGCTTGTTCGGGACTACTTTTGGAATGGCTAAAAGCGTTTCTGACTGCGTTTGGCAGAAGATGTTAGGAAGTGTTTTTGGGTTATAGAAACACTTTCTAGATAAGCACCTGCCAAGAGCATAAGTAATTCCTACAAATGCAATCTTAAACGGGGCCACAACAGAATCAAAACCAAATGATACTAGATGATCGATCACGCAGAACGAGCCGAGCTAATGAACCAATACCACAACCAACATTCAAGAAAAACTAATATCCACTTAAAATTGCTACCAAAAACAGTTGAACACGTCAAACATTCAACACAAACGCATTAAAAAACAAAGCGAATTCAATCTTACCAGTCCCCTTCTTAATCCACGGCGACACCATAATCGTCGGCACGCGAACTCCGAGCCGATCGAACTTAAAAAAAGAAGGAGCCGGACCGCTATTCCCGTCCGGGTTCGGAACATTAACATACGGAGTCTTGACATGATCGAAAAAGCCGCCATGCTCGTCGTACGTGATCACCAAAAGCGTCTCGTTCCACTGAGGACTCGCCCTCAACGTCTCATAAACATCCTTAACCAGCCTCTGTCCGTTGGCGACATCATGGGACGGGTGGTCGTCGTTCGCCGGCATGCCCTTGAGGTCGAAGTAACGCGGTTCGATCACCGTCAAGCTCGGGAGCTTCCCCTTCCGAGCATCTTTCTTGAACTTCAAATCGTACTGGTGGAACTTGAAAATGTACTTCAGTTTCCGCATGTTTCGGTAGAACATTGTTGTCGGGATGTTCTGGAAGTAGACACCGAAACCCAACCCGTTTTCATGGACCGAATCGAAGATTGTTTTTTGTGGGTACCCGGAAGCTAATTGTTTCTTGACGTGGCTGGTCGAGCCGTGGGAAGTTGCGGAGTAGACGAACAGCCGGTTGGGTTGAGTCGGACCGGGAATTGAAGAGAACCACCGGTCGAACACCGCGAATTCGCTGACCAGGGCCGCGTAGACCGGAACGGATTCCGGTCTGAAGCCTTTCATGACGGTTTCGGAGAGGTTTGGGGACATTGACAATGCTTGTTCGACGAACCCGGTCATCGAAGGGAGGGAACCCGACCCGAATACCTGCTGCTCGACCGCTTCGAATGAGTGACCGGGATCCGGGTCCACGAACTCGGCGTCGTCGGAGAAACAGATGGATTTTTCCGGGTCGGCGGGTTTGGTTGAAACCGGGTTGCATTCTTTGCCAGTGACGCCGTTGATTGCTGGGTTAACGGATTTTTTCATCCAACCCAGTATGTGGTCGAAGGAGCGGTTTTCCATGACCAAAACGACGATGGTTTTGATGGGTTGCTGCTGCTGGGCAGAGCAGAAATGGGTTGGCCGGAAAGTCGATGAGAGAGTGAGAAAGAGTGAGAAAACGAAGGAAAACGATGGAAAATGTGGGAAAGTTTTGGTCTTGGAAGCTCCCATTGCTTAGAGAGAGAGAGAGAGGGGGAGGACAGAGAGTTCTTCAGCTAAATGGGTTGCTTTCTTATAGGTGATGAAGAAGAAGGAAAATCTGGATAAATATAGTAGTTATTTAATTACTGCATCTATGGTTGGATTTTTTTTTTATTTTGATTTATTTATGGAAAAAACGGAGCGAGAGAGAGATCCAGGAGGCAATGGATTTTTTTGGGCAGAGAGTATAAAACAGCAGAGGAGAAGCTTCTGGTTTTGTAGTGGTGAGGTCCCATTCGTTTTGATGGTGCTTTGTTTCTTTTGAAAAAGGAAAAGTTAAAGGGGATGCGTAAATCACTTAAGTTTTGCAAAATTAATTAAATTTGTTTATAATTTTATTTTACTTTAATTTATGATAAACATGGTAATAAAGATTGTGCGTGGTCCCATCTATTTCGCAAAGTTTAGTTTTGCATGGGGAGAGAATGTCAAATCTTTGACTGAAATACGCGTACATATCCCGTGATGCTTTTCTTTTCAGTTTCTTTTTTTTTTTAGATTATACTTGCATGCCATGAAGGGATACACAACTCTTTTTTTTTTTTTTTTTAATCTCCGTATTAGAGCTTAGATGATAAGTGTCTAGTCACAGTCTCAATTAATTCATTTAAAAATTAAAAAATAACGTCTAAACATATCGAGGTGCTTACCTAGCCTCGCCTAGATCGTAATTCTCATTTAAAAATCGCCTAGGAGCTAGGCCCTTGCCTATCGTCTGACTAGCACTTAACGTCTTTCAGAGCCTTGCAAATAATGTATCTTGATCTAATAGCATTCATAATCAAAATCGTTCAACTTCTTAATCTTCATTTGTAGATTACTTCTACAAAAAAAAAAAATTTTAATACGAGATCATTTAATCATTTAGATACATAAAATAAACCGAGGTGTATGTACAGAAAAAATTTGTTAAAGATGCAAAAATTTTACCTACAATATTTTTTAAAATACTAATTTTTAAAAGACCATGTTTAACATAATAATCAAAAGCTACGTTTAAGTTACTATATTAAATCGTAATGTCACCATGTGAGTGTTTCATACAAATTACTCTTGAGAAAAACAGAGGAATCATGGTGTGGTGGCATTAAATGACTGACGTTATTTCCTTGAGGAAGACAAGTGTGGTATGTCATTGAGTTCATAACTGCCGACAGCAACCCAATAAACCCGTGAGAAATAAACTAATGTCATTGAATTGTTGTAAGTTACTGCTTAGAATTCAACACACTCTTCATTTCTCATCCGTTTCGGAAGTAAATGATTTTTCTACTGTTTCACTAGATATGGTGAACGCCGTCTAATTCTTAAGTTTAAAGATCGATTAAACTCTATTTAGTCCAGTTTATGGCTTTTTATGTATTGGATTACGAATTGCCAGTAATCGGAATAATTTTATTCGTAAGACCATTTTCAGTTATAGCAAGTAAAACGTAGCTTTTGATTATGTTAAATATGGTATTTTAACAATAAGTATTTTAAAAAATATTGTAGGCAAAAAAAATTCATCTTCAACCATGCAGGATTAAATTTTTCTATCTTGATCTGGGACGCGCATTTTGGAGCCCATGCAAGAGGCTTGAGGGCTTGCTATATGCGATCAGTCGTCGGCTAAATATGGCCTTCATCGTTTTTAACATATTCATTTAGGTCTTTGACTGATGACGGGTTTTGCACGAATTCAGACTTAACATACCTTGTAAACGTTGGCTGGATATGTCGTAAGTGTAATAAAATATCAAAGTAATTACAATGCATAGGTATTCTTCTCCTATAACTAATCATTGTATGACTCGAATTTCTAACTCCTTAATATCAAAAATTATAAAAAAAAAATGTTAAAAAGACTTTTTTAAAGGTGGGATTTTCTATTGAATATTCACCCTCTCATATTTTCTGCATAATTTTCGTACCAACATTATAAAATATTATGTCAAAAACATAAAGTGACGAAAAATCCATAAAAAGTCAAACTTTAAAAAATATCTCGATAGCATTTCTCTATTTTATATTGTGCAAATTCTGTGCGCAGGATTAGGAAATGGACCTGGCTTCTCTGCCCTTCCAGTTTCCATACACTCTCATCCCTTCTTATTTTGTACGATCACGATTAAGCCACGTCAATATTTTATATTGATTTTTTTTATAGAGATAATAAGAAAAAAAATAATAGTGATATAAAATATTGACGTGACTTAATCATAATTGCACAAATAAGAGGGAACGAAAGTGTATGGAAATGAGAGGGCAAGCCAGGTCCTTAGGAAATTGGGGCACAGGTCTGTGGGGGCGTCAGATACCATCGTTCCTAGTGGACAAAAGTTGGTGGGTGCTGCTAAGCATGTGAAAGCATGCCACATGTGATGTGAGATTTGGTATCAAAAGATTATGGGGCTCTTTTTATTCTTTTTCTCTTTTAATTTTTTTTTGGCCTTTTTCACTTTGGTGGGTCGGTGGGTGGGGCTAAATCCAATAGTATACAAACTTATAAAGTATGTAACATTTTAATGTGAATGTGCGACTCTAAGTGACATGTTTATGCTTTTTAAAGTTGCCCTGCTCACGGGATTCAATCATTTTGATGGCCCTGATTTAAGGTAATCAAGTTGTGGTTCATGTAGAACTAAAAATAATAATTGAACTTTTTTACAAAGCAATATAATTAAACTTGAAGGCATATGGGCTGTTGCAATCAGTGTTTAAAATATCAATATTAGTGAAAATATCGATATCGGTTATCTTTGATGTAAATTATGGAAGAGATATCAAACACTAGTTTAAACAAAATATAAGAGTTTCTCCGATATTTAATCGATATGTTGAAAATTGGCATATCGATGAAATCTATCAATTTTAGGGGAAATTTTTGTGGAAATAGCGACAATATCGAAGAAATATCAAACATTGGTTTGGTCTAATTATATGAGCTAAAACGAATGTCTCTTCTTCATGCAATTGAGTTCAAAATCCTCACTTTACAATCCATATTAGTTTAAAGTATAGTATCATTTTTATAGAAAATTCAAAATTATATGATCAGTTAGTTTAGCTACACCGGATCTCCATTGAACAAGTGCGTAAATATTCTATCATTTATCAAAAAAAACAAACTTAAAAAAATAACAATGAACTTGTAGCTAAAATAGTTAAGAACGTTAACTATTACATAAATAGTCTTAAGAGATCATCATCATGTTAATATATCTTGTATTTAAAAATACAATAAAAAATGTACTTGTCAACTTAAAGATATGCCTGTAATGTAAGGAACCCAATAAATTGGCAATTTGACAGCTACTTAAAGTCAAATTTTGCTACCACAAAAAATAAAATTGCAAAAAAGGGATAGAAGTTCTTGGGCCAGGAGGGCCCACAAACCGGCAGAGATAATTAAGAATACGCAGCTCCACCTCCTCACTGGACGGCCCAGACAGACACCAACCGAAGTGGATGCTGTGGTTGTCGTCCACCGCGATGGAAGAAAACGACATCAAGGAGAAGAAACCATACTCCGTATAATTGTCTACGATATTTTGGCTCTCGGTATTTTCCCCTTAGGGGTCACCACATCTTCTGTTGATTTCCACTTTGATTGCATGGTTGCGATTATGTTACACTGATCCAATTAGCTGTTAGTCAAACACAAAACCTGCTGACCTTTCGTTGTACAACATAGGACAACATTTTACGATTACGAGTTTGCGTAGAAGACGATGATGAGCTTAAATTATTATTGGAAAATCTTCACAAGTGAAGTGAAATAATGTCTTCTTAGATATCACAAGAAACTGTTGTCGGCACGCCAAAATAATCACACTAGTTGCTCATATTTTTCTCTTTAAGGAGTATGACAGCTCGTAGTGCCAATAACATCTCTCGTGTCCATGCATCAGCTTGTCAATCATAGACCCAAATAAAGTTCCTAAAACGACACTCTTAACAACAACAATAACATAACACTTTGAACTGTTTTGACAAGAGGAAATCAAGAATCCAAATTCCCCCAAGTCCAAGAACTTGTACATTTCATGTGGCGGTGTTTAGTTCTTGCTTTACACAAGTACACGAAGCTGCGAGAGTACGCATCGGAGAAAAAACAACGCCGCGCATGTTATCGATCAATGATCAGCAAAGGAAGAAGTGAATTTCACTTGTATATGTCGTATAGTTTGTATAAAAAGCACGTATGAAGCACGAAGTTTGCCCTCCCAGCCAATTCCAATGAGTTTCTGCTGCTCTAGGAAAATCTGTCTAGGCTTCAAAACAGAAAAAAAATGAAATCACTCAGTTACCGGATCTCTTCAAGTACGCTAACACGCCTAAGCCGACAGCAACGGCAGCCCCAGCTGCAACAGCATTGTATGCTGATGCCCATGCAGAATCTGCATATGCATAATCCACATTTCCTGTAGCTGAACCCCTTCGGCGGCGAGTGCGTGTTCCTGAATAATCCAAATGCAGTCTCAAACCCTGCATAGTTGATCTTTTCAACGTCAGACTGAGCTCAATACCTAATCACAAACGTATATTATTGTCCCGGACGACATAATTTCATGACCATGGCCTATAATTTCAGTCTCGGGTTGGAATAAGTAGAGTACAGGATATTCTGATCCACAGCTGTAGACATATAAATCATCTAGCAACTGTAGACATATAAATCATACCTTCCAACCAACTTGCTTTGCATGATCCACAGCTGCCAAAAGATCACTATCTGATGCCAACATAACTTTATCACGGTCTTCATCTTCATACTACAAAATGCGACACCAATTGAAATAATAAGATTAGGATGAGGGAACTCTAGCGCCAGACTGAAAAACAGATTAAAAGAATTTAAGATGTTAATCTAAGAAATACCAAAATTTGAGGAAGGTTGTTGCGGTCAATGTCATCTCCCATTCTCTGAATGATGGAGGTTATAAGTTCTGTCAAACTCTGAATATCTGAAGAGGAAGCAAGTACAGAGGAAACTCAGTTAAGAGCTAAATTTATCCCAAGGAACAGTGTTGGACAATAATATTACATGCTTCTAATTTAAAGCTCGATTGGGGTTTCGGGAGAAATTTGAGGGCAAAACCTAGAGCTAAAAATGGTCAGTCCTTTTGTGTAAACTGGATGCAACAATGGACTCGCAGTATAAGCCAACCATGTCCTGCAAATGTTCCAGATGCAGAATAGAAGCAGCGCGCACACACACACACGCATGCACCCATTAAGTGACTAAATTGACAAGTAATTAGAACAAGGAGCATACTGCAAGTGAATCTATGCATTCGACCCCTCTTATCTTGAAGTTTGAAAGCAAAGGTATTTGGAAAATTGGATGGTGGAAATGGTAGCGATCTCCCTGTCTCTGCGCTCTCAGAAGCCAGTTTCAACGAATTTTCACTGAGATGACAATTATAATGCATAAGTACATATAAACTGCAAAAAGAGTTGAAACTTTCATGTTTATTATCCATCATATGCATGTATAGATGTATAACCTCCGAGACTCCTCATCATCATCATTGGGACCCAAGGCCATGGCAGAATCCCAAAACTTTTGCATCATAGTGGTTGCGGCCTCGTTGCTCACTCCAGCTGTATTTCCAACCTGGTTAGCAACAAATATTATGTAAGAAATCTTCTATTGCCGAAGGTGAAGAAATATTAAAAAGAATATTGAACAAAGAAAACAAAACAGAAATGTCAACATGATGTGTTTCTTCTGAATGTTAGATACCCTAAACAACCAAAGTGAAGCTTATGTAGGTTTTCCCCACCAGGAAATTTCAAGTTGTGAAAGCCACTAGTAAACAAGACAATCGAGAAGAGCAAAAGTGTGCAATAGGTTAGAACTACAGACTGATTCATAAGTAGTGCTGAAAGCATGAGTCAGCAGTAGATAATATATTCCTGTTATCCTATACATATATAGAAAGATTGAAATAGATTGTAATAATTAACAGTACGCAAGGACTAGACTTACAGTGGCCACAGCAGCATGAGTGATATGAATTACATCAACAACAGCAACGACAGCTCCATCTGCATCCCAGTCATCATTAACTATCATAAACTAAAAGTCTTCTGTTACTTGACAAAGCAAAACAACATTACTCTTATTCTCAGTATTGTACCTCTGTCTACAACGGGAAGGTGCAAAAACTTTCCATCATGCATGGTATGCAATGCATCAACAATTGGTGTATCAACTGTAGCACATTCTGGGTTTGGAGTCATGACCTATTAATCAAATCAAGAGAATGCTAAGATAGTTGGACTATATGTATTCCTCAGTCATACAAGCATAAAATGAGGCGCTACTTGGAATCAGCAGAGGTTACAACATCTGGCCTTATAGAACAATGACATAGGGATTCATTTGCGGTTTTCATTAGGATAGCCCTAAGAACAATATTTCAAAACTGATGGAGACGTGTACCTTCTCTACAAGAGTGGTCTTCGGAGGAAGATTTTGTGATATTACACGCATTAAGATATCTTTTGAGCTGACAAGAACCAAAAGCACAGATTAGAATCTCACTTATCTATAAAACAATAAAATTATCAGTGACAAAAAAAAAGATATAGAATTACTGTGAAAAAGGTAAACTGCAACTTTTTTACTTTAAAAAACATAAGGCAATAAACTCACGTAAGAATTCCTCGTGGCTTGTTATCAACCGTCACAATTGCCGAGCTTACTCGCATTTCCTGCATCTTCTTTGTTGTCATCAAAACCGTATCTGCTGGTGAAACTGTTAAGACCCTGAAGACAAACATCTGTTAAATCAAAACTGGTAAATTTTATCAGTGTGTGGCCACATATATCATCAGACATAAAAATATTACCTACTTTGTACTATCTGGAATGATTGTAGACAAAGATGGCCTAAACAAACGCTCTCGAAGTGTCTCAACAAATGAATTGGAACCTGCATCTCCAGGAAAGAAAAAATTGCAAAAGTTACTATTGTTTTTTCAGAAAACTGTCTACTCGTCATCACGCAGGCCTACCAATAAAACACATAGATATTCCTGCAAAAATATCTAAAGTCTCTGACATAAACTTCTAACAGAAAACACTAAACTCTCTACCAACCAGTACTAGATGTTCCCCAATGTTTTTCAACACCTTCCACAGCAGCAGCAATAGCCTTTCCCTTCTCAGCTGCTCTTTCCATTCGAGCAATGGCATCATATAAACACTTTGCTATATCAAGTAAAGCAATGACCTCTCCATTCTCCACAACAGGCAAATGCCTGAATTTCCCTGTAAATGCAGAAATCATCATGTAGAAAGAGCAAGCGACAATAAGAACGTATGCCAAGAAGTAAATTTGCCTCTCATTTAATACTAACCTTGCACCATTTTCTGAAGGGCCTCAACAGCAAGAGTGTCTGAAAGAACAAATATCGGGTTCTTTGTCATAACTTTAGAAACAAGGGTTTCCTCAAGATTAAGCTCACGGGAAATAACCCTTGTCGCTATATCCTTCAACCAAATAAAGGAATAGATGCATAAGGAAACATTATGGGGGCTAATAGAATCCTTGAAAATAAGCAAGCAAGTCTGGTTTTTTGTTTTTCTGTGAACGGTATTTTCTTGCAAAATGCGACACTGAGTTCAAAGTCATACCTTGTCCGTAAGAATTCCACAGAGCAACGCATTAGAATCAGTTAACAACAAAGCATCAACCCTACGAGCAGCCATCCGACGACAAGCTTCTTGAACACTAGTATTTTCAGGTACTGTCAGAGCCTTTGATAGCCGCAATCGTTTCACAGTCCGCTCTCCAGTTAGCCCCCTGGCCCAAAATGCAAACATAGAAGAGACTATTGTCACTTTCATTCCAATGCACAAAACTTCAAACAGAACATGCCTATTAATTATCTGTCCTCTACATCAAAAACTTATTCAATCTCAATATCTACCAGTTCCCAACTTCTAATCAGAACATCGAAATCAATCACCAAAAAATTTTACTGTTCTACAATTACACAATCATGGGGTTTTTCAGGCAACTCACATTCATGTAAAAGCTCAATTCTTTCAAAAAAAAAAAAAATTCATTCATTGAATATATACTTATACATATACATACACATACATAAATATATATATATATATATATCAAAAATCGATACACACATGGGACGAGAAGCCGTGAAAGATTTTCGGGCAGAATCAGGGCCTCCGTTATTAGCATCAGAGGATTTCTTCTTGTCATGCAACGATGCGTTCGTCAATGACAGACTTCTTCTCGAAGAACCGCCTTGACTAGCCATCGTCGCCTTCAATCAAACACCTTTTATACTCTCCCTCTTCAAATCCCTGCAGCAAAATTAATTATCCAAAAATTATTGTTCAAAATTCAAAGCAATTCACGAATTTAATTTCCAAATTTTATTCATCCCCATAATAGAAAGTTTCCCAATCTTTGATTCCGACGCTGGTTTTTTACATCTCCAAACAAAGAAATGAGAAAATTTTTGAATTTCAACGCGTTTTTATTGAATTTTCTTCGATTTTCTCTGCAACCAAATAGAAACAGAAACT
Source organism: Pyrus communis (assembly GCF_041283825.1). Lineage (NCBI taxonomy): Eukaryota > Viridiplantae > Streptophyta > Magnoliopsida > Rosales > Rosaceae > Pyrus > Pyrus communis. The sequence goes on from NC_142570.1 coordinate 5,845,666, forward strand.
CACCGGACCCAGAAAAAATCTCTTCCTCCTCTTCTATAATCCGAAGTTTAAGACTGCTTCAGAACCAGAATCCGAAAACCTCAACGAAAATTCACAATCCCATTGAATCGCATCTTATCCCAGGTCCGCGTCCCAGGAATTCGAAACTACCGAGCGACTCGATTCGAATTGGACGGGATTGGAGGCGGTGCTTCGAGAAAATGAAACGCTCGCGGTCGGGGAATCTGGTCAGAAAATCGGGAATTTCCCGGGAAATTACACCGACCGGCGAGAGTGAATGAGACCCAGAGAGAGGGAGAGAGAAAGTTTCAATAAACCTAAAACGATGGGATGGCCGCCAATCGAAACCTCCCACGTCGATGATTCTAACTGAAGTTTTCAAATACCTCCAATTTTACTGGCGCTTTTTTTCAGGCCCTCCAAAATTCGTTTGCTGTAGTTTACGGATTTGGCCTTGGAATTTGAGGAACCGTATGCACCTTATCCTCGTCGCAGCTGGAACGGGGAGGGCTTCCTGGTCATTTCATGAAGAGGTTTGTGCAAACTGTGACAAAATGTGTATTTCTCGAATCTATGAAAAAATAGTCAACTCGTGCTCAAATATTAATGTTTCTTTTTCTTCTTTAAAAAATAATTGACTGGTTATGTATCATGTGAAATATGAGTATTGTAAGTCATCGGCTCAAATAATAATGTTGGTCTTACTTCTAACAAGAGAGAAAATCTTAAACCTATAAATAGTATTAGGTTTATGGTAATCTATTTTATATAAAGAGAATAGAAAACGTGAATAGTGATTTGGTGTAGTCATGCTTCAATAAAAATATATGGACAAAAATGTCCTCAAAACAAAAAACTTCAATGGCATTCCAAAATAATACATTAAATAAGATAGGGGCATTTTCGTCATTTTAACAATATTTCTTTAATAATTTACTTTTTGGTGCTTTTTTTTTTTTTTAAATTAGTACCTCACAATAAACTAGTAATAATATGATTCAATTTCTTTATTTTTAAACACGTTCAAAACATCTTAAGAGATGTATAATGCCGGTTATAAAAAAAAGTTTTTCGCACGCGAATAACAATGTGATTAAATAAGTTATCAAATGATTGTTTTTTTTTCTTTCTAGCAAACGATATTATCTACACTAAGAGGGAGGGGTGGGCTTAGCCTCACAATAGGCTAGCAATAATATGATTCAATCAGTTATTTAATAAATATTATTTTCTCTATTTTTAAACACGTTTAAAATATCTTAAGAGACGTGTAATGCCGATTATAAAAAAATGTCTTTCGCACACGGATAATAATGTGATTAAATTAATTGTCAAATGATTTTTTTTTTAAATAAACAATATTATCTACACTAAGGGGGAGGGGTGGGTTTAGCCTCACAATAGGCTAGCAATAATATGATTCAATCAATTGTTTATTAAATATTATTTTCTCTATTCTTAATGTAAATTCTATAGAGACCGATTTTATTATGTGAATTCAGCTGTTTTAATTGGTTTATGAGGGGTTTCTTCTAGCATTATCTAAGATTATTCATTTATTTCAAATATTTGACTTTCCTTTTGTCAATTTACGCATATAAATACATTTAAAACATATAAGTCGTGAGTAGCACGCTATGATTCAAAAAATACCTTCTGCACACATGTGAGCACGTGCATGAAGGCTAGTACTATAAATTCCAGATTGTGATTAGTTGCTTGCATAGTATAATTTTTTTTTATAAATAAAAAAATAAAGGAACTTTAACTAAAAGTACTGTTCACTTTAACGAAAAATCACATTTTAACACTAAAAAGTCAATCATGATATTATTCATTTTACCCTTTATTTTGTTCTTATAGTTAAAACTTAAAATTTTCATGCCTTTTTCATTAGTTTTCCTTAAAAAATAAAATAAAATAAAATAAAACTAGTCATTTGTTATCTGTCAACCTCTTACAATTTAAATACACAAAATATTTTTCTTTAAAAACATTTTGTATTGATATAAGTGATGAATTGTCATGACAGGTAAGTATTCTTTTCCAATTCTTGCATCTCGAGTTTAAACTTTTTGCTTCTCGTAGCATAGAATAGTAGTATCATTTGTAATAAAAGACTTTTTAGTTAAAATGGTCTATAAGATTGTTATAACTCCTTACTTTGGTCATTGAGATTTAAAATTGATAAAAGTGGTCTCTGAGTTTGTTCACCGTCAATCATTTTGGTTTTTTCGTGAAAAACAGCCGTTAAATATGGAGAAAATGTCAAAAATACCCTCAATTTTTGTTAAATCATTTGGCCATTGTTTATTAATTTGTGGGTATTTTTATCAGTTTGGTTCTTATGTAATAGATATTTTTTCACGGGAGAACCAAAATAATTGACATTGGCCAAAATCAGGGACCACTCTTATCAATTTCAAATCTCATTGATCAAAGTGAAAAGTTATGTCAATCTCATCAGGGACCATTTTGGCGAAAATGCCTAAAAAAACACGTATACTTTAGTTAAAAGCCTATGATTCAAGCTCGTTAAGTATGTGTATCATCTCAATCTTGACGTATTATGTGTTTACTAATGCATAAGGAATGAATATGTAAGGCCATTTCCAACCGAAAGGTCTAGAGGGCCAAAAGGCCGAAAATAGCTTGAAAACCGTCTCCAACCGAGAGCTAGGCTAGAGGGTTGTGGAATCTTAGACGGCCCCATGGAATCGGAGAGAGCTAGAGGGCTGAAGGGCTGGCTATAGCCTGGGGCTGGCCAGAAAAACTGGAAATCCTGTCGGTTATAACCGACAGGATTTCGTTTATATTATTTAATATAAATGTATTCCTATCAATTATTTTGAATCCAACGGCTAGCTGACGTCAGCTAGTCGTTGCTAGCTAGCCCTAGTTACCGTTGGGTTCAAAAAAAAAAAAATTTAAGGGTTTTTTGGGCCTTTTTAAAAAAAAAAAAAAAATTTCTATTTTTTTCCCTATAAATACCTAAACCATTCCTCACAAAATTTTCACTATTCCTACCATTTCAATTCTCTTATTTTCCTTCCTCTTTCAAAAATCTATCCTTCAATTTTTTTAATAATTTTGAAATGGCCTTTTCTGCAATGAAAGGTAGGGCTTGGACCCGAAAAGAAGATGAAGCTCTTTGCAAGGCTTATAGATGGGTGTTGGAAGATAGTGTGAAGGGGAATTGTCAAACAAATGACGGTGTTTGGACTCGTGTGTGCAAAAAATACTTAGAGTTCTATGAAGGCACCACTCCAGTGAATATTCGAAACCACGAGAGTTGTCCTTCAAGATGGAAGAAACATCTTCAGCCAAGTTTGAACAAATGGCATCAAGCATTGTTAGCAGCCGCAAGTATACATGAAAGCAGCGCTAATTACTACGACGAAGTAAGTGTTTTCACAATTTATTTTAAATATTTAATTATATTACATTTAATTTCATAAATTAATTTCCTTTAATTTTTTTCTAGGCACGCCAAGTGGAGGAATTGTATATGGAGAGCAGCTCAAAACCCTTTCAGTTTCACAGTTATTGGGAAATTTGTAAAGGGTGGGTGTTATTTGAAGATCCACCAAAGAAAGCTCCTACGCCGGTGTTCGAAACTGCATCCTCAGCTGTAGATATGGATGAAGATGGATCTCCAACCATTCAACAAAAAAGGGTAAAAAATCCGTCTTCGGGTGAAGGTTCCATATCTAGGGCTATGGGACGAAACAAGGCGCGAAGGTTGAAGGAAAAGGGTAAGGCAAATGATAATTACGTTGCTCAACATGAAGTGGCTACCGCATTGCGATTATTGGCGGAGCAAAATGCCCTTGAGGCCGAAGAAATGAAGCGTAGGCATGAAGAACGGGCGAAACAAATACAAGAAGAGATGGATGATAAGAATATGGAAAGGAACACTTCGAATTACACTTCAATGAGTAAGGCCTATTTTGATAGGAAAAAAAAAGAAATTATGAGCCGACGGCAGTTGTTTACCTCTGACTATACTCCTACGAAGGCGGATGATGAAGATGATGTTGATTATGGATATTAAATTTAAGTTGTTTTAGTTTTTAAATTTAAGTTAATGTTGTTTTCGAATTTAATTTGTCGTTTTTAAATTTTAGTTGTAATTTTTAAATATAAGTTGTAGTTTTTAAATTTAAGTTGTTGTAGTTTTAAATTTAAATATAAATTATGTTTGGCCATTTGGCCATCAGTTGGAGACGGTTTTTTGTGGTAGGGCTAAAACGAGCCCTCTGGCCCTCGGTTGGAGACTGAGCAAATATAGCTCTGTACTGTTCATTAAAATATTAATATCTTGGAGAATCTTGGAGGGCCAGAGGGCTAAAACGAGCCCTCTGGCCAGCCCTCGGTTGGAAATGACCTAAGTAGTTCTCACATTGAGATTGACTATGTCATACTCAATTTTAAACAAGTATCAGTATGATGGGATTGTTTATCCCATACCTTAACAACTAAACATCATTTAGATACCTAAAAAGTATATAAATATGCCCCTAACTACTTGGTATGCTTGATTATGATTAATCGTGCTGAGTAACTGTGACATCAATCCTAAAATTTTATTGGATGAATCCAGGGTCTGCCCCGCATGTAGGCGAGGATTAATCCCTTAAGCCGGATCAGACCCCATTCGAAGGACAAGCTCTCTCAATGATGAGTGCTCCATTCACAAGGCTCGAACTCGAGACCTTACCCTTAATAACCTTATAGGATATGTCCGCTTTGGGCCCCGATCACGCCCTCACGGTTTTGTTTCTGGGAACTCAGACGAGAACTTAGGGTCACCCATCCTGGGAATGCTCTCGCCCCATACTCGCTTAACTTCGGAACTCCTACGAAACCCGAAGCCAGTGAGCTCCAAAAAAACCTCGTGCTAGGTAGATATGAGAATATACATATAAGGCTTACATGATCCATTCCCCTGAGTGATGTGAGATGTTACATTAGGACTTTTAGCAATGGGTGGCACTATCCATACACCTCTTTCCACCTCACACACATTCTTTGGATTTTTGTTATTTAATTCTTTTTAATTTATTCGATCTAACGGTCAAAAATTGAAAGGTGTGTGTCGAAGATAAAAATTAATGTATGGATTAGTAAATTATGATGTGATAATCAGATTCTAAATTCTAATAGTAAGGTTTGCGCAAAGCATCAATGATGCATTTCTTTAGAGAAAAGAAAAGGCCCATTGCGTGCGAATTTTGCCTTTATATTCAAGAATCTATATATAACTTCTCTTAAAAAAGTAGTGGTGTTGAATTTATCATACAGAACTTGAAATCCAAAGGAACATTACCAAAACAAATAGCTAAATTTACATTGTAGATGTTATCCACATTTAAAAATGTCATTCTGCACTGAATTTTATAGAAAATTTTCTTTGTATTTTTATATATCTAAAGTATAAAATGGTAATTTTAGAGTGTCAATAATAGCTCACAATTACGAAAAAAAATCTCAAAAACTAAAATACAAAAGAAATTGGCTAAAAAATAAAAGAGAATTAAAGTATTAAAGCTAGCTTGATTTGAGTTTACATAGTTCATAAGGAATCCACTTTTTTCGTTAACATGTGTTGTATAAAACTCGTGTTCCTGTTGGATCAGAGTGTTCAATTTCTTGCCATCAATTGTTACAACAAACACAGAAGAAAAATGGTGGATTGGGCACCAATTTTGATTGGGTTGTTGCTGTTCATACTGCTCTCCCCTGGCCTCTTGTTTCAGATACCAGGAAATGTCAAGCATGTTGAGTTTGGTAGCTTCACCACAAATGGCAGAGCAATTATGGTCCACACTCTTATTTTCTTTGGCATCTTCACCATCCTCATTTTGGCAGTGGGAATCCACATCCACACCGGCTGATCCAGGTGATAGTCGAACTCAAGACCTGTTGACGTTGAGTTTTATTGCAAAATCAACAAGTTGTAAAGAGATTGATATTTCATATTAAATTTTCCTTGATTTGCAATTTCTTGTTCATGACTTAATTGGAGTTGAACTGTTTAGTCTTTGTTTCCCTTCTTTTACTATATATGTTAGGATATTGCTTGCAACTAACGTATCTTCATCGAAAAAGTTCTTTAATCGGAACTGTTAAATCTTTTAATATTTATTTGAAGATCATCCCTACAAAATATCGGTTAGTCATTCAAATATATCAAACAAATCAATAGTTCATTATGAATATGCTATTTGCTACCTACACCAGTAATTTATTTTGATATATTTGAATGACAAACGGTCTACGATTCAAATAATTTTTTATATGAATAATCTTCAAATAAAAATCAAGAGATTGAGCGATTTTAATTATGAAGTGTAGAAATGAGCTCATTTCGAATACTTTAGTTTATGAGAAGGGTGAAATAGATGAGTGTTGTGAAATTAATTAAGGGAAATGTTAGGGAGAACACCTACTTAGGACAAACTTTGTAAACCTTATGACATGGTTATTGATATGATTGGATTATTATTTAAGTATTGATTAATGTTCTTATTTTCTATTAGGAAAACATCACATATTTTACAAATTTGGTCAAAAAAATTAGTTTACCTAGCATTACTCATTAAGAGTTCCTTCGCAGACATTCGATAAAATTGGAACAATACAGAGAAAATTAGCATGACCCTTGCTCAGGGCATTACTCATTAAGAAAATTTAACATTTGAGCAATTTAGATCATTTGTTCCAAATTGCATAACCCGTCAAAGCTTGATTGGTAAGAAAATGAGGAAGAAAACAAAGTTAAAATATACACACAAATATATACAAATTTTTTTTGGTATACAACTATATATTTGGATCTAGAAATTGTAAAAGGACCCAGATTCTCTCTCCTCCATTCATCCATAGTCATTCAAAACATTTCCAAGTTGATTCAAAATGCAATATTATGCCACATAAGAAAAAATCCAAATTGAGCCGTCGGAAAAAGATGGAATCGATAAAAGGCGCCATCACCCACCATGCTGCTGGGTCCTAATATGACGAGGTCGAACCAGAATGTCTTCTGCATGTGTCATCGTCTCCATAATCGTCACCACCGCCACTGCAATCACCACCACCACAACCACAATCGTCATTACTGTTGCCATTACTTCTTCCACCATTGTAACCTTTGCACCCTAACCACCACATCCCACTATTCGCACCACCAATTGCACCCTTACAATTGTTGCTACCATCACCGTTGCAACTAGTGTTGTCACCACCACCTACGACTACAACTACTAGCGTTACACCACCACCTCCCACCATTGACTCCATTACCACTGCTGTTGTTTTCACCGTTGTTGCCAACAGTGCTACATTCGCCACCATTGCTACCTCTATTCTTCAACCACTAAACCTTATTATTGGCACCACCACCACACCCCTACTATTGTTGCTACCATCACCACCACTACCCCCTGCCACCACTATCATTGTCACCACCCCACTACTATGTCCATTTTTATCATTATATATGATTATATCACTTTTACATCAAAATTTACCTCTCGCTTTTACATTGCTTTTCATATTCATGACACTTTCAAAAGAATACAGTTTATCAAATGCTAAATTGGTTCTTTTACATCTGATTATTCTTAAAGCACATCAGAAGCAATTTAAAAAACAAAAAACAAAAAACACGAAAATCCATCTAGGATCGATCATCAAGATCCTAGATCCTTGCGAGAATCATTCATCAGGATCCTTCCATGCTGCTGATACAGATTTGCAGTAGAGTATACTGCAAGCGATGTTGCCTTGCACGGATTGCCAAATCCATGACAAGACCATGTCGTTACATCTATGCCAAATTGAATACTTGGTATTAGTGATTGCAAGGCTCTTGATTGATCCATCAATAAACCCAAGTTTGTTTTTGGCGCTGAGAGCGATGCGCATAAAGCGGCTTCACTGTCCATAGTCGTGTCCGTCAAGAAGCTGTGAGACTAAAACAAGACTTGGTGAATCTTAGTGATGTAAGATGAGAGGATTAGATGCGTGTGGCATTGCCTCTGTTGGTTTTTCGTCGCTTATGTTGGCTGTGTTTAATGGAAGGAATTTAGGTTGCGTTCGTAGCGGAAGTGAAATGGGCTTCTAGAGTCACCAAGATCGGTGCTATGATGCTATATAAAATTGTTATGTGAATGTATTTTGTATTGCATAACTGAAGTTATACAGAGATGTGAATTTATTCAAGAATTGTGAAGCTATTCTAGGTAAACCGAAACTAATTTTATGCTATTACGATCCTCTCCTACAATCACTTCAACATGAATTATTGTATCCTACCATCACTCCAAATCATATCAGATAGTTGACTATTTTATTTCTTTTAACAAAAATTGGTTGACATTCTCTGTAAATTTCTTTTGTCCAAAAACGGTAAACCAATATGCAGTGTGACATCAAATTCTTAAAAAAAAAAAAAAGAAGCAATTTCCTTGTAAAATTTAAACATAAAAATGCTTAGTCCAAAAAAGCTTAAATCCCAAATTCAAATTCATACTCATCCCCCCCAAGAAGATCCCATCCATCGAAATCCAACGGTCAAGATCCTGACACGTCACAGAATTGGCACGTGCACTCGTCCATTGTCACGAGAAAAACACATGGCACCTAGGCACTTGTCCGACAATTTATGTTCCCAACCTCCTATCTCTTCACAAACTTCCAAAACCCATCCACTTTCCTCTCAGATCTTCCAAACCCGTCTATAACTTTCTCCTCCTCCTCCTCCTCCTCCTCCTCGCTGATCTGGTTTTGAAGAGAAGAGCAGGTGCAAAAATGGCAGACTGGGGTCCGGTGGTGATAGCGGTGGTGCTGTTTGTGCTGTTGACACCCGGGCTTTTGTTTCAGATACCCGGACGTGGGACGTTGGTGGAGTTCGGGAACATGCAGACCAGCGCCGCTTCCATCGTGGTGCACGCCATCATCTACTTTGGCCTCCTCACCATCTTCCTTATTGCCATTGGAGTTCACATCTATGCTGGTTAAGATGTTTTATTCTTATTTATGTACTATTTACTTAATTATGTGAGTTGAGTGATTAGATTTTTAGAGTGTGTGAACTCGATCAACATATTAGATCTCGTTCGAAAATGACTTTTAAAATATCTGAAAGCGCAATTAGAGAAAAGTGTTTTTGTGTTTTAAAAGTGCTTTATGCAAAAGCCCCACTTATTTACTTGCATTCATGCTAAGAATTTGTTCAAAAAATATTTTTATCAAAAACGCTTTCGGTCATTTTAAAAACACTTCTAAACGATATCTTAATCTTGTACTGTTTAATTAGTTTGTTTACTATAATCTATGTTAATTTGGTTTAGTCTTGTTTCTTTATCTTTGATAATGAAGCTTTGTATTTTCTTACGCATTTTAGACCAACTGGTTCTTAGTTTAGTGGTATTTTTATTTTAAAACATTTGAACGAGGGTTTACCCAAAAGAAACGTTTTGAAAGGGGTTTCGAGTTCGATGTCGATGAAAATAAAAGTAAGCATTGTTGGGGTTGAAATGGTTGGACACTTGGGGGTTAAAACAATATCTCAAGGGCAAATTGCGGTTTTACCTCTGAACTATCGTGTATTGGTAGGTAAATTGACAATCGCATGACGGATCGGGTGTAAAATAGCAGTTGGGTTAACCCAATCCATAGAAATTCATGGTGTACAAGAATTTGGGTCACTTGCAGTTCAGTCGTTCCAGACGGCGTTGGTCCTTTTTGGGCCCTTGCAAGCAAGAATTGGTGTAAAATTGCAAGAGACTCATATGTAGATAGGGCTGTTTCGGTTCGGGATACTGAATCGGAACTTAAAGACCGAAAATCGAACCAAAATGTTTCTGGACGGACTGTGAATATCCAAACCAAACCGAAATTTCGGTTTTCCGAAACTTGGTGACACCGAAACAATTTGGGTTTTTCAGTTTGGAGTCGGGAATGGGCCTTTAGGCCCAATTTGTTTGCATCCTGATTTGAACTGGTTTTTGGGCTCAAATTTTATCAACCCAAATTTTCTGGGCTTCTGAAGTATGTAATTTTTGTTTGGAATATTCTTAATTATTCTTATGAAACTGGATTCTCTCCGGATCCATTCCTCCTACTTCACCAAGTCTAGGGATTCGGGTCATTGAAATTTGATTCAACGTTAAAGTTATTATAACTTTTAAAGTGAGTTCCTATTTGTAACCGTTTGATCAAATTTCAATGGTTCGGATCTCCAGACTTGGTGGATTAGGAGGAAGAGATCCGGACAGGATCTCTTTCCTATTCTTACAACCTTAGTTTTGGGCCTTTGTCACATACACAATTCCTTACAAAATCTAGTTTAGGATAACCAAGTTACTAACAAACTACTAGCAAACTACTTAATTTAATGTTCATTACTATCTCTATACTAGCAAGTAGCAAACTACTTAAATTAAAACTATATGCAACCAAAACCCAAAAGCAACAAATTAAGTTACAATCCGAAATGGAATATTTTAAGTTGCAAACCAAAAAGCAACAAATTAAAGTTACACACCAAAGTTCCAAATGAATTTTAAATTGTTTGTTTGAACTTGAAAGTTCAAGTTCATGAAGATTTCCCCCCTTCTTGTTGATGGTTGACCCATTCCACTTAATGTTCAAGTCATGGATTTAATCTCTGAAGTCCTCTTGATCAACCATCTTAAAAGACATCTCGGCCTTTATAATTCATTTCACACATGTCATATCAAGTCTTTTTTTTCATTTTTTTATTGAAAGTGTAAGAGACAATTGAACCGCCCATGTGACAACAATGGTTGATTTAATCGGGACCCTCGAAGAGACTGCAACCGGGGGCATTTCCTCAAGTGCTTCAGAATTCTCGTTGTTCCATGTTTGGAGGAACCTGTCGGTACTTGCAATTTGCAAAGGTTGCATTCCACTATCACCCTTGTCACCCCACTTTCACCGGTGAATGGTATCTTAGTGGCATTTTGCGATGCCAAGCTTGGGCCCTTTCTTCTATTACCTTTTTTCCGATTGCTTCCCACGGCCGGCCTCTCCATACTTCCCACTGCCACCCTCCCCATACTTTCTTCTTCCACTACTTCTTCTAATTGTATGCCACCATTCACATCAGGATCATCGTCCCAATCATCTTCATAATAATCATCACGAAGATATTCTTCATTTGAGGGAGCTTCTACTTGAGGGGGTGTAGGTGCACTAGATTGGCTTATTTATTTCCATTTACCCAAGACCGTAGGTGTTATAGATTGGCTTTTAGACCCGTCCATCCTAACAATGCACAATAACATATCACAACCATTAGTTCAACATATATCAATATAGGACACATCCAATTTTCAATCACATACCCAATTTTCAATCACAAAATGAATCGATCAAAACCCTAAACTATTAACTCGTAAGAAAGTCACCGACCTTGCTTGCCTGTTCCAAATTAAGTAGATCCAAATTTGCCTTCTTGTAAAATTTGTAATTCAATGGCCCTGATCAAAATTTGAACAACACACAGAGTCACCGACTATTACAAATTTAGATTCGAATGAATATATTAAACAGGTTTATCAGCTTTGATCATTGGTCGTTGATGATAAGTCCCAGGCAACAAATACTGATAGTTGAATGATGGGGTTGGGGTAGGGTGAGGGAAGACGAGATGGTAGGGAGAGAGGTGTGTGTGCCCATATTTTATTTTATTTTCAACTTTTAGATTTATTAAAAGGGTAAAGAGGAAGGAAAATAATGTCTTTTCACATTATTAGATTTAGTGAGTGGAGTAGGAGAGGAACAAAGGAAAAGGAAGATGGCGAAGGTAACTAGTATTTTTTTTCGGAAAATATAAAAAACGAAGAGCAAAAAGTTGATCTCTCCCAACGTTAGCAAATCTTTGATTAAAGAGTAGGGCTCCACTTACCATCTATTTGTGTCATCATTTATACAATTTCTCTAATAGAGGTATGATCCATCAACACATTTGGATTCCATCTCTTTTGGATGTGGCACAATACAACGTGTTTCAGCTTCAGCTTAGCTATACCAATCAACATGCTTGACCTCTAGGGCAACTTGAAAAGATGTTTTTTTTTTTTTCGATCGTACTTGAAAAGATGTTAACCCACGTTCGATTATTGCTGGAATCATAAAATAATAAAGCTTTTGATTTGATGATTTGTTAGCTGAGGGAAGAGCCATGGAAAGGAAAATGTGGGAGACATGTCGACATTTTTCTCTTAAATCACATGTTATGGGCAGATGAGCAATTCAAATGACAAAGTGGTTGATAAAAGAGATATGGTCACATGAGAATTTTATGGTTTGGATTTCAGTTTAAGCCTATGAGTTGCGAGCTGGAGTTGGAGTCTAAATACGTTTAAGAGTGCAAATCCTAGTAACATGTTGATGACATGTTGCTATTCACGTACTAGGTCTAACGATCATTAGTGCTCTTACGTGTATTGGTGTTATGCTATATATGTGAGGGGCCTTGCTGATATTGTTCTTTTACATTTAAGATAAAAGCGTTGAATAAAGTGCTTGAAAACATATATAAACATGGATTTACTGCTAATTCATTTTAGGTCAGAATTCTATTATTGAATATTTGATTCAATGGATGCGCATTGAATCTATAATTGACCTTGAAGTTGAGTTGACAAATATGAAGAAAAATTTTCAGGCGCTGTGAAACTCATATGACTGGTTTTTTATTTTTTTTCATAAAAATGGGAAGGATATCTCCTAAAACCCCTTCTTTTGTGTGTGTGTGTGTGTGTGTTTTAAGTGTAAAAGAGTTAATAATGTCATAAAACTATAAGCACTGTTCTAAAAATAGGTCTAGGTGGCGTCTAGACCATGGACCTAGGTCAAAATGTTCACTAATTGGAGAGGATTTAGGTGGCCGCCTAGGGGCTCTAGGCGGTTTGTCTGCTACAAGTTGCATTGATGCTACAGTGCGTCTGCTACTGTGATGCTGCTTCTGATACTACATTTGTGTTAAGTATGGTGCTTTGTGGAGGTGGATTCGGTGGTCAGTGTTTATGAGTATGGTGTTGCGATGGTGGTGGATCTGCTGGCGATGGGTCTGGTGTTGCGGTGGTGGTGCATTTGTTGGCGAGGTGTATGGTGTTGCGGGGTGATATATCTATGGTGGTGGACTGAGAGGATGAGTGAGATTCGGGTTTCGGGAGAGAGATAATACAAAAGATGAGAAAAAGATAATGAAGAACAGAGAAGGGAAAGGAAGAAGGTGGGTGCGAACCTCAGTAGAAAAAGGAGTTGAGTAGATTTGGGAAAAGTAGTGGTAAAATATTTTAACTTCAAGTTAAAATAGCTAGTAGTGCTGGAAGATGTGAATAGCTAAATTAATATTAGGAAACGTTAACGAAAAATTTTCGGTATTGTTCATTCTAACGAAAAATCATATTTTTATACTAAAAAATCAATCCTGGTACTATTCATTTTACCCTTTATTTTTTCCTTATCGTTAAAACTCAAAATTTTTAAATCATTTTCATTAGTTTTCCTTAATATCTAAGCCATTTGGCTAACTATAATAGCAAAGATTTAGCTACTATTGTTAGAGATACTCTTAACATATTAGATGCTTATGAGCTTAATTTCTAGTACAAATATAAATTTTAAAAGTATAAATATGTACTTATTTACCTCCACCGGAGGATTCCCACTTTTGTTTTTTGTAATGTCCTATCAAAAAAAAAGTTTTAAGGTTGTGGTGTCCTAGGTTTAAGTCCATCGCCATCATATTGAAGTGGACTACCATTGAGGCACAGCTCCAATCATGACTTAACATGTCTCCATTCATCTCCCCTAAGATAAGTCGTAGTTTGACGCTTGTAACCACATTTTTCATGTAAAAGGGAATTGGATCTCATTAGGATGATCCTCTCGTCACATCTTATTCGTTCTTCGTATATCGTATGGTCAAAAATTATTTTGAATTTTTTAATTTAAAATTAAGCACAAACAGTATCTAACAAAAATTGATCGCAAAATAATAAAATGTGAAAATCCCTAATACCTTGAGAAAGAGGATCCGGAACGATCCTCTTCCCAACAAAAGTTCTTTACCTCTCATTTTATTTACGTATTTTATTCAAAAGGTGTTGTTAGGTTTCACGAGCCTTTTGAGTTATAAGTTTTACGCTTCAACAACTGATTGATATAATCTCGAATGCAATTTATATATACTAGCATATGAGCACACACAAAGTGTGTGTGAAAATTTTTAATTTTTGTTTTTGAAATAAAAGGAGAGTGGAAGAGAGTGTGAGAGTGGGAAGTTTTTTTTTTTTTAATTAGAGATATGTTAGGATTACACGTAGGTGAGGCCTTGAAAAAAAAAAACAGCAAAATTTGATTATGTGAAATTACATTTCTGCCCATATTTCTTAGTCATGTTCTGTTTTAATTAGAAGGTTAAACTTGTAATTTCATAGGATTTTGGTTGACAATGAGTGTTTTATTAAGTAGTAGAGATTAATGGAGAAATTCTTCTTATGCATTTAATTAATAATTACTAACTACATTGTTCATCACATTTTCTTTAGAGGGGTTGCATTGTTAAATCACACTAGCTAGTAATTAGCTTACACGATACGGTATTTAACAAAATTAGTTATGTTTAGTAACACTTCATGTGGTCAGCTAATATTTATTAACAATATGGTCTACACAAAACTTATTCAAATGTGATTCATAATCTATTGATTTAAAGTTGAAGGAGAAATCAAGTTCGAATTTCTCATTTATTTAATAAGAAACATATATACGAGGTTCATTATCGTTCTATCTTTATAAGAGAAATGATGCTTAGATGTAACCTATAGCTAGAATGATATAATTTTACATACATATGCTCGTTAATTTATTTGAGGGTTCATAAACATGGGCACGTAGCTGGGGAATAGCACAACTCAAGGATCCGATGCCTTTTCGACGGAGATAGTTTCTTATCCAGTCAAGATTTATTTTCAGTGACGTCACCATCCAATAAATATTTGCCGCTTGTTGAAAAAGTGCACTAACTGTCTAGTAACGATTAATACAAGCTGAATTTGTGACGTAATAAAATCTCTCATTTTCCACAACATTTTTGAGTTACTGCAGTAGTTTTAGCACAGACACACCCCCGCAAGCCAAACCATAATATTAAAGAGGTTTGTGAGGAGAGGACTGAGGAAGTTAGGTTTCAGAAAGAAGCCGAAGCTTCACATAACTGAATGATTAGGGTTCTTAACAGTAACAGATTAGGGTTTGTCATTATATATAGTACCAATAATAATGAAAGAGAGTAGGATGATTGCAAAAGGGGAATTTGGTAGTGACGTCGTGTCAAAAATTAAAAAAAAATTATTAACCAGCACCTTCATCTGCGCTAATCACAAATCAATCTCCTAATTAATTACAAATTAACATGAATATTCTTCTATATATAGTATGGAACGGTGAGTAAGTTGCAGTGGACAAATATAATAAGGTATTAGTAAAAATGGGGAGGGGGAAAGTGGAGCTGAAGAGAATAGATAACCCAATAAGCAGACATGTGACCTTCTCCAAACGCAGAAATGGACTGCTGAAGAAGGCTTTTGAGCTCTCTATCCTCTGCGATGCTGAAGTTGCCGTCATCGTCTTCTCTCACTCTGGCAAGGCCTACGAATTTGCAAGCCACGAGTACGTTTAATTAACAAGTAATTAAACTAGCTAGGTAGGTTTAATGATGATCATATTAATTAATAATTTGTTATGTTAACTTGTGATGCAGCATAAATAGGACCATTGCCATGTATAGACGTGAAGTAGGGTTGCCTGAATCAAACAACTCAACCTTCAGAAGGGCCAGAACCATGGAGGTATAATACATTTATATATTGCTTTTTTTGGTAAAAATTTTATGGCATGACCGTACATAACACCTAAACATGGCAATACTAATTCACATGTCATGAAGTTCTGAAGAACACGATTAATATTTGGGTATTTCATGTCCTATCAGTGTGACCACTAACAACATCATGTGAACTATGGAGTAATAGTAAATAAAAAAGAAGAAGATAATATATCAAGAAAAATAATTTAAGTTCTTAACCGGTACGTTTAGACGAAGGACTCCAAAGTTTCATGAAAGTTAGGCTAATTTTGTTATAGGATATATTGCACTACAAAAAATTATGTAGAGGGACCTAAAAATGACTAGAAGCATCATGTGAGAGAACTTTCAAATGACACCTTTCACGTGTTGGTTTAACTGGTACTTGAAAGTTCTTTGTTTAGTTTCCTGCATGCATTACATTAATTTTTAACAATTCAGTCTGAAACTCTTTGGTACTTCCTCGTCCATGGTAAAATATTTTATTCTTTCAATTCAAATGGGTCCCTAATGTAGATCCTAATTCTGTTCAACCGAGATAACCACTCTGATCTTTTGTCTAAGCCAAACAAATATATGAGAGTTATTCCCAATTGGTCCCTAGAGGGAAGAAAAACACCTCTAATTACTAGTTATTAATCACTTCCAAAAGAGTAGTGAACCAAAAAAACTTTTTCGGAGTTAAATTTGCTGTCATTATTCTATCACATCTCTTGTCTCTGCAACAAACGGTAAATATATTACTTTGATCTGCGGTGTTTATTTTGCAGTACTGGAGGAATGAAACCGAAGAGTTAAGAAGAACTACACAGAACCTCGAAATGCGGCTGAAGTAGGTCTTCTAGCATCTACAACAATTTTATTCCGTTCATCGTATAGGAGCTTATGTATATATATGGTTGTTCTCAACATATTTTAAAATAATTAACATGGTATTATGAACATCTATATGTAGGAACTTGGCTGGAGAAGAGCTATCAACGCTTGGTATGCAAGAATTAAAGCAGTTGGAAAGACAGTTAAAAACTGGGGTTGAACGCATCCGTTCTAAATCGGTATATACTCATAGAAAAATAGTAATACATAACTAATCAGTCACAACTAGTACTATATTTTAGGTTTAGTTTGTAGCACCAAAGTGAACACCTACAAATTTATGCTTAACTGATATGTGATTAAACTAATAAACAGAGACAGATCATTTCGGAGAACGTCAACTTGCTGAAAAGAAAGGTAACAACCCTCGTAATTTCCTACTTAATTACGTTGTTTCGATTAATTCAAATGCATTGTTACTTTGGACGTGCGGAAATAGTAGTTCGTGTAATTAAGTTGTATAAAATGCTGCTGCAGCATAAAGAATTGCAAGAAGAAAACAAGCGTCTGCTAAAAAGAGTGAGTAAACATTGCCCTAATTTCCTCTACTAATTAGTTTCTAATTGCTTTGCAAATTGCAATCAGGCATATAGAAATGCATAGTTAATTGGACATTTTCGTTTGGTTAACACATGCTACTTTGTCTTGTGAATTGAGGTTAAGTCGAAGGAGTTTCATTTTGCTGATGTCACCTCGTCGACCTCGACAACTACTTCGGGAGCAAATGCATGCATGAGTGCATTTCCAAGTTACATAGATTTGCTAAACTAAGTATTATGTTAATTATGTTGATCGCTACTTAAGCTTGCTGTTAATCAACTATAATCTTATTGTGTGAGTGAACTAATTTGAAATTCAGGGTTATGTTCTCGCAGCAACACCAGCTGCTGCCTAATTAATTTGAAAAAGCTGCTTATATATAATTAGTGGCTGCAGCTTTTGCTGTTGTGAGGGACTGCGATCATAGCTTTTGCTGTTGTGTGTTTCTAATTTCTTGTGTACGAACTATATGAAGTTCGTGGAAATTAATGTACATTATATGATGTTGTGGATCAATGTTATGCATAAGTTTCTATCCATATAAACGATGATAAAAAGGAATATTTCTTTGCCTATGTACGTACATAATTTTTATCTTCTTATTTCAAAGAAACAAGAACTACAGAAAGAACTCATACAAATTAGACTGATTAAGATCAACTAAACTAAAACCCAAAGAGAAAAACAGAAAAAAGTTCTTATTAGATCACCCAAGAACTTCCACAATCCATGAATGGAGAAGTACTTCTGCACAAAACTCTTGAAAAAGTAATGATTCTCGACATATTGGCTACTGGCTCAAGCATGCCATAACATTAGAGAAGCACGAATTAAATAGGTAAAGTTGCAAACAAAATTCTGTAGAACACAAGAATATATGTATTCAACACGAACGCTTTTTATCAACTAACTCTTAATTTATCAAATTTTTCTTCCAAATGTTGAAAGATTCAAATTCGGGTTGCCCTCCCGAAGACAAATGAACACTTTTTCAAGTATAGAAGTAATATATTCACTTTTAATGCTAGAGTTTAAGCTTGATTCATGAGAAAATTTTCAGTGTGACTGTCACACCGCCACGTGATATTATTAATTCACTTATATTATAATCCGTATATCTACTTATCAACATTATACCATGTATCCATGACATATTAGCGTTTGTTGTTCATTCATATGTTAATGCATGAGCGGGTATGGTAACACTACGTGACGGAAAATTTCTCATCGTCGTATGCAAGAGTATTCTAATTCCACTTGGTTGGGGCTTACATTGATTGGATCATAATAATTGGGCTTTTGGCATAAAAATTCCCGGGCTTCCGCCCATGATACACACATCATAATCTACGGCCCACATCCAAATCAAACCCCCACCCGACTCGCCCACCTCGCTCTCTCCTCCATTTCCAGCTCCCACTCCCAATACACCTCTCCCTCTCTCTCTCTCCTCTCTCTCTCTCTCTCTCTCTCTGCTCCTCTCCAATGGCAGCCATAGCTCGCGTCTCCAGGAGAGCCTTAACCTCCTTCTCCAGCTCAGCCCAGCCATCCGCCTTCCACCGCACCTTCTCTGCCGAAGCAGCAAAAGCCGCGGCAATAACACCCTCGCCGGATCGGGTCAAGTGGGACTACAGAGGCCAGAGAAGGATAATTCCACTCGGCCAGTGGCTCCCGAAGATCGCCGTCGACGCATACGTGGCACCCAACGTGGTCTTGGCGGGTCAGGTCACGGTCTGCGACGGAGCATCCGTTTGGCCAGGGTCGGTCCTCCGCGGCGATCTCAATAAGATCACCGTCGGATTCTGCTCCAATGTTCAGGAAAGATGTGTCCTCCACGCCGCTTGGTCTTCCCCCACAGGTAGGTTCTTCAATTTTCTAGCTTTTCGATTTTATATTCCATTTGATTTCTTAATTTTTGGTTATTTCTATTTTTTTTTGTTTTGTTTGAGATTCTGTTAATTGTTCGATTAAAAGTGAGTTGGTAGCTGAATTGTAGTGTCAGATTGCTGCAGTGACTATAATTGTTGTGCATTTGTTAAGCTGTTGAGGTTAATTGGCTGAGAATTCGAAGAAAAATTTGAAACTTGTAAGTAAATACTGGAATTTCGTAGTACATTTGGGCCTTTCACTAGGTGTAATGTAACTCGCGAGCTGTTAGTTTTTTGGGTTCGGTGGTTGAGAAGATGGATAAGAGGAAGATGGCAAGAGGTGTACACATTTAAAGGAGATGAATTTACACTAATTCAGTGAATTTTTAATGGCTTTTAGTTCAGTTTTCTTCTCTTCGTTTGGATTTCGAGAAAAGTGATTTAAAGAATGGAAAAACAGATACTAGGGGTAGATTTTTTGTAGGGGAGAAGGAAAAAAGGCATCTCGTGTTGGGTGGGAAATTGTATCTTGTTAATGTAAGATGGATCATGTTTCGTGGAAGGTGTAGGCAATTTTAAAATCATAAATTTTACTCCTTTAGGATAAGGTGGCTGCGATTTCATTTTAGAAGAAAAAAAGGGTAATTCCCTTTCCCATAGTG
Organism: Pyrus communis; assembly: GCF_041283825.1. Lineage (NCBI taxonomy): Eukaryota > Viridiplantae > Streptophyta > Magnoliopsida > Rosales > Rosaceae > Pyrus > Pyrus communis. The sequence continues at coordinate 5,865,522 of NC_142570.1, forward strand.
TCATCACAAGAAAATATAGATATGTCAATAACGGGCGATATAGTGGTTAGACCGGTAGAGGTTTGAGTCAATGTCCTTGTAAAGACACTTCAAAAGGTTGTTACTCGTTATTTCCTCCTGTCCCACTCTTCAACTTGTGGGGATTTCAATAAAATTAGACGGGAAGGATAAGTGGATTGGAAACTCTCCTTTGTGCGAATTAGGGAAGTATTTCCTAATCTGCCAATGTGTACGCTGTCTCTTCTCTGCTGAGCGGTTGAAGTTTTACTTTTTGTAGAATTTGAATGATTTGGAAGTTAGGCAGCTTTCTTCTTTACTTTCATGGATATAAATTTCTCCATACTATCTCTTAGAAGGAATAAAATATTTTGGGGAGTTGATGCTGGCTGTCTATTTTCATGCAACCACTGTTGAGTAGTGACTCTTGAGATATCCTTTCCTAGTTTTAATTCTTATGCAATGATTCGGAAGGAGTACTTTTGATGGTACAAATTTGTGCTTGCATTATTGCTCATGGTAGGAATTGGGATATCATTCGGAGGAAAGGCCTTAATTTTTTATGTCACCCTGTTGGTACATTATATCCGAAAAGGTTGGCAAGAATATTGACCTTTTTTTCTTGATTGCAATATTGCTTTGAACGTATGCCACAAGTTGATAAGGGAAACAAAGTTGTTGTGGGTGGTACGGGCTTCATGCATTTCTTTGTTCTTTGAGATTCATTGTGCTTTTGTTGGTGGGAAGAAAGCGACTGTCTTGTATCACCTGGGTGGTATGGGCATAAATAAATAGAAGGGGATTTTTAAAAACAAGGGAGGGCAGGAGGTAGTGTTCTTTTAGAGGCAGCGTGTAATTGCCTCTGTCATTTGCAGTTTCTTTTCAGATATGGGGCCTATTAGATCATCCTTAGTCCGTTCTCCATTTTCTGAGTTCATGGGTAGAGAGATATGCTAGGCATGGGTGTCAATCATTCATTATACAATATAGAAGTTCTCTTCGTTGTGAGGAACAGCGGGTTCCAATAATTATTGATGGATAAGATCAGTGGCATTTTTGCAGAGTTTTTTTTTATTTCAAGTGATAAGTAAGAAAGTTATAGTGTCGATTAGTTGGCATTTGTATTTAATATTTTTAAACAGGTGACCGTTTATGGGCATCTGGCCATTCCTGAACTTATATCCATACAACATCTCTTGCTAGAAACTTATTGAACGTTAAAGACTTACTTGGGATGTAAATACTGAGTTGGAATTCTTTAAAAACTTTGAGGATACAACCCTAGAGCATTATATTTCTAAATTCGTTTTACTCCAAGTTTCCACAGATCTCTACATTGTTCCTGGTCCTAACCAGAGACTAACCTTATGCAAGTGATCTGATCTATCATCTTCATTGTCTTTGTATAAAGAGCAAATGTTAATGTTATCAATTTGTTTTAAAAATACATCGGTTGTTTGTGCATCTCTGAAGGCAGTAATGATTTGTTTGTATTCCATTGTTATTAGTTGATGTTTCTTGACACGCATATCAGGTGTTCTTCGGATTTTTTTTTTAATTTTAAATTTTTATTGTTATTAGGGGAAGGGGGAAGAGTTCGAAACTATTACAATAACTTAGGGGAGGGGAAGTTTCAAACCCGGGACGCATGGGTAGGAACTTAGCACCCTATCCACTAGGATATTGGACCACATGCAAGAAATCATTGTTAGGATATGTTTAAATATGCAAGGAATCTATTGCTATTTGATCTGCTGGGATTTTCTGAGTTTATAATACGCAACACTTTCATTATCTCAGGACTTCCAGCAGAGACATCCATTGAGAGGTTTGTGACTATTGGCGCATACAGTCTGTTGCGGTCCTGCACGATTGAGCCAGAATGCATTGTTGGACAGCATTCGATCCTAATGGAAGGTTCCTTGGTGGAGACCCACGCTATCCTTGAAGCTGGATCTGTACTTCCCCCGGGGAGGAGAATTCCAACTGGTGAACTTTGGGCTGGAAACCCGGCAAGGTTTGTCCGAACTCTAACGCATGAAGAGACCTTGGAGATCCCCAAACTCGCGGTCGCGATAAATGATTTAAGCAAAGAATATTTCCAAGAATTCCTCCCGTACTCCACAGTATATTTGGAGGTTGAAAAGTTCAAGAAGTCTTTGGGGATTTCCATTTGATCAGTTTCATCGTCATGTTTCCTTGTATCGTTTAGTTGGAGGCTTTCCTTGCAAGGAAGGAAATAAGCAGCTCCGAGACAGCAGAGCTATCTTTTTTGGGTGTCTACCTTGTATTTCGATCGAATTGTTAGAAATATCAACCGACAATCCGATGTTTAATAGTAGTTTCCAGCCAAGACTTGTCCGAAAATTCTGATCACTTGTTTCCCCATTTGTTTAGCTCTTTGTTTAAGCTCAATGTGTGTGGTTGTAGCTGACTTGATGTCATATATAAAAGATTCACCATTGCTGTTCTTCTAAAGTCATATAAACATATCGGCATATCGTGATGGCATCTAAAAAGTTTTTGAGTCGTTTTTAATTCAACAATTATCGTCCATGAGATTCTCATTATTCGTTTGTATGGACTGTGGTATATTATAGATTCTTAGGTTTGGTGGAAAATATTCCACCCAGCTGACCACTTCCTCTTCCTTTCCCCTTTTGGTTGGTGTAGCAATCCAGAACAAAACCATTATCTACTTTTCATGGAGAAATCATTTGTTTCACTACTTAGAGCAATAATTTACTCAAATGTTCACTTCTACGTCTGAGATTCAGTGTTCGACTCTTTCTCCAACAAATGATATCAAAAGACTTAAATTACTTGATCATATCCCACAATGTATCCGAGATACTGATATCCCACAATGCAGACAATGATTGATCCAAATACACTTAAACACCGAATCATGGAGGGTTTAAATCTTTTTATTTCCCCTCTTCAAACTTTTTTGTGGCCTAAGTGTGAAACTTGAAAGATGGATAACTTTTCTTTTTGGTTGACAACAGGCCGTAAGCCCAAAAGAAAAAGAAAAATTACATAAGAATATCACGAGACCACGAAACTCCAGCTATATCTGCAACTAGTAACCGACGACACGAAGAAGGAGCTTGCTAAAATGATACTAGACATTTTTCTGACTGTTTTTGTTTGTATGTTTTTTTGTCGGCTGCCGACTGTTTATTAATTTCCATTTTTCTTTTTGGTCAGATGCCGGCTATAACTTGTTTTTATGTTTTTGATTTGATTAATGGAAAATGGCTATTTCCGATTCTTCTTAAATCACTATTATACCTGCAATGTATACTATTGCAACATTCGATTAGTGTGGGGATACGCAATTTTATATTTTTGCAAGAAAAAGGGTGAGACTATATTGAATTCCGTTCATTTGTATTAAAAGAAAATAGAGAGATTTTTCGACTAAGTTAAGCATTCAATTCTCTTTTATGATGACAAAAGCTAAAGTAGGATTCGATTCCAATAGCAATGTCAAAGGTTAAATAAAGAAAGCTCTTATAAAATCTCTCTCTCTCTCTCGCTCTCTATTGTGAGTAGAAATGGGAGCAATAGTCAATTTAGATCATCGTGTAACGTTACGGACAAACAACAATACTGCAACCACTTTCTTCTAGAGGGTGGCTCTAAGTAATCCTGAGGTCAAATCTAGTTTCGTTTTCAGTTGGGTTGTTAGTTGTAGATATATTCATTTTTTCTTCAAAGACATGCACTAAATCATGAAGAAAATGGGACAAGAAATTAGGTCAAGTCATTGACTGTTTTGGCTTAATGGGTTGGCGAATATGCAAACGTAGTTTTTGTGTCTTTTGTGAGATAATGAACACGCCATTGCCATGCATTATCAGACGGCCTCTGCAACGTCTACTAAACATAATTAATTCCAACTTGGATTTTAAGCCTATATTTAAGTTGTGTGGATTTCGACTTGTATTTGATTTAGCGGATGCTAGCAACCTTTTCATTCAGACGTTTAATTTCTTAGCTTTCTCTACATCATACAATGTTGCTTGATGAACGAAAAGTTTAGGTTACATTTAAAAATCAATTCTGAAGAAAAAAACAACCAAACTAGAAACCGTTCGATTAACGTTGTCAAAATTTTAGCATTCAAGTAGGAAACATGATTCGTCTATTTATTGGATATAGTTAATTTATTGTAATAATGATTTTGAAGAGATGACACAGAAAATAGATAGTTTGAACCATCGATGCAACATGCAGATTGAGAAGGATAGCCGAAAAGATTAAACCGAATGAAAGTATTCCCTCTAAACTCTTCAAGCGTGACAATTTGCACCCCTAAAAAAATGATTTGGTTAGGTGAAGAGTTTCAATTATCTTCCATTTATAAACCTATTTAACGTATGCATTTTAAAGTCGTAGTTATGAGAATCTAAGAACTTTTCAAAGCACCAACCACAAATGAGACCTTCACTAGAACACATCTATCTCGGACGGCAATGAATTTCATACAATATTGTTGGCTGTTTAATTTCATGGTTTGCCTGTTCAACCTCACTGTTTTTCATTGATAATACTATAATTTGAATTCGTTTATTAGGGTTCTAAACAGAGCCGGCTTTGAGGGTGTGCAAGTAATGACACTCCATAGGGCTCTTCATTCGGGAGGCCCACCATTTACGATTTCATTTTACATCTATGTAAAGTATATATATCTAAAGGTGCACTCGAACAGTTATATTTCTATTTGTTTGCAACCCCTCTCTATAAATTCCACTCTTTTCCTCATCACATCTGCAAATTCAATGGCTTCTCCACATCCATCACCTCTCTTTTTCCCTCTGCATCATCGACTACCTCGCGGTGGATGTGTCACGGTGGAGACCAAGGCGATCGATATGTGTCACGGCGAAAACCAAATAAAGTAGGAAGTTTTTGAGAGAGTGATATGATCCATGGAGGTGGAAGTGATGACTCGTGCCCTTGTGGTTTTGTGTTCTTGTTTTGCTGGAAAATGTGGGATGTTGGAATGGCTCAATCAAATAAAATCTCCCAGAGGATTGGGTCATTTAATTTGATTGAGCCGTGCCAATATCTCAGTTGCATTTTAACTTTATCGCAATTTTTATTTTATAAAAGTAAGTAAATATATACAAATAGAATAGAACCAGTTATAAACAAAACAAGATAGAATTAGAAGCCGTACTTTGGAGTATTTAGAGCTAATGGAAGATTTGATGCAATACAGAGTGCAGTGGCATTCAAAGATTTATACAATCCACCCTACTTACTAGGATAAGGCTTTATTGCTTTTTATTGTTGTCGTACACATACGAGTTGATGCCCTTCTCTTGTATGTTTTGTGTCGGGTTTATTGGATGTTTAGTGTCATTCGAGAAATATTTTTTATTAGAAGTTTGTAACCGATTCTATTTTTGCAGCTTTCCTTGTTTCTAATTAGTATATATACACACATACATAGTACAACATATACGTAGACATAATCATAACTGAGAGAAATCATGTTTTATATCAGAAATACACCAAACATGATCAACGCACCTTCCCATTCATGATTTTCTATATTTTCTTGAAAAATAATCTCGCACATAATATAAATGTCTGGATCATCAACTGTATATAAAGCTTTTTGTGTATTGCATGAAAGCGTGCTATGCAGAAAAGAAAACACCTAACTGCAAATTGAAGCGTGCTATATCGATCACCGACTGTATAGCCGAAATGTACATAAACAGTTAGTGTACTAAAACAAAGAGATTCAAAGGAAGAGCAGCGGGCAACATCTAATGCTCCAATGGTGCTGGTGCTGGAGTATATGACAGCACAAGATAAATGGTGCAGTAGACATGCAGAGTGCAACGAGCATCGCTATCTTTCTGAGATTCCCCGGTCAACCTCAAAGAGCCACGTGCAATTTCTCCCCCGCAAAATATTCCTGCCAACGGAACCGTGGAGAAGTTCTCCACAAAAGGAGAGCCATCAACATTGGCGCGTCCAAAGAATGGCTCACCACGGCCACAACAAGCGAACATAAAACCCCCAAATACTTCGCTCATGTGACAGTGATGTTTTTGAGTTTGATTGACCTTCAATTTTTTCAGGCCTGAAGAGATGCTGCTACATGAAGCTAATGCAGTTTCGGGGTCTGAACGGTAGAAGTTGAAGTAATCGCCAGTTTTTATGCCAACGCCACTGACATAAAGGTACTGATCATCTCCTCTGCAGAATAGCTTCATGTTAATAGTTAAATCAAAATCATAAATGATTTATCAAATCATCAAACATACTTAAAAGGATAGAAACAAGTATATTTCCGATCAAACGATCAATTAGTTCAATTCATCCATTGAGATCTATTACTAGTTTCCTAGAAATCAATCACTTTACCGCAACCAGGAATTTATAGTCATTGCCCACAATAGAATTTCTAGGTTTAGGTTAGACGTAGAGGCTTTTATGAATTCCATTTCTGAATAGTTCAGATGGAGCATAATAAGAAAAAAGCATGTGTGTATATATAAGAACAATTCTGAAGCCCATTAAATAACAGTCATTATTGAAAATAGTTGTGGCATTATACATGTTATAGCCAGTGACCCGAGACCACACGACAACACAGACTGGTCTCAGCAAAGGCAGATGCAGATGATGGGATATATAATACATGAAGAAGAAGATCGTAGTACCGCCTCCAAATTAAGGTATTTTACTTTACATTCTTAAATTGATTTTCCAGCTACGATCCTGTACTAACCACTATTTGATAGTGGAAAACAAACAGTAACAACAGTGAAGTGGCAGATGGAGCAAGGAGTTTGACAGGGAGCAAGGAGTTTTACAGGGATGAGCAGACGAACCATAAATCGAAGTGTAGGACGCAGAGAAGGATGTTCTTGTTTTAAAGAATTTCGTATTTCTTCATTACAGGAACATATGCAGCAACAATTAGACAATACTAGCCAATTAAAAAAGTAGTCCTGAGTGTTACCCTACAACTCCATGGTATTCCAAGGACGTGATCCACCTTGGCTTCTCTGACCCAATAGAGATTTTTCTACGTTTCGTAACCCCAATGTACAGATCCGAAGAATCAACGTGATTTGCTAACTGTCAAATATATCATTTGAAAAACAAACACAGGCACTTGTAAGAAGCATGATAGTTCTAAAATAATCAGATTTCTTAAACAGAACTCACTTGTAATATATTTAATTCACTAGACTAACGTAAAACAACGCTTCAAGCCAACTGGCACTTTCAGCAGACTTTTGAAATGCACCACCTGGAAAATTTAACTGTAAGTTTTACCTCATCGTTGATATCATCGAGAATTTGTTGACCGTCCAGAATTTCTGGGTGTCCTTCTCTTCTAGCAGTAAGCCAAGTAGAACGCTCACAGTCATTCACTTTGACAGAAACAGCCTTGTGCCGGGAACCGACCGTGGACACTCCATTTGATAATGCAATTTGGAATTGAATGTCTCCAATACCTTTTCATTTATACAAAACCGAATAAGTGCCTAACAAAACACATTGGGTAGTTTGACATGATAACTTTACAGAACAAGAAAGCCACCATAGATATGTAGTTAGAGTAAGAAGGAAGCAAATAAGTTTCAAGGAAAAAACGGAAGCAAATGTGCATGAAACCTTACGAGTGCATAATGAGGCATACAATATATCTGAAGCGCACTTATAAAATAAGAAATATTTGGAAAAAGCTATGCATGAAAGAGCGATGAAAAATCTTCACTTGTGAAAATTAAAGATCAGCATGCATCTCTCAAATACGAGAACCCTTAAAGTTATTCAATTTTGATAAAATATGGTTCCAAAATTTGGAGATATACTGCAATTGAAAGTTTGAAACCGAAAGAAATTTTATAAAGCATGAAAGCATTAAACATGTTTACCTAGGAAAAAAAACATTAAACACGAAAAGGACTAGTTCACAAATGAATACATCTTGATGTGTTTCAAATCTTCTAGGGAGATTGCAAAACAGACTGCACCTGAAGTGGCTCTGATATTGGAAGGCCCTATCGAGAAGTGATACGTGCCTTTTATTTCTTTCTTTACTTTGTATCTGACACTTCTGAAGGCATGCAAGCAGCTATTTGAACAGAAACCTATGCTGGAAACAAGGGAAAAACGATGCTGTATAAATGAATAAACCAAATACTTACCATGTGGCTTGTCTTTATCCTTGGCAAATACAAGAGTAACAGCATCGGTAAAGTATTTTGCACTCCCACAGACATTTCTAGACTCGTTCTCACTTCTATATAAAAAGCGACCTCTCTCATCGCCCACGATGACAGTTTCCGCAGGCATAGCATAATCTGCAACAAATTGAGACATTGAGATATAATCAAAAAAAATTGAGTCCCAGCATGAGCATGCAACATTAAAGTTTATCACAACACAAAATCTGAAAGCAGCAGCTTATCTCCCTAATGTTTCGAGCAGTAAATAAATGGTTCCTTGTTTTTATTTATTATGTCCTCAGGACTCACTACTCACCCAACGCATCAACAATCGGTTTCATGTCACGAAGGCCATCCTGTACCATTAATCATTCACATGTTAGCAATGCGGCAAAGGGAAGCTACATCTGCTTAAAAGAAAGAAAGAATGAGTGAAATAAATAGGCAATAAAGTATGAGGACAGCCACTCACTCCAAACATCATAATTCCAACCGGGGACGTGCAATCTGAAACTGAGGCTGTGTAATCCTTAATATCCATGATGAATTTATCAAGCAAGACTTCTCGAGGATCCTGATATCATTAGAAACTATTTATGTGTCAAGAAAATCCATTATTCAAACTGCAGAAAGAGCTTGAAAGATGACAATAAAAAACCAAAGACTGTGTGCCCTAAGTTTCCCTCATTTGAAATTCACCGCTGTGGAATTCTCATAGAAATCAGATTTGTAGTTATACTGTAAAATTTGGCACCTTTATTGTTCGTAACAGCGGGATGGCATCAACTTTCAATCCTGGCACAAAGCCAACAGTCAAAAGGATGCCGTAGTTCGCATCCTTTGCTGGTATAGAGCAATCTTCATCAATTCCATCACCACAAACCTCTCCCCACTTAACCTAAACAATCACATTTCATCCGAAATCAGTAAAGACTTAAACTTGCTGCAAACTAATGAACAAAAACCCGGCAAACCCGAAAAACACAACCACGAAACCTCTTTGAATTCATGGGTAAGAGCATCTCTTCCAAATATTCCACTTGAAGTAGAAATGATGAATGGAACACTGGACCCCAATTTTTTCGATATCTGCAATTTCAAACATAGAACAAAATAAAAATCCATAATTTGGTTCTCTTCATTCAAATGTATCTAATTATATACTAATTAAGATTAAGGGGTTTATAAGAGCAAGAACACATACAAGCTTGGAAATGTCATACAATCCAAATCCACTTCCAATATTAGCTACAACAAAATGAGGCCGTATCGGCTCAGCTAGAACCTTTTCGATAGCCTCCTTCACCGCAACCTATCAATTCCAACACCAAAATTGAGAAAATGTGCGACAAAATTTGAGCTTGTGATTTTCTCGGAAACCAAACAGGGGTTTAGACCCTAAACCAAACCTTAGGCGAGGGGTGGAGAGAGAGGGCGGAGGCGAGCTTCGGGCGAGTGAGGATTCGGCTGCAGATTTGGTTCCAGGATTTGCTAACGCACGCCGCTGATGCGAAGGATAAGGCGGGTAGGCGCGAGAGGATTTTGTGGAGAAGGTCGTCGTTTATCGGCGAAAACAACCCTGCCGCCGCCGTTTGGGGCCGTTTTGTGTCGGTTTTTATCGCCGCAGCCGCCGACGACGATGCCCCGTCCATCGGAGAGCTGCTTGTTTCGTAAAGATGCCGACTTTCAGAGTCTCAAGTCTCAAGTAATTGTAAAAGTCTGAAGCTTCGGTGTGTGCATGTTTTGGTTTGGTTGGAAAAATCGAACGTAAAGGTAATTTTCTCATTTTATTTATTTTATTTATTTATTTTTATTATTTTAATACGATTGATATTTTACATTAATAGAAAAGAGAGAATTTGATTCCAAGATGGCTTGGTCGAATAAAAAAATTCAATTTTATGTATAACTAATATTACAGGTCAAATAAAGCTGATAAATTTTCTTACAAAAATTATCGGATATTTCAAAACTCATCTACACAAGACTAACTATTTAAAAACTGACGTGTTACAAACTGTTAACCATAAAATTAAGCAAAAAATACACATCAATTAACTGTACCACTTTTTATTAAATTTGTAACAAACATACATAAACATAACACACTACTAATTATCAACACTACAAGCACTTCTTATTTGACTACAGAAGCCATAGTGAAATGCTTGCCCTAGACCTAGTACATAAAAACACTTACAACATATGACAACACAAACACACCAACTTCTGCCCAACACCCCAACAAAAACAACAAACTTTATTCTTTTTCAATGGGAGAAGACGGACCAAACATCTACTCCTCCAAGTAACATGGAGCTTGGGGAGGAACATAAGTGATGGCCGGGTACTCAGAGCTACAAGCATGGACACAACAACGAGGATGACCGAGTTCTTGATCTTCTTCTTCACCAAGCAAACCACCACACGCGATCTCCCCATTGCCAAACATTCTGGCTACCGGAACTCCCGGGAAGTTGTCAGCAAACGGCTTACAATCAACATTAGGTCTATTGAACATCGATGTGCCGCGTTTCTTGCTGGAGAAGATAAACCATCCGACCACCTCTGGCTGGATTTCGGAATTGTGGACCAAAGTTTGAAGGTTATCAGATGTATAATCAATGGTGTTCGATGCAATTGCAGCATCTGAATGGTAGAAGAAGAAGCCGTCGTCGGGTTGGATTCCCACACCATCAACAAGAATGAAGTCCCAATATCAACTGTTGCAAATTTCAAACATAAACGTAGATATAAATACATATATGTATATATGTCTGTGTTTTCTGTGTTTTCTGTGTTCCATGCAGAATTACCCTGAGCCCAGTTCACCTACACAAACGTTACAATGTTCAACAACATGATCCTAATTGGTGCCCAAATGTTATTAACCAAACTTTAAAATTTTCATAAACTTAAGAACATGCCTCGTTCAGATTATGAGTTTCGACATCAGCGCCGAGTAGTCCCATAGCTCTGTTGGTAATGATTGGAACTCCAGAACCTATTTTCTCAGTGATCTGCTCGCTGATACCATAACAATTAATCAAAAAAACAAAACAAAAAACTTAAATTTACAAGTTGGTGAGTTTCTTCCAAGCTGAAATTTGTTCCGATGTATGCGACAATGAAGTCCGGTCAAAGTGGCTTTAGAGAAAACCTCGTCAAGAACTTCATCCATCGCATTCTTCAAAAATGAACAACCAGGGTTTAAAAAACGGAGCATTTAAGGAAACATAGAATTTTAAGAAAACAGAGAGCATTTAAGGAAAACAGAGCATTTAGTAAAACAGAGTATTTACAGACATACGTGCAGGTCGGGGTTGAGAGAAAGGGCAGAAGAAAATTTGGGTCGAGAGAGCATTTGGCCACAGTTCTTGTTCCAATTTGTGTTGACGCCGGCTGCTGATGAGAACTCAACCCCCGGTAGCCTCCCCATAATGTTCTGCAAATATTGTCGTCGACCCGAGAAAACACTCCTTGTTCACGATCAATTTTCAGTTTTGCAACCGCCATCGAATTACCCTTACCACCTCTGCTTTGTCGATGAGAACAGAACATGAGTTTGTTTAGAGTAGCTCTGTTCTGTGGTGATAGTGGTAGAGGGAGGTGCTTTTTTTGATGAACACCATAGACTTTTCTATCTACTCTGGAAAAGAGAACAATCCAATAAAACCGTTTATCACATGTAGAGCTAACAAGGAAAAGCAAAAATTTAATGGGGTTTTGGATTCTCTGAATTTACCATTTTGGTGTGAGCAGTACGTTACGAACGAGCGTCATCAGCGTGTTATAGAGTTAATATGTGATTCTACTATAACCATATCTATATTCAATTGTCGTATATTTTGTCTTAAAATTGTTTGTCGGTTTTTACCTAAATGTCAGAAACACAATTAATCCGTATCTGGTCATATTGAATTCTTTAAAAAGTCGTCTGTCTTTTTCATCACGGACGTCTGATAACGTAATAGTCGAATATAGATTCACTGAGTTGTTTTTAACTCGTATGTTAATTTTGACAGAAATGTTAAAAACCAGTTAAATAGTAATTGTTCTTATAGACTTGTGTTTAAATCCTTTGTTGCACACAAATAATTTAATTTTAAGCTCATATTATGCTTAAGATTTGAACATAGACGTAATTACATGATACTTAAGTGTTAATAGCACGATCATTGCGAATTACAAAAACGAAACTCTAGAAACATGTGATTATTGGAGCTTACTTAGGTGTATTATGAATGATTTATGTGCTTTAGGCATTTAAGATTTGGACTTGGCATGTTTTTATCAACTTTTGCAATTTAGGGTTTTGGAATCGTTTTCTTTTCTTTTCTTTTTTGATATACCCACACATATAGATCAACATATAAAATGCATATAGCGTAGAACAATAATCATAGTATTCATAGCATAAAATAACTTGAAACCGAAGAGATTAGGGTTTAGTATTTCTTGGATGTTGATGAAGATGGTGAAAAGCCTTCGCGAGGTTTCTTTCAAGGATCTCTCCTTCTCGCAAAGAGAGACATTTCGTGCTGATAACGTGCTGTAATACTAACTTTGAGAAGGGTGAGAGACAAGGATGACTGGGAGAAAGAAGGGCCAAGGTGTTTGAGAATTGTATGTTCACGCCCCCTGATTTTTTACCTTTATTTATACTAATCATGATGGGCATTCTTGCCTTAAAAGTAATACAAACTCTATAAAGATTTGATCTCCAAAACCTATTGGGACTCTACTCTCAGTTTACACGATCATATTACTAAATAACCACATTAATGACAACAATTCTTCACTCAAGACATCTAGAAATTTTCACAATTATTTTTAACATCTTATACACCTCTCTTTATTTCTAACCATTGGATTGAATAAATCAAAGAAAACAACGGACATGATTAGTATAAAAAGGAAAAAATGATGCATGTTTATCATTTCTCTAATAATATAAGAAAGAAAATACACTTAAAATTAGTCTCTTGAATTTTTTTTAAATGCCAATAACGCCGCCCTTTAAAAAAACCACCATGTAAATTTTGTACAAAAGTAATTGCAAGTTAAGAAATTGTGAATGCAAAAACATTTTTGTCCATCACGATTAGTAAGGAGCCCATATAATTAATCATAGTTGAAGAGTATAAATAAATGGTATACTTATGTTTACATGAACAAAAGAAAAGGCATCCAAAATCATACAAAGAGGTTCTAAATTCCAATCTGCAACAACTGATCTAGAAATCCTGCAAATAATTTTTGCTACTGCCAATGAAAGGGAAGTGTTTGAGGGGATTGATGGTGTTGATTCCCATTGCCCTGAGAACCATCAGAGATTAACCGAAACATTCCGGGGCAATGGACATTTGCATCACCACTTCCATTGGAGACCAAAACTGAATCCATGGGCTCCATGGCACTGTTGTTTCCGCGTAGACCGTTGGGGCCTGGTCGTTGTTGCATCAGAGAGATTGAGTTAGGCTGCTGCACTGTGTGTCTCAAACCTATTTCAGATGTCTGCTGCGTCTGTGGTGATGACAGAAGAGAGAGAGCACAGTCCGAATCATGGATTTGAGTTGTTAACCTGTCACAAAACATCTTGCTCTTTGTTGTCCCACCACCACCACTAGCAGTTTCGGAGGATGAAATGTTGTTGAGAAGGGGTTGGCAGACAGAAGTGCCGTGATGATGAGATGTTTGGTGGTTGTGGTAAAGTGGAGAGCTGTTGTTGCTCTGGAAGAGCGAGAACTGCTTTCCTCCCTCGTAACCGCTGCTGCTAGTGCTGCCTGAGGACCCAAGGAACATGTTTTGCTTATCAATCAATGGCAGTTGGAGGTTATGAACCCCGGAATCTGGCTCAGTTTTGACAATGCCGGCCCAGGCAGGGTTTATGACATTGGTGGAGGGGTATACAAGTGAACTAGAGAATGGCAACAATTGGGTACCTGCAACAAGTGGAAAAACAAATTTTAGTGCAATAAATCCACATTGGTTTTTTCTCAGCTTACCCTCTCAGCATCCGTTCGTGCGAAAGTTCAATTTCAACACTCATACAAGGTTGTGATTTATGATCAGTTTAGTGACAGCAGAGAAATTAAGCAGCACCTGACAGGAAGATTAATAGTTCCGAAGAATCTTATAAAAAATTGATTTGAAGAGAAGGATCAGCTAGTGGCCACTAGATCATCAACTGTGGCAGGACCACCGCACATAGTTGATGAAGCACTCAACCAAGTGGATGTTCAAATAAAATGCCTGCTTTCACAGCTTTAATTTTGATAAAGTACTCCTCCACAAACAAAGGTTGCAGCTAACCTTGGTAATTGGACAGAAAGCTTCCCGGGTGCGACAAGGGTTCTGGTTGAGGCTTCCTTCGCCGCCGGTTGTGTCCATCAAGACGTTTCCTGCAACTTCTCTTTCCCTCATCAAATTCCTCCGGAGCATGGAACCTTCAGAGAGAAAAAAAAAAAAACAAAAACAAAAACAAAAAGCTCACGTAAGGGACTTGATCTTGCCAGGATCGTGGCTCAAAACAGAGGGAATAACTCATGTGAATGAAGCTAACGAATACGCACATATCAGTTGAAACATTTGCCAGTTTATCATTGAAGTTCCATAAAAAATAATACACACAATACAAGAGTCTGGCTAAAATTAGGAGTTAACAAAAAGGATGTGCAATTTGTTCCATATCGAAGCAAGTAAGCAGCTGGAAAGAAAATTTCAGCTCAGTATAGTGGCAATTCTGTATGACGATCCTTCGAAACAACACTGTATATCCGAAATAATCAACCAGCTTACCCTTTATCTCATAAGTAACAGGGATCGGCGCACTAGATCCTTCAAACGAATTCAATGAAGCATTGCAGAAACATAAAATGGCCTTAAATATGAACTTTTTATTTGATGTCTCTACAATTATAGCACTAAACAAAACTACATGATGATCCATTAAGGCAGCAGACAGCAGAATGCAAGATGGATGAACAAACTCCAATTGACAATAATTTCGGATGATCATTCTACAAATGAAATCGAAATGCAAATTCAAAATATGCAAATGACACATTCATCAAATCTCACACCTGCTACACTGCTGGCAAAATCGTTGCTTGTTACCGTTAATAGTGACCTGAGGAGTCTTTGAATGTAGCTCACAGACCTTATGCCGCCGATGGTAATCCCTACAAGTACTAAGGTCCGAATTGCATCCATCAACGAGGCATGAAACCATCTGAGATCCACTGTAAGCCGCTCTTGACCTCTTTAATGGTCCAGAAGGAGATGATGAGGTAGTTTTCGGACCACCCGGCTCCTTCAGCATACCCACGAGCTCATTATTCCCAGGGGCACCCAACTGACCAAGCTTCAAATCAACCGAAAAGTTGCTGCCTTTGAAGGTCCTATGATCTCCAAAGCTGCTAGACCCATCAACTGTAGAGTCTAAGTTAGAAAAGGTTCCTTGTTCTAGTTCAGGCAAATCCCAAGAAGCTGCTTTCAAGTTCCAGTCCATAAAAGCACTTATTTCAAAAGCTGATTGTTCCTTTTTGCTTTCCCCACCCTCCCCCCACCCCTCCCTCAACCCCCCTCAATTAAGCTTCTCTCTGGCTGTTTGCAACTGCAACACCTTCAATAAGAATGTAAATTCAAAAATTCACACAACAAACAACATCAACAGATTAAAAATACCAAAATTAACCACATCAAAAATCAAATTATGCAAAGATTTAGTTCTGGATTATCTTATGGACTCTCAAATTCAAAAGGGTATTAATGTATTACATCATATAAAACAGCAAAATGCAGAATTAAGAAGAATTGACTACTTAACAAAGAAAACACAAAGTAGGAAAGCAAGAACTGCAGCTCTGGACATTGCAATTTTTTAGAATCCCAAACTAGAAGTCAGAGACTTTTGTTCCTTCCAGTAAATTAATGATATGGAAGCAGTGTTTTTCCAAGAATTTGGGAAGCTAAGAAGATGGAAAACTTTACTATTTTAGACCATTATTAAACAAATAAATAAAAACAAACGAACAAAGAGAGAGTGAGAGAGGCGGAGGAGAGAGAGAGTAAACTTACAGATAAGGGGTGCAGAAGAAGTATGGTTTTCCAGCCATTTATTCACTGACATGGATTCCATTAATAACCAATAAAGTGGGTAGTAAAGGAAATAAAATATAAAGCTAAAGCTTGAAAATTGATTAGTTGGGGGTGTGTAGGTTAGGAAGTGAAGAATCACTTATTGTACCTGTCAGCAAAATACCATTGGACGTATCTGCTGCACAACACACTGAAAGTAGAGAGAGAGAGAGAGGGAGGCGGATAAAGAGAGAGGGGGGGAGAGAGAGAGAGAGGCACTAGAAAGAAGGGGCCAAGCTCGCTTGAGCTTTATTAAAATATTTCTTTTTGTCCATTTTAGGGTTTGTATGAAATTGGTGAGGGAGGAGAGAAGGGAAAATAGCGACAGTTTGTTTGTAGCTTTCAGACTTTCACAAACCAAAGAAAAAGAAGTACAAGGATGGATGCTCAGGACAACCCATGTGGCATTGTGTTTCACATTTCATGGCATGTCCTTCCTTTTGGGTTCCTTTTACTTCATAGTTCAGACCCCTCTTGTGCACCCCACGCTACTCTCATGGCGAGTGGGAAACTCACATCCCCCATTCAACTTTTTCGTTCAAGATTTAATTATAGCAGATACATCGTTATCTTAATATTCTTAAGGTAATAACATTAGTCGTATGTTTTTACTTTCTCACACAACTATACGATATTATCTTCAAATACCATTCCAGTTACATACCTGATCCAAGTAAGTGTCTCTCAAGATGAAGCCTAAAGCACTAAAATTCCAATGCTTTGCTTTCATTTGAATTGAAACTTTTAAAAATTTATGCAAAGACTTTTGCTGGGCTGTCTGTCGCTAGGATTGTTAGAAATGGGTCCCTTAATAGCTTGGATTAATAATTGTATACCTTAATTACCAAAACATAAATAAAATAAAGAAAAACTAATGACAAGTGTTTCAAAATTTTGAGTTTTAACAATACGGTAAAAAAAAAAAAAAAGAAGATAAATGAATAGTACCATGATTGACTTTTTAGTGTAAAAATATAGTTTTTCGTTAAAGTGAATAATAACGGGAGCTTTTCGTTAAAGTGTCAATAAAATAATTGAACACTTTGTTAACTACATTAGTACCGACCTATCTTGGGACATTAAGGGAAGGGGCTTTCCATGTTATGTTAGGTGGTGAAGAAGAAGAATAAGAGGAGAGATTTTTCAATGAGTTTGGAAAGCGGGATGAAACACCACGTATCTTTATATAATTGGTCTACCCGTGTTCCGAGCACACTAAAAAAATCTCTCAAATAAGAGGAGAAAGATTTAGAAGTAAGACATTGAGAGCAAAACATGCAAAATGTGGGACAAGTTTTGGGTATGAATCACATTTCCAATGGAATTTGATTAACTGCATTAGTACTTTACATCAATTTCAGGTCGGGAAGTCAATTAGCCAAAGGTATAATATTCAAATTCTCTTTGTCTATTTGTGTGTGCTATACCAATGATACCGTTTCATACGAATATTTGGGTTTCTTGCATTCAAATTGACAATGAAGAATTTCACCAATGTAATGGATTCCATGGACATGAATAATTTTGAGCTTTTTGAGACCTTGGTATCTAATTGATAAATTAAAATTAGCTAATTTCAATGCAATCATAATGTATTTTCTCACTCAACCTGATCACTTAGGTTAATTTTCATTATTGCGGACCGCTAAAGTGAACACATTTTTGAACCGCATATTGGAACACCTCTTTAATAGATGTGTTGCCATTGTTCACTAATACGAGTTGGATAGTCAACGCTCTCATAAAGAAACAAGTCTCAATGCATTTGAGTATTATCCGGCCATACGCTGTGATTCCCAAAATTTTCATACAAGAAAGAGACGTTACAATGTGATGTAAATAACATACTTTCCTCGTTATGTTCCTATTACTCTTTGTCTCTGAAATTTCAAACATAGTAATAGTTATGGTCCTTGTAAATTTGACAACCAAATAGCTAGAAATATTTGGTCCTTGGACTTTTGAGGAGTGCCGCTACTTGCTAGCCGAGCGCGTGAGACTTAAATATAAATGTAATCATTGTGCATCTTTGCAGGCCCATTAAAGGAAAGAGAGAAGGGAAGGTAGGCGCTGTCAGAGTCGGACTCAAAAATCTTCACCTCCAACTTTGATTTTCATGGCCCAAAACATCACTCCTGTCCTAAATTTCTCAATTTTTTTAGGTACAGCAGTCCTGAAATTGTTATGATTTCTTATTTTAGTAATTGAAATTTAAAATCGATAGAACTAGTTTTTTAGTTTGTTTACCATTAATTATTTTAATCATTTCATAAAAAATATTCGTTAAATAAGGGTGAAATGATAAAAATACTCAATTTTTGTCAAATTATTTTGACGCATTGTTATTAAATTGAGGTATTTTGTCATTTTTGTCTTTATTTAACAGAGACTTTCACAGAAGAACCAAAATAATTGATGGTGGGTAAATTCAGAAACCACTCATATCGATTTCAAATTTCAATGAGAAGTTATGTCAATCTGATTTACTATTTTTGTTAATTTCATGAAAATAGAAGTATGACCACGTATAGTTTGATAATAGTCTAATTTTATGAAATAATTTGAGAAATATGCTTATAGACTAATTTTATAAAATTTCAATTAGAGAGGGGTAATTTTGAAATTATGAATGTTTTACCTTTTTTGTCTGACTATATATATATATATATAAATATAACATTTTTAATTAATAAAATTCTAAATATAAAACAAAAAATGCAAGAAAAAATTTAGATGTAAAAAAGTAAATTGCTACACGCGTGAAGTAATTGTTTAAGTGTGAAGATGAAAATACATGATTTGTGGAATATTCATCACCATACAATTTTTCCCTCGGAAAGCTACATTGGTATAATAATTGGAGGTATATCATACTTGTACAACAATGTATCTACTCTAAACCTTTCACTTACAAATAAAAATAAATATCGTCATTTATCATATTTGAATTCTAAACCTTTCACTTATAAGTAAAAACAAATATCTTTAATTGTAGTACTAAGTGATTTTTTTTCTTTTTATTTATTAATTTAAAGAAAGGCCAATAAGGAGTTAATAACTTTTTTTCGGTACAAAAAAGTTTCGAACAAGGAGAGGCTTTGAGAGTCAGAGTATACCATAAGTTTTTTTTTTTAACTTATAATAAAAGTTTTAATACAATTTTTATGATTTTTACAAATTATTTATAGAAAAATTACCAGCATCAAGACTCGAATAAAAAAAGGTGTGATGTATAAATTATTGAAGGGTGAAAAAGTCCTGCTCTAGCAGCGAGACAAATCCTTTAAATCTGCAAATAACAAAAAAGTCAGTGTGGGCAGCTGTATTGGGACTGTCCGTGGGACCAAACTCTTTGTCAGTCGGGGAAGAAAGGTTTCTTCATCGAGATTAGAGAGTAGGCTGAAAATTACTTGTCATGTGTTGCCTTACCTACTTTTTTTAAAGGAAAGCAACTGGTATGAAACGTGTTTAATATTATCGTACTATATTATTGAATTCACGTAACGATTTTAATGTAATTCATCGCTTGAGAGAGAAAGATTCCTTTAGCATGCAATCGTAACCAATAAAACGTCAAAATGCATTAATTTTGTTAATTTAAAATGACACGATAATGTATCAAAGAACGTAACGTAATTCCATTTCCTTCTCCACCTCCAACACCTCGAAGGAAAAAATCCTAAGGTGTAGTTTTCAGTTGTCGGCACCATGGCATGCCATGCTACCATAAATTTGTCATATTGATTTTGTCACCAACCTCAAAGTACATCATCTACACGAACATGATTGATACATTTATACAAAAATCTTGACAGACCTCAACATGATTCTTTTCGGATTTTTTATGAGTATTCTAGGAATTCGTAAATTATGTCTGTTCATTGTACATTTTGTGGTTTATTTTTATCAGGTACTGTTTGTATTTAATTTTAAATAAAAATATTTAAAATGATTTCTGACCACATAAAGAACAAATAGGATTCACAAATTTCTGAATCCTCATAACAAAAATCTGGTGAGATTTCGGATTCTGATAGACTCATTTGATTTGTGATTTGGATGTAGAGTTTCAAAACATAGGATTCGTGAGTCACATAAAATTTCGTGTGTCAAGTTTCGTCGTGAATTCTACAGCTGGTACAAGATGTCATTTCACTAATTAGCAAATGCTAAATTTTTTAACATAAAAAATGTATATTAGCTAGCTTGACGTTGACATGCTCATATTATGCATCATATGTGGACAACTCAATTTCGGACTTTCTTGCTTACCATTTGGTTTTAGATAGGGATGGGCAAACGGGTCCTGGATTTGCAGGTTTGGGTGGATCCTTGCGTTTCGAGACGGGTATGGGACGGGTCTAGAAATTATAAATACAAAACGAGCTGGGTCGATTCCTGGTAAATAACAAGGTGGGTCGATTCTAAAAGTTAGAGAAAACGAGCCCCCTGCCCGGACCGTTCATTCCTACTAACTATTGTTTATTACCCTTCTCAGACCTAATTTCACTTAAGGCTCGCCCCCACCCTCTCTCTCTCTCTCTCCCAAGTCCACTCTATGTCTTTTCCCTCATCTCTCGATCTCTTCCCGATCTCCTATCTCTCGATCTCCTCCCGATCTCCTACCTCTCGATCTCCTCCCTTTCTCTTTCTCTCTCTCCCATAGTCTTTCTCTCTCTCTCTCTCTCTCTCTCTCTCTCTCTCTCTCTCTCCTATCTCACCCGCCCTAAACCCAACTCAACCTCTTTCTTCCTCTTGTCTTCTCTAACCTTCACAAAGCATAACCAGGCATATACCCAGGAACCGGCTTAAGATCCGCGACGTCAAGCTCCGCTTCCGGCGCCATCTTCCACAGGTACAGTAAAATTATACACACACACGCGCACGCGCGCGCACACACACACACATACACATGTATATGTGTATCTAAATATTTTAATTTAAAATGTTAGCTTTGAATTTATGAAATGATTGTTAGGTTTTATGCGGCAGATGTGAGGGCGGAGAGCTTCGAGGTGCTCGACAAGTGTAAGAGGAAGGTTGTGGTGACGGCGAATCTGACGGTGATGGTGGAGCGAGTTTGGGTCTGGGTCGGGTCAAGCTTGGCTGAGACGATGAGCGAGTTGAAGATCGGGAGGATGAACAAGTCTGGGAGACGATCAAAACCAGAAGAAAGAAAAAAAAAAAAAGTAAAGAGGACATGTGGACCCGTCCCGAACCAGCCCATTTGAAATGGGCCGGGTTAGGTCCGGTTCCAATGATCAGATTTGCAATACCTGGCCTTGCCCATTTCCTTTTTAAGCGGGTCCGATTCGGTCCCTCTAAATTTGAGCCCGGCCCGGCCCATGCTCACCCCTAGTTTTAGGGCCAAAATCTTTGAAATATGAGGAATATGTTATGAAAGACATAGAGATAGGAATAAACCACCAGTATACTGTATAATTTTTTTTTTTCATTTTAAAGATCCAAATCTAAATTTGTGTCATGACACCGCCTTTTTAAATTCTTTATTTTAGGAAATTGTTATATGTATTTTGGAGATTTAATTGGGCACTACTCACCTGTGTATTTTTCTTTTTAAGTTTGAAGTGCACAATAAGAATTTTGGAGTGCTAATAACACCGAAAGGTTTATAGATTCGAACACAAAACATCTCGGTGAAAAGTGCATGCTCTTAACTAGTTGAGCTACAACCAACTTAGAAACAAGTTAAAATATTTGATATGCAAATTTATGAAAATATCGATGTATATATTGATATCGGTTGCCTTCTACTGAAATTATAAAAATATGCAATGAGATGGGTATATCAACTTATTTAGATTTAGTTGATATTCATTGAGTTTCCTAAATTTTGCCCGACATGGGGTGAAGTTTTCATTTCACCCCTTTTTATATCGACAGAAATATCAACAATTTCGTGGATATTTTAAACATGGCTTGCAAAAGGTTTTTAGTTTTAGAAGGATAAAAACAAAAAAGTGGTTTTAGTTCTAACAATGCCTTCAAAATAGATGTTGTTCATACATTCTTAATTGGAATCGTTTTTCTCCACATAGGTTTCATACCAGCCTAAACCTAGTTAATATTCTTTTGCAATTATAAGGATTGGTGATTGTTGAATTGACCGAGTCACGTTCATACCCATGGCTTTATACCATGCATGAAATTTGTAATTCAAGTAATAAAGAGCGGTTATTACTGTATTCGAAGTTTTACCATCTTTTAACTAATATCATTTGTATAAGAAAAGAAAAATAACTAGTTGTGGTCTCTGAAGCTACGGTTGACTGCATCATTTTCGATATTTGTAAGCTTGCAATAGGGCGGCTCACTCGGTCGCTTTGTATGTCAACCGGAAGAGGGGTTATCATAGATGGAGATTATTGTTTCTTGATTTTCTATTTAATATTCTAGCTGACGATGTAAACATTGTTATTCGACTTGATTAATAAACCCTTTTATCATTCGATAAAAAAAAAAAAGCATGGATACGACGAATACACATTTCGAACCAATCACGTAACATGGTATTTGGAACAAAGCTCAAGTCTTTAATATGGGAAGGTACACAAACTATATAGGTTTCTTGGACTCAAAGTTCCATGTATAACACCTGAATTAATTTAAACATTGGCTGATCATATTTTTGTATCCATACATGCATCATGCATGGTCTATGTACACTTCGCATGATATATCTTAATAACCCTTAGAAATTCTGATCAATAAATATATGTGTTGACCCTAAAAATTACAAAGCCTACGTGGCGCGCAGGCCGAGTAATTAATAAGCTAACTACGTCCTTCGGTCGAATGCGGGGCGTGCCAACTCGTCGGCCAAGCTCGGCCGAGGAGTAAAATTTGTTGATGTTGCGTTGAGCGCGTCGGTGACTTCTTTATCTTGCGATTGCGGCCGAGGAAGGAACAAATCTCGGCCTTTGGATTCTCGAGCCTGAAGACAAGGCTGCTAGTTCTACGAAGTTTAATATCAAATTCGGCTTTTATGGTGCCGAATGTAGTAACCTGGTAACACCTCACTTCGCCGGGAAGGCTAATGAGATGACCTCTGCCAATAAGGATTTGAAAATCCTTCTCGACCGAGACTTGGATAGATAACCAGTCGGCCTCGACGCAGTGCTGTTTATCCAAACTGAAGGTGCTTCGGGAATGGCTGATTCTACGGCAACAGTGCTGTTTATCCAAACTGAAGATGTTCGCCGGTTGCCTTCACAGTGCTGTTTATCCAAACTGAAGATGTGTCGGCGGAAAAAAGAAAATAAAAAATCTCAAGATGTTTGAGAGGTTTTGCGCAGGGCAATTGGGTGTTGAATTGGAGGTCCTTTGAATGGTGTTCGCAGGCTTGTATTTATAGAAGCAGATGTGTGGTGCGGCTTCACTTGTGTAGAATTTGATTTTAATTCAAACTCATCAGCTAGAGTCTAGGTCAAAGACTTCTCAAGGTAAGCAACAACCTATCTTTTAGATATCATTTATCTTTAAACGATCCGCTGGATATAGCTAATATTAGGCTTAGATAATCCAATATATATTAAGAGATAATATTATGATTAAAACCACAATATTATTCCTTAATAATAATTGAAAATTATCTCAACCACTTTATCATCCAACGGTCTAGAACTTTACTCATCTAACGGCCTTGATTGTATGGGCCGATAGCGTAAATTTAGGTCCAAACAATATGACATCATAGTTCTCCAATTTTTTCACTGGATTTTGTGCTTGGAGCCTTGGACGACCGAGGAGGTAGCTATATATTAGGGCACTCGCCATGACAAGAAACCCAAAGCAAGTTTTTAACCAATATGCAGGTAATTATAATTCCGTAATTTTACCCATCAAGGTGAAATTTTTTTGAGTTATCATCATTCACTGTGATCACGACCAGCAGTTTGGAACTATTCACACCTTTACGCGAACAATTTACTGCAGGAGTGGGACTAAAATCACTGTCATGCATTTTGGAGGAAGCAAGTGAGTGCTGTATGTTCACAAATTCACAGCAGGTTTCGATTTGAATTTTCCCGAACAGTAGTTTTGCTGCAGGAGCTGGACTAAAGGAGCTATTGTGCACTGTGGACTGTGGAGGAAGCAAAGACGAGTCATATTGTTTCAAGGGAGTTGTTCCTGATTCCCATGTTTAACAGGCATGTAATCCACAACTTATCTTGTAACGCTATGTGACAGAGACTAACGTGTTTTGTTATGAATCCACTTAAATTATATCGTATGTGCAATGATCAATTTGAATGTGTGCATCCAATGTACAGGAGAGAAAATTTCTTTAAGCATATACTTTGTATTATCGGGTTTAACTTTCATGCTACGTAGCGTTAAATGTTATGAGCATTAGAAGGTCTGAATTTACTGGACCATAATAAAAGCAATAATTTAGACCAACTAGATTATTCCATTCTAGTAGCATTTAATGCTACGTAGCATGAAAAATTTATTGTATGATTGTTAGTTTCCAATGGAAAAAATAAATGAATGTGACAAAACATTATTGGTTTTTGTTTTATGCGAAATAAACTTTAGTAGGGTTGCCTAACACAGAAAATTGGTTGCATGGTTCAGAAATTGTACTTACATGGAGTCGGATAATACGTAAATATTTTTTTGTGACAATTCCTAATTATCCAGCTGGTCAAGCTTACCCTTGTTCTTCTTGTATATGTTTCCAGTGTCAAGTTGGGCTACCAATATCTTACGGGTGACTTCATACAAACCCAAAAATGAGGCCCAATATTTGACGAATGAAAAGGCCCAATCCAAGTTGGGTCAAAATAAAGCGAAATAAGTCTGAATATATGCCTTGAAAATCAAAATTCCCGAAATTCAATTCGGAAGCCCCGCGTCACTGTCCGTCTGTTTTCTCAGCAATTCAAATTCTCAGTTTTTCTAGGGTTTTTTTTCTCTCTCTCCTCTCAAGTTTTCGAGTTAGAAATGTGGATTTTATTTTGTTGATTTTCAAAATTTCAGGTTGCGTTTGGGAATGGACGGCGAGGAGTTGACTGAGCAGGAGACTGCACTTTACGATCGCCAAATTAGGGTTTGGGGCGCTGGTGCCCAAAGAAGGTAAGCATTTTTTTTATATATATATTTCATGAATAATTGTTATGAATTAATTAATCTTATTTTTTTTCAGAATTTTGAGCTACTGTTTGCCTTGAACTTTTTCCCCCTATTTTTTTAGGCTTAGCAAAGCTCATGTATTGGTCTGTGGAATTACTGGAACTATTGCCGAGGTAAATTCAACACCTTTATATATATATATATATATATATATATATATATATATCATATATATTTGTCTTTGGCTGGTGATGTTTGTTACCTTGTTATTCTCTTGTGGGTAGTTTTGCAAGAACATTGTCCTAGCCGGAGTTGGTAGTTTGACACTGGTGGATGATCGGGTAGTGAACGAAGATGCACTTTCTGCCAACTTTTTGATACCTTCTGATGAAAATGTTTATGCTGGAAAAACTCTGACTGAGCTTTGCCGTGATTCTCTGAAAGATTTCAATCCAATGGTTCGTGTTTCTGTAGAAAAAGGTCCGCCCTCTAATGCCACTGTTTCCCTATATTATTGGTTCGCCGTTATTACAATCCAGTGGTTAATAGTGTAGCTCAACATCTTGTTTGAGTTGCATGACTTTGAAATTTTATCCCACTTAAGACAGACTAGTTAAATAATGCTTTGTAATAAGTCGTCCGAGGTAAGCGAGAAGAGAAATTAAGAATATACTTCATCTTGATCTCACAGGTGACTTGTCAAACTTTGGGTCAGAGTTCTATGGTAAATTTGATGTCGTCGTTGTCAGCTGTTGCTCCTTCACAACTAAAGTACTACACATACCCATCCTCTTTGATGTTTAAATTTAACTTCTTGAAACATCCGTTGCTAATGAATTCATATTCTTATTTTCCATCTCAATTCTTCTTTTACAGAAATTGATCAATGAAAAATGCCGAAAGTCCTCGAAGCGTGTAGCGTTTTATACAGTTGACTGTAGAGACTCCTGTGGTGAAATATTTGTTGATCTGCAACACCATAAATATTCGAAGGTGATCATCGTATTTGATTTCTCAGACTTTTCGAATGTCATTATGTTAGTTTGCTTAGTTTCCTTGTTCATTTTATGTCTAATGAGTTGATAGAATCATTGCTAGAACTTCAAGAAAGTTTCTAAGGGCTATGAAATTTTAGATTACATGTACATGGAGAAATATAGCATTGCCAGCCTATATTCTCTACCTGTAATGACAGAAGCATGAGTAAATTTTTTCTTGTTTTTCTTGACAGAAAAAAAATGAGGAAACAATCGAATGCGAACTACATTATCCAAGCTTTGAGGTATGACTCGTTGGTCAATGTTCTTTCTTATGATGTTATTTTAAATTTCATATCGTGCTCATGCTTACCTCCCATCTGGGCGATAATTAAGTATAGGACCTTCTTAGAGGATTGATCAAATTAAGACCACAAGATCAATATTTTCCGGTGGTATTAACCCTTGTTCATACAACATGTATTTAGGATTGCCATCTGTCTAATATAGCTTATTATATTGACCAACGTCCCATAAGGTAACGATAATTTGTTTTTATGCAAATTGTGCTGTAGTGTGCATCGTAATTATTTTTAGCGTATTAATCGTGACGTATAATATGGAACTTACATTACAGGAATCAATTTCAGTACCTTGGAAATCATTTCCCAGGAGATTCTCAAAGCTATACTTTGCTATGCGAGGTGTGTTTAATTATTGTTATTTAATTTTTTTTACTTGTTATGAAAGAAGTTGTGTAAAAGAAATATAGCAATACAATAAAAGAGGTAGGTAAGAAAACTCTTGGTTTTACTAAAGGGAAGAGGGATGGTGCCTTGGAGACTACTTCCATGAAGTTGTCAAAGCTATAATTTGCTATATGAGAAGTGAAATTATTACATTTAAAAAGAATTATGATTACCAAAATGGTGAAGATAAAGAGGATTAACTTTGAACTTGAAGAGAGATCAATGCTTTATTGAAGGGATGAGTGATGCAGATATCATTTTAATACCACCGGAATGCCTCATTCATAGGGTGCATTGTATTTGCTGCTTTCTTATTAGTCTCACTCCTATGCTGCGGTTCTACTTCTAATACACCTTGTGCGAATTGGTTAACATTAAATGATTTTGAATTTTCCCATTAAGAAGATTTTTCCCTTAATCCATTATAAATCTCGTGTGAATAGGTTACCATTTGTTTATAAATAGACTGACCGAGACTATCCTCACCTTTCTTGCAGTAATTGAAAGGTTTGAAGAAGCCGAGCAACGTAAACCTGGAGAGTTATCGATTGCAGATCTTCCTGCTGTTCTGAAGCTGAAAAAAGAACTCTGTGAAGCACAGGTATGGGTACTTAGAGTTGTTATTGTTTGTGTGTTGTGCATTTTCTTATGCTTGCTTTCGTGACAAATTTGCAGTCACTGAATGAGTCTCATATTCCAAATACACTCCTGGAAAGATTGGTGACGGATACAAGAGAGTTTCCTCCAGTTTGTCCCATCATTGGAGGGATTCTTGGGCAGGTGCTCCGCCTATCCATTTTCTTTCCCATAAAAAATTATAGTGGAAGTGTTGGTTACCTTATATTGACATCTAGTTATTTAACTTCTCAGGAGGTAATTAAGACAATATCAGAGAAAGGAGACCCTGTCAAGAATTTCTTCTTCTTCGATGCTATGGATGGAAAGGGCATAATCGAGGACGTATCAGGGAACCCATGAATGCAAGCAGCCTTGCAGAGGAAAAGCTTTGACATTTCAAAGAACATGGGAAGTACGAGACTACCTAATTGCAATCATGCAGCAACAGGTTGTTAGTGATAGAATTTTAAGAGAGTTGACCCCTTTTCATGGATACTGATCTTGCGTATAACGTAGTTTCATACATATTCTACGTTGACAGATTCGGATGTATGTTTTCACTTCGTTTATTTGATTAGCCAAATTTTCAGACCCTACAAAGTCGAGTCGATGGAGCGTGGCTTTTTCGTGCTCTATCTTTTGAAGGGAAAATTGAAAATTCAAGAGTGGAGCTATATAGAATGAGGGTAGGGACCTGGAGTTAGTCATCAGGAATCAGGTCATATGGGTGGTGGGGATATGGAAGGAGCAATCAATTGTGTCTGGTAAAGTAAAAGAAGGAAAAGGGAATGCAAAAGTTAATATCATTATAGCTGCTTATTGATTCAATGAACAAAATAATAAAAATCTGCTTTTTGGACTTTTTTTTTTATAGTTTTTTTCATTTTCTTTTAAGATCATTAGGATCACGATTGTTATAAAGTGAAATTAGGATCATGGTTAAATTTGATTGAAATTCACATGTTTTTGCATGAGTGATTGATTGAGATTTAACTAAAAATGTGCGGTGAGAGAAATTCTCAATTTTGAATAGTAATTTTCTTGGGAATTTGATCACGAAAATTTTTTTGGTTAAGAATATAGTACTATAAGTCTGTAACTAGTAGTTGTTATTGACATTCTAAAAATACTATTTTTGCACTAGCTTGATTTACTTCCAAACTAAAATCTTTTGTTTCTATATTTTTGAGAAATGTTTCCTCTTTTTCACGAAAGGAGATTTTTTTTTTCGTTTTTTGATAACTGAGCGGGAATCGAACTTGGGATGCCCTCTGCTACTTGAGCAAGAGCTAACAGCCTAACAGTGTTTTTTTTCTTTTAAAATATTTTTAACAGATGATATTATCTAGACTAAAGACGTAGATGAGATAAGCCTTACAATGTGCTGCAATAATATGGTTCAAAATTATCATTGGCAAAAATCGAACTTAAATCTTCTTACTTATAAATGAAAAAGAATACTACTATACCGTATTTTTACTAAGTGAAATTGGCAAGGATGGAGTAAAAAGGATTCCTTCTTTCTTAATTAGAAAGTAAAAGTAATTAAAAGCAAAAAAGAAAACAGAAAGAATCGGATCCTAAGACCAGAAAAGGGCAGCTGTAAAACCTGGGTAGTGATTTAACGGTCCAGATTAACAGTAGTGTACTGTAAGATCAAAACTCACAAACGATAATTAGAACGTGGGCAGTCCTCATCCAAGTTGAACCATTTTTGACCGATTTTTAAATTCAAAATTAACCCACCAAATTCTCTCTAATCCAGATTATCCCTTCACACTAATCAATCAAAGGGATTCAAAAAGAAAACGATTTATAATTTTCAGCGGACCCCACCATGAAGGAAGACCCCACCATGAAAACTCACCAAGAAAAAGAAGAGAGATTAGTGGCCAAACTGCAGAAGCAGTTCATGAGTCTGCAGCAGGACTGGAACTCTTACAAAAACTCAAACCCTAAAACCAAGAGGAGACACTCAACAAATTACTCATCAAAATTTTCAATGGTGAAAAATCTTGACCAACTGCTTGATTCTTCCCCAAGGCATCTCATGTGTTCACTTCAACATCATAGGGTTTCTCCTTCTGAGGGAGGAGAGTGGAAGGTGAGGAGTAATGATTGGGCGGTGGAGGAGATAAAGAGAGAGAGAAGGGCTGCCATTGAGAGCGGCAGGTTGAAGGGGAGGAGGCTTTTTGAGGCGGAGGATGGCGAAAGGGAGATGGGTTTTGGAGGAAAAGAGGAGGGGACATGGTGTGGTGGTTGGAATAATGGTTTGGCTCAAGAGAGTGAGGTGAGATCAGTGTCTTTTTATGGTAGTTCTGATGGTGAGGATGGTGACGATGAGTCTGGTAAGAGCAAAGAGATTGGCGTTTGTTTTCAGCGGTGCTCAAGAGCGAAATCTTCGGGTTCTTCGTCTTCTTTGGCTGATGAGAATTTGAAGATGGAGGAAGGAGTGAAAAAGGTTGATAGCAATGAAGGTGGTAATAATGGAGGAAGGTGCATTGTTATGGCGATGCGTGTGGTTGCTGTTGCTTCAATTGTATTTGGAATTTGCTGTATCAGAGGCTTTGCTGGATATGGAAATGAAAACGAGGTGATACTAGTTCCAACATGATGTTGTGTCTCTCAATCATCTTGGTTTTTCTGACGAGCGATATTCTAAACTACTATGATCTATGGGGAGGGAGATTCAAATATAGCTGCAAGGGATGCACACAATGCTCTGGCCAACTGGTCTAACCATCATTTGCTCTCTCAATCATCTTAGTTTGTTTTCACTATTTTGTTTGATCCTCTTCTCCATGGATGTCGATGAGCCCTTTTTTTTTTCCAATCACTATTATGAAGTGAATTTTCATTTCTTTTTTTAGCAGCCTTGTAGTGAAAATAATATTTAGAATCCAGAAAATGGTAATTTTCTAAAGTAGAGTGAGCAGATTTATCTTATAAAGTAAATTTGAGCATAAAAACAAGGGTCCTTAAAAACAATCTTCATTGGAAGACCCTACAAACTATATGTTACATGGTGGAAATATCTCCAGAAGCTTTAATTATTAGGCACAGTAGATGCTTGTATATGCCTAATTATCTGCTCAAGATTTTCGGCAGAATACTCATCAATCCGATGCGTATGGATTCCATCGTATGTCGTTACCACAATCCCTTCGTCCTTCGACAGGCGTTGGACTTGTTTCTTCACCATGCAGCCTTGATGCGTACACTTATAGTAACTTCTGCATAAATAGTCAAACACAAATCCAGTTTACAGGCAGAACAAGACGAAGAACGCATAGTAAAGATTTAAGGAATTTTCAAGCATTAGGTAAACCATTTAACTAGAGTACTTTCGTAACCGAAAAATAGTACGAACTAGACGTTTTTTTTTTACCGTTTTAGGTATAAAATCTACAAATATAATATCCAGTATATTCCGTACTAGAGCAAATATAAAGAACCAAGATATCAAAAAACCTGATAAACTCAGGTTATAATACGAAATTCCCTAGAAAATTCAATAGCGAAAATTCAAAATTAAAAAATTATGTTATAATAGTCAGGAGATAGTGCTACTAACCTAGGAAACTTATTGTTCTTAACAACTTTTTGCCCGTATTTTCGCCATCGGTAGCCGTCGTCAAGTATATCAACCTGGCTCCTTGTTTGAAATGCATATTTCTGCTTCTTGTTCACCTTATCACCTTCTTTTCTTCCTGACTTCATCATGCCTGCATTTCTGTCACCAAGACAAAGTGGAAAACTTGACTGACTCGATGAAAAAATAGGAGATGCTGATGAGGACGCTGATGAACCAAGGAAGAATATTTGGCTGTTGTGATCCATCTGAGAGGAAAATTTATGACTAGAAGTATAGTGTATACGTATTTATTCTGACAAAGTAAAACGTGAAACATATAGAACACTGTGGGCGGCTCAGTGGTCAGAGCCAACGCACATCGTCACTAAACTATGAAGGAAAGTTATGTCGGCACGTATTCTTTTATGTCATACTCAAATGGTGTTTTT
Source organism: Pyrus communis (assembly GCF_041283825.1). Lineage (NCBI taxonomy): Eukaryota > Viridiplantae > Streptophyta > Magnoliopsida > Rosales > Rosaceae > Pyrus > Pyrus communis. The sequence continues at coordinate 5,897,337 of NC_142570.1, forward strand.
ATCACAGGGATAATTTTTCTTTTTGATCATACCAACAGTAAGGAATTTGAATATGATATGTTATGTGACTTATGGTCATAAAATTCCTCACCCCCAAACCCTAGTCATTATCTTGGATAGGGACCAAGTAAAAGTTTAATTTTACTTGGTTGTCACATGAGATTGGAAAGCTAAAAATCCATGTTGCATGAGAATTTTGGGCAATTCTTAAGAGAATGGAATTGTTCTTAACTCAGCAGTAAAGTAAAGAAATATTATTTCCGTGTTGAAAATGAAGAGTAAGAGAAACTTTAGACCAATCTAAACAACCATCACCAGCCCACCTGTCAAAAAGATTGCTACATTAGATGCTAACAAGGAAAGAGATATTCGTTCTCCTCTTAGATGAGAATTTAATTTTTAGTATGTCGGAATCACGGTCTGATATATCAAGTGTAATAATCTAATTGGTTGGAAACTTGAAAAAAAAAATTTCAAACAATTGTATTATGACACTTCGTGTATCAATACGCGTTTCCGACACACTGCAAAAAAAAAAAATCCCTTAGAGAATCGAGGTACAAATAACGGATTGAGTAGATCGAGGAGAAGAAAACTAGAGTGTGAAGTCATAGTCTTAAATAATTATGAAAATTTCTAACAACACACAAAGGTATGCTCTTTCAGCTCAAACAACTTTGTAAGAACAATTTTAGTACAATAAAATGAGAAATGTGAAAATCACTACCTTACTAATACAGTAAAAGTTCATAACAACTCAATAGTAAATTTAGCAATTTGGATGATTTTTCATATAAAACCATTTGATCGGGCCAAATTAGTTGGCTGTTTGTGGTGGTGGGTTGAGCTCATTCCAGGCTTCAATCCAAGTAACCATGGCATCCCCAAGCTTCTCAAAGTAGGGATCAAGAGGGCCAACCTTTTCTTTGACCTTGTTGGCAAGCTCAATGTAGCAATCTTGGACAGTTTTGCACCCTTTTGGGAGCACAATCTGTTGGAAAAATGGAATCATATCTTCCTGCCAGTAAATCCCCTTGTACTCTTTCTTCAAGTTCACAAATGGATTGCTCGCCTTATGCCATATGTATGGCAGTCCTGTCTTAACCCCTAGACCCAAATGGTCACATATCACCTAAAAAAGAAACATATGTCATTGTCCAAGGACTTATGCAAATGGATGTATGTCACATAATGACGTCAAAATGGTTAATGAAAATCATGCTAAGATCAGTCGTTCATTCACGTCTAGGTGACTATGAGTTTTTGAAGCATAAAGAGACTTATATGCATCAATGGCTCACATTCAACTACACTTGTGTGGCCTCTAAAAGCCTAGAGTTCCTCCAAACACTAAAGCATGTTTATTTATTAATTATCAACGAGGAGTATAATTAAGAAGAAGAAAGTCATTCCAATTCCTAACTCCAACGTTTATTAACACATAAGAATTAGCAAGAAATATGTGAGTCCTACCTTAAATTCAGTTTTCATAATCTCCAATAAAAAAATAAAAAAAAAGGATCAAGTGTGTGAGTAGTTGATGCAGTTCACATTTTTTTACTTCCTCTGTTTATGAGTTAATTATATGTTAAATAAACATGTCAAGATTCATTATTTAGTATTACAATTTAATGGTATTTCTCTTCATTTGCAAGTGAGATGTCTTGAGTTTAAAAAGTTAAAACATATTTTTTACATTAAATTATTCTTCAACCTTGTTAATGTAAATATATCATTTGTATAAAAAAAAAACAAAGGGAAAATTTGAAATAGGTCTAATTTTATGGGCCAACTTTTGAAATAGATCCAATTATTAGTGACTTTTTAACTTTTGAAATAGGTCTAATTTTTAGTTATTTTGGACCTATATCAAAAGACCCCAAAAAAATAAACATGTCAAAACTCAAAAGACTAAAATGAGATGGGATTGATTTACCTTGGCACACCAGCCAGCCCACATGTCAACATATCCACAAAGCTGTTGGCCATCACCCATGAGCCCAAAGTACATGGTTGGGCCTATCACCTTCCTATTGAAAGCCAGGTTCATCCCACACATTGGGAAAAGGGTGCCTTTGGGGATCGTCATCACAGCATCCACATACCTAGATAAGCTAAAAAAACTCAATCCTCAATTATTTTAAACCAAATCCAAAATCTAAACAGTAATGTTATTTAGACACAAAATCGATCAAAAGCATTGTTAATACATTTTTTTCTTAAATAAGCCCTATTATTGTATGTTGGATTAATTCGTATTTAAAAATGCATCAATAATGTTTTTTTTTTGTCAAACGATATATTTTGTTAGATTAGCTACCAACGGAGTTTGAACCCACGACGCCATGCAAGGGCTCAACACCTTTCCACCAGTGTGGTAAAGGGTCACTTGCTATCAACAATGTAGTTAATTTTATGCGTCTAAAATCTAAATTAAATCTAGAAGATTGAAAAATTTCAATGCATGAAAATGGATGGGTTATGGTAATCTGGTGTTGCGCTCAAGAGGCTTGACTAGCTGAGTTGGGGCATCATAGTCAGGGATATTGAGCCAAAGGCCGTGAGAAATAGCAGTGGGCACACCTTCTCTTAAGCTAAATGGATACCCGTGAACAAAGTCCGCCCCATTTGCAAACGGGTCGTAGAGAGCGTTGAAGAAAAATGGAGTTGAAGGTGTCAGCAGGTTCTTAATGTGCTGTGCCAAAGCATTTATCTGCTTCCCACTAGGCTTCTTCGCCACCTTTAATTTTTCTCAACAACAAAAAAGTTGATTCAATATATCGTTAAATGAATACAAACACGTCATTTGATAAATCACGGAGAGGAACATTGTTAAGGAGCGCAAGACTTCCAAAGCAATCGTCATCGATGGTGAAGATGTGCTTTTTCTTGGAAACCAAGAAGCCGAAGCAACGACAAGTGGAGTCCTTGAAAGAAATGCAGGTAGCCTTGGGACCTAGGACCTTGTTCACATCATTGCGGTTGTAGAGCTCATGGTCGAAGCCATCAGGGACGGCGATGGTGTTGGAGGGGTCGCCATCTTGGACGATGATGAGGTGGTAGGGCTGGAAGAAAGGCCTCCACATCTCCAAGAAATCAAGGTTTCTGATGGTTGGGATCACAATGTCTAGGTCATCTTTCAGATCACGCAGCTGCTCCATCCCTGAGAATATTTAGGGAAAAAAGAAAGAGGTTTGATGGACTGTAATTTTAATGGAGGGATGGAGAATTTATAGTAGGGAGGAGCGTAGGGTTTGGTTGAAAAGGTGAATGAAAAGAGTGGAGGTTACATTAAACTCTTCAACCAGGCTAGTATGGTGGGAGCGTTTTATATTTGTGCCTTTTAGGACATATATTTTCTCGTGACAATAGAAGTATATGATTTACAACTGATGGGCAACCGTTAATGTTCGAGCTAACACGTGGCAATTCACTTTTGGGAAAAAAACACGAAATAAACTTGGCTATAGAGAAAAACTTGCATATATCATTTTTGTTACTGTTTCGATATCCTATTACAATATCACATGGAGTTACCAATCGATGAAATATCAACATGTCGTTCAACTATGTAATCAAACATGTTAATCACACGTGAATGATTTTATGGTCAAACTAACTTATTATATGAAGAGAAAAACAAAGAAAAATGAATATACACCTAGTTGCGTGCAAGTTCTTTAGTTTCAAAAACCATGCACAGATAATGGGTCTACAGTCTATAAACCCATGCTTGACTACTCTACCTCTTTCTCACATGGTCTACATACTTCGCTCGCTAATAAAGAAAAGACTCCTCTATACAATGGATTCTAAGATCATTATTTGAATTAATGGACAACTAAATAAGTTACGTTTTGCGTTAGAGAAGGAAAGCGCACCCCTAATTTCAACTGATGAAGTTACTTGAGCTACTACACATATTCTGGTACTATGAATCCAGTGCAAAAAAAAGTTATAAAATCAATAAGTAAACACACATACAAATTCATTTACTTCAACGGTGTTCGCAGAATACAATCAAGTACATCGAAAAAAAAACCTAAACATGTTAATTCTAATGAAGCAGAATTTAAAATAGAACGACACATTGATATACAATAGTCAATTTTAAAGATGATATTAATCGATCTTCATCTTCACAAAATGAAAAGAGGTTAATTTCAAAAATGGTTTGTAATGAAAAGCCTAAATAAAAAGAGAAGACATCAAAAAACCGAATGTCGTTGAAGGGAGCTTACAAATTCACAACCCCATTGCAAGAATGTACATAGGGTAGTTTTCCAACAACCCAATAGTGTCTTAATAAATTATTAAGCTATAGTCTTCAACTTTTACATTACTCGACCAAAGTGAATACTGACAGCGCTATTAGAGGTTTTTGCCCCTTACAATGGCAAAAGTTGAAGAATACGAATTTTTCATAAACTAAACTAAGCAGTCACGACTCTTTCGACCAAAAAAAAAAAATTGAGTAGTCACGACTCACGATGTGAATCGGGGTAATAGTTACAAGGATAAACAAGACTACAAATTTACCATTTACTACAGAAAATAACTGGATTTTCTTAACCCATGGTAGGTTATCATATTAAGCTTTCTTAGCGAATCTCCAAACGACAAGACAAAGGCAAACCTAATTTTCTTGCTAACTCAGCATTTCATTACTTAAGGGACGAAATAATATTTAAGTTAAATTTGTCGAATTAGATTGATTTTATGAGCAAAAGACATAATATATATATATATATATATATATATATATGTTGAAAAAGTGTTGTTTTATAGGAGATTCTCATATGTTACAAGGATTGTAGACAATAGATCACAAATGTAGGTATTCATGCATGGCTACTGAGATCCTCTTTGGATCTCAAAGTCCGGAGTCAGTAGATCTAGAGATCCGGGTCGTTCAAGGAAGAGAAAGATCCAAATGCTTGTTTGTGTGGGGTGGAAATAAAATGGACTAATAGGGGCGTCTAATTTAAATTGAGTGGTCTAAATCTCTGAATCCAATAGTTCCGGACAAAGAAATCCAGTGAAGATCTAAGTTCCATGCATGGAGCATGGGTATGGGCAATGAATCGCATCCGAATTTTGTTTAAATTTTTAGTGAACAATCAAGTACTTTGATGAGATGGTGCATCATCATGTCTGCCTGTTATGGGTACGTAAAAGCTTGTGTCTTGTAGAATCTCCAATATCTTACCTGTTTAACTCACAATATCGATTCGTGTATGCATGTAACCATATATATTTCCAATGGCCTCCAACACATGCATTACAGTAATATTTGTTAGGCTTTCCTCGAACACATTGCCATTCAGCATCTTTAAAAAGCTGTGTTATTAACTTATTACCGGTACGAATTTAGTCTCTGAATCTCGATGCATTGGGGTTTTGAACATTTACATAACATTATACAATATGTATCAATTGTACGCAAATTTCATGTAATGAGGGGATCCTACTGACCGTCTTAGTTGGACTTTCTTGTTCAAACTTCTTGATTCTTTTTCTCATCTTATGGTCGACTAATAGTACATGATGATTAGAATTGTCACTTTCTAGTTCAGCCTTTAAATATCAACTAAATCAGAAATGGTCAAAATTTTAATATATATAAGTAAATAACATAATTTGTCTATTTATTGAATAATATTTTAGATTTAGTTAATTCTTGACATATTTGATTTTAAAAGGTGACCTATAAAATAGACAATTTACATCATCATTTAACATTGCAAGATAAAGAGGATTGAAATAGAGAAAAAAATAACAAGAATCTCGCTAGTATTCTTTAGCTAAATAATTGAATTTACATATATAGATGTGAAGAAAAACTTGTGTGGGGCTTGTCTTGCCACTGGATTTTGCTGAGTAGCACTACAATCCAATCAAAACTCACCGCATGACAATTCTACAATATAAAACTTTTATTACTTTTTTATAATTAAAGCTCTCATAATTATTTTTTTTCTATTAATTAATACACACCATGAGATTAATCTAATATTTTTTTTTTCCTACTCGTGTCTTCCTTTCCTTTCTTCATAAGAATATGATAAAAAAAAATTAAGCCATTAAAATTTTCTTCCCAGGTCCTTTCAATTGCTGGGAAAAAGGAAAATGGAGATGGAAGTTTGTTCCTTTTTCCTTTGTTGTGTAATATTTTTCAAAATCTATTTTTCCTTTTTTACTTTTCACCTTCCTCAATGTATATATAAAAATATAGTTTTCTTCAGGTATGTGATTCTAACTCACCTTGTATCAACAGTCGGTTTTGGTCACTGGGTTTCCAACGTTTGCAATTTTATTCACTTTAGTAAGTTTTGTGTTCAAAATATCAAAATGTTCATTATTATTTATAATATTGTTAAAAATATATAATTAAATTTTAAATGAATGAACAACTCTTGTAAAAATGCAGCTTTTGTAAAATATAAAATATGTGTTGGAATTTTTTTTTTCCATTTCATGATAGTGGGAGAAGATGACTTAATTGTTTTTTGAGAGTTTTAACGAAAAGCCTACGGTACTGTTCACTTTAACGAAAAACCACATTTTTACACTAAAAAGTCAAACCTAATACTATTCACTTTACCCTTTATTTTGTCCTTATCGTTAAAATTCAAAGTTTTCAAGTCATTTTCATTAGTTTTCCTTTGTTTTTTTTCTCATATTCATGTGAAGAAAGGAAAGACAAAGAGTGAGGAAGAAGACAGTAGAGAAAATTTGGGAAGAAAAAAGAGAGAGAGGAGAAGAGGAAAAAAAATCATTAAATTATTCTCATGGTGTATATTAATTAGTAAGAAATTTTTTTATAAGAGCTTTAAATTTAAAAATAAAAGATTATATTTAGACTTACCATGTGGTGAATTTTGATTGGATTTAATGTCACTCAGTAAAATCCAATGACACGTCAAACCCTACATAAAATTTTCTTATAGATGTGACAAATAACGTGATAGTTACTAAGAAAATATTCTAAAGAAAAAAATCCGTAATAAGATGAGGTTTTTGGGCCAAAAGAGTTGAGACTCTTGAGAGCTATTTCCTTAACGTTGGAGCCCAATCTTATCCATTATTTTCTTGAAAAAGTGTATCAATTCAACCGAAGCAAAACAACCTCCAACTGGTCTATAATGTGGTTCACATGCATTAATAATCTTACATATATGTTGGGGCACTTGATGGTAACATTTTCTTGCAACGCTATAAATGAGTGAATCGCGTGAGGTATTGTCATATTTTTAGAGCCACCTATATGCAAGGTTACATAAAATCATCGTTGGTTGGTAGATAAAACCACGTAATTCGTTGCTAAGGTAAAAATCACATCTAGCCATCATTATCATTTATAACACACCCACAACAGTCGCAGGCGAGACAACAATACTACCCTACGCCTCGAATAGACTCAACAGTCAGCACATCAATCCACAACTACTAGCAACATCATCGCTCCACCAATCTGAAGCTCGACACGGCGAGACCACCATATCTGACATGACTAAGGCAGCGAAACAGACAGATTTGGCCACAGAAGGCAAGATAAGCGTTAGATCATGTTGTAGAGGGTGACGCACTGACGCGAATATCAAGTTTCATCACCAAGGTAATCAGCCATTAGATCGAGGCACACAACAGCGGGGCCCCCATGTTTGATTGCCTAAGATGGCGGAAATGAAAGATCTGTTCACCCGCAAACGCCAAGTCTCGTTGCCTAGGGCGATGAAATCTTCAAATTTGATCACCCAAAGGTGATCAACCATCCGATCTCAGGACGTAAAGCAGTGCAACCACACAAACAAGTCGATTGAAGTTGTCGCCATTGTTGTTTAGAGCGAATCGAGCAGGATTCGACCCACCAATAACTAAGAACCACCCCAAAATAATAAATCTAGCTCCAAATCAAAGGACAAGGTCTTAGGAGGAGGGCATATTCCACTTTGGGCGAAGGTTCCAATAAAGCTATGAAAAGTGGTTGAAGATGGAGGAGAGGATGTGCTGGGTATCACCTTTGAAGGGAGAAGACAAAGATTAGCTGTAAAAAAAGGTCGGGGAGGGGAGATGGTTGTGGGAAGTGTGAGGAGAGGGAAGGGAAGTAGAGGTGTTGGGAATGTGAGAGAGAGGCTAAGAGGAGGAGAGGAAAGAAGAGGCAGCCACTAACCTAAATCAGAGTAAGGGCGGCGCACGCTTGAAATTTCAATTAGGGTTTGGTTTTGGGGGGAGAGAGTCGGGGAGAGAGAAGGGGTCGAGGAGGGTTGGTTTCTAATAATTATTTGGTTGGGCATATATTATTTGTCTTCTGCATGTCCAAAAGATAAGAAAGATTATGATCAAGGTGGTTTATAAGATTTCAGGGCTGTACGAAATTTTTTAAAAGGGTCTCTTTTTAAGATAGTAAGTTTTCATGAAAAAATAAATAAATAGGACAATGTATTAATGCTAGAAAGAAATAACTTAAATCAAAACAAACTTTAGGACTGCCACTTAGTACTACGTATAGTGGTATTTCTTTGCATTTGTAAGTGAGAGATCTTAGATTCAATTCTTGCCAAAGGTGAATTTGAACCACATTATTGCTATCCCATTGTGAGGCTTAGCCCAACCCCTCCCCTTTAGTGAGATAATACCGTTTGTTCAAAAAAAAAAAAAAAAAAACAAACAAACTTTAGGATACTGTTGACCCTAAAAATTACAAAGCCTACGTGGCGCGCATGCCGAGTAACTAATAAGCTAACTACGTCATTCGGTTGAATGTGGGGCATGCTAACTCGTCTGTCGAGCTCGACTGAGGAGTAAAATTTGTTGATGTTGCGTTGAGTATGCTGCTGACTTCTTGATCTTGCGATTGCGGCCGAGGAAGGAACAAATCTTGGCCTTTGGATTCTCGAGCCTGAAGACAAGGCTCGGCCGAGGAGTAAAATTTGTTGATGTTGCGTTGAGTACGCTGCTGACTTCTTGATCTTGCGATTGCGGCCGAGGAAGGAACAAATCTTGGCCTTTGGATTCTCGAGCCTGAAGACAAGGCTCGGTCGAGGAGTAAAATTTGTTGATGTTGCGTTGAGTGCGCTGCTAACTTCTTGATCTTGCGATTGCGCCCGAGGAAGGAACAAATCTTAGCCTTTGGATTCTCGAGCCTGAAGACAAGGCTGCTAGTTCTACGAAGTTCAATATCAAATTCGGCTCTCAGGGTGCCGAATGTAGTAATCTGGTAACGCCTCACTTCGCCGAGAAGGCTAATGAGATGACCTCTGCCAATAAGGATTCGAAAATCCTTCTCGACCGAGACTTGGATAGATAACCAGTCGGCCTCGACGCAGTGCTGTTTATCCAAACTGAAGGTGCTTCGGGAACAGCTGATTTTATGGCAACAGTGCTGTTTATCCAAACTGAAGACGTGTCGACGGAAAAAAGAAAAAAAAAATCTCAAGATGTTTGAGAGTTTTGCGTAGGGTAGTTGTGTGTTGAATTGGAGGTGGTTCGAATGTCCTCTGCCGCTTTGTATTTATAGGGACGTAGCTTGATGAACACGCTATGAATTTGTTGCCGTGACGTAAGAGTATCCAATCGGAATAAATAATATTCCTATGAATATTATTCCAAAGGAGCAACACACTTTGATAACTGTCGTCCACCTATGATAACCATGCAATTAGATCAATTTACAAGCACATGGAACTATTCCATAGCATTTTAGATAACCGTGCAATGTTTAGATGTTTAGACCCATATTCACGTCCAAGTGCATGCATTTGGAATTACCATTCCAGATAATCTTCATTAAACTTCCACGTGGAGACCATAAAAAGCTCATTTTTTTCATGCCGTCTCATCCATGCAAACCATTTGCAAATCAAATGTCACGATGTGATCCTGATCACCATCATCCACCTACTGCATCATTTCACCTTTATCCAATGCAAGCATTGATTTTAAATGAAATTAATTCATTCGTAATTTGTATTGCCGCATGAGTCGTACAAACATCCCAAACCCGTTTGAACTGTACCTCCAAGTTGGGAATATGATTTGCCTCATCACTTATCTTTAAACAACTAGCTGGATATAGCTAGTATTAGGCTTAGATAATCTAATATATATTAAGAGATAATATTATGATTAAAACCACAATATTATCCCTAAATAATAATTGAAAATCATCTCAACCACTTTATCATCCAATGGTCTAAAACTCTACTTATCCAACGGCCACGATTGCTCAGGCTGATGATGTAAAATCAGATCCAAACAGACACACTGATTATAAGTTTACAAAATGTCTTTAAACAATAAGTAAAAAGAGCTACAAACATAATCTTCACTAAATAATAAAAAACAGTTTAATCTTAAACGACCAAACAAGGAAAAAAAAGCTTCAAAAGCTCTAACTATAAAGTTCCACTTGAATATATAGCATTATTATATAATAAATATAAAAAAAAGTGTTATTGACACTCCAAATATCTCATTGTGCACTTCAAATTTTTATACATTTGTCTTACTTCTCCACCCATATTATATCACCACCCACCACAAAAAGTGCAAAAAACATAATCTCTTCTTTTCCCGCCCACTGGTATTCCAAAAATATTCTTATTTTTAAAATTTAAAATAAAAACTGAATGAAGAAAAAGGCATAAATTCAACAGTCACATAGCGTCATAGCATTGCAACTCATTAGCCAAAAGCAACCAAACTCCCCAATGCAATTCCTCTCCTCGCCCCCGCCCAAATTTTTTTTCTCCCCTTCTCTTCTTCTCTCTTTCTCTCTCCCCTTGCTAGATACAAATATAAAGACCATCGATGTCAAGAACTATGAGATTTCAAACTTTTGGAGATTATTGTAAAAAATTGAAGCCCCTCACCATATCCGGTGCAAATCTTTCCAGTAGCTATTAGTCATAGGGATAAAATAATTTGGAAAGAAAGGAAGAGGGAGTAGCGGGTGAAAGAGAGAGAAACGGGGAAGGAAGATTAAAGGTTTTGGGCTCTTCCATTTTTTTTCTATTTTCTTTTTCATTTTGTTCTTATGGTTTTTTTGTTAGGGCTTAGAAGTTATTTTATAAAAGGAAAAATATGTTATTAAAATTTCATGAAAAAATGGGTAAGGAAATATATAATACATGTGGGTGATTTTAGCAGAACGTATAAATATTAGATGGTAAATTTTTTTTGGAGCCCCTTTAAATTTAGGACCCGTACAATTGCACGTTTCACTTCCCAAAAAACCGCCATTGATTATGACATGTCATTCGAACGTGGCATTCAAATGAAAGAACAACTTATATATACATTGGAGAAACTATTTATTGAAAACACAAAAAAACTAAGCTACTAGCTAGCTAGCAAGGTGTTGTATAATTTGATCGTGATATTTTAAAGAAGTAGTGCTTATAATAATATTAGACAAACTCACATGGCAAAAGGCGATCCCGTTTCAACGGACAATGGTAACATGGTTTTGTGTTAAAAGACGCAGTAGGTCCTCTCTCTGCCTAATCATATTCATGCATGTCCAAACGTACAAGGAAATTAGGGCCAGCCATGCAGTATGTAGGTCTATCTGTGGATATCCGACTGGGGTCTCTATCTATATATATGTACCTAGGCATTATATTTGTACCCCTCAACCAAAAAGACATGGAATTATGGCCAGCCATTTGTGAATTGTGACACAAGTCATACCCCATGTTCGTCTAACCATCCAATGACATTGTTGAAAAATGGAAAGTAATGCATATAGAAGGAGAACCAAGGAAGCAAAACCTGAACTGAGTTATTGCTGACCAGATACAATCTGTTCAGAGTTGTCAATAAGAGATGTGATGGGGTACGTCGTCTTCATAAAGATTATGAGTTGTTTGATGCATGTAAAGTTCATATTTTATTTACCATAAGGTTTTGTGTAGATGATTGATTCTAGTGTAAACTCTTTTGATGTAGATGAGATGGTAAAGTGGATCGAAGATCAACTTGAAAGGCGCAAATTTGAAAGTAAAATCCAAGTTTTGCAAATTTAAGATATTGTAATATTTTCGGTATATTGTTATTTTCTCAATTTGTTTCTCATTTTTGTACTCTTAGAAAGTCTAGGGCTAGAGACATTATATAAACAAACCATTAGCACTACTACGTTTTACTATTTGCATGATGAACAAAAGTTGGTCGCGCAAAGTGCATTTCCGTCGCACAAACTTCAGCGCGACAGAAACTTCATCGCGCATAATCTACTTTGCGCAATGAAAATCATCATTGGTCGCAAAAACATGGCGCGACGGTTTACCCTTCATCACACAAAATGTTTAGGAACAAATGTTTTCATCACACAAAATACCAGGATACATACATGGGACGACTGTTGTTCGTCTCTCTAAACTTTGCGTGATGAAACCCAGTTTGTCACTTGAGTTTTGCGAGACGAAGGATTTCGTAGCGCAAAAATAAAAAAAATATTTTTCAAATTTAATTTTACTTTTTTTTTATAATTTTGTAATAAAAATAAATTGCTTTTTTTTTTTTGGTAATAAAATTAAATTGCAATTAAAAAAATGTAATGAAGAGAAAAACAATATATTTAAAAAGTAATATAAATGTTTGTACTAATTATGTACAAGAAAAATGTTTAAAAAGTGAGGAAGTAAAAAACTAAGAAAATAATGCGGCATAACTACGTGGTCGTCTTGCAAAGGCGGCTGGAAGGTCTCAAGGTTGTCGACAGGGGCAGAAGTTGAAGGGGCAGAGGTGTGGCCATGCTCGAGTTGGATGGGCTCGGAGGTCGACGGGGGACGTAAATCTGGGAAATGAATGCCAAACTGATTGAGGACCTATACAAGCCTATACAAGGAGAGTTCAGTCCTAAGGTTGGCCACCTCTGCTGTCAAAGTTGTCACCTGACTGTTTGACTGCGATGATGAATGGGCTTTAGGTTCTCGCCGCCGGGCATTCCCCATCCCCCTACAATATGTCCCTAGCCTCTGCCCGAGAGTCTAATCCAAGGTCTCCTTAAGGATCTGAAACCCTGCATCCTCTGGGGGGGATCCACAGACTCGAGCGGAGTATCGGGAGGAAGCTGGGAGGCGGACTCTTGAAGAACCAACTGCCTCTTCTCCATCATCATCCCCTGTGTAATATAACATAAAATATTAATTAAAGCATTCATATAATAACCATGAAACTTGAATGCGTAAGATAATAATTAAAATTAAAGAATACTTACATGAAGGGACTCGGCCAACTCATCCCCGGGTCAAACATAAACGTCGCTTAAGACATTGATCTCCAGGAATTTTGAACTCCCTTGAATAGAACAAGAGAAGAAAAATGACTACGAAAAAAAAAAAAAATATTCATGACATATTAAAAATTGAATATAAAAAACTTTATTAGTACCTGCCGTCGCACCTCCATCCTATATGAGAAGGGCCTCAAACCGGAATGGTGGAGAATAGTCTTCTTGTCTCTATTGCTCTTACTGGCTTTCGCCTTCTTCTGTTATACAAAAAATAAGAGTATTAGTTCATATTGAAATGAAATATAAAAAAAATCAATAAACATTAGTGAGAAACGTATAATAATTTTAAACTTAATATAAACATTAAACGTATAATATTGCTCTTGCCAGCCTCCTAAAAATGACCGCAGAGCCACGCTCAATTATCCTCCCAACCCTCAAACTCCTTCGGGCAACCCTCCTCAACAGTGACTTGCGGATCATCAAATGTCTGAAAATATTGGTGCAGGTCACTCTTCCACTGCTTATATCGTTCAGCGAATAACTTGTTGACATACACCAACGACTCGTCATTGATGTCCTCTAAATTGTAGTTCATCTACAATGTAACAAATTAATTACATACATTAAGTAATATAAATATATAAAATTTGAAGGAAAAACAATTAAAAGGTAGGATACTTACCGACAACTGTGAGCGCACCTGCATCCTCACCTCGTCTGACAACACCTTCCAAGACTTCCATTTCATAGGGCAATAGGTCCGAACGACGTGACCAATGTCATGGGCCAATGCGCTGTGCTGCTCTGCTGTTGGTGTAGCCTGATGCCGCTCATCATATCCTATACTAATACGGCCGTTGGTCACTTGGGTGATCTTCGCCGTCTTCAATTGGCGACAAGGTCCCCGGGTGTTTTTCTTGGCTACAAAGAAATATAAAATTAACGTTAACCCAAAACTAATAACAAATCCTTGTAAAATTTTGGCATTACCTCCCCATAATTAAAACATTTCCCAAAAACCTGAAAATAACATAAACAATATATGTATCTAATAGAATGATCACAATTGTTTAATAAAAGATTCAGAACGATGAGAAACATAAACAATATATATATATATATATATATATATATAATAACTGTTTAATTCTTAAATTACATAACTTAACAAATTGAACCAAAAATAACAAAACTAAGTTAACCAAATTGTTATCAAATTTCATATTTGGTATTCCTTATAAGGTTTGTACTTTTGCCAACATTGTATGCACTATTACAAAATGTAAATACAATCAAACTCCACGATTTGCATAAGTAAACAACAATTACTTCCAGTTCAAGGAAGCAGATGCATTTGAAAAGCACAATGATACGTCTGCTTTACACATTTTCTTTCTACTTACCTAAATAACTAAAGATCGAACTTAGAGCAGCTGGAGGTCAAAATTTTGAACAAATTTAAACTAGTAAAAGTCATAATTCAGTAGAAAAATTGAACAAAACCCAAAGCAGTGTTATTTGTATTAAAAATAAACTCTAGATTTGAACAAAATATTTATTTGTTTGCATATGACAAACTGTTGACCCTAAAAACTATTAAGCCTACGTGGCACGCATGCCAAGTAATCAATACACTAATTACGTCATTCGGTTGTGTGCGGGGCGTGCCAACTCGTCGGTCGGGGAGTAAAATGTGTTGATGTTGCGTTGAGCATGCTGCTGACTTCTTGATCTTGTGACTGCGGCTGAGGAAAGAACACATCTCGACCTTTGGGTTCCAGAGCCTGAAGACGAGGCTGCTAGTCTTGCGAAGTTCATGGATCGTCGGCGCCGGGTTCGGTCAAGATGATTATATTCTAGGAGTATAAGCACGCCAAACTGGCACCAAACTATACAGACACAAGTACTCAAAAGAGATATATGTCTTAATGGTAAATGTGGTTCGGCCGTCAGAATGCCGAACTCTAAAACTTATGAATATCCAATCATAAAACAACTCAGCGTTCAATGCATCAAGCCCAATAATCTGTAACACCTCACTTCGTCGAGAAGGCTAATGAGATGACCTCTGCCAATAAGGATTCGAAAATCCTTCTTGACTAAGACTTGGATAGATAACCAGTTGGCCTCGACGCAATGCTATTTATCCCAACTGAAGGTGCTCTGCGGTTGGCTGATTCTACTGCAACAGTGTTGTTTATCCAAACTGAAGATGTCACCGGTTGCTTTCACAGTGCCGTTTATCCAAACTGAAGATGTGTTAGCGGAAAAAGAAAATAAAAATCTCAAGGTTGTTGAGAGGTTTCGCGTAGAGCAAGAGTTTGCGTAGGGTAGTTTGTGTGTTGAATTGGAGAGAGCATAAATGTGGCATGGTGTCTTCTATTTATAGCAACGAGCCTGCTTCTGGCTGAACTAGAGAGATACTCGGATTAAGATTCCTCAACCCAATCTGATTAAACTTAGATCAATCCTAATCTCTATAGGATTCTAAATCAAACCTTCAAACAAACCAAGTTTATCTCCTAATCCCAAATACTTTAGCTTTGAGACTTTTTATTATACCAGGATTCGACTACTTCACCTTTATCTGAAATAATCCTCCTTGTAGCAGGATTCAGCCAACCTTAACAGGGTCGGCCCCTGACAAGACTTTAAATAAACACCATTGGGCCAAGAACATTTTTGGGCTCGGCCCAAAATAACATTTTGGGTTCGGCCCAAAATAACATTTTGGGCCCAAGCACAAACAAATAAATATTTTCACTATGAACAAACATTAGATTTGAACAAAGATTAGTAGAAAAATTGGAATGGCAGGTTCTACTTTACGCCCACGTTTTGGTCCAAAGCAGCTGGAGTTCAAGAAAATCTTTACCTTGATGTGACCTCGACACATCAGTAGTGGATATCAATGATGTGTTGGGCATGCGGGGGCGACGGTGACCACGCTTGGCACTAACATGTAGCACCACTGATGAGGCTAATGATGCCGGTGCCTGGGAGACACCAGGACCAACTGACAAGTGGTCCATTTGTGCAGGAGCAGTGGCAGCTGATGGATGAGCTAGGTGAGGCGAATGGGGTGTAGTCATCACCGCCTTACGACTGCTAATAAGGTTTGACATCTGCACAATTAGAAGAAAAAAAATTCAGTAAGTATACATGAATCACATCACATGCCAAATTATGTGGCATATCACTCACACCAACTCCACGCATAACGAAATCAAGCATTTGAACCATATATATACCGTTAAACATAAAACAAACAATCAAACCATAAAAGCATCTACACCTATATGCATTTCATTAAAGGTCGAAATGTGTGCGCTTATATTGTTATGTACTGCTATTTATTTTTCCCTTCAGAGTGGATGGAAATTAGACAAATCCCATGTCCTTAGTGAAGGAAAATTTGTGAAAAACAAGTTCATTTGAGCAACATCAACAACATGCAATTAACAATTAAAAGGCGGAATCATGTTTATATGCACTCAAAAACAAAACTTAACCCATGAACTTCAAAGCCTAGTAGATAGGTGAACCAAGACTCAACTCAAAATAAAGTGAGTTGAGAAATCAATACCTTTGTAGATTCCTCTTTGCATAAGCAAAGGCTAATCACCCAAAGAGAGGGCCTTCATTCCTTGCATCTTAGATCCATGGATTTGGATGAATGAAAAGGTTTCTCCAAGTTCCCAAAATTGAGAACCTCTAAGTCTCCACACCAAGGTAAGATTGGAGAAGAAATGAGTGACCTTGAGGAAGTAAGATTGCTAGATGTTTTTCCTCAAGGTGGCCGGCCATTTTAGAGAGAAAGGAGAGTTTGTTTTCATCTTTACTCCTTAGAAAAACCCTAAGGATGAAATGGCTATAAAGATGTCTTTATACCACCTCACAATGGAGTGGCAAACTTGCAATTAAGCCAAGTTCACTACCCTCCTCTAAATGGCCGAATTTAAGGGGATTTATTGGGCTATTTGGGCCTTTGTGAATCATTATTCATTAAGTTGTCATACAACTTAAGTCAATGGACTTGACGTTCGAAGCCCATTGGGCCTTAAGGTCCAAAACTATCCCAAGGTCTTTAACGAACTTATTCGTTTGATTAATTAACATATTAATTAATCCTTGCCATAAATAATTAAACCATTTAATTATTCTTACTCATCTCCGTTGAATCTTCAATCTTTACCTTACACGGTGTACGATCCATTAGGTTCCTTTTAGCGAGGCAGTGGGCGATTCAAACTCTTTCAAATCGATTGTGAATTGAAACTTACTTTCAATTCTCCCGTTAGTGATAATACACTTTTAGGGCTTCCACAAACCATGGTTGACGCCTAGCAGCATGTCATGGTTACCCAAGCTAATCAGAAGAGGTGGAGAACCTATTCAGTTTTAGGATTACAAATGCAATACGGTCTTTCTCTAATACAATACTCTTGACCACATTGTTTGGTTTGATAGTTTATTCATGTCTACTATCCAATGTGAGTCTTGTGCTTTATATGATTACCTTGAATGTGATTTGGAACACATTCCAACATCTCATTCATACTCTGGCCAGAGATTCTAAATCATATCATAGAGTATTCTCCCTCAAACAGTTTGAAGGTTAGAGATCCCTTGTTGCGCATTCACTTGCCTCCATGGCTAAGTGGCTTAACCCCAACGATGTCGTGGACACCCTCCTGATGGAGTGACTTTGACATAATCAAAGATTAATGACCTAACCACAAGACAACTGTGATGCCTCAGGTCAAAAGACTAATTTGCATTATCCCAACCATGAGTTCTCATGTGACATGAATATGAGAACTCTTCGTTTGATCGTGTTCAGTGAACTCATTCTCTATTGAGCACCTACGTACTTGTCTTGATGTCACACACACCAATGACTCGAGACTAGTCACTCTCCCTGAGAAAAGACATAGCACGTACTGATCTTAACGGACTGTCAATGCCCAATTGACAATCCTATGATCAGGAACGTTTAGGATGTGTCAACGAAAGAATGGTCTCATGAATCTAACTTCTTTAGATCGCATTCTTCCAATCACATATTCCTTGGACTTATCGTTTAAGCATATAACATTTATATGAGACGGCTCAAACAATAATCTTTGCCCTTTACATTAAACTACATTAGTTTGAAATGTCCGTAAAGTATCATCATATGATTGGTTTTAGGGCACATTTCCAACAATCTCCCACTTGCACTAGAGCCAATCAGCTTAGTCATCAGTGATGATACCTCTTCTGTAATTCATTTCATAAATGGATGAGTAGTAGGCCTAAACAATGGATATCTATATGTTATCCATAGAAGCAACCTTGAGAATAACGACGTCACCATTATACATGATTCTCAATCATGTGGTTCAGTCTTTCATTTGAGTTCGGACCTTGATGAGACCTTGATTCCCTGGCTTGAGCTATCGCCCCATTAGTGTCATACACTTTCTGGTTGGAACCGAATGGAGAGTTCATAAATGAACTTTCCCATCCAAACAACAATGTTGTAAGCTTCTATATGGCAATATATTTTGCATACATGATGGAACACATTAAAGTCATTACTTTTAACGTTTCCACCCATATATCTCTTTAGTCATAATAAAGAGATATCTCATTATCACTTCATTCATAATGAAGAGATATTCTATGATGGATTAGATTCATAATCTAATACATTTACGCTTCCATTACGTTACTCTAATTCTTCCTCATTCTTGAGGAATCCATCCTTAGTATTTCTTAAATACCTAATGATTCACTTGACAGTTGCCATGGTTCTGATCCTGGGCTTGCACTGATATCATCTTGTACCGTTCTAGGTACAACTTATATCAATGTTTTCATACAATATGAAATACATAAATCACCTTTCTGCGTATGCATAAAGGATTCTATTTACGCATTATTTCTTTGGGAGTCAAAGGGTACATTCCCTTTGAGAAGAACAACTTCCTAGTCTCACTAGAATTGTCATTCTAATTAAAGTTTATCATCATATGAGAAACTTCCTAGCATCTCTTGTCTATTTTAGGGATTGATATAATCCAATTATATCTTGAAATATATCATTATAGATTTCCATCCCATAGACTATATCTCCCATATACATTCTATCATTATAGAATGTTTAAAGTCATAACTTTAACGATGAAGAATTCCTTTCATTTTCAAAATTAATATATATCATGTATATATATTCAAATTTAGGAATATGATTAACTCCCACTAATCTTTTGTAAACCTAGTAAACAAAAGATTCATTTACATCTTTATGAGAAATCAAACGATTTGATCCTTTTTCTCATAAGATGCTTATAGCTCCCACTAAGTGTAGTCATAAGGATTTTCATTCTTATTTCTTTCGAATTAAGAGGTGTAACTCTATGACATAGTCATAAAGTTCAAACCATTCAATTGAGACGATTTATAAATCCTTCTCGACTACCTTGGAGCTTGTGGTGTAGGAACTGGTTGTTATATTTGTTGATCATATCAAACAAATATTGCTTATTAGCACACAACCCCAAATCTTAACATGTTTAAGATTTGTCTTTCTTTCCAACTACATCTTATGGAGTTATGAAAATTTTGGAAGATCTTCTAATTGACAATCATATTGTTTTAGAAGTATATATATCCTATATATGGGTAATAGATAACATCCAACGAACTAAATTTTATTCAAGTTCGTTCTTCTCCTAATGGAGAAATTCATTATCTTATGATGCTATTTTCCTTGATATCTTTCAAGGAAACTCATCTAAAGTGTTATCTTTCCTTGGATCAAATCTAAGGAGGTAAATACTTTAGACGTCTTACTCATCTACTTACATTTCTTGAATTCTTTGAAACCTTTTGCAAAGTATTCGGACTTGTGTTTATTCAAAATAAACTATAGTCCAACCGAGAGTGATCTTCGGTGAATGTCATACAGCATGAGTAGTATTATGTTGTGGACAAGTGCCACTAACATCTAAGTGAATTAACCTCAACAACTTTGTGATTCTTTCTTCTTTCCAAAAGAATAAAGATTCGAACATTTCGCCTCTATACAATTTTAACAAGAAGGTATTGGATCCGGATCTAACGTTCCAAAGCATCCATCTATGACCAACTCGTAACTTATGTTTTAGAGGTATCACAACTCAGTTGGGATTAGTCACTACCTTGCAACCTTTTGGGTTTTAAGCATCATCGTATTCTAAACAGTTAAACTACCACATCATCTCTACTATAGAGACAACCAATTAAATTACAATAATCTAATTATTGATTAATAAAGAACAATGTTTTGTCAAACAAAACATTTATCCATCTCTACTATAGTGACGGATTTAAGTTCCTTAAAATTGGAATGTAAAGACAATCTTTAGTGTTTTCCAATTTCTTTGGTAGTTCATATGAGGAAGTAAGTACAATCCGCTTTCGCAGAGATCTATATTTTATTCACTTTCCGAATGTGAAGTACTTTCTCTTCTCTCATTAATCTTCTACTTTTTATTAGCACACTTTTACAACAATTGTAAAACATAGTTGCTAATATAGAATCATGTATTCAAGTAGAAGAACCAACTGTTTTGAACTATTTCAAGAACATATTACAACACCTTCGAAAGGTGTGTTCTTGACACTTGCAAGGCATTTCTTGCAAATACCCCTTCCAATGTCCATCCTTTCATAAAGAAAGTTTGTTCCCTTGGAGTTATTTTGCCTTCTTCATTTGACTTCTCCTTTGACTACAATAGTCATGGTCCCTAAACTCCCACTATCTCTCTTGAAACTTATTTCAATTGTGTTATACACATCAAACAATTTGGAGAGTGTGTGGTTATTGTTCACTTTATAGTTTACAATAAACTTAGTGAACCATTAGGATAGGGACACAAAGGTGAAGTCCTTGCCTAATTTCCGTCTCGTTAAGTGGTTTAACACTTCAACATCAATGATTCAAAATCATCATAAGTCCATGTTGATGGACTATTTTTGTCAACCAACCATTATGTTCTAAACATAATTACAAACTTTCAAGAGTTGTTCAAGGCAACTCTCATTTCTTCATACAACAATTTGTATTTGAAGAATTATGACATTAAAAGTGTTGTCCTTCTCATGTTAGACTTATCTAACATATTCTTCCAATGATACATTATCAATAGGAAGATTGTGAGGATGAGACTACTTAGTTACATCTACAAGCCATTAAAGACAATCTATGGGTTTGTAGAACTAAGTTCGGAAATTAAAGCATTCGGCTTTTCTTTGTCAAGTTTTGGATAGCGTTTGCAAATATATTGGTAAACAAATACATAACGAATATAAATTGATTGATTTTAAGCTATTTGATCCGGGTCTTTAAATCAAAATAGCACCACCCACTATTTTTGGCAAATTCCATATCCCTCATCGGAATTCGAGAGTTTTGGAGGAAACTCTTAGTAGGGTATGGGAGGCTCACTATTACCAAGCCCACCTCACAATGATATGATGTTGGCTAGCAAAAATAATAATGAGAGAGTACGCTTACTCATTTACATCTAATGTAAGAACCCATCTTATTTGGCCTCTAGAGAATGTTGCCTCACAATGATATGATATCGGCGCCATTGCACTTAGTTAAGTTATTCCCACCATGCTTAGTTCATGAAGGGGTTCAAGAATAGCCTCACAATGATATGATGTTGGCCATCCTCGTTGCCTACACTCACCTCATCATATGCGTATAGACTCTTCCTGAGTGTAAGCATGCACTTTGTACTCCCCCATGATAGGGTGAAGCCGGTGTACAAGTCACAAACGATTGGAGCCTACCACGGTGGAAGGCCACGAAGAGATATTCAAAGCATCTCTCGCTTATCAACTTAATAATGGTTTGTTGAGGGTTTTAGGTCTCATCACATATAAACATACATTTTAATCCAATTAAAACATTTTGGTCCTATTACAACTATTGGTCCATATGATTGATTTAGTAGTATATAATACTCCCACTATGCTTTTAAAACGGTTTTTAAAGTAAGACTATATGGTACTACTAACATAAGATTTGCATTCATTGATGGACTATATAGTTGCCTTAGGGCCTTAGGATGACTATGAACCTTTGATTCGATTCAACACGAGCCTAGTGTTGAATCTCGGTCTAGGGATGGTGATTGATTTTAGTTACGCGTTTAATCACATTAAGGCGTGTTGTCTTATTGGGCGTTGGACCCAACTACTCCAATTTCATGCATATCGAATAAAACAAGAAAGGAGTACTTCAAAGTAAATAAGAGCTTATGCTCTTTTACAACAATTGATCAAATCAAATTACTTTAAAGTAAAGAAGAGCTTATGCTCTTTTACAACAATTGATCATATCAAATTACAACCAAAATTTAATCTACACATTCCCATGGTTCAAACAAATTTGAAATGGCCATTCACATAGCTCAATTATAGTAGGCTTAGGTTCATAATCACCCTTTCTTTAATTAATTAACGCTTTAACTAATTAAACTTGAATGCAACATTTTCATTTGGTTTTTGTATCCATAGAATTGATTTAAATGGAGCTAAATGAAATGAAAATCCAATTCTCATTTAAAGAGACAAAACAATTTTGTTCTCTACCTAATTTGGGCCAAAAACAATGACCTCAACTTGTTTGGGTCATTTTGCAAAAACTTAAACTTTTGGGGTCACTTTGTAAAAACACAAAAGTCCACTACTTCATGTAATTACAACTAGAACCCAAAAATTTCCACAAAAGCTAAAACTTCATTAAAGGAGCAAAACAATTTGTCCTTTTAGTGATTTTGGACCTTTACGTAAAAACGTAAACTTTTGGGTCAAATTACAAATACACAAAAGTATCAAAACTTTATGTAATTGCATAAAAGCCCCACAAGGACCCTAATTGAGTAGGGTGGCCGGTTTTGAAGCAAAGTATTAAAAAAAAATTTCAAAGTTTTTGTAAGTGGGGTGGGTGAAATGGAATAAATCATTACACACCTACCCACTAAAATTTCTTTAATCTTTCAAAATAAATATCTAATATATTTAAACATAAGAAATATTTCAAAACAAAAACTTTATGAAATAAATCAAAACTTTGAATCAAAACACCAAACCTTTTGTTCTTGGCAAGAACATATCAATAACAATGAAGAACATCCATGAAAAACCATAAGAACTCCATGAACATTCTTCACCCAAAAACATACCAAAACCACTCAAACTTAAGGGAAATAACATACAACCATACTAGGGTACATAGGGGTTCCAAAAGTCACTTTAAAACACTTTTAACAAGTCAAACAAGAACCCAAAAATCCACCCTTTGGATTTGGCCGAATTTCCCCAAAAACATGGCACCAAATTTTAGCTCCAAAATTCATGCTCATATGAACTACATCTACAACATTTGAGATGGCAAATTTTCTAACAAAATTTACATTCAAAAAAGCAAGAATAAAGCTTGTAACAATTACAACATTCAAATCACAAACTATGAACTACAAAACCCAAAAGGATTCACCAACTACTAGACCTAGGCTCTGATACCACTTGAAGGAAAATTTGTGAAAAACAAGTTCATTTGAGCAACATCAACAACATGCAATTAACAATTAAAAGGCGGAATAATGTTTATATGCACTCAAAAACAAAACTTAACCCATGAACTTCAAAGCCTAGTAGATAGGTGAACCAAGACTCAACTCAAAATAAAGTGAGTTGAGAAATCAATACCTTTGTAGATTCCTCTTTGCATAAGCAAAGGCTAATCACCCAAAGAGAGGGCCTTCATTCCTTGCATCTTAGATCCATGGATTTGGATGAATGAAAAGGTTTCTCCAAGTTCCCAAAATTGAGAACCTCTAAGTCTCCACACCAAGGTAAGATTGGAGAAGAAATGAGTGACCTTGAGGAAGTAAGATTGCTAGATGTTTTTCCTCAAGGTGGCCGGCCATTTTAGAGAGAAAGGAGAGTTTGTTTTCATCTTTACTCCTTAGAAAAACCCTAAGGATGAAATGGCTATAAAGATGTCTTTATACCACCTCACAATGGAGTGGCAAACTTGCAATTAAGCCAAGTTCACTACCCTCCTCTAAATGGCCGAATTTAAGGGGATTTATTGGGCTATTTGGGCCTTTGTGAATCATTATTCATTAAGTTGTCATACAACTTAAGTCAATGGACTTGACGTTCGAAGCCCATTGGGCCTTAAGGTCCAAAACTATCCCAAGGTCTTTAACGAACTTATTCGTTTGATTAATTAACATATTAATTAATCCTTGCCATAAATAATTAAACCATTTAATTATTCTTACTCATCTCCGTTGAATCTTCAATCTTTACCTTACACGGTGTACGATCCATTAGGTTCCTTTTAGCGAGGCAGTGGGCGATTCAAACTCTTTCAAATCGATTGTGAATTGAAACTTACTTTCAATTCTCCCGTTAGTGATAATACACTTTTAGGGCTTCCACAAACCATGGTTGACGCCTAGCAGCATGTCATGGTTACCCAAGCTAATCAGAAGAGGTGGAGAACCTATTCAATTTTAGGATTACAAATGCAATACGGTCTTTCTCTAATACAATACTCTTGACCACATTGTTTGGTTTGATAGTTTATTCATGTCTACTATCCAATGTGAGTCTTGTGCTTTATATGATTACCTTGAATGTGATTTGGAACACATTCCAACATCTCATTCATACTCTGGCCAGAGATTCTAAATCATATCATAGAGTATTCTCCCTCAAACAGTTTGAAGGTTAGAGATCCCTTGTTGCGCATTCACTTGCCTCCATGGCTAAGTGGCTTAACCCCAACGATGCCGTGGACACCCTCCTGATGGAGTGACTTTGACATAATCAAAGATTAAGGACCTAACCATAAGACAACTGTGATGCCTCAGGTCAAAAGACTAATTTGCATTATCCCAACCATGAGTTCTCATGTGACATGAATATGAGAACTCTTCGTTTGATCGTGTTCAGTGAACTCATTCTCTATTGAGCACCTACGTACTTGTCTTGATGTCACACACACCAATGACTCGAGACTAGTCACTCTCCCTGAGAGAAGACATAGCACGTACTGATCTTAACGGACTGTCAATGCCCAATTGACAATCCTATGATCAGGAACGTTTAGGATGTGTCAACGAAAGAATGGTCTCATGAATCTAACTTCTTTAGATCGCATTCTTCCAATCACATATTCCTTGGACTTATCGTTTAAGCATATAACATTTATATGAGACGGCTCAAACAATAATCTTTGCCCTTTACATTAAACTACATTAGTTTGAAATGTCCGTAAAGTATCATCATATGATTGGTTTTAGGGCACATTTCCAACACTTAGTTAATCATTTGCTTTGTAGACATGTTTTCCTTTTAATTGTCTGATTATTTGCTTCTACTAAAAACTTTAGTACAGCTACTTTCATTCAACTACTGTGGGCTAAGTTTAGTAATTCTTATTGGAATGGTAGGCTAAGTGTTTCTAGTCAGCTTGTCAAAATAGCACATACGTTTTTTAGCATTCATTTTAGACCGCCCATTATATATACTTGTTGTTTAAGCTTGATATAGATGTGCACAACATGCCTTCAGAACCTCAATTTCATACAACAAGCACCCGACCTTAGACAAACAATAAGTGTATATAATGGGTAGTGGCACATGGGAAATCCTGAGAACTGAGAAGCTTAGAAACATATTGTTCTCCAAGTCAAAGGAGAGGAAATTTGTTGGAAAGGGGTCCTTAAAGGAATTACAAAACAAGAAGATTCCAGGTGGAAGTTGTATAAGACAATAACTCTAAAATCATTACGTACACATTTGCCTTAAGATTTACAACGTCTAGAATACAAATTTTCAAGCATATCGGCTTTGCAATTCTTCTACCTCATTCTCTACCAACAAATGGCTGATATGAAACTATCAACTCCCATTAACGCTCTTTTTTTATTATTTTTTCTTCTTATTTCGAGAAAATTGAAAGAATTGAAATGATTATATCAAAAACCATGCGAGCAGGTCAATCCTCCTTGGTCAAATTCATATGATATTTTAGAGCAGTTGCACTTGTCATCAACCAAGCCTATGAACAAAATGATATATATGCATATATATATATATATATATATATATATATACACACACACCAAAGCAGCAACTTGAAAATCAATGCGGTAAACAAAGTTGTACTTGTACAGAGTTATAAAAAGGCACCGACCATTAACGAAAAATTGTAAACCCTAATCCCCAAAATGTAACCCTAAAGTTTGAAAAATTGGAAACCCTAATTCTCTAACCTAATGGTCTATAAACTGGAACCCCTAATTCCCCAAACGAAAATCAAAATAAATTAATAAAATTTGAAATATTTACCTTGTTAGCAGCGAGGGGGCGAGAGGGGGACAGGGTGAGAGGCCTAGAGGTAGGGTGAGGGTGTGTTGGAAGAGGAAGAGAGACTGCGAGGGGGCGAGAGGGGGACAAGGTGACAGAGAGGGAGGATGTGTCGGAGGGAGTTTACCAAAGACGAAGAGGTGAGGGGAAAAGTGTCTGCAATTTCAGTTTAATCCCGACTTTCTTGCGCGACGAATACAAGATATTCGTCGCGCAATAAATTCAAATTTTCAAGAAATTATTTTCATGCGCGCCCAATTTTCAGCTCATTGCGCGACGAATTGTAATAAATTGTCGCGCAAATGCCATTAACGCGACGAATAATATTTTCTTCGTCGTGCAATGAGCTGAAAATTTAATTTACCCAGGTAAATTTTTTTAAATTTATATTTATTCAAATAAAACCAAATTATTTATGACGTAAATAATTAAATTACAAAAAAATTCATTTACTATGTTTTACATGGCAAGTTGTAAATAAATTGCATTATTCATCATCTGAACCATAATAACTTTTGTTATCGTCGTTATTATGTAGCACTACAAGTTTTTTTTTGCCGGAACCTTCTCCTGAATCAGCCATTCTTTTTTAAACAATTTTTTTTTGAAAAATTTAGGGTTCTGGGACTGCATTTATATAGCACTAGGACATCTTGCACAATGAATCCATTCGTCGCACAAATATCATGTTCGTCACACAAATCTTGTCATAAATGTGCAATAAATGGGAAGGTTTGACCATCCTTTGCATGACAAACACATTATATTCGTCGCACAAAGACGTCTTACGTGACGAATTAAATGATTGTAAATATAAAGTTTACGATAAACTTTATAATTACAAACAAATATTCACAAACTATTTAATACCTTAAATATTTATTCTGCAAAAAATTAATGCCTTAATCCATACAATTATTTTCAGCATAAGTACGATATTCATTGAAGATTAAAAATACATATAAACTGAGGATAACTAGGGTGCTTACATTAGGCCTTAATAAAAAAAAACCCAACAGGAATTGAAACCTAATTAAATCCAAATACATAACTTATATAATAAAAAATAAAAAAAAATCTTAAATTTAAATATTATCATACAAAACATAATTTTTAAACTACTATTTGGATGATCCTGATTCATTCCGCAAGACTTCATAACGCCATCGATTGTAACCTCCCTCCAACGCATCCTCCAGCAACTTCATCAATTGTTCTTTCAGTTCATCATCAAAAACATACTTACATTGTTACACATATATGCAAATAATTAATTCCAACATATAACCAAATATTTCACAAACTTAATTATTGATCCATCAACAATATACTTACTAATAGTTTATCCATCACATCCTTCTTCACATTCCCGGGCACATCTTCCCAAGAATGCCACTCAACAGTGGGACAATTATTCCCCATGGCTACATCAATCGAATTAGCAAACTCAAAATGTTTCCTCAATCATGCGGGTTGGCGTCACACACACTCTCATCCTTGTTTTTATCTGCCATCTCAACACGAACATAATTGTGAAGAATAAAGAGAATAGAATTGTAGAGAATAAAGATAGCAGAAATGCGTATTTATAGCAAAGTTAGGATCTTTGTGCGACGAAGGCTTTGTAGCGCAAACATCTATATTAAATGTGGTACTAATTCCTCTGATTCACCTGCATTAGTCAAAACTGACTGGAACCTACTCGACGAACTATTGGTCGAGCAAATGCCCTTTTCGTCGCACAAGTTTTTTGCGCCAAATAAAATTATCCCGTGTTTTCTTGCTGACCTTAAGCGACGACAACAATTATTTGTCGCGCTAAGTATTCTTGTGCGACAAAAATATTCGTCGTGCAATTACCTTTCTTTTTGCACGACGAAAGTTGTTTTTTGTCACGCAAGTACATCTTGTGCTACGAATTATTGTTCGTTGTGCAAAATATCGTTGCGCAAGCTGTTTTTTCTACTAGTGTAAGGTGCTAGGGTTTGTTATCTTTCATATTATTCATTTCAATAAACTTTGAGTTGTTCTCATATTTTTGGTGAATTTCAATTCACTTATGCATTAAGGTTATCGTTTGATACTTTTATTTTTTTGTCAAGATGCTTTACTCCCTCGGTGTTAGTGGGAAACTGGAGGGTGTATCTGGTATTTTCATTTTGTTGGTGGAAACTGTTTGTTCATCATGATTGCCTGAATAATATGTATCTAAACACGACAAATTAAGAAAAGGTGTATAAGAAAAGATTGAAGATGATGCATGAAAAAAAGAGATGCATATATTTCATTTCATATAATGACTCTCCATAAAATTATTCATGTGAAAAGTGCTAGCCGCTATCTAGAGAAAAAATTCCTCAGTCGCCGTCGACAACAGTCTCTCTTAGCTATTCTATTTTTTTTCGTGTTTTATTGTCCTGGTTGAAGTTACTCTTTAACTGTGGCAAAAAGAGTTTTTGTTGTTGTGCTGCTCTCTTGCTCTGTTGAGGAGAGCATTTGTGATGACTATGGCATACGAATTAAACTCAGATCTTTAAGTAGCGGCTATTATTTAGAGTCAAAGTTGGCTTTTGTTTTTGACCTAAAAATTGGCTACTAAAAGATGGCCACTATGCGCCTATTTATTTTCGGATTCCGACCGTTCATAAGAAATGAGTATTATACTTTATACATACATCTTTTCATTCTCCAAAGCCTATTCTTGTTGGAGTTATGACTGGGTCAGATTCCATTTGTTTAGGTTTTGGTTTGTGGGCGAGGAAGCTCGACATTTGTTAGAAGTAACTCATAGCAATGCTTCTTTGCTTACAATTGCAAGATCAAGGGTGGTGCAATCTTTTCCTCGTGATGTTGTTGCAGTGGTTCTACGACTTGCAAGGTTGTTGTCTTTTTTGTTGGTTAAATATGGGCCTTCGTGATGGTTAGGGAATTGTATTGTATATGTGATGAATTTGTAATTGTGAATTTGTACGGTATTTTTTAACATGGGTGGCCTCGTGGTTACGTTTAACGTGCATGTCCTATGTACGTTCTTAATTGTTTCTTAATAAATTCTATTACCTTAAAAAAAAAAAAATACTCTCCACAAAATTGATTATCATTTCTACTATAAAAATTGGAGACAATTAGTTTAAGGTTAGGATTTTAAACATTCTCCAATCTTAGAACTTAACAAAGCAATTAGCTAGCTAAGCTATATCAACGTCAGTAGTCTGCAGGCACAAACGTATGCACTGTCAAATCAGAGTCACGTCAAATTTGCACTAAAACACATCACAAAACTTATCTTTTTAAAATGCTATGCCAAATGTCTCCTCTAAATAATTCCCATATCGATTCTCGAATAACATATCTCGTCACCACACCATTTTGTGCCATCCAAGTCAACTTTATTGCCCGCCCATTAAATCGTTCCCTAACTATTTGGTATAGTCTTATTTATTTGATTAACACTAATCAAGTCACAATATGGATAGTATTTTAGTTAATCTACTCAGTTTTTAAGATATACGATTCTAAAGTTTGGTCTTTCATTGGTGTGGGCTGTGGACGAACATAACATGGGGAAAATATCAAAGCATCTACAAATTAAAATTAGGGTGGTTACTATTTATAGTATCAAGAGTGTGAATTTACACGTGAGAATGTGTATTGAAAGTGTAAATCCTCGATCAAAGAATTAAAAGACTTTAAATTTCCTTACAAGGAGTTAAATTACTCTCTCTATACTGCCAGTTGTTTTTAAAGTAAAACCTCAACTTCAACCAAACATTGATAACTTGTGTGTCTAAACAATTTTATTGTTAGGTTTAATCTCATTCGTATCCATTGAGCTACTTACAGACCATTACGAAATTAACATAGGGCTCGTTTGAATGTGCTTTTAAAATAGCTAAAAGCGCTTTTAGAGAAAATGTTTTTGGATTCTAAAAGCACTTGAAGTGCTTTCTGCAAGAAGCACCAGTTATGTGCTTCTTCTAGGAAGCACTTGAAGTACTTTTTCAGGATTTACTTGTATCTTTATTAAATATTGGTTTTAAAAATATTTTCATCAAAAGCGTTTTCAGTCATTTTAAAAGCACATCCAAACAAGCTCATAATCCACAAAATGACACGATTGAAGGAATTAATATTTGGATACTATAAGTAGAAATATAGCTGCTCGTATTCATTAGTACAAAATATTAAAATATATATAGGATTATATAATTTATATGTAGGTATGAATCATATACTAATTACAATTAAAAATTACATTTCTATAAGGGAATTGTTATTAGCACTCCAAAAATCTCATTCTACACTCCAAACTT
Organism: Pyrus communis; assembly: GCF_041283825.1. Classification (NCBI taxonomy): domain Eukaryota; kingdom Viridiplantae; phylum Streptophyta; class Magnoliopsida; order Rosales; family Rosaceae; genus Pyrus; species Pyrus communis. Next base: position 5,928,321 of record NC_142570.1, read on the forward strand.
TCTATATTAGGAAAGAAAAATACACTTGTGAGGAGTGTAGAATGAGAATTTTGGAGTGCGAATAACACTTCCCTTCTATAATACATACAATAATTACAGCGATGATTCTATTAAGGACAAAAATGTAATTACACCTACAAGAGATATTACTTAGAGTATAAGGAACCTCAGTTAGTTTTGGAGGTTTTATTTTACGTTAGCTTTAACAGCTCTTGTATGAGTACCCAAAGTGTAATGTTATTCATTTAATCAATGGAAAAAACTTTTCCTAATATGGTATCAACCGCCTATAGTCTCACGACAACTCTCGATCCTCTTTTCCTGCTTCTCTCTGCATCGCCTAATCTTCTTCATCTTCCCCGATCAATCGATCGCTTCCAAGCTCTTAAGCGCGAGATCTTCTTCTTTTTACAGCTATGGCGACCTCTGCATCTCATTCTTCGAGATCAGATTCTCCCGTTCATCCAATTCCTGATGCAATTTCCATCCCTAATTCTGCGATTTTTGCTTCAATCATGATCCAGAATATTGGATATATGGTTCCAATCAAGCTCACCACTACAAATTACCTGACATGGAGTGCTTTGTTTGCTCCAATCTTCCGCCGTTACAATCTCACTGGACTCATCGACGGCACTATGGCGGTGCCGCCCAAATTTCTTCTTGATTCATTAGGAAATTGAACCACAACTCTCAATCTAGCCTATGTTACCGAGTTTAAGAATGATCAAAACATTCTTATCTGGATCAATTCAACACTTTCTGACTCTCTCATCCCTTACACGGTTGGTGTGACCTTTGCTCGAGAGCTTTGGGCGTAACTGGAATCGCAACTCATGACTGCTTCTCAATCTCACATTCACAAGCTTCGATCTCGTCTTCACAGTCAGGTTAAAGGTAAGCTAACTACTACTCAATATGTCCAGAAAATTGAAGAAATCATAGATGCACTTGTTAGTGCCAACGCTTTAGTTGACGATTCTGAACTAATCTCAATCACTCTCCATGGATTACCCCTTGAATTTGACTCTTTTTTGGATGCTATTCATTTTTTCATTGGATCCCCAACTACTGATGAATTGCACGGGTTACTTCTCAGCAAAGAGATTCAACTGACAAATCAGAAGAAAACTGCTTCAACTGCCCATTTTCAAGCATATAATTCATCTGCTGGTATTTTCCCCTTGCCTGCAAACCCTAAAACTCAAGCCTTTGTTGCTCAGCATGTTCCAAATTTCAACAATCAAGGTCACCCTGTGGAACGCAATTATTAGAGTCATAATCAGGGTAATTATCAAACTTGTGGCAATTACAAATTCAACAATAATGGCAAGAACAACTATTCTCGTAACAACACTCAAAGATTCAATTGCAGAGCTCGCAATACTTACTCTTCAAACAAAAAGATTTCTTGCCAAATCTGTTGCCAACTCAATCATGAAGCTTGTGACTGTCCTCATCGTATGGATCAGACTTACAGTGGTAAATCTTCTTATTCTGCTGTGGTTGCCAGCACTTCCAATTCAACACTTACCTGGATTGTTGACTCTGGTGCAAGCTCGCATATGACGAACTCTTATGCAAATCTTCATAATGCAGAAGCATACAATGGTCCTGAGCAAGTATATATTGGAGATGGCAAAGGTTTGCCTGTTTTCCATTCAAGTTCATCTTCTTTACATACTTCACATAATACTTTTGCTCTGAAACATGTTTTACATGTCCCTGATTTAAAGCATAATCTTCTATCTGCAAATCAATTTCTCGTTGACAATTGGTGTTCCATGCATCTTTATCCTTTTCATTTCACTGTGAATGATCTTTCTTCGGGGATGATGCTTTTTAAAGGTCCAGTTAAACATAACTTCTATCTTTTTCATTCATCATCCTCTTATGCTAATTCTCATCAAGCATTCACTGCAACTGTCAAAGCTCCAAGGCATCTTTGGCATCAAAGACTGGGCCACCCTTCTATTAAGATCATAAATTCGTTGAACTCTCAATCATGTATTTCTGTTGTTGATGGATAAAATAAAACTTTTTGTTCATATAGTGCACTAGGGAAATGTTCTAAACTTCTCTTTTCTAGTTCTACTTGTACTACAAGTAAACATTTAGAACTTGTCCATATGGATGTCTCGGGACCATTACATGTAGTTTCTCATCATGGCTTTCGATATTATATCATTTTCAAAGATGACTATACCAAATATTGTTGGTTTTATCCCTTAAAGTCTAAATCTAATGTACTCTCCACTTTTGTGCAATGGAAATCACTTGTTGAAAAATCTCTGAGTACTAAAATTGTTGCACTAAGGTTTGATTCTGGTGGAGAATTTGTAAGTATTGCTTTCTTTAAGTTCTTAGCTACACATGGAATTCAACAGTAGCTTACTTGTCCTCGCACCCAAGAGCAAAATGGGTGTGCAGAACGCAAGCACATGCATATAGTTGAGACTGCTCGAACACTTTTGACATCATTTAAGGTGCCTCATGCTTATTGGGTTGAAGCTTTTGCTACCTTAGTTTACCTTATCAACAGATTACCCATTATTTCCAGATCTTTTCCTTGGCAGTCTCTCTTCAAGAAAGTACCAGATTATAAATCACTCAAGGTTTTTGGCTGCAGTTGTTTCCCTTGGTTAAATCCATATACATATTCCAAATTTGATACCAAAAGCAAGCCTTGTGTCTTCTTGGGATACAACTTAAATCACAAGGGCTATTTGTGTCTACATCGAGCTACTCACATAATGTATATCTCAAGGCATGTGTTATTTGATGAGTTAACCTTTCCCTTTCATACCTTGCAACCTCCACTATCACAACATGTTGCCTCACCACTATCCCAATCTTATATTCCATCTTCCTTAACCTTTCATACTTTCCCCCCAAACCTTGTACCTATATTTGAAACTATAATTCCACCAGCTCCCTCAAATACTATCTCCATATCCAATTTCATTATCACATCAGATCTATCAAATTCTGCAACATTATCAACTTCTGCAATACATTCACCCTCTTCATAGTTTTCCTCTTCTATCAATATTCACCCAATGCAGACACAATCCAAGTCAGGCATTTTCAAACATAAAGCCCTAATTGCAACTAAACACCTTATTCTTTCTCATCTTGCAATTGACTATGTCCCCACAACCTACTTACAAGCCTTAAAACATTTTCATTGACGCACAACAATGAAAGAGGAGTTTAATGCACTCCTTAATACTGGTACTTGGTCTCTTGTAGCTCCTTCTTTTTTTTCACAATCTTGTGGGATGTAAGTGGGTTTTTCAGCTAAAACGAAAACCAGATGACTCCATTGACAGGTATAAAGCCCAATTGGTTGCAAAAGGGTTTCACCAACAAAAGGGCTTGGACTACACTGAAACCTTCAGTCTAATGCCAAAACCTGTCACCATTAAACTCATTCTCACTCTTATAGCTCAATTTGATTGGTTCCTAAATCAATTAGATGTCAGTAATGCTTTTTTACATGGGACACTTACTGAATCAGTGTTTATGCAACAACCACATGGCTTTGAAGATCCAGATAAACCCCATCATGTTTGTCAACTTCACATATCCTTCTATGGTTTAAAACAAGCTCCTCGAGCTTGGTATGACAAGCTTCATAATGCTTTACACTCTCTTGGGTTCACAGATTCTCAAAGTGATCATTCTTCTTTTGTGAAGAGATTTCCCACTTTGGTATTCATCCTAGTTTATGTTGATGACATATTGGTAACTGGTTCATCCCTTGTAGCTTGTCAAGAAGTTATAGCACAACTCAGTGCTCTTTTTCCCATTAAGGATCTTGGAGCACTTCATTATTTTCTTGGCATTGAAGTCAAAAGATCTTCCTCAGGTTTCTTTATATCTCAAACCAAGTACGTCTTGGATCTCTTAACAAAAGCAAAAATAAAAGGAGCTAAACCTTACAACACTCCTTTTAGTACAACCAAGCTTGATCACTCATCTCATCTTCTTGAAAATGCTTTTGAATATCAATCATTAGTTGGAGCTCTTTAATATCTAACCTGGACAAGACATGATCTCAGTTTTGCAGTCAATTTGGTGTGTCAGTTCATGCACAGTCCTCGAGTTTCACATATGCAAGTTGTTAAACGCATCCTTAGATATCTCAAGGGTTCCCTTGATCTTGGTTTATGGTTCTCCAAGTGTTCCAAAGCTCATTCTATTCAAGCTTTTTCAGATGCTAATTAGGCAGGTGTTATTTGGACATAAGATCTACTAGTGGTTACTGCATATTTTTTGGGAATTCACTCATTAGTTGGAATGCTAAGAAGCAACCAACTGTTGCTAGATCATCAACCGAAGCTGAATATTGATCCCTTGCAAATACAGCTACTGAAACTACTTGGATATGCAAATTACTTGTTGATATTGCTTATCATCTGCCTTGTTCTCCACATTTATGGTGTGATAATGTCTCTGCAATCTTCTTAGCCAAGAATCCTATCTTTCATGCTCGGACCAAGCATGTTAAGATCAATTATCATTACATTCATGAAAAGGTTCTGGCCAATCAAGTCTATGTGCATTTTATTTGTAAATAGGGTCAAATAGCTGATATTTGTACCAAGTCTCTATCCAAGTCCAGGTTCTTGCTTATGAGACACAAACTTCAACTGCGAGTTCCATAGTTTCGTTTGAGGGGGGATATTAAGGACAAAAATATAATTACTCCTACAAGAGATATTACTTAAAGGATAAGGAATCTCAGTTACTTTTGGAGGTTTTATTTTTCTATTAGCTTTAACAGCTCTTGTATAAATACCCAAAGTGTAATGTTATTCATTTAATCAATGGAAAATACTTTTCCTAATAGATTCCAGATTAATTGAGTCAATGACGAGGCTAATGAATAGCCTTAGTGAAAAGAATAACCGGCATATTCCTATATATATTGAATGCCTTTTTAAAATTGTTCAATTTGTTGTTTTAATTTCTCTATTAGAACTCAATGGAGCTAGTTGGTTCTATTGTTTCACAAGTTCTTTAGATATAAGCCCGGACAAGTTGCATTTCATAAATAAAAACCCACATAAATTTAAATCTCCAAATAAAATCCAAATTTCAAATAAACTGACATGTAGGCAAATAAGTGACCTATTATTACAATATATTTACAACTTATGCATCAACTCCTTAATTAAGTCAATAAAGGTTATCATAACTCACCCTAATTATGATGAGCAACAAGCCTCTATACTATTAATATATTATACCAACAAATTAACCTATATTTTGTAGATTAAATAATAAGTATATTTATCTAAGAAATATCCATAGTGTGGGCTGTGTGGCTAATAAGTATATTTATATGAGAAATATCGATAATATGCCTACTAATAGAGGCTCGGAATGCATGATAAACATGTATGAAATATTATAATAATTTACTTATATTTTGTAGATTTTGTTTTTTAAAGGGAAGACAACTAGTGGTAAGCCAAGGTTATCCACCCTTTTCGGGGGCTGGGAAGACTCGCAGAGGCATTTTAGCCTCCTTATGGCCACAAGTTTGGCTTCCACACCAGCCGCGGGTTTCGAACCCTAGACCTCCAGTTTTTAGTAATAAAATAATATGCCTAATAAGTATATTTATATGAGAAATATCAATAATATGTGTAAGATCCCATATCGCCCAGGGGAGTGGATCTTGTTAGCCTTATATGTATATTCTCATCTCTACTTAGCACGATGCCTTTTGGGAGCTCACTGGCTTTAGGTTCCATGGGAACATCGAAGTTAAGCAAGTAGCGCGCAAAAGCACTCCCATGATGGGTGACCCACTGGGAAGTTCTTGTGTAAGTTCCCAAAAACAAAACCGTGAGGGCGTGGTCGGGGCCCAAAACGGACAATATCGTGCTACGATGGTGGAGCGGGCCCGGGATGTGGTGGACCCCGGGCCGGGATGTGACAATCATTGTAAGATCCCACATCGCCCAGGGGAGTGGATCTTGTTAGCCTTATATGTATATTCCCATCTCTACCTAGCACGAGGCCTTTTGGGAGCTCACTGGCTTCGAGTTCCATGGGAACTCCGAACTCCAAAGTTAAGTGAGTAGCGCGCGAGAGCACTCCTATGATGGGTGACCCACTGGGAAGTTCTCGTGTGAGTTCCCAGAAACAAAACCGTGAGGGCGTGGTCGGGGCCCAAAACGGACAATATCGTGCTACCGTGGTGGAGCGGGTCTGAAATGTGGTGGACTCCGGGCCGGAATGTCACAATATGTCTACTAATAGAGGCTCAGGATGCATGATAAACATGTATGAAATATTATACTAATTTACCAATATTTTGTAGATTCACTAATTTAAACGATAAATATATTTTATATGAGAAATATTAACAATATGCCACCTAATAGAGGCTCAGGATCCATGATAAACATGTATGAAATCTTATACTAATTTACCTATAGTTTCTAGCTTCAAAATTTTGATAACAGGTGCATTATTTTTCAAAATGACCAAAACTATTAGTACTAAGTAGGTACACTAATCTTTTCAAAACCAAAAAAATAGGTACATTGATGTTCAAAACCAAAAAAATAGGTGCATCATTTTTTGCCCTTTTTGTTTTAAAGAAACAAAAACATGGTTTTTATTAAATCAATAGGGTACATTAATCTGAAAATTTATTGTTGAATTCAAAACGTTTTGAATTTTTATTCATACGTCAATTAAAATTTCAAAGCCATTACACACGTTACAAGAAAATAAAAAAGCTCTCCATTTTAATTTTGATATCAACATAAAATGCTACATGACTTAATTGAGGGTAATTTGGGGAATCCAAATAATATTAAATATGATGCACAATCTTGATTAAGTAATTTACTTAGGTGGAGCCTAGTCATCGATTTTTGTTAAAAAAAATTATATTATTGTAGATTTTATGTAAAAAAAAAAATTGTTTGAAGAGGTAAAGTCATATTTTCAGTACACAAAAAGAACCAAAGCAATGTACCAAAACAACATTATCTTTTGGTTTTCCTTTTCATACGTTCTTTCTTTTATATAAAACAATTGAAGTTTGAGGTGGTGGTTAACTCATGCTTATTAAGACGCCTTTAGCTAATTCAAGAGATGTTGTTTTTGTAGCCTCTAGTTTTGCATGCTCTCAAACTTTAACAAGTGTTTGAACAGTCATGATAGTTGGTGCAATTCAAGCTCTTAGGGTTTATACCTTGCCACGTATCTACAGGTGGGCCAAATATCTCATACTGTAGGACACCTCCCTAGGCCCGGTGGTCCCAGCAAATTAACACTCAGCATGCAATGCATATGTATTTGGAAGAAAAAATGAAAAATGCAACATAACATGCAAGGCACGTTGGTTGTTGGTTTGGTTGTGGAGGAAGGGGAACCATTAACCGAAACACTTGATCTTATTCTTCAAAATAATTATGAGAAGGAGGTGTTAATTAACGTTAGGTTTATCAACTAACTTTGTTTTATAGAATTCAACGTCGTTATTATCGTTATCTCCTTATTGTCCCACCTAAATATTTCCATATATGAATTCTAAATTTAATCCTTTCAAATTAAAATTTTTAAAAACAAAAAAAATACAACTGGATTCGTACAAAACACGTCAAATATGAATTTAGCCAAGTTGACTGAAAAAATGTTCAATACTCCCTCTTTGCTACTAAATACAACTGGATTTTTGTTAATTCAGATACCTCTTTAAGTGATCACCAACAATAAGTTGTTTTAAAATTAGTTGAAAATGCATTCATTAATCTCATGCTGTAAATGCAAGTTACATTGAGCTTGACTTATGTGAAAACCTAACTAGTTACACACAATTAACATGGACTGATGGACCCATATAAAATTCCTATAATTAGATTACTTCCTCCAAATTAACATGCACATAAAGCACACTCTTGACCCATGGAATGGAGAGTCTTTTTAATGTGCCGGATCATGGGGCAAAATACCATATGCCATTATATAATTGGAGAAAATATTTTTTTTAATTTTTTATATGTATCCCTTCAATTATATAATAACATGTGGTATTCCGCATACCTTAAAATCTCTCCATGGAATTGGAGAAGTTTTTCTCTCACAAATCAAATTCATGCGACTGGATCGTTCCTGACATGATTACAATTTGTGATACCCTACTGAAACCTATAACTTGATTGGTGTACTTGGTAATGAAAATGCCGAAAAGTTAGCGGGGCTCTTCTAAAAATTATTATCTCATATATTATCAAAACTTTTGAAATTTGTTGAATGATACATACAGACTGCACTTATGATTTTTAAATGGATAATACTCAGGTACTTGTTAGTCAGTTTTTCATATACTTATTTTTTAATTTGGTCTAATTAAAAATGCCATGTTTTTCTTGTCTTTTAAAGTTCAAGAAAAACTAAATAGCATGTCTATTATTAAAATAAAAATAAATAAATTAAAAAGAAAAAAAAAAAAGAACCTTGTGTTAAAATACCATTGAACCACAACAACAAAATTGAGTATATAAGCTGCGTTTCCTGAGTACCTAAATATTATTCTTTTCTAATTTCATCAAACTTTTACATTTATAATTTTCCTAACTTGGAAGTTAGAAATCCACAGATATAAGTAATAAATATCAAATTTAAGTAGGACTTTACCAGCCTGCCATGCATTTGCCAATACAGCGCCTCACGTGCCCTGCGCACTGCCCAAGTGTTGTACAAATCATTTTCCAATTTTGACCTAGCTGGGATCAACAATGCTGCATCATATGACAAGGCTGTAATTTTACAATCTGTTCTTTACGAAATTAATAAAATTTACTATTTAGAGTAAATAAAATAGAAAATTGGTCAGAAACCAACCAATTTTTTGACCGGTTATCAGAGAAAAATAAATTAACGCTCACAATTAACATAAGTCACATAATCATCCAATAATCTAATACTAGCCGTTGGACTAAATCCAACTTTTAAGCTGGCAAACCATTGAACTAACTGTTTAAATTGAGTAATGTTATTCATACCATGTTTTTGTACTACATTTTCATACCATCTTAGGTGGCATTTGATGTGGACAGTCACATCATTTGAATTGATCAGATTTTTAAATTTAGTTATTATTTAATAAACTAATAATTAAATAAAACTAGTTAATTAAATTATGATTGTGATATACGAGGAATCTTTCTCCTTCTTTTCCCTGGATTTTGTAAAATTTTCAAATGATTTGGCTAACCACATCAGATGTCACCTAAGATGGTATAGAAATATAGTATAAAAACATGGTATAAATAACATTACTCATTTAAATTAGGAGCCTTAATTAACCAAGATAGATAAGGACTGTAGAGATTGAACGGATACTGAATTACGAAGTAACCTACTAAAAAATGAGTTGTAAAGTTAGACATTACTTGTTACCTAATCCAATCTTAATTGTTGCAACACCTAAATTTACTTGGCAGTCAACGCCAAAAAAAGGTTAGGGTGTTTTACTTTTTTCTTATGTGCATGCCTTACAAGTAGTCAAATTACGAAAAAATAAGTATTCAGAATGAACTGTAAATTTAGACGTTACTTGTTATCAAATCAAACTTTATCAGGTCAACACCCAAGCTTACTTGTACACATTGTTGTTAGTTTGTGTATACTCTAACAAATAATACCATTGTAATCATTAAAGTTATGTAAATAAGTATTAAGACGAGTTGTATACCCAGATGTTACCCAATTAAGTTTTCGTTATCTAAACCCTCGAGTTTTCTTATACGTTTGACTTGTAAGTGATTGTCAAATAATTTCTTTCATATTTTGAATTCCACTCGCTCACTCATTCATACTCGCTAACTATATGAAGTTCATCCCCACCATTCTATTAACTCCAGGTCCAGACAAATACAGTTGAGTGAAAGGAACAAGAGCACAAGAAAATTAAGCAGCAGAAGCAAGTGGTAGAAAATTCCAGAAATGCACAAAAAAATTAAAACAAATGAACAGAGGGCACACGTGGCCTTCCGAAAATGCCACGTCACGGAGGTTAGAAAATTGGGTGATGAGAGAGAGAACCGAGTGGCTTTTGGCTTCAGATTTGGTGGATCCAAATATGTAACTCAAAGTTTAATACAAAATATAAAGATGTAACTCGAAGTTTAATATAAAGTACAAAGAGAGACTGCCCTTTCATTTCTCATAAATACAGGGAAAGCTGAGCTCGCATCCCACTCGGCACTCGAGAGAGAGGAGAGAGAGGGATTAAAAACAGAGTAAAACTTGACAAGTTAACTAAACCAATGGGGGAGGTCCTACAACCTTAATAATCTTTTTTCTGATTTGATATTCTTCTTTTTGTATATGATTTATTTCTCTCAAAGTTTGCATCTTTTGTTTATTGGGTTTGTTCTTGTATTTGGGTTTGTGTTGGTTTAGGAGGAGAAGAAGCCTGAGGAGAAGAACATGGAGGAGAAGAAGCCAGAGGAGGTGCAGAAAGAGGGAGAGAAAAAGCCTGAAGCTGCAGAGGAAAAGAAGGAGGAGAAGAAAGCCGAGGAGGGAAAAGATGGGAAAGTAGAGGCCAAGGAGGGTGACGACGCCGCCGCTGCTCCTCCGCCTCCGCCGCCACCTCAAGAAATTGTGCTCAAAGTTTATATGCATTGTGAAGGGTGTGCTCGCAAGGTGAAGCGGTGCCTCAAAGGATTTCAAGGTTTGGATTTTCATTTTTGGTTTGTTTTTGTATTAATCTTATTGGGTTGATGTTTACTTAATTTTGATATTAACTTTCAGGGGTGGAAGATGTGAGCACAGATTGCAAAACTCACAAGGTGGTTGTGAAGGGAGAGAAGGCTGATCCAATTAAGGTTCTTGAAAGAGTTCAGAGGAAGAGCCACCGGCAGGTGGAGCTGCTGTCTCCAATCCCAAAACCGCCGACGGAGGAGGAGAAGAAGGCGGAGGAGAAAGAGAAACCCAAGCCAGAAGAAAAGAAAGAGGAGGTGCTCATCTCACTCAAAGATTAATTATTTTTCATAATATTTTTTTCCATTGCCATTTTAATTGAAATTTTTTTTTTATTTATTGGGTTTTTTTTTTTTTTTTTGCAGCCTCAAGTCATCACGGTGCTGCTGAAAGTTCACATGCATTGCGACGCCTGTGCACAAGAAATCAAGAAACGCATTCTAAGAATGAAAGGTGTGTTCGAATTTTTATTTTATTTTTGTTTTTTCAGAGAAAAAACAAAACCCGAAAAAGAAAAAGAAAAATGTAATTATTTCTTTGATCCCTTTTCAGATTTGGGTTCATGCATATTGCACCTTTCCACAATTAAAAAAAGGAAATCTTGGACTATGAATGCGTTGGCAATTAACGGTCCTCATCTTTTATTAGCTGTGCAATGCAATCTGCAACCTCCATAAAAAAAATAAAAAAAAAAGAGAGAAAAATATTGAAAAGAAAATCACTTTTCTATTTTTGTGAATCTCTTAAGAAAATAATTATTCTCTCACCAATGACCAATCTTTCATGTCAATACATTCTTCCTCTTCAATTAACAAAAATCAGGTCCAATTAAAGTCAATTCAATTCCTTTCCAAGACCAAATCCCACCAATCCCAACTTTTATTTATTTTCTGAATTTTCGTTGGCTTCAAAAAAATACTTTTTTTTTAGTCGAGCGATATTCTGATTAATCATATTTGTGTGCTTTTCTATTGTGTCATTTTTTCAGGAGTGGAATCTGCCGAAGCAGATCTTAAGAGCTCAGAGGTGACAGTGAAGGGTGTGTTTGATCCGGCTAAGCTAATTGATTATGTACGCAAAAGAACCGGGAAGCAAGCGGCGATCGTGAAGCAAGAACCGGAGAAGAAAGAGAAAGAAGAAGCCAAAGAAGCCAAAGATGAGAAGAAAGGTGGTGAGGAAGGTGATGACAAAGAGAAGAAAGGAAAAGATGGTGGTGGTGGTGATGAAGCAAAAGCAGAAGAGAAGAAGGAAAATAAAGCCGACAACAATGAAGCGGCAGCCGCCGCGGCCGCTGATGGTGCACCGGAAGGAGCTGCCACAGAAGAGACTAAGGTGGTGGAGCTGATGCAGAAGAATGAGTACTATTATCACCCATCAAGGTATGCCATGGAATTGTATGCCTACCCACCTCAGATCTTCAGTGATGAGAACCCTAATGCCTGCTCTATCATGTAAAAAGTAGCGATGTCAAGGGTAGAATGGGAATATGGGAAACGATGTTCAATTGTCAAGTACCATGTCCTATTCATGTGTTACTGTGTTATCTTTGTTGCTCCGGAGTGAACTATATCATCTATCTACAGAGATAAGCTGTGGAATTTTGTTAGGCTGCTGCATTTTATTTTCCCTTTTAGTTGGCAACTTGTTACGTATATAAATATGAAAAAGAATAAAATAATAACAATTATATCATAGTATAATGACATGTGTATAAATCTTTGTGCTTTTTTATATCGATCTTTTTGATCCAAAATATGAAAGAAATAGGTGTTTCTACAATTTTATAGCCCAGTCAATTATGTTCTACTTAATTGCTGTTTTATGGCCACATATCTTTTTGGCTAAAGAATGGAAAACCTTTCTCGTCATGCTAAATTTTGGAGTTGGCTAGCAACTGATTTTAACACCCTTTCTTTTAGAATTCTACACTGTGCATATAAATCGTAAAAGAGAAAATTAAAGTATGGTTCTTGAACTTGGAATTTTGATTTCTAAATTAAAATTTTGTGAGGTCGGTCTCTGAATTCATTATTGTCCTTTTGGATAACTCATTATTGTCCTTCTGGATAACTTTTACACTATTCTAAAAATCTCCGTCTAGCGCCACTTAGGTCCCGTCTAGGCACTAGGCGGCTGTCAACTGGCCCGATTAATGCCTAGGCATTTAAAAATTAAGAAATGACACCTAGACATGCTGAAGCACCTGCCTAGACCATCTAGGCACCCGCCTAGCTCACCCAGACCCACCTAGGTTGCAACTCCCTTAGGCAGAAAATAGATAACTTTCATTTTGCATTTTATTTTTTTTCAATAAATTGTAAGAGACTTGTTGAATACTTAAATGAGCACACATTATATGCTTGTTTCCCATATTTTCATTATGTTTCAATACTTCATAATATATGTGTCATTCTATTTTGTAGTTTATGATGAAATTATATATATTTTAAGTATAAACATACACTTATTTACATGAAATATAATGGATTTAGTTAAATCCGCATAGTCTACCTAGGCACCCGCCTAGACCCTGCCTATCCGTCTAGGCGCTAGGCCCCAACTCACCGCCCGACTAGCGTCTAGCGTTTTTTCAAATCTTGAACTTTTGTAGAGCAACTTCCATCTTCTATTGGTCTTTCAACATTTTTTATTTTAGAAAATTGTTATTAGCACTCCAAAAATTTCATTTCACACTTCAAATTTTCTATATTAAAAAAAAAAAATACACCTGTAAGGAATGTATAATAATTAAGATTTTTAGAGTATTGATAACAATTTCCTTATTTTAAACAGAAGTTCTAACATTGTCACTCAAAAAACCACTACTACTTTATATTGTGACGAGTTTATTGACTAATTAAGGATTTTGGAAAAAAAAAACAAAAACGGAAAGCTCACTTAAGACAGTCTAGGGACGTGTACTTCAAATTTCTCATTGTGGGACAAAACGATTTTCTTGGAATTTCTTGGGGTACATGTATTCTCATTCATTTTTTTTTTTTTGGACAAATAATATTTTTTACATTAAGGGGGGAGAGAGTGAGCTAAACCTCACAATAGACCAGCAATTACGTGGTTTAAATTTGTCTTTGGCGAACCTAAGACCTCTCACTTACCAGTGAAGAAGAAATCACTTGACCGTAATACTAAATAGCTTCTCATTCACTATTTAAACAAGTGGATTTTGGTGGTGGTTGTAGGAGGGTTGAAAGGTGATTGAAATGAATGAAGTAGAGTCTCCTAGGGTTTCCTATATTAGCACTTACAGTGGTTGTGAAATGTGCGATTCTGCATTGACCATGATTAATAAATAAAAAAAGAGAGAAAAAAATTAAGAGGGTCCATGTTAGTTGAGACAAACAGTCATTATTTGACACTGGCAATAACAATTTTTTTTAGAATTGTTATTGGCACTCTAAAAATTTCATTCTACACTCCAAACTTTCTATATTTAGAAATAAAAATACACTTGTGAGAAGTGTAGAATGAGATTTTTGGAGTGCTAATAACAATTTCCTTTTTTTTAATGCATAGGGTTGATGTTTAAGGACATGGCTAGGGTTTGTAATGATTTGGTGGTCCAAATTTGAAGTGAATCCAACGATTTTCTATAGCTCTCGAAAAATGCTGGGTTTTGAATTTAGCATAAACTACCATCCAAAATGACAAAATTGACTTCAATCTAAGTCTAATCTTATATAAATTCCATTTGCTAATCACTTGTGCTTTTCTGCGCCTTATTTGTTATGGTGAATTTCGTACGTGGTTTTTACCTTTTAGTTTTACCTATAGCCTCCTTTGTTTCAATTTATTTGGGTAGTGCTATCCACACACCTATTTTTACTTCTTATGTAATTTTCTTAATTTTTGGATTCGGATCAAATGAATTGAAAGAAAATAAATTTTTTACTGTTTCCCCTTCTTCTGCATCTACCTTTCTGTTCCATTTTTCTAAGAATTTAATTTTTACCCCTTTTCTCCTTTCTTGATCTCATCTAGTTTTCCTCAAAATCTATACAATTATTTTTCATCTAAATCTTGAAATTGCCACTTTTAGAAGACCACACTTTCCTCAAAATTTCCAATCCTAATTCCTACTTAAATTTAATTCATAGTTGGGGCAGAAGAAACCGTGTTCCAATGAGCGGTTTCTGGGTACTTTTTCCTGCCATATATTTGGCTTTCCATATTATATAGTTAAGAGGCCAAGCCAACCCACTGCTTAAACTTAGTTTGAATATAGTCAGAGAAATGAGACAATTCTCCATGGTTTTAGCACTCAAGTCTATAATCTTTAGTTTTAAACAAATGCTGCTATTTGTAGGATCTCAGCAAATCATCTAGTTTAACCATTTTTCTAATAGAGTTGAAATACCATCTTTGTAAGTTAAGCTCTTTCACAATAGATCGGAAAAAGTGAGTGTACTACAATGTATTAAATTCATGAGTGTTATTCTTATAAACTAGTAGGCTTTAAACTCACACTAGTGTAGCAGTATTGTTATATTATCAAACTCAGGGTGTTTGATTCCTATATATAAATATGTATCACTTTTACTCAAACTATTGTGGAAAGGTCAGTTAAGATGCAGTGCCGGTCTTGAGATTTTTGAGGCTCGGAACAACGTCAAAAGAAGTGCCCTAGTATAATTCCACACAAGAAAAATCATTTGTTTAATTATTCGTATATGTGCATATAGAATGTTAAAAGACACACTTCACATGTACACCCTTTATAATGTTACCATTATTGAAAAACATTTCAAACCCAATACTGTGCCACCCCATCAAGGTTCGAGTCCCGCTGTCAGTAGTTTTGTATTGGTGGGTGAATCTGTAAAAACCAACAAAGAGGACACGGACCCTTCTGTAAGTCCTCAAAGAAACTTATAGGATATCCTAACCTGAGATGGGATAGCCTCACGTCTCCCTAAACTTTTGTTAAACAAAAAAAAGGGTTTTCTTTGTAATGAGAAAAGAAGCTAAAGAAATTACCAGTACCCCAAATTAGTAATTACCGTCCTAAAATCTTACAAAGTTTGCCAATAAAAGTGAAATAAGGACATGGGTGGAGGCACATTGGACCAAATAATACAAATAGGGATTCAGTGATATGATGCATAACAATCATACCAGTACTATATATGGTGGTCGATATATAATATAAGGATATTAGCACATGCAATGCCTTTTGGTATTAGTGATAGTGAAGGTTGAAAGTAGCATGTCGAGGGGTGCACCAACACTGCTAATACAGTTTAATCATGGTTAATATTAGATTATAGGACGGTCTGCAGCTCGTCCTTTACAAAAAGTTTGTGTACATGACTGGTTTATATATTCTGCACATCAGATTCCACACCTCACATGCTAATTTCATCATTCCAGCTACAGGTTCTTTATTTTTGTTTCTTTACGTAGGGTTTTCAAAGATACCAAGAGAGAAGCTGTTGGACCTAATTGAAGTTGAGCCCACAAAAGCATGTTCCTAATCATTAGATTATAAAATACGCGTAATCATTATTAGATTATAAGATACGTAAGTATAATATTCTCGGATCATATATAATTATTGCAAATTCAAACATGAATTGATCGTTCAAATGAGACGTCAACATAATTACATAAGAACATACTCATGGTAAAACTTGAATTCTACTTCTTAGAGTAAGGTAGGTCCTTATCCCATGCTTCTTCATTTGCTCATGATAAGGAATCCATGTGTTTATTTCTTTGAAGCCCTAGTACAAACTTGTGTAATTTCACATTCCCTCAGAAATATAAGGTCCCTATTTCCCTTTCCCTAGAGTATATCATAATCTCAACATGGGAAGCACTTTGTGGTTGCTTTCTTTGTCTTTTCTTTCCCATTCCTTGCGGTGCCAAACTAGATATTCTGTATTAGAGTTCATGGACAACTCATTTCCTGGATATTATTTTGCATGCACCCAACCTAATTAAGCACACACTCGCTTTCACAAACTATCCAAGCCTTTCGGTACGCAAAAGAAATTTCAATGTAGGCACCAATTCTGGCGGTGGAAAGCTGGAAGCTAGTGGGTAAGATTAGGTAGATTATCCTACCGGTTGCCAACTGAAATCTCACTAATCACCCCTTAATTTCAACAGGTGATGATTAAACAAAAAACTTGGGATTCTGGACAACCATACCTGGTATGGCAGCAATTATGTACAAACGAAAAGTAATTATACATTCTTTTGTTCAAATAAATCTAGAAGTGAATTGGAGATGGATGAAAACTAATAGAGTATAAATTTATGAATTTTTTGATGTGATTAAAGTGTATGATTGACGTGCTCATAAAATAACTCAAGGTTCTTTAAGATTATTATAAAGTTATAAACACTTCTGATTATGTTTGATAAAGTAAACTAAAAGCATTTTTGTGTTCCGAAAGGCATTTGCTTTTTAAATAAAGTTATAGTCTTATCATAAAACTAATTTGCTATATGAGGATAATCAAATTACTTATAAGCACATGCGATTTTTCTTATTTCTCTGATGTGAGATTTACTCTCAACATGCTTCCTCTCGTGTGGTGAATTTTCAAGCCTAACACGTGAATAACACAAATTGGGTGACGTGGAACACGTATGACCGTAGGGCTCTACTCATGGGACAACTAGGCTCTGATACTATGAAGACAGTTGAGGTTCCACCATAAAACTCATTAGTTATATGAAGAGTAACTCATTTACTTATAAGCACTTGCAAAATCTCTTAGTTTCTTAATATTGGCTTCATGCTCTCAACATCAATTCCTAAGAATCAAGATGTATTTTTTCACGAAGCACTTACATTTTTATTTACTAGAATTTAGGTCTCATATTTCCAAATGGGTGTATTTTGGTTTTAATCTAGGGAACTTTAACGAAAAGCTCCTGGTATTGTTCACTTTAATGAAAAACCACATTTTTACACTAAAAAGTCAATCTTGGTACTATTCATTTTACTCTTTATTTTGTTCTTATCGTTAAAACTTAAAGTTTTCAAGTCCTTTTCATTAATTTTCCTTTTAATCTAAAACCCATGACATTTCGGACTTGTATCTCAAGTATGCAATACTACCAACCAAGGACATTAGGCCATCTCCAACCGAAGGGTCCAGAGGGCCAGAAGGCCGAAAATAACCTGAAAACCGTCTCCAACCGAGGGCTAGGCCAGAGGGCTGTGGAATCTCAGAAGGCCCCATGGAATCGGAGAGGGCTAGAGGGCTGGAGGGCTGGCTGAAAGCATTCAGCCCGGGGTTGGCCAGAAATACTAGGAATCCTGTCAGTTATAACGGACAAGAATACGTTTATATTATTTAATATAAATGTATTCCTGTCGGTTATAACCGACAGGAATTTTCAAAAATAATTTTGAAACCAACAACTAGCTGACGTCAGCTAGCCTTTGCTAGCTAGCGCCAGTTACCGTTGGATTCAAAAAAAAAAAAATTTTAAGGGACTTTTGGGCCTTTTTTTTTTTTTTTTTTTTTTAATTTCTATTTTTTTTCCTATAAATACCTAAACCATTCCTCACAAAATTTTCACCATTCCTACCATTTCAATTCTCATATTTTCCTTCCTCTTTCAAAAATCTATCCTTCAATTTTTTTAATAATTTTGAAATGGCCTCTTCTGCAATGAAAGGTCGGGCTTGGACACGAAAAGAAGATGAAGCTCTTTGCAAGGCTTATAGATGGGTTTTGGAAGATAGTGTGAGGGGGAATTGTCAAACAAATGACGGTGTTTGGACTCGTGTGTCCAAAAAATACTTAGAGTTCTATGAAGGCACCACTCCAGTGAATATTCGAAACCACGAGAGTTGTTCTTCAAGATGGAAGAAACATCTTCAGCCAAGTTTGAACAAATGACATCAAGCATTGTTAGCAGCCGCAAGTAGACATGAAAGCGGCGCTAATTAATACGACGAAGTAAGTGTTTTCACAATTTATTTTAAATATTTAATTATATTACATTTAATTTCATAAATTAATTTCCTTTAATTTTTTTTCTAGGTACGCCAAGTGGAGGAATTGTATATGGAGAGCAGCTCGAAAACCCTTCAGTTTCACAGTTGTTGGGAAATTTGTAAAGGGTGGGTGTTATTTGAAGATCCACCAAAGAGAGCTCCTACGTCGGTGTTCGAAACTGCATCCTCAGCTGTAGATATGGATGAAGATGGATCTTCAACCATTCAACAAAAAAAGGGTAGAAAATCCGTCTTCAGGTGAAGGTTCCATACCTAGGGCTATGGGACGACACAAGGCGCGAAGGTTGAATGAAAAGGGCAAGGCAAATGATAATTACGCCACTCAACATGAAGTGGCGGCCTCATTGCGATTATTGGCGGAGCAAAATGCCCTTGAGGCCGAAGAAATGAAGCGTAGGCATGAAGAACGGGCAAAACAAATACAAGAAGAGATGGATGATAAGAATATGGAAAGGAACACTTCGAATTACACTCCAATGAGTAAGGCCTATTTTGATAGGAAAAAAAAAATTATGAGCCGACGGCAGTTGTTTACCTCTGACTATACTCCTACGATAGCGGATGATGAAGATGATGTTGATTATGGGTATTAAATTTAAGTTGTTTTAGTTTTTAAATTTAAGTTAATGTTGTTTTCGAATTTAATTTGTAGTTTTTAAATTTAATTTGTCGTTTTTAAATTTTAGTTGTAATTTTTAAATATAAGTTGTAGTTTTTAAATTTAAGTTGTTGTAGTTTTTAAATTTAAATAATAAATTATGTTTGGCCCCTTGGCCCTCGGTTGAAGACGGTTTTTTGTGGTAGGGCTAAAACGAGCCTTTTGGCCCTCTGGCCCTCGGTTGGAGACGGAGGCAAATATGATCTTGTATTGTTCATTAAAATATTAATATCTTGAAGAATCTTGGAGAGTCAGAGAATTAAAACGAACCCTCTGACCAGTCATCGGTTGAAGATAACCTTAGTGGGGCACTCATAATCCTTTGCCATAACTTTTTTACACTTTATTCACTGGGTGCAGTCACTGCTAAATTTTATTTTCTTTACCAGACCTCTGAACGAAGAGAAAGGAAAGAAATAAAGATTAGATTTGATAAATTTTGTGTCAGAAAGTTTGTGGGTACCGACTGATCTGCATTGATGTGGTGAGCTCGAATATTTATTGTACTTATTTACTGAGTGATGAATCTGATGACGATGAATGATGCAGATTGATTCACATTTTGTAATTTTCACTGAACGCCGCAATTTCTTCCTCTTATCTTATTGAGAGAGATGGGAGTAAAGTGGTCAACATGGTACAACGTTCGGGGGTAGAGAGAGAGAGAGAGAGCATCAAGCATGGGCTTGGGACTCGCGTGTTGGAGTCTACGTAATAACTTTATACATTGGTATTGCTACGTATCATGTATTACTATACCTGGCGCCATGTGTATACATAATCATCATGGGTACACTTCAATTTACCGCCTCGGTTCTCTGCGTGGGAAGAAACTGTAAAACAAATGACAGAATGGACAACGAAACAATACAAACCGGCAACAAAATTGAGCATTGCATATTTATACTTCAAACTCAAATTTAGCCCTTAAGATACAATTATCTTCCCAGTTTGAGGATAGTGGAGTCACTAAACAAGCTCACTTTTGTAATGTGACATATGTACTATTTAAGTCAAATTTGATTGTTAAACTAGGTATTTCTAAGTTTTGAGGAGATTTAGAAGTTTGTTATTTTCACGTTTTGTCTTCAATTAGAATTTCTTGTAAGCCTATATAATGTTGTGGTAGGTGTTAATCTTGTTATTTGTGCATTTAGGATTGTTGTCTTTTGTATTATTTTATTATAATTTAGAGAGTTGTCTCTTACTTTTTGATAGTTTTGAGTTTTTAATTTTTAAAATTAATGTTTGATAGCCATTTAGTATTACGATTTAGTGGTATTACTTTTCACTTGTAAGTGAGAGGTCTTAGGTTCGATTATCGCCAAAGACGAATTTGAATTACATGATTGCTAGTCCATTGTGAGGCTTAGTCTACCCCATACTTTTTAGTGTAGATAATCTTTTAGTGTAAATAATATCATTTATTAAAAAAAAATTAACGTAGTCTGTGAATCACCACTCTCGATAAAATTAAAGTCTGTTTTTTTTTTAAAGGACGTCCTTAAACTTATAAAAAATTGTTAATTTATTCTTAATATTAGAAATGAAGTTATTTTATCTATTTTTTCATACAATTTAATTCATGTGACTTGCATGTGATACACTTTTTGAGAATTGTTGGTAATTTTTATAAGGACTTATTTTTCCAAAAAAAATAATGTATTTAAATTGTCCTTTAGATTTGTAATATATACAACAATCTTATGGGCGAGAAAATAATGTATTATCTTCTGAAGAGTCTTACGTGCAAAACACGTAACTTAAAATGTTAAAAAACTAGAGAGAATATCTTTGAATCTAATAATACAGATAAGATTGATAGATTTTATAAGTTGACGACTTATTTTTTTCAAGAAAAAGTAAATTAGAGACTTAATTTTCATTCATATAATAACTAAGGGACCAAATCGAGAGTTGACATGTTAATCCACTTTTCTTTGTATTTATCTTACTATAACAAGCGATGCATACGAAGAAGGGCATATCCAATCCTTTACATTCAAGTTACATAAACCTCCTCTATCTCGTTTCACATGAGGACTTTGTATATCTTCACTACAAAGTTTATAACGATGCCTTTCAACTCAAGCAATCAATCAAGACGACGACATCTGCTAAGAATCACGCATTGCAACATCGGATAACTTCACTTTCTATAAAGATTCGTGTATTTCAAGAAAGCGGATGAACATGAATTGGCTGCTAGCTAATTAACAACAAGCAGGTTTCATACTACTTGAATTTGGAACTAAATGCATGCACCTCAATTATTTGATTTGTTTAATATTTATAATTAACAGTTTGTTAAGACTTTATGGGTTGTAAATTTGTAATATTGGTTCTCAAACGTATAAATAATGTGTAGGTACAATCATTTTCAACTTTGGAATAGTAAGTCAGAAATTTCAACGTAAATATTATATGGACAATAATGTTTTAATCATCCGTGATGAAAACTATTTAAGAATATTGTTGATTAGACATCCATAATATTTTACGTATGTCAAGTAATTATTTAATATAAAAAATGTATAATGCAATTAAATAATTGATTATCTTTGCATGCGATTCAATATCCTAGTGAATAATGTGTTAGGTATTTATCTATATATTTTGGGTTGGAAATTATCCATTTTTCTAAATTATTGTAATAGTTTCAAACTCTTCCCTTGTAAAAATTTAATAAAATAAATAAATTTAATAGGATTTTGTTTTTCAACTTGTTGTCCCCAAGTTGAAATTATCATTTTTCTGTTTGTGTAGTTTAGACTAATAATGTTATATAAAACAGGAATCCATCTTAAAATTTAAACTATAATTGACTTGTAGTTCAATTTCTTAAAAGTATTGCATTTGCACACGAAGTCTCGTGTTCAAATTTTCTTCTTTGTAGTTTAAATATATTTAGAGGAAATTAACTTATCGTTTAAAAAAAATTTAAAATTTAAGTGATAATATTCTTTTATCAAATTAGAACCAAAATCAAATTAAAATAATTGCTCCATTAAAAAAAAATTTCATATGTAATGCACATAAAGTAATTGGAGCTAGGGGGGGCCACCGCTCTTGTTCATACGAAGCAGCCCATAACCTGAAACTCTTGTTCTGCAGCTGCAGCCCTCACTGTGACGTCGTTGGAATATTCCGTTATTAGGTTATTACATCCCCAATTCGAACCCAGGCGTACGCTAAGCGCGTGGTGTAGCGCTTTGTCTTATTCGCATGAATGGATTGGGAACTTGGAGCATGATGGATTGGTAAGGGGTCCACTTGGTGGGCCCAACATTTTACTGGCCAGCCCACGTGACACCGAAAAGTTTGTACACTTCTGTTTTTTGTTTTTGTTTTTTTTTCTATTTATTTTTTGTGGTCCTCTTTGTCGTCTTATTTCACTCGTAGACTGTTTATCTATATATATAAAGTGAGCACCTTAAAATGGTGAAACATTTAAAATACTATATATTGTCCTTTAAGAATTTCATAAATTACAATTGAACCAAAAGAAGCTAAAGTATTTAACCATATTTTTATTTTGAATGAATTTAATATTTAAATTTATAGAAAGAAAAAAAAAAACAAAACCTCCCACATTAGTGGGTGGTTTCACGTCTTTAATTTTCTTTTATAAATATGTAAATTAATTATTTAAATAAAAACTATATAAAAAGGCCAATTGCCACACGCGTATACGTGTGGCAAGAGGTTAGTAACCAAATTACTTTTAAGCCCTGATATGCAATGATAATTTTGATCTAATTAAATATACAATTTTAAACCTAACATCAAATACGTAGTTTATAAATTACTCCTAGACTCTAGGAGTTCAAACTAAAATAAAATTAAACAAAAAATAATATATTTAATATCTTAAATGACTTAAAATGCTAATAAAAACATAACAAGTTTTGAAAATTTGGTCAAACATTCTGAACAGCAAAGCAATGTGAATATGGTGGACTCGTGCTGCTATTATCTTTGAAACACCGAGTTATTGGCCCTAATGAGACAACAGAGCCCAAATTGTAGAGCATTTTTTTGTTGCCGATTTCTGACATACAATCTCATCTTCAATCTATTCCAAAGTAGTTTGGGATTGTAGTGCTTTTAAAATAGCAACTTTTTAAAAAATTTAGAACATCAAATGTGTTTGTAAAACAAAAACAAAAACAAAAAAGCAAAACTTTTTTAAAAGAATGTTGTCAATGACAGTAGAATAGTATAGTAAACCAAAAGTAGGATCTACCATTCTTCTAAAAAAAACTGTTTTTTTCTTTTTTTTTCAAAGCATAGTGATGAGTGTCTATTTAATGAAATTTTCTAATGGCAAATAACATACACCCACATATTTTTAAAATTACAATCTTTAGCCCAACATTATTTTCTTGGACAATTATATATCACATTAAATACCCTCTCTTTAGTCCTTTAACATATTCACACCAATTTATATAAAAGTTTACCAAATACTTAGACATTTTTTTTGTTACAAGGACTTTTACCAAAAAAATTTAAAAAAATAAAAAAAAGGGTTCACCATATACTAAACAAATTTATTTTACACCTGTTTATTCCCATAGCAGAACATAAGCAATTTAAAAAAAAAAAAAACACAGCAATATCAAACTAGCCCTCTGTCTCCTTATTTGCATCAATTTTATTTCAAACTTGACAAGTGAAGTTTTACAAGAAGTGATAGATTCTATTAAAACACGAGAGCACAATTAGAAAGATTATCGTATAAGTACATTCTTAAATGACCAATATATTGATCTAAATACAATTGCATACTAAAATGCATAAAAGTAAACTGCTAATGGAAGAGTGAGACTGAGAGTATGAGAGTAATAATAGCTACCCAGCCTTATGTGAAAGTATATACAGCTTTTTCATTGACCATCAGCTACGCAAAATAATTTTGACAATTTTGAAAATAAATAAAATGGTCATACACAATATACTACATATATGCATGAACAGTAATATATACAGAAATGTATTTTTGCTCACCACTATAAATTCTAGTGTGTGTTTACTATATACTACTAGTGTGGATTTTATAAAATTACATTATATTGTGATAGAGAACAAATTATCTCTTTACCATTTTTCAGTTAATAAATTTTTTTTGTTAATAGATATTTTTAAAATTATTATTTTTATATCAATTTAATGTATAAGCAACTATAGTTAAATAATAGACCCGTGACAATTCTATAAAATAGTGGTGAGCATCCCCCACATTCATGCCGTGAGAAAAATCTCGTGTGCCGATCACACTGAAAAATCTTTTCACAGTCTACACCCTACGTCCAACCCTTCTCTTGTTGACGTTCGCAGTTAAACAATGACGAAGAACCCATAAGAAGGGTTCCAGTGTGGCTTTCCATGGGGTCCAACAGTCGCACAATCGGTGACATTGGTCTCCACGTGGTAACGCTATTGAGAGGTGTCCCATCCACTTAGCCAACCCACTATTGTGACCATGTGATGCGATGCGATGTGATGGGCGCAATCTAATTATTACTTTTGAGGAAAATAAGATTTAATACTGACTTCACAATCTAAGGACACAAATTAGACTGCTGTGCATGCTTATGTACAGAATCTATTAACTAAAACATACTATTAATTAAGGTTGTTAAACTGCTAATGTAAAGCAACGATCATACCATATCCTCTCTGAACGGATGAACATTTTGTTTTTTTGGTCAAAAGTACTTTTTTATTACAAAAAAAAAACTTTACAACCTAAGAAGGCCCAAAGCTAACATATTAACATCCAAAAAAGGGGCCACAATAGAACAACACATCACAAAAGCTACGATACAATTAGGCCCAAAGCACAAAACACGAACACCAAACCTAGAAACTTCTACCGTCTCCTTTGCCACCAGAGGTCGTCCCAAGTCATCCAATTCCTTTGTCACAGTCAAGCAATACCTCACCAAACTCCAATCTGCTTCCCGAGCACAAACATATAGTAAAGATAGTCGACAACCAAACGAGAAAAGCCAACTGTCAAGATGAAGTCCGTGGAGATCCACGAACAACACCGTAATAAAGGCAGATAACAAGGAGAAAGTGGTGGTGTTGGAAACATCCGAGCCAGTGAAGCCACTGGAACTCGACACACAATCTCAGTAGGTTGTATGGCTGAAGATTGGATTATGGATGAACACATAGGATAGATATTGTCTGTGAAAGAGAAACCAAACATATCAGTATAACAACCAAGGCTAAAAAACAGTAGAACTAAGGAAAACAGGCAAGAAGGAGAGAGAGGGGAAGACGACGATCAACCCTGACCGAAGCGAAGGGCGGTGTCACTTATTTTGCTGAAATTTGGAGGCCTCACACGAAGGGGTAAGAAAATCTCTCAAAAAAAAAAGAACGACTCTCACTAGAGAGAGAAAAGCAAATGACGATTGTATAAACAATTTGTTTTTTTAAGTGAAAAGGATAATATTTGAAGTGAAAAGATCCCTCTTTTATCTGGTCTGAAATTTTATTTTCACTACATGTGTCTAATTTTCAAGTCTAGCACGTAAACACGAATTGAATGACGTGGAATAGGTGTGGTTGTTTGGCTTCATATATGGAACATCTTGGTCTAATACCATAAAAAATGTTAAGGTTCACCATAAAACCAATTGACAACATAATGAGTAACTTAATTATTTATAAGCAAATGCAATGTCCCTCATTTGCTCAATATAAGGTTCATACTCTCGACAATTGTAGATAATTACTTTTAAAATGGTAAATTAATAAATAGACGATTTTAGTCGTAGTGCAACATTGTAGAACGAGACCAAAATTAGTAAAATAGAAAAAGAATTGTTCAAATAAAAGATTGCTAGTATTCCTCAAATCTCAACCCTCTTGATCATTACCCAAATTATTTTCCCTAAAATTTCTCAAATTACCACACCCGGCATTTTGTTTGAATGATCTGTTGTAGTAATCATTCGGTTGCTAATTGCATTGAAGCATTCTCCGAAAAATGACTGGGACCAACGAGTTTAAAATACATTAATAGCGTAGGTAAAATGTCTTATTAGACAAAAACATGATTTGAAGGACAACATTATCTTAGCCACGTACTAATTAAGCAGGAATAATGTGTCCGTGTTCTTAGGATTCTTGTCACCACCATCATATAATTTTAATGTCATGTATCCCCGAACCTAGTTTTAGGCTTGTAGCATGTACTTTCCTATAAGTAGTAAAATGTTTAACAGCTACCACATATGCTAGATTCACTCTCACGGACTGACCATTGTTAATTTTTACAATAATTAATAATCTAAATGCGTGACAGTAAAATTACATTTGATCTTTTTTTAGAAAATGCTTATCCAAAAAACGCTTTTAGGAACAAGAAACTCTTCTAAATTTGTCGTCAAACACAAACATAAACGGTTTTGGTTGTAAAAAAATACATGTTGTGGTAAAATTGACCTCCGCAAGTGTGATGTGGTCAATAGATGAAGATACTAAGTGATTGGCAAGGAGAAGAAGATAAGTATCGAAGGACAACGACGTAGTACTGGCCAAAGAGAATTTTCGATGTTTAAATTAGCAAAGTATATTTAAATGCCACGTGGACAGTGGTTAGTGATAATTGGTGGTGATTAGTAATTAACTATTACTTGTAAAAGAGAGTAATTAGTGGCTTTCCTTATACAGAGGTGAAGTTGGAGGACTTCGTGGAGCTCGCCAATGCGGAGTTGAAGATGTTTAATGTGGTAGTGTTCTTGTTCATGATTGGCCTCCAAGCTGGAGGAAGTCTCTCATTGAGTGGCCCTCAATTTAGGGTTAGTTCAAGTATAATATTCAATAATTTCGTACTCAATCATACATGGTACAAACAAACTCGGCAAAAACATCCACGATCTAAAACTTGTGCATGAACACTTGGCCCTCTTCGATCAAGATTCCTGCTTTCCTCGTCCACTCTCCTCAAAGAAAAAGTTAACGTTTTGAGCAAAGTTGAGCATCGGTTATCAGACTACAAAAAAATCTAATGCAACAGAGAAGGTAACCCAATTAAATTAGGAGAAATTGGAATCCAGTCCCTGATTACCAATATTTTATGAATGAAACCTTGTTGAATTTTAGTTTCTGATCAAAGTCTTTGATTACTAATACTCTATGATTGAAACTTTGTGAATAGTAAAAAATGCTGATGGGTACAAAATCCAAAGATCTTAATCAGGAACGAAAATTCAACAATGTATCTGTTAAATAATTCTACCAACTCAGAACCGGATAGAAAGTTTCCATTAAATTATTTAAAAGATGAGTGGCCCTACGAATGGTGGGTCCTTTGGAGAAAAAGTGAGAAATATAAGATTGGCAAAGTACTATATTTTTTAAGTGTTTTGTTTAATATCGTAATATATGTCCGTTGTTAAAATATTTTAAACGGTTGCCGACTCCAGAACTGTCTGCCCACTTCCACGAACAACTTGCTCGAAAAAGGTTAAAAACTTGCATGTAAAATAATAATCCTGAAATCAAACCCTCCACAAATGGAATATAATGTACGATTTGATCAATTGTTTAATGTTATCGATATTCCAAACATATATATAAAGATGATGGTGGGGAACATTATTGAGGTAATATTAATTCTCTAATCATTCTTTGGTCATCACATGTTACAAAATATAGGGATATTCACATACACATGTTGCTTAGCTGCAAAAATATCAGAATTTTATTTGCTTGGCACTTATTGATTGTAAAGTTTGATCGAGTATTCTTATTGTCAACAGAAAGACTCCAGAGATTTCTGTTGACGAATCAAGAAAATTTGGTTGGAGGGTTTTTGAGGTTGGCTTGCAAAAAGGGTTTTTGTTGTGCAAAAGTTGGAGAAACATAAAAGAAAAATGGTTTTGCTCGACTGGAACTACTAATTGACCTTGTTTTTCCATCTCATGTTCCTCTTCCACCTTTCTTTTTCTTTTGAAGTTTTGGGATTGCCTGGTTGGTTGGTCTGCGTTACCCGTCATATATACTTCATCAAAGAAACCATTTTGTTTCGTCAATTGAAACAACTGCAGATTAGCGGTGTAACATAGGTTTGGTAACCCGGCCGAACCCAACACGAGCTTTAACTCGATTAGGCGAGTTGAAAATAGGTCAAAACTAGTCCCACAAAAAAAAAAAACAAAAAGAACAACCAACCAACTCAAACCCGATAATTTTCCAGGTTGAGTTAGGTTAAACTCTTGCACGCCCCAAAGATAACCAGAACAGAACTCAATTTATAGCCATATTAGGGTTAAGACAAATTTACTACAACAATAGGCTCCTTCATATGCATTCATGTCAAATTCACTTAATTTAAATTAATTACTGTAGACCATTACTCGAGTAAAAGAAAAATATACTCACCGTACATGTTCAACCCGTTTCATAGAAAAAAGAAAGAAAGAAAGTGTTTGGGAACTTTGGACTTCAAGGAATGGAAGCCCAAAAGAGCTAAAGTGAAGGAACTCGCTCGAGACCCAGCACCAGCCATCCATCTCAAGACAATATGGCAACCCCTCATTAATGAAAAGGTTATGTGCTTACAAGAGGAGTGACAACCGATGGAAATCAACCTACTCTCAGCCTAAAAACACTTTCTAATGGCAGAACATGTAAAAAAGGTGATGATTCACTGAAATGCTTTCGGGCAAAGCATGCAACAGTCAAGATAAAATGTCTATAAAAGGAGGAAGAAGCCCCAGAGACAAGGACACTCAACCAATCGAACAAACAAACATACAAACTCTGCTCTCAAGCTAGATTTGCATCTCAAAGCTGTAATCAGCCCAGATTTCAATCCTTTTCAGGATCATTCCCTACAAAAGCCATCTTTTGTCTAGTTTAAAGCTCTGCTATCGCCCCTAGTGGCGTAGTATCGATTCTCTCATGCAAACTTGTTTACCATCCATCCCTTTTAAACACACAACCCTCTGTAATCATAAAGAAAAGAGATTGCAAGATGTTCGACCTTGCCCGACAAGGTGAAATCTTGCCCGACTCTCTTTGTTTCATCTTTCAATTAGTAGATCTGGTATTATGATGTACTCTCCAGTATATATTCAAGTTATTTCCAGTCAGTTGGTGATCAAAAGTTCCATTGGTCTTCAAATCTGGTTCACTTAGTGGTTTTACTATCATAAAAGCCAAAATGAGGATCGAACTGATGACTTAGTCAGATCTGGATTCCCACCCTTTAAAGCATACAAGATAATGAACTAAAAGTCCTTGATCTCAAGGCACAGAAAATAACTTAATGTAGACTTAACTCATCTACGACAATCCTTTGATAACAAGAAGTCAAAATAACTTGGGGCGCAAATAATCGACTTAAACACACTTGTTCTACATCTGCCATACTGAGATGACAGTGGCACGCCTAAGCACTTAGTTAGTTTTAATTGTGAGCCTCAAGGCCTACACCTAATGCCCCACAAAGGCACCTTTCAGAACTAACTCTGTTCTCCTCTTGTCAGCCTCTCAACAAGCAGGAGCCCGACAAACAACCAAAGTGCCAACTCCTCGGGGAGCTGTGTGGTCGCGCCAGGGATCCTCCCCAGCGAAATTCCTGTCCGAACAGAAAGAATGTATATAATTAGGGCTATATTACTAATAGTATGTTGTTTTAGGTTTTATTTTAATCATTTGTTTTAAGTAGTCGTTTGGCTAAACCCAAACCTTGCAAGGAAGTGAGATGGGAGATTTGGGCCTTACCATTGAGTTGGTTCTGTGCTCAACTCGAATGGTTGTCCTGACTAATCAGATTCAGATTAGGGCCTTATATCCATTGATGTCCCTTCAATATTTAAGGCTTCTCATAAACATACAAACAAATATCTTACCCCATAAGGCCTATATAATTTATCAAGGCACAAAACCCTCTAAGCACTGCACCTGTCAAACATGTAGTGCACTTGTAAAATATTGTTCCAGCCTGATGAATAATAGTATAATACAACACGCCAAAGAAAAAAAGTGATAAAAATCAAGGAAACCCAGATGGGAAGCCAAAAAGCTTGAAAACAAATTGATGTGGGGGGGTAACAAACTGAAACTGCTGCAAATATTGAGGTCAATGCAGTTTATGCTTTTGTTTCCTATTCCATTCCGTTCGTGCTCGTATTATCTCCACCTTATCGGCCTGCATCCGAAGAAGGTGTGTGTATTCTAGGTCTGGTCTACGATTGATGGAGTTGTTCTTGAAGTTGGAGTCATCAGCCAAACTTGATGTTGTACTTGTTAGGGACTCTAGCAAATTTGATTGCCTACATTCACGTCTATACTCCAATGTCATGCTTGTGAGATCATAATCTCCTAACACATTGATGGGCACACTCTGCTCATGAAAACCCAAATTAAGTGTGTGTTAGTAACACTCATTATGTATGTAACAATGTAGCTAAGGTAAAGATGCAAAATGTTCTGTTGCCGGACTTTCTATCAAGACTCCATACTAGGAATCTGAACCATTGATCAAGTGGATTCTTGTCTGAATATGTGATCCAGATTCACAATCTGACAACATAAGCATTTGTTTGGCGAGGCAAGTTTCGCATGAGAACATCATCCACTAGCTTGTGTTATTTAACTTCTTTTTCGGTGCTTTCAAGATTTGTGCATTAGTCTAGTGAAATACCTCTAAAATCCATCCAATGTACTTCACATTGTTAACATGCTGGTTGGCATCCATGTCACTCCATCTTGGCTGGATTAATTGCAGGCAAAGAAGGAGTTAATTAATATAAAAAAAAACTATTATATTAACCAATTATTGTATGAAATGAAACGTAAACTCAAAAGTTTGTTGACCTAATATTTCTACTTACTGCTAAACCTGACGTGATCCTCTCTGCAGTATCGTCGTTGAGCTTGTCGATTTTCTCGCTGTCATTTTTCTCTGTAGCAATTGCAAATCTGTTTAGGTAGAATGGTAACACCTCTTGCCTCACTTGGTCAGGTATCTTGGACAGCCTTCTTGTCTCTCTGTTCATGATCACCCAGGTGCTGCATGAGGATAATGTACGAAATCAGGTGATTAGAAGATATTTAAACTTGGAATAAAACGTTAATATAATTGGTTCAATTACAGTAAGTAAAAGATCACAGACCTTGTAGCTCTGGTAATGATTTCTTGAGTTTGGTAGTCTCGGATAATCCAATCTCTTCGCATTCCGTTTTTGCCTGCTGCGTCCACCCAAGTATCGATTTCGACCACATCTCCCCTGTCACATAGCATTTTTTGCACATGGCCTGTGTGAGAGGTTTGAACTTGTACACATAAAGTTCAGTTAAGCTTAAAGTCGTATTCATATTTCTACAATACAGGCATATGAGTAACGTAGAGGAACCACTTTTTTTTTTAGTCCATTTTATCATTATTAGTCACATACCAGGAGCTATATCTATGTACTTGAATGTGGATCCGTGTGACGACCCAAATGAGCTTCCGGATGCTCATCTCACGGGTAGCCCCAAATCCATTTCCGGCAAGGCCGGAACTTGTCACATGATTTAGAGCTGTCTCCTGCCCCCATAAACCATATATATAAAGGTTACTAAGTGCAATGAAAGTACGTATAAATCCAAATAATTCATGATTAATATCTCCTAATTAAGGACAAAATTTCATTATTTGAATAATAGGTAAACTTTTTGTTCCTTTAAATCAAAAGCTTAAAAATAAAAAATAAAAAAGCACCTGAAGGAGATTCATTAGGGTTTCCATGGTGGCAGTTTTGTCAGGTCCAATCTCATAAGACCTAATAACAAAGGTCTGCCTATAAACAAACCTCTCCTCCACAAACTTTCCATGCAAAGAGGAATGAGGAGGTGAACCGCCGTCACCATTAATCAGCTCTATACTATTCTTGTTTCCAAATAATTTAGCCTCTCCCACATGAACACCATTGACCTTCCCATTGATTGTCTCCACGCTTCTAGGAGTTCCACCGGCACCGGCCCTCACCACAAAGTTTCCATTTTTTCTCGTGATCATTGCTACATGCCTTGAAGGATAACACCCTAATTTCGTCCCCGTCTCATTCTTCTTCCCCACCTTGAATACGTCCCCAGGGAGGCGTAGTGTGGCGATATTATTAGTTCTTGCTGCCATTGATGCCATAATAATCTTTAAGCGCTCATTTGGGTTATCAGATATTTTGGAAACAAATAAACCCAACAAAGTTCAAGTTTGATAAAGGAGGGTGGCGAAGCTTTTAGCACTTGTTGTCTTGTGGAAGATCAAAGAAAAAATTGCCAAATATTAGTATTAGGTGCAACCACTAATTGGAAGGAATAGGAGATCTAGTTATACAATTTAGAACAAAGAACGAAGCTAAAAGGGGAACATTTTGTGCTTGAAAGTTTTAGGTCAACCACTTCTATGGGTGGGGGAGAAATGGGGAGGTTTGCACCAGTGGCTTGCACGCTAATGTTTTGAATGGTGTTTTTGTGCATGTTTACAAGGGAGTTATTAATAATATATTAATTGGACAATAGTAATTTTGGATTAATAACTCTACCACCAATCATGTTGTTTAATTTGGTCTTGCTATCATGATATGCTAGAAAAAAGGTATGCCTCTAAATAATAAGCCTTTTAAATCGTTGTGTTGGTAATCTGTCTTCCAATTTTAGGCATGAAGAGTATCTGACTTTTATGGAGATGCTTTCGGTCAAGTAATAAAATTTTCACGTCAATAAAGCTCAATTGCAATAGTGATACAAGTTGGGCATCAAAACCCCAAATAAGAGTTAACCCAAATTATTGGGTAAGGTAAGGCTGCCATGGTGTAATTCGACATCATATGTTGGTGTCTTTTGAGAGAAGGCTTCACTAAGCTTGTTGATTGTTGGACCTCCATATGGGAATAAATGAAAGCCTTCATGTTCACGTTTCTCATTTATGCATCAAGTTCAAACTAAGCATCCTCAAGGAGAAGCGATGGGTTCGCAGGAGAATACTTTGTTGTCCTTTAATCAGCTCCCAAGTTGTTGGTTTGAAATTTTTTTTTTTAGTGTCAAATGATAAGTATGTTAGATTAGATGTTAGATTAAGAAGTTGATGGGGTTCGAATTCACGCAATGGTGCAAAAACAACACTCATCTCTACTTTTGTGGTAGAGGGTCACTTGTGTTGGTTTGATGTTTCGATCAAGTTTTTCCAACACCTCAAGATGGTTGAAGATAATGCCATGATGTTGAATAATGTCTAAAGATCATGTGAGTTTGACCCATAAATGTAGCAAATTAGAGCTTTTGGTATTAGACCTAAAATACATGGTGCTGAGTTTTAAGTTGTGTTGTTATCCGCACACTTTTTTTACTTTTTTTATATCTTTTTTAATTTTCATACGTTATATCGAATAAATTAAAAATGATCAAATAATAAAAATTAATATAAAGCATGCGAATAATAATACCTTTTAAGAAAATTTTTGTTTTAAAGTCGGAGTATGTTTTTCTATTTGAAATATATATTTCCCGATCCAATGTAAAAGGGGATTACACATTAACACTGGTATGGAACCAATTTCTCGATTGACGACCGACATCGGGATGGACCTTGGCTTCTCTATAATTCTAAGATAAATATAATCATGACCCCACCTTGGATGATCCGTCCCAAGTCTCAACCGGCCCTGAAAAAAAGGGGGGAAAATATGTCCTTTTTAACACTTGATTAGATTTGGATCCTCATCCTCCGGCACGTGTGACCGACCTCGATTAAACTACGGAAAACCCACAAAACACCACCACGTGGCTTGTGTCTGGAGCAAAGAACAAAGCCATTTGTCATTTGATGTAATGGCAGAGCCCCACGGCCTCCAGCCACGCACGCACCTGACTAACCTGACCGCACTGGACTGGGCGGCGGGAAAGAGATCTTGTTCGGATTTTTCTCTCCATAACCTAAAAAACAAGTTATTGGAGTTTTTGAAATTAAATTCAACAGTTAAAAACAGGTAAGTTAATAAAAAAATTTAAAAATTATAATAATTTTTAATCGTTAAATCAAATTTTAAAGATTTAAATTACTTAATTTTTGAGATTTGAAAGAAGAGATCCGAAAATGATCTCGGTGCACTAACTCTACACGCTTAAGGCAGGACCCGATACTAGCTCTTCTCTTGCCACGTGTCCCCTTCCTTCCATCGTATATAAATGCAGAACCAGTTGTCTTCGTTTCAACTAACTCTGGATTTCTGAACTGAATAAACCGTTTTTCTCACTGACTCGTTTTACTGCAACCAATCCAGTCAAACCCCTCTTTTGTTTTAGCTTCAGTTTTCAACTTTTTGGTGTTTTTGTTGGAACCCACAAAGAAAAAATGGGAAAAGCTTGGACCTTTCTTACCCAACTTCACACACTTGCTGGGTAAAACTTCATAATTTCTTGCTTGTGTTAATTTGTGTTTCTTCTTTTGGCACGAGCAGTTATGTGACCCGCTATTTTCTTGACAACTTCTGCAGGCCAGCGTTGACGTTGCTTTACCCTTTGTAAGCAGCTCATCTCTCTCTCTCTCTCTCTCTTGAAGTTTATTTCTTTTGATTAATTTGATGAACCCCAATAAGGGGACGAAGAAGAAGTTGTTCTTAAGTTTTGGTTTTTGTTATAACGTGCATGTATGTGTGTGTGTGTGTGTGTGCGCGTGTGTGTATGATTTGTAGATATGCATCAGTGGTAGCAATAGAGAGCACATCCAAACTAGATGATGAGCAGTGGCTTGCTTATTGGGTTATTTACTCTTTCCTCACTCTCATGGAGATGGTGCTCCGACCAGCTCTTGAGTGGTAAGAACAAATCAAGAAAGTTTAACTCAAGATTAGATACCACATATTAAGTTTGTTGGGGATGGAATTTTTGTAGGTTACCAATTTGGTATGATGTGAAGCTTGTGTTTGTGGCATGGATGGTGCTGCCACAGTTCAAGGGGGCAGCTTTCTTGTATGAGAGATATGTGAGAGATCAAGTCAGAAAGTATGGAGGGTTGAAAGACCATCCCAAATCCGGCAAGACATCCCCCACTGGCAAAGCAAAGAAGAAGTTTATGCAGTTCCTGACCCCCAAGAATGTGAGTGCTTAATTCCAAGCTTCGTAATATTTCATTCGTTGATTCTCGTTTGATTTATTCAATTTAAAAGCCCATCAAAAGATATGGAGTGAGAAAAATGAATTTTTATTTTAATTCCCAACTGTGCCTTTTTTTTCTTCTTTTTTACTCCTTTTGAGATTGATTTTTACTATTATTTATGCTAATTAATCCTTGATTTGGTTGATGGCTAGGGGGAGCAGGAGGCTTATTGAGAAAGGCAGAGAAAGCAATCTAATTTCCCTAGTTGACTGGTGTGGATGGGTGCATTGAGTGGAACTACTTCAACCTTTGCTTTCTCTTTTACTCGACTTTTTAACCCTACCCATGTTCAACTTCTGAAGTTGATGACTTTGATGCTCTTGTGTTCCTTCTTCATCTGTAATTACTGATCATTAATTAGTGTGCAATATATGATTAGTTTATGACTTTGATGAAATGGGACTCACCTATTAAGCATGTCACGTGTCCTTTCATTTAAACAGGATTAACTTGGATATAATTTTTATTGTAAAAATTTAGAAAATAAATGATACATAAACAAAAATATTAAGAAAACCAACAGCCTCAACCCAACCTCATGAAACACAGTGTCTTCGTCTCTTTCTCTCTTCGACTCAATAGCTACCACCAACCAAGGGCGAAGCTACAGATGCGCAAGGAGGGGCGGCCGTCCCTTCTCTCGCCAGAAAAGTAATCCAGAAGCGAGCAACCACCTCTTTGGTCGGTTGGATCTAGGTGGAATTAGGCGGGGATAACCTGGTTTATGTGAAGAATAGAATCTGAAGAAGTTTAGTTGCAGAACAGCGGCTGGCGAGAAGGTGAACGTGTGATATTTCTACACATTGCATCTTCATCATTTTCACGTGTTGCATCCACTGTTCTGCAACTAAGCTTTTCAAATTCCGTTCTTCATATAAACCAGTTTTACCCCGCGTAGCCCCGCGTAGCTCCGCTTAATTCCGCCTAGATTCGACCGACCAGAGAGGCCCCTCTTTGCGCCTATGTAGCTTCGGCCTTGCCCAGGCAATTTCCGACTTTGTCACTGTCACCAATCATCCCCCAACCCCAACAACGGCGACAAACACCCACCTCACCACCACCTTTCATGGATTCTTCTCTGTGGCTTAGCCTCATGACTTTCTTGTCTTTGACATTCTTTGGAATCTGTCGCATAATTCATAAAGAAAAATACATCCAAAAATTTATGCATCCAGATCATTTAATACATTTGAATCGCACCAATCAAGGCACAACTATTTCAGTGGTAGATGTGAGAGGGGGAGGAGAGAGAGAGTGCGCCTGAAGAGAATGGTTGGCCGGCGGCAAGGATATGAGGTGGTAGTCGCCGACAAATTGAGGCCAACAGGGTTGGTGTTATTAAGTTGAGTGACTGTTGGAATTTATTTATTTATTTATTTTTATTTTTTATGTTTAGTTTATTTTTTAATTTAACTCTGGTTAAGTAAGAGGCCACGTGACAGGCTGTAAGTGTGCTATGAGGAGACCAAATATTCTGTATCCAAAGTAGGTGAGCTTTTTTTGTAATCTTAATTATTGATTGACACATATTAAGTTTATGTCAACAAAGTTAAGAAAAGTTAAGTTTATAAATACGTGCCAGTTAATAATTTGGACCATAGAGAGGCCACAACTATTTTAAATGCAGAAAATTTAATCTCGTGTATGAGTAACATATACAGGAGATAGAATACGCGTAGCAAAAAATGCACCCAATACATAAAATCTTTCGGTTCTTTAGGCGCCAAGAAGTAAGAAATCCCCATATTCAAGTGTTTTTTAAGTTAGAAAGCGTTAGCATCAACTTTAAGACACCAAGTTGGACTATTAAAAAAAACTAATGCATGTACTTAATACTCTTTTATTACATATCATGTTGTTTGATAAATAATAGAATAATATTTGGCTACTCGAATGATGAGTAAGAGTTTCTACTCAAATCCGTTTATTGCCATTTATAGAACTTTATGTTTATGATCAGAACTGTTCATATTATAAATCACTCTACAAAGACTGCCTTTGCAAAAATCAACTATAAAAAATGTTGTTTAGTTATCAAATTGTACAAAAACAGATTAATGAAATCGGTAAAGTATAACGAACCGTCTATGTATTTACTACAATAGATTGATTAAATGAAACCATATTTTCAATTCATTTTTTTGTAGAGATATATTTACAGAGTTATTCATAATATGAACGATTTTGATCATAAGTACAAAGCTTTGTGATTTGAACACAAAGAATTTTGAGTAAAAGTTCTACTCATCTTTGAGTATCCAAGCATTGTTTTAAATAATATTCAGAAATGGAAGCAAAGTGGAAGGGAAAAAAGAGATCTTCAAAGGGTTTCATATCATATATCCACCAATGTAAAATGAGATATGTGCTCAATTAGCTACCTATACATTTCATATAAAATGAAACAAGATCTTCCACATACATATCTAATAAGCAGCGTGCCTCCTTCATTACCTAACAGAGTTATTTTCAATGAATAAATTCACTTTCAAACAAAAACTATTAGATTTAAATAACGTTTCTACATCCTTCCGCTAAGATTCTTGAATTTCACCGACTATATATAATTATTTATCTAAATATCTCAGGCCTGTAGTCATAAAAAATATAAGATACAGCAAAACTTGTGGCATGGCATATGTTCTCCGCTGATGGGTTGCCTTTTTGGTTCCACTCAACAATGTCCCATCTAGTTGAGGATTTATGAGAGGTAAAGCCAACAAAGCGTTTAATCCAAGTTATCCAGCATCCAGGAAAAGAAGGAAATGATACAATTATTCATATGCTTTTTACGTGGAGCTGATCTCAAAGGCCTTAAAGGTTAAACATGCAGACTCATTGCACAGAAAAAAAAACCTTAATTAAACAAGCTTTATAGCTCTTACTATTCTTGTCACATCCCAGCCCGGGGCGGACCACTTCCCGGGCCCGACTCCACCACCGTAGCACGATATTGTCCATTTTGGGCCCCGACCATGCCTTCACGGTTTTGTTTCTGGGAACTCACGAGCAACTTCCCAGTGGGTCACCCATCATGGGATTGCTCAAGCCCCCTTCTCGCTTAACTTCGGAGTTCCTACGGAACCCGCAGCCAGTGAGCTCCCAAAAGGCCTCACGCTAGGTAGGGATGGGAATATACATTTAAGGATCACTTCCCTGAACAATGTGGGATGTCACAATTCTTCTCGTGCCGTCGAGGTTTATTAATTAAAAAGTAAAAACCCGTTAATCTAGCTGCTATTGATGTCATGTTGAATTACATGAATTTGATCTCTCTGACTGACTGTGTCTGATGACAGAATAAGATTTCTTCAGTCGCAGGTTTTTCTGTATTGGGAGCATATAAATCCTCTGATAAATTGATTAACCTAAAAGAATAGTTGTAAGATTTTGTTACTTTTTAGTTTTTATTAAAAATTTGCAAGCAGGGGGAAAAGCAAAGTTAGCTTAGCCTGAAAAACAAAGGAAACCAATAAACACCAATCAACCTCCACATAACTTTTTAACAAGGTTTTTTTTGCCAAAATGGTCCCTGAGATTTGCATAACACATCACTTTGGTCCCTGAGATTGAAAATCAATAGAAATGGTCAGATTGTCCACCATCCATTATTTTGGTCATTCCGTTATAAACTCCGTTAAGTATCGGGAGCTCTTGGCCGAAAGTTTGGGCAATTTTCAAAGCTTCATAACTCAATCGTTTCTTAACCAAATTCGACCTATAATATATCAAAATGAAGATAGGAAAGTGTACAACAAGATTATACGTATTTGGAAGCCCAACGGTTTTCGGAGATGGCCGTAAAATAACCTGACAGGTGACTGGTCCGTGAGAAAACTGGAAAACTCGCCGGAAATTGGATAAATTTTAAACGTTCATAACTTCTTCAATACTCAATGAACTTGAGTGATTCAAAAACAAAAATTATACTTCTCGACGAGGCGAAGAGAATGGTACCTTTATTGATGCCTAAATCGCTGTGGTTTGACCAGAAAACGGCTCGAAAGTGGCTGACTTGGTCTCGAGTTAGCCACTTTCGAGCTGTTTTCCGGCCAAACCACTGCGAATTAGCCATCAAGAAAGGTACCATTTTCTTCTTTTTTTCGTTCAAAAGTATGATTTTCGTTTTTGAATCACTCAATTTCGTTCAGTATTGAAGAAGTTATGAACGTTTAAAGTTCACCCAGTTTCCGGTGAGTTTTTCAATTTTCCCACGGACCAGTCACTTTTCAGGCCTTCCAAATATGTATAATCTTGTTCTACACTTTCCTCATTTTGATATATTATGGGTCAAATTTTGTTAAGAAACGATCGAGTTACGAAGCTTTGAAAATTGCCCAAATTTAAGGCCAAGAGCTTCGGAACACTTTAACTAAGTTTTTAACGGAATGACCAAAATAATGGATGGTGGACAATATCAGGGACCATTTTTATTGATTTCCAATCTCATGGATCAAAGTGATTTGTTATGCAAATCTCAGGGATCGTTTTGGGTAAAAAGCCTTTTAACAATGGGATTGAGATTTTCTCTGGATTTCACACTGTAGAATCCACGGATCAAGTAATTTGAAATGTTCAAGAGATATATATATATATATATATATATATATATATATATATATATGGGCATTGAAGAGAGAAATTACGTGTAAGGTGGGCTAGTAAGATGTGCTAATCGCATAATTTAAATTGAATATTCCAGATTACTCAGTCAAAAAGATCTCAATCCTTTGAGATCCTTTATATTTTACCATATAAAGTAAGAGTACGATGAATCTAAATTACCAAATTAACCCCATCTCACCGTTATATAAACCAGTGTTTGCAAATATATTATGGTCAGGCAGATGAAAGACCTCCCTCAATTTTTCTGAGACTGGCTTTTGAGCTAGCTCTTCCTCATTAGAATTACCTCTTACTCCACCCTTGTTTTTGGTAGAATATATAACCTCCAAATGGATCCAATCAAGTTATTGAAGTTCCAAGCAACCCACAAATACAAGAAACACCATCATCATCCTTTGAGCAATTTCTTCCTTTATTTTTTGACAGCAATAACTTGCAGTTTATTTTGTTTTTGCTCTCTGTGGCTTCCCCCTGTATATTCTTCCACGAAGGTTTTTGTCTTCGTTTCCGTCCCGAAAATCAGTTCAGTGTTCTTGAGCTCCAAGTTTGTGTTCATTCTAGGGAATCTCATTGTCGTTGCCCTTGTGGGACAATCCAAAATCTTTTCCACACGGACTAGTCCATCAAATATAGGTGACCAATATGAAAGTATGAAGAGGGTCCAAAGCCACCACAGCTCTTCAGCCCACCAAGAAAGGGAAGACAATACCTTGAACACTCTTTTGGTTGCAGAAAGGGTAGTGCAAAAGCGGACTTGTGGTCCTTGTGGAGATTTATTAGAAGCTGTGGAAGAGAAAGGATTGGTTGGAGGAAGTGAGGAAGTAGTGGGGGTGAAAGAGGACATAGATGAAGATGATGAGCTCAATTTACCCGACGAAGATCAGAAATTAAACCAAAGAGCTGATGATTTCATTGCAAGGGTTAATGAGAGGAGGAGGTTTGAACTGCTTTTTTATTGATGGTCTTTAGTAGCAAAGAATAGTTGTAGGTTTATAGCAAAGTAAATGTTGGTTATGCCAGTTGGTTAGAACAGTGTGCGAATTGTTGTGACATTAAAATATGGTATGTTAAAAATACCGTTCTTTTGAGGCCGAAAGACTCTTGCCTTTTTTTCTTTAATGGTATCCATCCATCTTTCCCTCATCAAGATTTTATGTGAGAAAAGACTTGATCGACCTTGTAGTTTTAATTGCATTGCAAACATTATACTTGTTTTATGCAAGATTTAACCTTGATATATCTCACTCATTGATACGAGTTTTATGCAAGATGTCACATTTGCAAAGATTCATTCGATCTCTATACAAGATACAACCGTTGATTTTCTGGATCACTCAGTAATACGTACAATAGAAGAAAATTGCAAATATTTGCCTAGTTTCCTTTGTTCATAGACTTCTCGAGAACAAGTCGAGCGGACCACCTTTCTCGTCTTACACATTATATTTGTTTGCTGCCATATCAGTTAAGGGGTGTCGAGATAAACTCAAGTTGTTTTCTAGGGTGCCTTGAGCAATAATAACATGACAAAGGGTTTGAATGCGATTAAAATCACTCAGATCGACCTTATTAACCACATTGATGTCCTCATCATTCAAAACAGCATCTGAGGATCTCATCAAAGTGATATCCTAGTCATTCAAAATAAAATCTCTGGTATGATTTTCTGGTACTCGACTTTCCCAGCTACGACGAACACTGGACCGAACTGTAATAAAATGGAGGTTTTCAACACCAAAACCATAGGGCAGGCATAGGCATCAATGTAATACACATGACAATACATAGTTGACTTAATATCCAGTTCAACTACCGGTCAGCACTTACCGTTAAAACGCGAGCAAAAACGGGCTCGTTTGACATCTCTAACTTGAAACGTCCCGCCTATAGTCATTTCTGAAACACCACAGAAGAGGCAAGATAATGGAATTGCATTGAATCTTAGAACATTAGCATTTGAAGAAATGATAAGATCCTAATTGATACAAAGTTGTTCTGTTCCTCAACCCTAATTTGCCAACCTCATCAGCAAGAATTAGAAATCACTTAAAGATACAAAGGAAACATCCTGCTCTAATCTACTCTACTCTACATTTAATAATACAAAAAGCATTTCAAGATTTTATTGAGGGATGACCCATCCATCTAGGTACACCGGAGTCAAATGTTTTTTGCAAGACATTAATCCGTTCTTGGACGAGAAAATCTTCTACATCTTCAATTTGAGCGTGTTCCTTCTTCATGATCTGCTCGAGATCTTCGAAGTAATTCAGTTTGAAGTGCAACTTTTTCATCTACATAAACATTCATGACAAAAAAGGGGAAAGGAATAGGTTTATAAGCAGCAAGAATTGCAGCAAATGGGGAGAAAAACTACGATGAATACAGAGATAAAGTCAAGGAAGCCAAACTAGAAGAAAACAAAACTACAAAATACCTGTGTCCCAATTATGGTTGCCATCAGATATTCAATCTCTCTATCCTCCTGATCAGCCAATAATTTTGAGTGTGCGGCAGCTGCTCCAAGAGCTGTTCCAATGGCAGCTCGAAGTTGCAAACTTGGAGGTATGTCATCTTTTCTGAAGAGTGCATCCTGACTCTCTGAGAAGTATAAAAACGCAAATTCAAATAGAGATGGTTAGGACTGAAGACAACAATCACGAAATACTAACACTAGTTAAGCAAAATATGTAAAACTATTGACAGTATAAACTTCTCCATTAGTCATTATTCCAAATTGATTGTAGTAAACTGTAAAAATCATGTCGTATAATTGGCTTTACTGCAAGTACCTGATTCGGTTGCCTTTTCCTGCATTTCCGAATCCCCATCTTGGTCGCTGAAATTGATAAGAAACAGGAAATTTCAGAACTGCAATACCAAACATAATACAACAACAAAAAGAACTATATCTGGAGCATAAGTTGGAAAAGCACATTCCAGTAGATGGATAACCTCTCTGTCTCACAGTTTTTAGCAGGAGACCACAAGCCATTAGTAAGAGAATCGTCATCAGCATCAAATATCTCCCTTGAACATGAGGTTTCCTCACAAAGCACATTTATGGCAGCATCAGCTGCAGCAGCTGTAATTTGTGGACCAACCATGGTTGATATGGCAGCTACCTAATGAAACAACATTAATATTTCGTAATAGAATAAAACGCCATACTTAGCATATGATAACGATAATATGAAAGAACTGTTATAAAAAAAGGTCAAAGAAGCAAAATAATGAAATCAATCTCCACATTTCTCTTTCCTCATTGATGCGTGCATGTATAATTGTATGTACATGTTTCCAGCCAAGATATGCCGAAGCATTAGCAACTTAACCAGATCCCTCATAACCATTTTAGTCTAAACTTTATTTATTACGCTGAGAAGTTAGCTACCTGTTTAATCAGTGAACTACTAGCATCCGAAAGAGAAGCAATGCATTGTCTTTTCAAAGGGGGGCCTTCATTTAAAGTGTCTACATTCCGCTTGCTGTCATCCGTCTGCTCATGCAACTGACCGTTGGTTATTATAGTCTCTTGACACTCAGGTGAAGATAACTGAACTTGCTTTGAACAGTCCAAATTAGCACTAAAGTCACTAGAATTGCCTTTTCTATAGGCAGAACCCAACACAAGCTCCCCAAAGGGCAGATCAATGAGCTTAGCAACACAATCAAATTTGGTC
Organism: Pyrus communis; assembly: GCF_041283825.1. Lineage (NCBI taxonomy): Eukaryota > Viridiplantae > Streptophyta > Magnoliopsida > Rosales > Rosaceae > Pyrus > Pyrus communis. The sequence continues at coordinate 5,972,195 of NC_142570.1, forward strand.
TTGGTCTGAACATTTTGAGCAACAAGGTCCCAATCATCCCCATGCTTGAAAACAGATTCTAAAAGTAATAGGGTTTCTGATTCAGTCCACTCAGCTCCATGAGTACCGCTCTTCTCAACTGCCTCATGTAACGTGAAGTCATCCCTAAATCTGTTTTCCCCATAGTTTCCATTTTCAAAACACTTTGCACAAATTAGAAAATCTCCCTGCCAATATAGTAATTCAAACAGATACAGAAATTATTAAGTTTCAGAACAGAAGGCTAGGGGCAAATTTATTACAGAAAATTGAACGAAAAATACCTTGCTATACTTGTAATATCCAGAATCGCATTGCCCGCCACAGTTTCCACAAACCAACACCTCCTTCTTCACATCACCAAAAACATTAGAATATGATGCCAATGGAGGAAACCCAATTCTCCTCACACCTCCACCACCCCCAACCTCCCCAACTTTAGCTTGACCTGAAACTGGCAAAATGGGTTTAATGGAATTCGGCATTTCAGCCACTCGGATCCCATTGGGGACTCCATCCTCAACCTTCACCTTACACCTCTCCTCACCCCCGGCCACAAAACCCCCTCCGCCACCAGAATTCACACCGAAATTAATCAACCCCCACTTCTCCAAGAAATTAAACACCTTATGAAGCAAACTAACATCACCCACAAGCGACTTCCTAACCTCAGTGAATGTGAGCTTCCTAGAAGGATCCTCTCTATACTTATTAATGATAAAATCCCTGTATTCCTTGTACGTTTTCGGAGTCCTAGATATCGAGCTCCCATCAAAATACTCTTTCAATGCAATTCTCTCATTTTCATGAATCTCATCCCACAAAAACCAGCCTGACAACAAACAAATCAAAGAAAAGCTCAGACCTTTTTCTCAGTCACATACATTAAACAACAATTTCATCAAATTTAAACAGACCCAGGCGACCAAACGCGGAGATTGTTCCAACGGGAGGAGCAATTAGCAATTAGGGTTTTGAATTGGGGATAATGCTAGGGTTTTTGAAAAGAGGAAAAGTGGGGGAGCGGTGGGAGACTTACTAGAGTGGCGTGGGATGGAGTAGAGGTCGAGCTCTGGTTCGTCAGGTCGGAGCGGATTAGAACCCGGGTCGTGTGGAGCAGGTTCCATAACTTCGGACCAGGTAATTGAGCCAAGTCGTGTCGTTGAGTTGGGTCCGAATGATTTCTCTCTCTCTCTAAATCTCAAGAGTCTGTGCTTCGATCAATGGCTTGGTCAGAGATTCGCGAGGCCTTGAGGTCACGGACCAATCAGATTCTGGCTCACGGTATATCCTGCGGCTGTGGGCGTAAGTTGTGTTATGTACGGTTTATACGTGATCAGGACCTTGAGAGTCCACGTGACATCACGTGACAGATAAAACATATTAATACAAATTTAATTTACTGAAAATATAACTTTAGCCCCTAAAACTTAATTTTCGGAGGCAGAGTGTCTGCCCTTCACATCCCCTTCTATTTGTGCGGTCACGGTTAAGACACGTTAACATATTCTTATTACTTTTTGTCTTATTATCTATATAAAAAAATCAATATAAAATGTTGATGTAACTTAACTGTAACCACATAAAATAGGAGTGGATGTGAAGGGCACCCAAACAACATGGCAGACAATCTGCCTCCTTAATTTTCTTCACATAAAATCTGATATAAGTTTTTTACTCGAATAAAATTCATTTACCAAGTTCCACATCAGCAAATTCATTAATTATGTTTGACTTAACACATTTAAAAATTTTTGGATGCCTAAAATATCCCTATTTGAATGTTTGATGTACAAATTAATGACATGCGAATTATAAGGGAGAATTAATAATTTTACTAAAAAAACATTTGTTATAAATTCATTGTATAATATGTAATAACAATAAAACATGTCTAATGTATTGACATGCTTAATTAAGTCACTAAAATTATATTTTACATATTAATGTAGGTAAATTATTTCACACACACACACACACACACACACACACACACATATATATATATAAAGACTAATATATGTAAAATTTCATGCAAAATAATTTACCTATAAAAATGTTATTTGATTCAACTAGTGCACCTACTATTAAAATTTTAAAATGTTAGATTTCTCAAAATGACACATCCCGACCCAAGCCCCCATCACATTCCAAACTCTACTCCACCGTAACACGATATTGTCCAAAATTTTAAAATGTTAGATTGCTCAAAATGACACATCCCGACCCAGGCCCCCATCACATCCCAGACTCTACTCCACCGTAACATGATATTGTCCGCTTTGGGCCCCGACCACACTGACACACCCCGACCGAGATCGGAGCGTGCTGGCCGTCACACGAAGGTGACGTAGCCATGTGCACGTGCGGAAGCTAATAAAGTAATAATATAAAAGTACGAATAAATTAAAAACTAGCATACAAAGTACTAAACAAGTGATAGCGTAAGTGAAAGACAATTTCAGAGCAGGTCTACAGCAGTCCAAAAGAAAGTTGCGACATAAGTACACCCAAAGGTGACCCTACGCTGGTGAGTATCTGTCAGAAAAGCCGGGAGAATCCTCTGGGAATACCACCGAAACTGCTAATCAACTAGAACCTGGAGGGGCGCAAAACAAAAGCGTGAGTGGGCAAAAACAAAGCTCTTTGAAAACCATTTAGCAAAATACATTCTAACCCCTCGCCGTAAAACCTGTATACTTCCCAGAAAATAGTCATATATACGTACGTATAAAAATGCCAATCATGCTCAAGGGTATGCCAAACATGCTCCATAATATGCCATGTCGGAACCTCATAATGAATGCAAGTGCCCAGGTATAAATCATATCAGTAATATAACATCTGGCAGCCGGAGTCACCTAACGTGACCTGTACGGCTGCATATAGAGCTCAAATCTCAACTCAATAACTGAACCTGCCCACGAGTCGAAACCACCTAAAGTGGTCTGTACGACAGGCCTGGGTGTAATATATATATATATATATATATATATATATATATATATATACGCTCTAGTGCTACGATCACGTGAAGGCTGTGCGAATAATCGCGGGTCACCTACGAGTCGGAACCACCTAAAGTGGTCTGTACGACAAGACTGTGCACCTAACTTGGATCCAAGCTGAGCGTGTGGTGCGGGAGGTGAACATCACGTGAAGGACTGTGCCCTACACTGGGTGGGAGCACTAACACCGGGGGTGCAGGTTATGAGCTCTCTAAGCATCTCAAACTACTGCTGTATGTAAATATGAATACCACTTACCTGGCACTTACCTGTGCGTCCACAGCACCCAATATGCATATGTGTATGCATGCCACTACTAATGCATGCAATGATGCATAAACGATAATAATAAAGTGTATGGCATAACATAAATAACCTTTTTTAAATCAATTTCTGGGAATATAAATGTATATAGGTATATACGGAAAACAAAAGCCCACTCACTGGTAAGTGGAAGGGTCGTAGCCCCCTGCCTCGAGTGCGAACGCTCGTCCTCGGGGTACGTGTCACCTATATGCGAAATAACTATAAAAACGTTAACTTTAAAGCACATAACCAACTTCTCGTAATAACTTCTCATATATGGCTCAAAATGGACAAATGAATATACCAACGTGCTCTACACAACCTCAGGATCACAACCATATTTTTAGAAAAATTTTGCTCCGCCGCACGCGCCGGCCACGCGCAGGCACGTGTGGCGCACACGGACGGCGTCAACTAACGCCGTTAGGAATATTCCGTCAGTTTTGACAGATTCCGTTAACGGCGTCAGGAATATTCCGTCAGATTTGACGGAATATTCCGTCTCCAAACATGCTCAACATTATGCCACACCACACAAAACAACCCATAACGTGACGAAAACGCACTAGGGGCAAACTTGTAATTTCACACGTACGTTTCGATATTTCCGGGACGGGATGTCACACACGCCCTCACAGTTTTGTTTCTGGGAACTCACATGAGACCTTCCCAGTGGGTCACCCATCCTGGGATTGCTCTCGTGCCAACTCGCTTAACTTCGGAGTTCCTACGGAACTCAAAGCCAGTGAGCTCCTAAAAGGCCTTGTGCTAGGTAGAGATGAGAATATACATATAAGGCTTACATGTTTCGTTAAACTGCCTACGCACCCTAAACTGGGATCAAGCTATTCGTAGTTCGTACTAGTCCTCCAAAGCATTCACAGAAATTATATGAAATATTCAATTTATAAACGTTTGTGGAGATGTCAATCTTATATATATATAGATATACGATAGAAGGGAAAAGACCCACTCACCTTAGGTTTGCGCTACAACTCCCAAGCATGAATATCGAGACATCACGAACGATCCTCACCTACCACGAAGTCCAAAAGTGGATGGAAGATGGTCAATTTTACCCATGAAGTGAGCGGGTGCCTAAAGCTTCCTAGGGTCGATTCATCGTCTACGGTGGTCCAATGGGGTCAAGGTTGGTTGGGTTTTGCTCCTGGGATGATGGGCTACAAAGCCCAAGTAGTGGCATCGGCCATCGCTTTGCCATTTTGTCGGAAAAATAAAAAAGGGTAGCCAGAGCATCGTGAGAACCGTCAACTTTCGTGGCCTCGAACCGCCACAACATGGCTCAATTCGGGGTCCTAGTGGACATTTCGGGTTAGGGCGTGTCACAAAATAATTTACCCTATCTATGTAAAATACATGAAAAATAATTTACCTACATACTAAACAAACCCAATATATGAGAAATACATGCAAAATAATTTACCTACATAATAAAGCAATATTATTTTATTTAATACTAATTTACCTACAAAATCTATTATTTGCTAATCATAAATTTACAAATAGGTAAATTAATTACATATAATAATTTTTTAACATATATGTTAGTACTGCGCATATATATATATTTGAACGTATAGTAGTACCATATACATATAAGTAAATTATATGTATATTGAACTTTTAGTAGCATGATATACTTTTGAATGTATTTATGTATATAAATATATATAAATAAGGGTAATAGTATGTGCAATAATTATTTATTCATTATAATTAAAGTAAGCAATAATATTTATTGATTTGATTTGAATATTGTGCCACAAGTTGTAAATATTTTGTAATAATAGGTCAATTACTTTTCTATTTGGTAGGCTTTTCAAATTTGCATTTTATTTGTATGTTTATAATTGAGTGGGTTTTTATCTAGGAAATAAGAGTTGTAATGATTTATATCTAAAGAACCTTTTAATGTTTAAAGATGTAATTGTGGCAATGCCCCTTAATTTTAACTTCAGTTAAAGAAATTGTCTCTCGACTATAAATTTGTGATTCATTACTTTCTTAACTTATCAAAACGTGCAGTTAGGTCATTTCTTTAACTTCGTTAGAACTTCTATGAAAACGAGTCATATCATATGAAGTTGAATCAAGAGTAAATATGGAAAACCAAATTAGAGATTGTAACAATAGTCTCTCAACTTCAATCCAATTACAGAAATAGTTCCTCAACTTTTACATTATTTCTCTAATGGTCCCTTAACTTTAATCCAATTGTAACAATGATTTTGCCAATCTAACTTATTTTGACATAAGTTCTGACAAAATTAACAAAAAAAAACCATCGTTGCACATTTTCACGAGTTAATGAACCAATTATCATGAATTTTTAGTTGAATAACCATTACTTTAATTTTAAGTTAAAGTTGAAGAATCATTGTTACAATTTTCTCTAAATTGTACAACGGGTTCTTTCTCACCCGTCGCATAACACCAACTCTGGATGCTAAAGTATTAAGTCCAATAACTATTGGTCAAGGATTCAAAGGCAGACAAACAATAGATACTACAAGGTCTATCCAAAAACACATCCACACTCTAACCAGAGTGATACAAAGTTGAAGTTGATCTGTAAATGATAATAGGGGGCGAACAGAAGAGTTTCTAAAGAACAACCGACAACCAAATGACGAGCACCCTCCACGCTGGAAGATACTCTTAGTTCAACCTCTGTGCGGCTTCCTTTGCTAAGAGCTTCTCCTTCGCCTTGGTCTTGGCCTGTGATTTGGCACCCATGATACCGCCGCCCCACTTCTTTCTCAACTCCTCGTACTTATCGTTGAAGTTGGCCTAGATCACATAAAAGTAACATTCATGAGAGGTAAACAAGTATATCCACATTGTGACGGATAAATTTGTTAAACAAAGCAAAAAAAATAAAAAATCAATCTTTTAGCATGCCTTGATAGCCTCCAGAATTTTGCTGAACTCAAGCTTATCCTCATTCTTAACGGTGGTCAAACAAAGTGCAGCAGCAGTTTTCTTGTGGAGAAGCTGTCAGCAAAGAAGTAGACACATCAATGTCTTCCGCAAGACATACAATCATGTTTTTGATGAAAAATAACAGACAAAACTACAGATCTATACTGCTCCAAGACGGGATTTCCCCTTCACAATGCAGTATGGGATCTCCATCTTCCTGCACAAGGCAGGAAGCCATACAACCAACTCGATAGGGTCCACATCGTGAGCAATAACAACAAGCTGAGCCTTGTTCTGCAAGGAAGACATCAAGGACAGGAAAACATCTCATTAGTTATCATAACTTATGACGTATGTCAAGGTTCACTCATTGAAACCTAGATGGAACAAAGTAATATATATGATGTATTAACAACCTGCTCAATCAGGTAGGTGACATGGTTAAGTCCATATTTCAGAACAATAGGCTTCTTTGCCTCAACAGTTTTTCCTTCAGATTCCTCTTGAGCTCTTTTCAGAAGACGTTCCCTCTTTGCAGCTTTGTCTTCGGGCCTATACTTCAGAAGCAACTTGAAGAGACTTGTAGCTGCAAGCAGAATTGTCCGTGGTGTATGAGTTTATCCACAAAACGATATGGTTTGAAAACAGTAGTAAAAATCATTTAATACTTGAGACCTCCTCTACAACTCCACCTTCTAAGTTTCTTATTATCAGAGCATACAAAGAACACGAATGGAATAGTTATAGCGGAAGCACTAAAATCAGTAATTGTAGAGCGACGACTCAACCATCAACACTAACGTGTACTATAGTAATCAGATACGCAACAGGATGTTCACCAAGAATCATGATAAGGGGGCATACAGGTAGAAAACCGGGAGTGTTGGAAAGCATTTTTCAGTCCTAGAGGTGTAAGCAGTAGGAAGTGAAGGTATGTTCATCGACCCAACAATACATTTTATAGAAATCTTAAGAATTTACATATCTACTTACTTGATCAAACCAATCAACTAAAAAAAATCCTAGACTATTACATTACTCAAGCAACAAGCAATAATAATGGCTGGGTCATACCTAGGTTCTTGTCCAGAGTCTTGGTGAACTGGTTAAGTGCTGGTGGGACCTTCAAACGTTGCTTAAGGATCCTCTTCTTCCTCTGGATACGAACAACCTTGGGCCACTTAACAAATCGGTGCAGATCTCTCTTAGGAGGCAAAGCCCCACCAATACCAAACTGTTTGGTACGCTTCTCAAATAGTGGGTTCACAACCTTCTCCTAAAGACAGAAATTGGAGAAAATATTCAGTAACACACAAGTTACATCCAAATTTTTATAAGATACAACTTCATAAACAAATGAAAGATTGAAGAGTGATAGAACATACAGTTTTCTTCTTGGCAAGTGCTGCCGGTTTCACACCTCTCTTCGGGGCCTGCAAGACAAAAGAATATAAGTGAATTATAACAAATGATACCAAACAAAAAGTAGCAATGATTCTGATCATGTCCCAAAGTTTAATGGTGTGAAAACAAATCACATTTCGCAAATGAGACAACCCAAGTGCCATCCAAAACAAACAAATCACATTTCGCAAATGAGACAACCCAAGTGCCATCCAAAACATGCGTTCCGTGAATGATTGAAATCATTACATTTACGGATCTTTGTAACAAAAAATCGCAACAGAAAGCTGCGGAAACAAACATTTGAATTCTATTTAATTGGATGAACAAATGAATTAAAATTCATAATTCAAAAAATCTTCGAACACAGTGAGCACCTAGCAGCCTCCCACATCGTGATTAAATACACATTTCCGGGGGTCTCCCACATCGTAATTAATCCTGGTATTCCGCCTTTCGGAAAACAAATTCTCAGCAACTGGTTTCCAACATAGCCCTTAAGAAATTATTATGTCAACTACTAATCTCTTTTTTCACTGAGACACCTCACTAATCCCACTATTACTTACACACAGAGACACACATTCATCAAATATAAACATCAAAAGAGATTAGCTTAATCATACAAATTAAAACGAACAAACACTATATTTTAAATTAATTAAATCAATTTTCAAGCCCACAGATTATCTGATAATCTACATTTCACACCAACGAATGAAAAATCAGCAAATACAGGCCTCAGGCATGCATACATACATACATACAACTGAAAAATAGCCGATTAGAGCACACGATTCGAGAAGAAGGAGATGAAATTAGGGTTTGGAGTATACCATTTTCGGGTTGGTGAGATCTTCAGTGGCCTTCTGGGGTTTACGGCGAATGAAACCCTAAAACTAAACGGAAGCTCTCGGGGTGGCGCTGAGTGTGAACTACATATAAGTGGCCCAATTGCGGAACTTGGGTTTTCATCCGATTAGTATTGGATCGGGTCGGATCTACTGGGAGTGTTCGTCTCGAGTTTGTGCTGCTTTTGGGGCGGGCCGCAATCGTGGGCCTCATTTATCTTTTTGAGTTGGGCTTCTGTTTGTGTTGATCCAATCTGAGTTGACTATATGGTTTTGAGATAAAAGATATGAAATGGGGCCGTTGACCACAAAAAACTTGTGAGACAATCATAGATTCATAACTGAGACGGGTAATTTATCAGCCAAAGATTCTTCTTACGGTTAGATCCAACCTTCTAATCATTGCAAAAAGGAAAAGGAGTTTCACGTCCTTCCCTTTCGGGATGGGAGGATTAGGAAAATTGTTATGATTGCAATTTTTCACCATACTTTTAGATAAAACATGAAAAAAGAGGCTTGTATGGAACGGTTTTTCTGTTCTCGCACAATCAAAGGAGCAATCTCACAGTTCTTGGTTTGTGAAAAAATGTTGTTAGGTGATTCGTTTTATTTTTAGGAAAACTAATAAAAATGGTTTGAAAACTTTGAGTTTTAATGATAAGGACAAAATAAAGGGTAAAGTGAATAGTACCAGAATTGACTTTTGAGTGTAAAAATGTAATTTTTCGTTAAAGTGAAACCTAAATTTGTTTTCAAGAGACAAATGTCAATATAATGGTAAAGGGTACGGATGGATTCAGTTATTACCAAATTACTTGTTTTCTTTTTTAGAGACTCACTAAATACATCAACATCTTCTAAAGTAAATGGCTAAAGCCATATGAGGTTTGTCCAACTCAAATTACAACAAAAAGTTATAACTTCAAGTATGTTTTACCTAACGATGAACTTACTAGTTACAATTGTAAAAAGCGTAAAAAACATCGGCCTTGAATAACTAATGCAAAACTCCTTAACAACAGTAATTGCTAGTTTTGTTCTCCCAACCAAAGTGCTTAAAAAACCGGTTAGTTATGCATCCAAGATCCGACCGTGATCGAGAAAACACAAAATTGAAATCCAGATTAAAAAATGTGGAATCTCCAACCCACAATGACCAAATTGACCACATCACCATGGACACGTGGCAAACACCCTATGAAATTTTTTGGGAGTCTAGTGAGTAGCTTACAAGTAGGAGTGTAGTAGTAAAAAGACAGGATTTTGAAAATTCTTCAATTATATTTAATTATTGTATATTGTGCAGTTAGTTTTTGTTAGGTACTTTTTATATTTAATTTAAATAAAAAGATTTATAATAATTTTCGATCGCATGATATACGATAAACGAATATAATTAGAGGATTTTTAAAATAATCACAAAGAATATTTGGAGAAAAATCTTATTCGATTTAAATTAAAATTTACAATAATTTTCAATCGATATACGATAAACGAATGTAATTAAAAAATTTGTAAAATCTTGACGAAGAAAATCCGGAGAGAAATCTCATTCGAGACAGAGCCCCGCTGTCTCATAATTTTTGGCATGAAATTTTGAAACCCTCCCTCCCTTTACAATTCCACAGCCCGCCCAATCTGCCCCGAAAATTCCAAAATTAAAGCCCCAGATTTTTCAATTCCCCCCAAATTCCCAAACCCTAATTTGCTAAATTGCACCACCCGTCCCTCTCTCAGATTCAGATTCAGATTCACATACCCTAGTACCCCCTCCCAGCTCTGTGATTTCTAGGTTTCCAATTCCCAAACCCACGAATCTAGGGTTTTAACAATTCTCCGTCGAATCCTGATCCCTGATTTGCTGTTCGGTTCCATGGCGTCCGAAGTCCTAGAGGAGAAGAAACCCGAGGACGAAGCTCCGGTGGCGGAGAAGCCGGAGGCTGAGGCCGAGGAGGTGACGAAGGAGGAGGCTAAGGAAGAGGAGCAAGAGAAAGAGGAAGAGAAGAAGGAGAATGTTTCGGAAGCTTCCGAGAAGGTCACTGAGAAGGAGGAGAAAGTTGTTGAAGAAGGCCAAGAGGAGAAGGAGAAAGAGAGTGAGGAAACTCCGAAGAAGACTACGAGGGGTCGAAGGGCTAGCTTGAAGAAGGTGGAGAACGACCAGACCGAGTCGAAAAAAAGAGGCAGGGACTCGGCTGCGAAGAAGAGTAAAGAAGCTAAGGCGGAGAAGAAAGAGAAGGAACCGGTGACTCCGGTGAGTGAGAGGCCCACAAGGGAGAGGAAGCTAGTTGAGCGCTACTCAGCTCCAGAGAGTGGGCGGTCTTCCGGGACTAAATCCTTGAGCATTGAGAAGGTATGGTGGTGGGAAGAGTTGCGTTTTTTATTTGTTCCTTGTTGGTCTAATTTGAATTATGCTTGTTTTCTTTGATTTCAGGGTCACGGTACAGAACTTAAGAATATCCCAAATGGTACGTTTTGCTTAAGTTTTCAAAAGCTTTGATCTTGTTAAATTGTTTGTTGGTATGGTTGAATTGCTGAAATATAGTGGTACTTTTGGCTTCGATTCATCCGTCTAGTGTTATTGAATCTTAAGTTGTTGTAGTGGATCTTAGTTTTAGATTTCGGCAAAAATTTTACATGCACATTGATCCAGCAAAAAAGAAAGCAGTTTGAATTCCCTGTAGGCTTGTAGTTCATTTGTTATTTTACCTGGATTCATGTGTAATGTGACAGTGGTTCTGTTTTAGCTTCAATTTAACATTTACGTGAACTACCCAGTTCATTTAAGACATGGGAAACGTTTTAATATTCATTGTTATTAACAAGCTAAGTGGTGGTACAAAAATTTGTTTTGATGATTTTAATTGGTTTTAAATTACAAGGTGTAGTGGCTTTCTTTGATTTGAACTTCTGTTGGATGGAGAATTGAACCTAGAGTGTATACAACCAATGAAGTGATGTTCGTCTGGCTGCTATGTACTATCCATAAACAATGAACATAAATAAGTTGGAAAACAAGAATCAAAATTTTAGTGTTATGAGTTTCATCGTGCTGTTTGTTTAGTTCTTCTAGTTAGCATTGTCGCATTTTCATCGTGTTTTCCTACACCTTTTCACATGTCCAAAAAATAATTATATGTTGTGAGGTGGAAGTTACTAGCTCATGTTGTATGTGGGGAACTAATATAGTATGCATATAAATTGTTATTCACTTATCTTCAAATTTTTTGTTACCGCAGCCTGGCCTATTTTTGTCTGATATTTGAACTGTTTCAGTGGCCTTCAAGATGTCAAAGAGAAAAGCAGATGACAACCTTCAATTACTTCACACAATTCTTTTTGGAAAAAAAGCTAAGGTGACCTTTTGTTTGTGTCTGCTTTTTATTTAGTGATTTCAGGTGCTTTTTATTCATTTTGTCTATGGTAGTCTTATCATGTTCTGATGTGTTTTAATTGTTGATGTTCTTGTGCAGCCTCATAGTTTAAAGAAAAATATAAGTCAGTTTTCAGGTTATGTGTGGGTTGAGAATGAGGTATTAATGTTTTATGCTCACCCCCTTGATCAATTTTGCATATTCTGCTGGGTCTTCTTGGATATTCACGCAGTACAATATTATCGCAACGCTCACTCTTATTATTCTTTTTTTATCTGTTTGCAGCAGGAAAAACATCGGGCAAGGGTAAAGGAAAAGATTGATAAGTGTGTTAAAGAGAAGTTGATGGATTTTTGTGACTTGCTTAATATTCCGGTTAAGGGCACTACAAAGAAGGTAAATATTGCAAGAAACGTTTTTTATATTGCTTGAAAAGTTGATGGGTGATCCCTAATCTGACAGGCTGTGCTTATAGGAAGATCTTTCTGTCAAGTTATTAGAGTTCTTGGAGTCGCCACATGCTACAACTGATATTTTGCTTGCTGAAAAGGAACAGGTTCTGTTTCTTTCCCACTGTTTTTTACTTGCTCTATGTGCATTTTCACATTGCTTGTTAACTCATGGTTCATCTCTGAGTTTCAGAAAGGGCAAAAGCGGAGAAGGAAGGCTACACCGAGTAAGGCTGCAGGTTCTGGGGAAGCATCACCAGAAACATCAGCCAAGGTGTGTATTCGTTAGTCAATATTAAATTATGAATTTCTCACCAACGCCATGGATGTAGGAATATTTTTTCCTGATGCATTAGTTAATCCATTTTCTCTTTTTATTTTATTTTTTATCCCTGTGTTAAATGCATGGTTGTGCTCCGTGTTGTAGTATGGATTTATACCCAAGTATTCGACCTAGAGAAAAATAATTATTTACTTCTTGTTTGCCTGTAGTTTGCTGATTAGATTGATTTACTTGTTGAACTTTCTCCTATTCTCATTGATACTCTGATTATGATACTTTGGCAATGCACTTTGCATTTGATGATGATGTATTGCAATGCATATGGCTTTGCCACTGGGTCATGCATTTTCTTCTCATGTTGATGCTTTGTTGTCTAACTGTGTGCCTTCTTTCTTGATAGAAACAAAAAGAAACACCCAATTCTGACAAAAAGCAGGAGTCATCCAAAGCTGATGAAGAGGAGGATGATGACAAAGTTGAAACTTCAGATGTGAAGGATGGCTCCGGTGAAGATGATGACCACAATATGGTTAATGAAGAAAGTGACCCCGAAGAGAAATCTGATGAAGAGCAAAAAGAACCAAAGGACCAGGTTTCGAGTCCAAAAAGTTCATCCAAAAAGACTCTAAAAGAAGGCTCAAAGGCTAAAGCTGGTAGCAAAACAACACCTTCTAAGAAGAAAACCCCAGCAAAATCTGCAAAAACTCCTACAGAATCTGCGAAGAAATCTAGTTCTACTTTGAAAAGAGGTGCAACTGATGCTGAAGGAGCTTCTGGCTCAACAACTAAAGCAAAGAGATCAGCGAAAAAACAGAAGGCTGAGAAGGAAAGCCCAAAGGATACCAAGGAAAAAGCCACTGGCAAAAAACAGTCAAGCAAGTCCCCAGCCAAGGCTCCAGCAAAGGATCAAGGTGATTTTCTTTGTGTTTATTTGCTGTGGATTCTCCCTACTTAGTTTGATACTTCGATATCGGCTTGTGGATCTGTTCCATAAAATGCTTATGTCTTCAGAATTTTAGGAGTTTCTCTTTTGATTGTATCAAATTCGTGCATGAACTAGGAAAAGGGAAAGCTAGCAAGAAACCGAAGCCAGAGCCCACAAGAGATGATATGCATGCAGTAATTGTTGATATTCTGAAGGAAGTAGACTTCAATACTGTAAGTTTCATTATTGCAACATGACATTGAGTGGATGGTTGAAGATGCGTTAGTTCTGTTATTAAACACTTCCTCATTTACGTTGTGCAGGCAACTTTATCGGACATTCTCAGGCAACTTGGTAAGGTTCCTTTCTGTGTGCTTCATTTTTATTTTCATAACCTACTCTTTTATTTAGCTAACTGTATAATCGTGATTTACTTCCCAGGTATCCACTTCAGTGTTGATTTGATGCATAGAAAAGCAGAGGTGAAGGCAATAATTACAGATGTAATTAACAACATGACTGACGAGGAAGATGAAGGCGAAGAAGCAGAGGAGAATGCGGAAGCTGGTGATGACTCAGACAAGGATGAAGAAAAGGATGACGATGGCAAGGACAACGATGATGCTTAAATCATAGTTGGCCAGAGCTTATACATGACCGTCGCATGCTGTGCATTAACCAAGTAATTTATACTTTTCTTCAGAGGTGTGTGCCATCAGCAGTTTTTAAGAATCGATACCTTTGGGGATACCCGGGCCCTGTACCATATTATTTAACTTCTTTGTAGTGTTGAGCTGACCGCAAATTCATATGTTAGGTTTGTTTTTGTAAGTTAAACCCCTTCCTATGAGAGTTGTTTAGCTGTAATCATGACTTAGTTTTCACTTTTAAAAGAGTAGTAAGTGGGTTTCTTTTTCCTAATCTCTGCTTTCCCCCTCATTTAGTTTCTTTGACTTCGCTAATTGAGATGAGATCGGAGTTTAGAGACTTCAACGATTTCGTATTGATGGATACAGATTTCCTCATCAGCAAAGCCGGTGTCAAAAGCTTATGCTGGAAAATTTGATCAAATCCGGTTGGGGCATGAGTTAATTGGGCGGACACAGTTGAGCTCGACTAGCCCATGAAGCCGCCTTTGCGGTTCTATGCTGGACAAGCCCATGAAACCGCCTTTGCGGTTCCATGGCTCGACGGTTGCCTGCCTTATCTTAAATATGAAATTTGGCCAAGAAAGTTCAAAACGGTTCCTGGAGGGCTAATTCTATGAACCTAATCTCTCAAAACGATTTCAGACAATGGAAATGAGTGAGAAGTCAATTCTAACTAATTAATCTCTCCGGTATTTAAGAATTGACTTGGCCAAACTTCCTATACAAAGCATGGGTCAATTCTTACGTTCACTACCATATCGATTACGTTAGATTAATTTATATTTTGAGATTTGTGCAATAGATAAATTAAATCAAATTCATCTAACGATAATCCTGACCACCACTTTAGGGTGGTGGGCAAAAATATATCTAGTTTGGCTCCAAAGAAAATTTTCTTGCCTATACAAGACATGGATCTTAATAAAGTTGTAAAAGCAGCACGAGCAAAGGGTAACTAAAGCGGACAAGTCCGCACAAACAACTAAAAAACTCACAACACCAAAATTTAGCATATCTAATATTCAAAACCACATATCAAAACAACCCAAAACCCTAAATGAATCATAACTACCACCACAAATCAAAATCATGCCGCCATAGAAGCCATTGCATCTAGACAAGAAGAACATGCATAATGCATATTAGGAAATAATCAATCTCCATTGATCCAACTGCGCATAATAGCATATAAGAGTCCCATAATAGCGATTAAAGTCGTCATCATACAAAGTTGGCCAAAACACATGGACAAGCCGCAACAAAATCTTTCAAATCAGAGTAGTTTATTTATTTTCTGCTTTTTTTGTTAATTGGGCTTTGGCAATCTCCATTTTATTGGGCGAATTTGTTGATTTTCTAATGAGCCTTCCTCTTTCAATGAAATTACTTGCTTTGTTTTCGGAAAAAAACAAAAAAAATGTGGGCCAACCTTTTCTAAAACTGATGAGTTTATTGCTTTCTTTCTCGCTTGAGGTGTAACCAAGATGAAAATTTACATCCATTATTCACATCTTTCGATCACGATGAGTATTTTACATTTCACTTAAAATTGTCGATTGACGAGCTTTTTTTCGGTCAACATGAAATGTATATGTATCAGAATTACACATGTTCATGTACACCACCAACTTTCCATGGACTATTTGCATCATTTCCAGCTCGAAACAAAATTAGATGGATTTTTTTAGGAATCGACTTTTCTCCCTATAAATTTTCTTAATCCTTCAATCGTGGCCATTAGTTTCTAGCATGTGGTTTAGAAATAACAATGCCGCTATTTTTTTATTCAAGAGAAAGAGAATTCGAACTTAAGACCTCGTCGTATAAAAACGGCTACACAAAAAATTAGTATTGGTCTCAGCAATAATAATAATAACAATTAATGATTGTAGCAAACACTAAATCCATAAAATAGGCAATTTACACCACAGAAAAAAAATTTATACACACCCCAACAACATCAACCAAACCTTAAAGAGCTGCAGAGCAGATAATATGCAGCCCCGAGCGTCCTTTCCCATCTGAAATGGAATCTGCAAAATCTGAAGAAACCATTTGTCATTCACTTTAGGTGTTTTAAGTTAGTACTTACTACAAGGATGTTTGTGTGTGATAGGGGCATATTAGTGTGTTGACCTTAAAAACTACCAAGCCTACGTGGTGCGCAGACCGATTAATTAATAAATTCTGTCCTTTAGTTGTGTGCGGGGCATGCCAACTCGTTAACTGAGTAATTAATAAGCTAATTACGTCATTTGGTTGTGTGCGGGGCGTGCCAACTAGTCGGCCGAGTTCGGCCGGGAAGTAAAATATGTTGATGTGGCGTTGGGCGCAATGCTAACTTCTTGATCTTGTGACTGCGGCCGAGGAAGGAACACATATCGGCCTTCAAGTTCTAGAGCCTAAAGACAAGGCTCCTAATTCTGCGAAGTTCAATATCAAATTCGGCTTTCAATGTGCCGAATGTAGTAAAATGGTAACACCTCACTTCGCCGAGAAGGCTGATGCGGTGACCTCTATCAACAAAGACTCAAAAATCCTTGTCGATCAAGACTTGGATAGGTAATCAGTCGGCCGAGAAGCAATGTTGTTTATCCAAACTGAAGATGTCGTCGGTTGCCTTCACAGTGCTATTTATCTAAATTGAAGATGTGTTGGCGGAAAAAGAAAATAAAAATCTCAAGATTGTTGAGAGATTTTGTGTAGAGAGAGAGTTTATGTAGGGCAGTTTGTATGTTGAATTGGAGAGGCTTTTTCCATTGCCACTGCCTTTGTATTTATAAGAACGCAAAAGTTTGATGACCACATAACCAATTGTTGCCGTAAATCCACGTTCACTATAATATTCCTGAGAATATTGTATTTGAAAGCAACTATATCCACGCGGAAGCCATCTTTGTCTCTTTATTTTGTGCAAATCAATCCTAATCCAAGTATTTAATGGCCTCCAAGTGTTGGAAAGTAATTAGCATGCAATTTTATCTTCTAGCCATGCATCTCAACCAAGGCATCTTGATCTTTCTACCAAGTCTTTCATCTCACTGACCACATCATGATCCTTATCCAAACAAGAGACCACACGCAGCTGATTACTTCAAAATTAGATGGATTCCAAATCTTTTAATTAATTCCCACCAAAAAGAGTTTGATTAACTTAGCATCCCTCTGATGTCATGGTTATCATCCCAATTGCAGTCACGTACCAAGTTGGACTTCCATCTTTATCCTGTGCAATCTGGAGAGCAATCAAGACTCAGTTTAAATAATACACATAAAAATGTATATTAACCCTCATTGCAGCTCTTGGACTCCTCGCTAACCCGCCATGCAACCGATAATTCTTCAATATCGTCATGGTAATTCAACCAAGATAACATTAATCTTCAATATCAGATCCAACGGGCTCAAAATTCTACTCATTCTACGGCCTCGATTGCTTAGGCCGATAGTGTAAAATTGGGTCCAAACACAGTGACAAAGCGTTTGAGCTTACTGTAAAGAAGAAGAACCAACATTGATGTTTCCTGAATCCGAAACAGAGAACAGAAAACCTAATTCCATTCACCATCTGCATTATTTCCCTCTCGAAACATAATTAGATGGAGTTTTTCTAAGAAATTGGTTTACTCTCAACTATTT
Source organism: Pyrus communis (assembly GCF_041283825.1). Classification (NCBI taxonomy): domain Eukaryota; kingdom Viridiplantae; phylum Streptophyta; class Magnoliopsida; order Rosales; family Rosaceae; genus Pyrus; species Pyrus communis. Next base: position 5,990,042 of record NC_142570.1, read on the forward strand.
TCTCCTAAAACCTTCTTAGTCTTTCAATCTTGGTAATCCACTCCTGCATACGTGTTTCGGATATTCTTGTTTCGTTACCAGCAAGAAACGAGTTCGAACTTGAAATCTCTTAACATATGGTTAAGATGAGAAAACCAAAACATTAAGAAGTAGTTGGTCTCAGTTTTGTTGTTTTAAACTTAAACAAATATTGTGATAAGCTTGTAGCTCAACTAATTAGGGTGTTTCCCTTAAACTCGAGTCTTGGGTTCACATTATGATTGAGGATGTCCAGATTTCCTGTCCTTTTCTTTTTCACTTGTTCACTTTATCAAAATCTACAGATTAGTCAACATTATCCTTTTTAGAAATTTGATCTGCCTACTTTTAAGGTGGAGTTTATAGCTGAGCAAAGAATTGTTCCGTATTTTTAATTAACCATGTGTTATTTAAAGATTGATTGAAAAGTTCCATCCAACTAGGTATATTTTTGTGTTTAATATACTAATTCCTATAATCTAAAGCAATTTCTTGCAGAATAAACAATGAAGATGTCTTATTAGGCTACAAACTCATAGCGTCGGTGGCAGAATATTTAAGTTTGATGCAAAATTTAGAGTCGTGTGATTACGATTTATAAGAATATCATATCATTCCAAAGTAGGGCTAACTTTTTTTTTTTTTTTTGACAAGCAACAATAGAGAGATTTCATTAACACAAACCAAATTTACAAGAGGTGTCAAATGAGTACATAATCGGGCAGATCCATTAAGGGACCTGGATGGCTGTGAGGACCACCCAAGTTTGGGCATGTGGTGGAGGAGAGAGTGCAGCGTGTCGCCGGCTGAAGGTTCTGCAAATGATTAACAAAGGAGACGAAGATTTTTATATTTTATTAAAAAACTGTCAAAACGACGTCGTTTTTAGTCAAGGCATTTAAAAAAAATTGAAAGCAAGTCTTTTTACTAAGTTACTTGAGGGAGACCCTTTTTAATTAAAAGAAAAAAGCCTACTCTCTTTCTTCCTACCGAGATCTCCACTCAATCTCATTTTGCATTCACTTTCTCTAATTGAGTACGTAATTTCCAGTTTCAATTCCCTTTTACTCTAACCCCACCCAATTGGTCCCCAGACCACCACTAGCTATTCCACGCCTCCACCTATCTCCTCTCCACATCCACCACCTAGTTCACTTCTTTCCAGTCCCCACCACCAATTAATACCCTAATTTCCAAGTTTAAATAAGTTTCTCATTTTAGTCTAACTTAATCATATAGGATGTTAAACTTGATGTGTATTCTAAATTTATAATAGATTATAATTATTGTTAATTTGTTATAAAACCTCGTCGTAGATAAATTTAGTCTTTGTAGCTTGTAATGCTGTTTGTAAAAAGTAATGAATGAAAAGCTGGTATAGGGATCGGTAAGGGGGAGGCGCTAGGTGAGGGAAAGGGAGGGGGAGAAAGGCGAGGTGGGGAGAAGGGAGGCAAGGCACGAGGGTAAGGGAAGCAGAGGAGAGTGGTGGCGCGGTGTATGGGAGGGGAAGAAATAGACGACAAGGAGGCCTCAAATGAAAGGGTAGAAGGTTGCCACCGATCCTAAGTTGGAGCAAGGAGCCATTGACTGTGGTTTTCAGATCTAGGGGTATATTGGAAGAAGGGAGTTCAAAAGAGAGAGTCAGGGAGGATAAGGTTTAACTTTTTATGTGAGTTGCATTGGATGGCTTCCATCTTTTTTTTTTTTTTTTTTGGAAAATTTTATTCGAACCCATACAATCTATTGCATAATTACCATTAAGTATAAGATGAAATTAACAATATAACTAAAATTGATCAATAAACCCACACCCAATGCAATAACTTACTAACTTAGCATCACGCAATCTTAAGATCAACCCCTAAGACTTGCAGGTAAAACAGTACTGAAATTAATGAAATTGTGTTTTTGAGCATTGGAAGTATACTGGCGATATCGTAAGATTGAAATTAATGAAGTTGGGATAGGGCCTGCTGGTGAATTAAGACAACCTTCTTGCCCTACCCAGAAGCTACCTTGGCCATCTCGTGAGCTTGGAGAGTTTCAGTGCCAGAATGAGGATGAACTGGTGACCATCTTGGCTACTCAATTTGTAGTATACTTCCAATCCTGGAAAACATAATTTCATTGATTTCCTTATACTTCCGATAAATTTTATTGCAATATACTTTCAGTCCTCAAAAGCATAGTTTATTGTAGTATACTTCCAATAAACCATCATTTCATATTTCAAGGTCAGAACCTGTAAACCATTCATGAATACTGATTTTTGGTTTTTATGTTTTAAATAGGTGTAAAAATAAATTTATGTATTGAATTGAGTTTTTGAGGGTAGTTTAGATAGTAAATTTGGGTTTAAAGAGATATTGATAGCTTAATTAAAAATAATATGGGTGTAGAGAGTAAGTTGGGTATAGAAATAGGTTATATGTGTTCAAATAAAATTTCCCTTTTTTTTCTTTTCGAATATTTGATTTATCTTAATTCTAATCTTTACCGTCACAATGTGAGTTCCACTAAGATCAAATAGCAACATTGAACGAAATCCAAGATTAGTAATTGAAAAAAGTTGAGGTTATACCATAAAATTAGTTCTTCAAATGTGGAGAGTGGCCCAACTTCTTGTAAGGACATGTAACCTGACTCTGATACAGAAGAAAAGTTAAGGTTCCATCGTAAAACCAATTGGCACTAGCCTAACTCCTTATAAGCACATGTAAATTGTAATGCCTCTTAATTTTTCGTTGCAAGATTCTCTCTCATTCATTTTTTCATTAGAAGATCCCAACCCAAATCTAATTGAAACTTCCTAGATTTGAACTCTGTGATTCGTTGATACCTCTAAGCAAGCCATTGTGAGCTGTTCAAATTCCAATCAAGATCCGTAATTAGTCATATATTAATGCCAATGAGTTCATATAATTTGACTCTAATCATGCTGCAGGAGATATTTTGGGTTTTAATATTAAGAGCAAGTGTACCAAGCAACCTAATGTAACTTCTAGATGCCCACCACACCAACCCTAACCCCTTGATCACTCTTCCCTACACCCAACTCCATTGCCGGTATGTTCCGGTCAATATACAGCAGCCGTTCCCACAGCTCAATCTGCAGAGAAAGATCACCAGAGTCCAAAATACTTGGATAAGACTTCAAACTTTATGAGTTAGCAATAAATAAAGAAAATGGTTTCTTGGACTCTTTCTTTTTCTTAGAGAGGGGCTATTCCACTAAAAGTGTTTTGCGTATAAGCCCCCACCAAATTCCTTTTGATGCTGCAGAACTTTCATAACCAAAACAATCAATGGCGTGGTAGCAAACAATAAATTCATAAACTAGTGAATTGAAAATACAGAAAATATATAACCACAGAGCTGCGGCCTACAGGAACGTATAATATGTAGCCCCATTTGCTCCCTATATAAATTACAACCCCATTCGAAAGGGATTACAAAATCTGAGTTTTCATCATAACCTCACACCTTGATATCTTTCATTCAAGCATTGCAGGTACACGTCAATTTGTAGTTCTTATTCCCTTTTCGCGTTTCTTACTTTTAAAGCTAAGTTCTTGGTTACATACACATATTTACAGTTATTTTTTGGACATGACGTCTGTTCTTTCTTAAAGAGTGGACACGTTTTTCTTACTTTTCTAGATTATACAAAGGTGTGTTGAGTGATGGGGGATACCAGTGACCATACCTTTGAGCTTATTGTAAAGAAGGAAGAACCTACTCTGGTGCCTCCTGAATCCGAAACGGAGAAGGGTCTGTACTACCTCTCGAACCTGGACCAGAACATTGCGGTCATAGTCCGAACCATGTACTGCTTCAAATCGGATTCAAAAGGGAACGAAGAAGCTGCGGAAGTCATAAAGAATGCATTGTCAAAAATTCTTGTTCACTATTACCCTTTTGCAGGAAAGTTAACTATCAGCGCAGAAGGGAAGCTGATTATCGATTGCACAGGAGACGGTGCTATGTTTGTTGAAGCTGAAGCCAACTGCGAAATGGAAAAGATAGGTGACACAACAAAGCCTGATCCTAAGACTCTTGGGAATCTGGTTCATGATATTCCTGGTGCCAAGAACATACTTGAGATTCCTCTTTTGACAGTTCAGGTTCGATTTTCCAAAAATCTCCATGCCTTTTTTCCCCTTTGAGAGATAATTTTGCTCATCCACCATTGATGGTCAACATCTCACTCAACACCGTCACATGTTAAATATGACGAGTATTGAGTAGGGCTAATGCTGCGTCATGGTCATACCCTTTAATTTTGTAAGAATATATCCCCTCATAAAATGATGTCAAGTGCTTCAAAATAGATCACAAAATTTAGAACCTAAACTTTAAGCATAATACTATCAGCATCACTTTTTTCAGATTAAATATTGTGTACTTTTGATGCACTAGAGTAACAAGTTGTTGTGAGCAATGTTATAAGGATAATATTAAGGAGGTCAAAATTTTAAACTAAATTCGTAAAAATTGTTAAGCACAAATCAAGCGATGAGAAGAGACATAGTGCCTAAGGGCTTTGGCAGGCCATAGGCAGTTTTTTTTATTTTTTTTTATTTTATTTTTATTTTTATTTTTTTTTATATTAATAAACTTGTTATATATTATAAAATATAAATATATGTGTAATATTTTAGTAATATTTCTATTGGTTTTGTGTGGGGCCTCATTTTTTAACAAAATCTCTGCCGATGCCTAGGCCGCTTAGGCACCGCTTAAGGCCATCTCCAACGAAGAGTCCAGGGGGTCAAAGGGGTTGAAAATAGCCCAAAAATTGTCTCCAACCGAGGGCTAGGTCAAAGGTCTCGTGGGGCCCACTAGACAAAAAAGGACCAAAGGGCCAATCGGCTAGCCTAAAGCAGCCAGCCAGCCTTGGGCCGGGTCAGAATTTTCATTATTTATGTCGGTTATATCTGACAATATTGTACTTATTTCTGTCGGTTATATCCGACAATAATGGTAAGCCAAAATTTCAAATACAACGGCTAGTTACCGTTGGATTCAAATTTTTTTTTATTTTTTTTATGAATTTAATTTGTAGTTTTTAGATATAAGTTGTAGTTTTTAAATTTAAATAATAAATTATGTTTGGCCCTATGACCCTTTGGCCCTTGGTTGGAGACGGTTTTTTGTAACATGTCTAAAACGAGCCTTTTGGCCCTCGGTTGGAGATGGAGGCAAATATAGCCATGTACTGTTCATTAAAATATTAATATCTTGGAGGGCCAGAGGACTAAAACGAGTCATTTGGCCAGCCTTCGGTTGGAAATGGCCTAATAGCCTTGCTGATTTATATTTTTCAGGTGACTAAATTCACATGTGGATGGTTTGCTCTAGGGCTATGTATCAACCATTGTACGTCTGATGGTATCTCTGTAATGGAATTTATCAATTCATGGGGGGATACCGCAAGAGGCTTGCCGCTCAAGGTTGTGCCATTTCTTGACAGAAACATACTCAAACCCAGAAACCCACCAAAGATAGAGTTTACTCATGACGAATTCCTTCAGATCAAAGACATATCGGAAAACTCCAAGCTCTATGAGGAAGAAGAACTGCTATACAGCACCTTCTGTTTCAACCCCGAGAAGCTCGAAAAGCTGAAGAAAATGGCCATGGAAGATGGGGTTCTTGAAAACTGCACAACATTTAAAGCGCTCTCCGCTTTTGTGTGGAGAGCTAGAACTAAGGCCTTGAGAATGAGACCGGATCAAAAAACGAAGCTCCTTTTCGCCGTTGATGGCCGCTCAAAACTTAAGCCACCAGTACCAGAAGGGTACTTTGGGAATGCAATTTTGTTGACACATGCACTGTGCAGTGCTGGGGAGTTACTGGAAAATCCGTTGTCATTTGCAGTTGGGTTAGTTGATAAGGCGGTTAAAATGGTGACGAGCAGTTATATGAGGTCGGTGGTCGATTACTTTGAAATGACAAGAGCTAGGCCTTCTTTGGCAGCAACCCTTTTGATAACAGCTTGGTCCAAGCTTAGTTTCCACACAACTGACTTTGGCTGGGGAGAGCCTGTGTTTTCAGGGCCGGTGGGTTTGCCTGAGAAGGAAGTAAGTTTGTTTCTACCTCGTGGAGAAGACAGGAAAAGCATAAATGTGCTTTTGGGTTTGCCAGCTTCTGCTATGGAGATCTTTGAAGATCTGACGAGGCAGATTTAAGAGGGAAGAACTTAATTACATACACCTAGATGTGTGACATCTCAGACTAATAATACAATGTCATATATGTTTCAATTGTCCCACGTGATATTGTATTATTAGTTCCAAATGTCACAATAACATTCTAGGGTGTAATCCTATCTCGATTTAAGGAGAATGAGAACCAATAATATTAAAAACCCTAATCCAAAACCAAGATTTGAAGAAAGAAATCTTGGGAATAAAAGGGTGGTAGTAGAAAGAAATTGCAAGTTTATTGTGCATATTCGTAACTTTATCTCTATTTTATGTGTTTCATGTTATCAGGCCAACATCTGAATCAGATTTTCTTTTCAATAACTACTACCATTTGCTTCTACTCATCATATCCATACCATTAATAACTAAGAAAGCTTCATTTTGTAGCAAACATTGACTTGAATTTCACCCATGATGATCATTGATAGCACCTTCATGTAAACAAGTGGGGTGTGTGAGTGTGTAGGGTATGATCCTAATACCAAGAGAAAACAATCCCAGATATTGCTATGATCAGTCGTCAACATGCATTCATACGATATAAAGAATGAACTCTACCAAGATTTGTATTTTTGTTGAATTTTTCTTAATAAAAAAAGCTATCATTTCTCTTAAAATAAAAACTTAAGCTTCGACTCTGCTGATCTGATAACTGAGATTTTGGCAAGTCGACGAAACAAGTTCTAACTAAAGGAAGCAATAATTGAATATGAACCGTTTGATCGATCGAAAGGCTAGAGCCCGGCAACAAACTCCCGCCATATAAACCTCATCATTATATTAGCCCCAGCGTAGATAAAGGTTGATGGGAGATAATAGGAGCTCCACAGTTCTTATTTCTGGGTGGAGATTTCCTTTCCTCTGTTAAAACAATATGTTTGAGAGAAGATAGTGGTCCGGTGAATGGTGGTCAATGAATCAGAAGCGGCTCATGACCACCAGGAAACGGGTGACAGAAGCAAATTGAAGAGGATTCATGATCTCGGGATTGTGACTAAGAAATGGAAGATAGCAACCAAAGTGCTGTTCTTGATGGAAATTCTGAAAAAAAAAGCCTCAAATTATCATTACTGTCAGGCAATTGGATCAGTACAGCAGCCAGATTAGTCTCCCAAAACCCCACAGGGTGTCTGATTTTATTAAAAAATCGCCAAAACTCTGAAAATTGTGGAAGGGTCAGAGGGATTTTATGGTGTGGGATGACCAAGCAAGGTGAGGACTTGGTAAAAGAGGAGGACATGATACTTGAGGAAAATCAAGATATCGCAGCCGAATTCGTGACACACTTTCTTATGATGTCTGTTGATAAAAGGCTGGCATTGGACAAGATTGTCCATTTCAGGAGGGATTTTGCTCTGCCAGTTGATGTCAAGACTAATTGGTTGCACAAATATCCCCAACATTTCAAGGTGGTTAAAGATAATGAGGCAGTTGAGCATTTGGAACTTGTTAACTGGAATCCTGCGTGAGCGATAACCGAGCTAGAGAAAAAGACAACGGGGATCACTGGGGCCAGTGATGATCATGTCCCGGGCTTGCTTTCGCTCTCTTTTCCGTTAAAGTTCCCCCCGAATTACAAAAAGGCAAGGAGCAATTGATCATTTTCAGAAAAGGTCTTACTTATCTCCATATGCAGATGCCAGGGGACTCAAAGCTGGCTCTAAAGAATTTGACAAGAGGGCAGTTGTTGTCATGCAATAGCTGCTTAGCTTTACTGTTGAGAAGAGATTGGTGACTGATCACCTGACTCATTTTCAACGCGAACTTGAAATGCCCCAGAAGCTTATGAGGCTTCTACTGAAGCAATTTGTCATCTTCTATGTTTCGGAGAGGGGAAGAGGTTTAGCGTGTTCTTGAAGGAAGCTTACAAGGGCTCGGAGCTGATTGAGAAATGCCCCTTGGTGGTTTGGAAGGAAAAAGTCCAAAGCCTTATCGGTTACAGGGGAAAGAAGAAAATTGAAGCTTTTAGTGACATGGAAGACATGGCAGACAATGGTTTCTGTGAGAGCGATTTGGAAAGTGAGGACACCATTGAGTTGCAGCTTGAGCAAGAGGAGAAAGTGGATGACTTGGAGGCTGATTCACTTGCAGATGATTCTGAAATGGAGATTGAAGAGATCTGCAGTGCCTATGACTATGAGGATACTAAATGTCAAGGCCTACAAGGGACAGATGCCCCCACTATCAGATTTGTGAGAATTTGGTACAACAGTAAATAGTTAACCTGTAATTGAATTAGCAATTTCACTTTTTTTTTTTGGTTTTATCTTACTTGTATTGGTTTGAACTTGCCCCTGCTAAATTGAACGATGAAAAATTAGCAAACTTGGGCCTGACTACAAATCATTGTAGCTATGTTTTATGTCATGTTTTTAGATTGGAATCAGCTGCTGGATGGTTACAAGGACATCGCCAGTCAAGTTTCTTGAGCGTAGATGCCGGGACCGCGCATAAGGGCTTTCACAGTGTGGATGTTTATTGGCTAAAATTTCTTGGCCGCAATTTTCACATGCCAATCACCACGTACCTTGTAGAAAACAAAAATAAAAAAAATAAAAGAAAAGGAACAGCTCTACCACAAGAGGTTTTTCAGTGTGTTTTACAATTCATTCATGTTATGATATGCAGTGGCTAAGCCATGTATTGTTGACAGGGCCAGTCCTGAGTTTTTTGGTGCCTAGTGCGAAAGTTCAAAATGTGCCCTTTTATAATACAGAAACATATGTTTAAAATAAATATTTTGCGAGGATAATCACATGTATGTGTAAAAAATTCATCACTGGTAGCATGCAAAATGCCTTCCAATTTCTTTCATGTATGTGTAAAATTTTATTCACATCAACCAAATTATGATTAAAAACAGATAGAAAATCACATATACGCAAAACGCATTAAACACATCCAATACATCCCAATCCAATCACATATTCATCCAATCATATAAAATAACATATCCCCCTAAATTAATCTCAACTACATACCATGTGAACCACTAGGTTGTTGAAGAGAAGAGCATACAAGAGCCGGTGGTGCAACTCCGTTGACCAGTTTTGCCTTTGTTTCCCTATCCATCTTTCTCTTCTTTCTTGTTGTTCCCACCACTGTCTCCACTCACGGTGTCCGTGGTGGAACTAGTAGCCGGAGCCGAAGAAGGTTGTCCATTTGTCATTCCAATGCTTTTTTCCCCTTTGGAAATGCTGAAAAGCACCCGATTTCTCTTCATCACCATCACTATAGCCTTTAACTTGATCCTCCTGCCATTACCCTACACCTAAAAATCAATACTTTCCTCTTCTTCACCTCAAATTTTATAAGCAACCAAACAAAAGGGCAGTCACAAAATTTACTAAAATTGATGAAGGTGGAGTCTTTTTTTTTTTATACCTCTTTGAGTGGTGTATCTGGAGTTGTATGAAATCCGTGTTAATGGAATGAATTCCTAAAAAACATGCCCTTCACTTGAAGTCTGCTCAAAACACTCAGATTGTCCATGCTAGTAATCTGCGGTTGCATCTGAAATCTGCTACTTGCACCTCTCAATAGCTACAAAAAAACCCCTAATTTTGAAAACAAAAACCAGAACAATTCAAGCAAAAGAAACGAAGCTTCCGACTCAGAAAACACAAATTAAGCTGAAATTTGAAAAGGGTATGTGTTCTCTGTAGTACCTTGGGCTTGGGTAGTTGGGTGACAAGCTCCAAGCAGAGAGGGAGCTCCCTTTGAAAAACTTGAATCTTATGCCTCTCCTCCATGCCTAAAACCTGGACGACTTTTCCCCTCTAGATCCCCTTTATGTTATATTGTTTTTAAATCCCCAAAACCTGGACAAGTTATCCCCTCCAGCCTTTATTTTGGGCTTTGGAAAAAAACAAAAAAATTTATAACTAATTATTTGAATTTTGTTTTTTGGATGCCCCTTTCAAGTTTAGGCCCTGGACAATTGCCCCAATTGCACTATGCCTGGGCCGGGCCTGATTGTTGATAGGAGATGCGAAGATTAAAAGGGTAAAAGGTGCCAAAATAATTTAGACAACTAAATCCTTTTGGCTTTTTAGCCAAAATGATAATTGAGATTTGTATTACTCCTCACTTTGGTCACTGAGATTTGAAATCAATAAAATTGGTCTCTGAGATTGTCCACCATCATTTATTGTGGTCATTCCAAGAATAGTTATGTTAAATAAATATCAAAATGATAAAAATACCCTCAATTTAATAAAAAGGAGGTCAAAATTGACGAAAATTGAGGATATTTTTGTCGTTTTATCCTTATTTAATGGATATTTTTCATAGAATGACCAAAATGATTGATGATAGACAAACTCAGGAACCAATTCTATTGATTTCAAATCTCTGGGATCAAAGTGAGGAGTTATGCAAATCTCCTGATGCTTTGCTGATGTAGATGTGGACACAATATGTCTTGGCGTTGACTTCGTTGATGTATCATGTCTTGGTCGGGTTGATACATGCGGCATAGTCTTCATGGATCGTCGTTGGGACTTAACGATGGATGAAAACATAGCAAGTACTTCCAATATGCTCAACAAAAACTCCTAACCATGTCTCACTTGTGGCGCAGTGAAGTGAGGTGAGTCTTGGAATGATTCGAAGATTTCGCAACTAAGGTCATATCGTGGACCTCCAAGATATTGCGATATCCCTAACGGTAAAGACAATCATTTGAGGATTCTGCCTTGTGCAGGTTTGATAAGCAACCAGCGTCAGTATAGCAAACAAGGCAAACATCATTCTGAGGATTAGGGGGCTTGGATTTGCTCAAGATGCGTTAGGATTTACCCTTATAGTACCTTCACGGTACGTCTTTAATACCAAATCAGTGGTTGCGTGTAGGCGTGGTGTTGCATCTTTACCAAGATCAACAGCGAATGAAATGTCCTGCCTAAATACAATGAGCTAAATACAAGGAAGCGCAAAGTTGAACTTAGATATGGAATTTCTGATTCCATAACCTCTTTAAGAGTCTCATTTGCATATAACGTATGGACGATCAAAGGTATACTCAAAGGTGACACATTCGGAGTGTAATTTGACTGGTAGACCAAAATACCGTCAGAACAATGCTTCAACTTCAGGTTAAGGCATAAACGAGTTTTCCCAAGATTCTTCATCTCAAATTCCATCTTCAGGTGTGAGGCAGTTTTCTCAAGCTCTTCCGGAGTCTTAGAGAGATTCGTGTCAACGACATAAATTGTAAATCTAGCAACTTGGACTAAAACTTCATAGTTTAACACACAAGGGCATAATTCATATCCCTGAATGATCAAATAATCACGTAGACGGGTATACCACATCCGTCGGATTTTTCAATCTGTAAGGGAACTCCTCAAAACGAGTTACGAGGGTGTTCCGTGGTTTTGGAACTATTTGAACCAGTTCATGTAATTCTTTGGGAACTTACATGTAAATCTCCGTATCTATATCCCCATGGAGAAAACACTAACCACATTTCATAATGCTGTTATCAATCACAGGATGTTTTAAGATAAACCTTGCGCCATAAGGCGTGCATCATATCGCACTATTTCATTCATCTCATAATGCTTCATTTCCTACTTGTAACACAACAGGGTTACCTTGGGCTGTGTAGGAATGACAGGTCCAATACACATTTTGGTAAGGAATTTGACTTGGATTGTAACTTTAGTTGTCCAATCAATTTTACGTTGTCACTTAATCAACGGAACATGGTTTGATATCGTCGTTTTTCATTTATGTCGATAGCTACCATATAAGTGAAAACATCATTGATGATAATCTCATTTCAATTCCATTTAGATCATCCAAACTAGTATACTGGACCAAGAAATTTAAGTCTCGGGAGAAATCCGGATTAATCTCATGAGATGCAAATGATTTGAGACAGGGATCGAGTTTAGATTCATTGTTGTGCCATGTCTTCCTCTTCCAGGGAAGTGAATCCTACCGACCAAATGATCTGTCATGCTCCAGGCCAAGACAGATTGATTGGTTATCCGCCAGTGTACCAGACTGTCCAATAGGGGCATCCAAACCGCCCAATAGGGCGGCACACCCTCCAAGGATGTTGACTCGACGTCCGTTGAGTACGTCTATCCTTGCAGGCATGCTTGCAGCTGGTATATGATCTCGTCACTTTAGCTAGATCAGAGGAATGCGTCTGGGGCAACATTCTAAAAACTAGAATGCATCGCATTTGCTTATCACACTTATGCGGTATGGGGATCGAGATGAGATATAGTGGGCAACGTCCACGTAAATTCGCACCGTTCTCCAGGAACGTTGATGTTCTTATCTCCCCCTAACGGTTGGAAGACTGTCTCATTAAAGTGACAACCCGCAAATGAGAGGTAAAGAGATTGCGTGCAAGGGCTCTAAGAAAGCTAGTGTGAAGGAAAATCATGATCGACAAAAGATACCCATCCTTCTTTGAGAACCATGGTGGTACGTTGTGGCGGCACAACTTGGCACATGGAATGCACACCCAAATGCGTAAATACAAAAATCGTCAGGTTTGTACCCAATAACCAATTGTAACGTCATATAGGTTGGGTGGCAATGGGCCTCAAGGCGGACCAACATAACTGCGTACAAGATTGCATAGCCCTAGGCAGAAACTGAAAACTTGGTATGTTCACCAAAATTCGGGCGATCATTTAAATTGCGCTTTACGATCACTAGGCGAGGTTATTTGGGATGAACATGGGAATTCAATGTTCAATTAGAAACCCAAAACGACATGCAATACTTTAGCGAAAACCTTTGATATAAACTCTCCGACATTATCCAGTCTCTCGAACCTTAAGGGATAAGTAGGGTGGTGAGCCCTTAATTGGCCATGAGGTTTAGCAGCAATGTGTATGGACAAATATATGACCAGTTTGTCGATTCATTAACCAAAACCATAAGTATTTATATGGTCCGCATTTTTGTTGGATTAGTCCACATATATTCCATTGAATCCACTGTGAAAAGAGAGTCATGTCGTATCTTAGTGAGGAATGATATAGAAAATCAATTTCCCTAATGCGCATGCTTGGAAAAGTGTGCTTGTAGGCACAATATCCCTACTTCAGATAAGGAGATGCATTGTAGCATCATTGTTCGACCTAAGTGTCCCAAAAGGTCGTGCCAAAGCAAGTAAACTGCTCAATCACCAGGCTTCAAGTCGGCCGCATGTGGTGTATTCCCAGTTGGGAGACAATCCATTGGCCCCAAATCAAAGTTTCAGGCTCATTTTTGGAGGTGGTGCAAAGATATTTCACTCTATTTTCTTAAGTGGTTTCATTTATGATCATTGTCATCTCGAATATCCTTAAAAACTCAACGTCAGGGAGAATTTAAGGTCCCTTAAATAGTAATTCAGTACCATACAACGAGGAGCGTGCCAAATGCTCTTAATCAGGTTGGATAGACCTGAAGTCGTTGTTAGAGATGTGATTTAGGTGTAAAGTTAGTCTGCGTAGTACGCATTCATCCAGACAACTAACTTTCCCACATTCCAACCTAATCACGTGTTTAATTGAATCGGTCACATGTATTAAGAAACATGATTCAATTAACTCATATTCAAGGACAATATCAATAAGATTATCCATAAGTAAAACATACACCAAACTTGAATCCAAGAACATGGAAAAATGTTCACAAAGTAGATGGTTTACTAAGGGGATTCGGCCAACAAGGCCATCCATGTCAAAATTTTGCTTTTCCAACAATGTTTGGTGGAGCAAAATTAGTCTCACATATTGACTACTAGAATGATACTCCTTAACAACATTGGTAGGGGCACAAACAGGTGCATAACCAATAATCTATTCCATCAAGGCGGAAGAAGATTCTGCAGGGTTAAGGTTCGGGAATATTATCCTTTATTCTTGAAGTTTTAGGTCTTAGGTGCCAAGGATCACACTTCGGGCATGATGCCACACCTTGGCAGGCCCTGATTCTACCATATGTTATAAAAACAAACTCCAAATTGGATTGTGAGAGAGTATGTCATTCGGTGTATCCCTACCAAAGCGGTGCATCACCATTCGGTTAGGCTTTGACCAAACTGGGTCGAGCCATTCGGTAGACTCCAGCCGAACTGAGTCTGTACCGTTCTCTCACGTTTGTGCTAGTAATCAAATTCGTGAATTTGGTAAACTTCTACTTTCTACACTGATGCTTCAGGGGCGAGTTAGAAACATGGAAGGATGAGAAAAGTATTCTCCAGTCAAAATTCGATCAGATTTATAAATTTCAAAATTGTACTCATTCATGGACGTAATCATGGTGTGCTTCAGGCAATATGTCACATGATCACACGGTCCGTAGGAGCGAGCCAAAGAGCCATGTAATCCTCGTTCAGGAGGTATTTCCATTAATAATGCTTCGGGCATAAGTCTTCGAATGAAGATCATGGTGGATGCTTATTCAGCTCTTCTTTGCCATTGTTGGCTTCAATGGTTTCTCAGCTTCTTAATAGTCAAGTGGAGATTCATGTCTTGTACCCCACTTGAAGTGGTTTCTATTAAAAACGTCCAAATCAGGAAAATCGAACTTGTTACAGTACGACAATCCACTGAATTGAGGGAACAAGATTATGATTGGTGTTATGGGAATGAATCATCCATAAGCATCAAAGTTAGAACATTCGAGTTCTAAGACATAGTTTTCATGAAAAAACGTCGGGTTTTCATGGGTGTATTGTTTTATGAAAACTTCGGGTTTCAAAGGCACTAAATTTGAAACTACAGGTTCAATTTAGTTTATGAACGTTTAGTTCATAAAAGAGAGGTTCCTGCAAGAACACAGAATGCAATATGCTGATTTAAGTGTAGTGGATTTGAGGTTCTTCAAGAACTCAAGTGTGAGTGCTTCGGGACTACGAAATGATGTCAACGGTTCAAAGAAAAGAAATAAAATATTGAATCGTTAATGTCCAAAAATGGGTTTCAGGTTAATAATTTTGGATTAATTGTCAGATTAATGGACTGTATGTCACTTTTAATTAATTCAATAGATCGGGACCATTCGGGATCGATTGTAGAAGCAAAATAATGACTTCAGGTCATAATCATTTTAGATGGCTTCAGGCCAAATAATTAAGAAAATTAAGCCTAAATAAGGCTTAGCCGTGGGCACCCCAACCTAGTTGGGTGCGGGCAAAAACCAGAATGGGCCAAAAAAATGATTTTGTTCGTGATATTCATGGCAGCCCAACAACGATCTGATGGCTGTTGTCCAAAAAGAAAGGCCTGCAGCAAAGCTGCAGGTTTGGGCTCCGGTTATGGCTGCAAGGAGCAACCTAATTTGCATGCAGGCTGCAGGCGTGCAGAAAAGATGGGCTGAGAAAAATAAAAAAATATTACAAGCAGCAAACTTGCTGCTGCAACGTGGGCCAAGTCAGGTTGGGGTAAGCCTAGCAAACCAAAGGCTTGCGAAGTGTGGGCTGCGGCAAAGCGGGGGCCCAGCAAACGGCTTCGGGCCGTGCTTAGCTTGGACTCGGGGGTGAACCGAGGGCTGCAGGCCCTTGGGTAAGTTAACCCATATTTTTTTCTCTTTTTTTTTTTCTTTGTTTTTTTTTCGACATTGTTAGGGTTAGGAAAACCCTAGAATTGCTTCTAATTTATTTTGATTCTTTGACTCACAAATTCCACATAGCAAGAATTGCGTAATGCATGAAACAAATATATATGTTGACAAAATATATGAACATATACAATATATATATATATATATATATATATATATATATATATATATATCTCGAAAGGAAAATATACACATAGGGGGTTCATGCATCATGGGGAATGTTTACATGTTTCACGGTCGTTTCAAATATCTTACTTTATTTTATGCATACCTGATTGGCAGAAAACGATAAAAGCCTTTGAATTTGTAGAAGATCCTTCTCAGAAAGCTGGACTTGCATCTCTAATGCGTTGTATCACATTCAACACAGAAAAATTAAATTGAATCAATAGCACGTAGATCAATTCAAAATAATAAATTAATCATAAAAAGAATGATTAAAACGTAATACTCCCGTGATTGAAGAATAAACTCTTTTTAGTGCAGCGTTAAGAGCGTGCTGATAACGTGTTATAGGCATAATTTACTGAACAATTATGGAGGCCATAGAGAGATAGAAAGGTGCGGCAATAGTAGAGAGAAAGAGAGAGATGTGTAATTGTGGGTGTGCGTTATTCCACCCCTTTGTGCCTTTATTTATAGTAGTAGGGAAGATTAATTCCTTACCCTTTAGGATTACAATTCTTAATAGGAAATCTACTCCTAATAGGAATATAAAAGATATCCCTAGATATATTAGGATTTACACAATCACATTCCTAATCTAATAGGACTGCAACACTTTTGGCTTTTTAGCCAAAATGATCCTTGAGATTTGTATTCCTCCTCACTTTGGTCCCTGAGATTTGAAAACAATAAAATTGATCCCTGAGATTGTCCACCATCATTTATTGTGGTCATTCCGTGAATAGCTATGTTAAATAAATATCAAAATGATAAAAATACCCCCAATTTAATAAACAAGAGGTCAAAATTGACGAAAATTGAGGATATTTTTGTCGTTTTATCTTTATTTAAGGGATATTTTTCTTAGAATGACCAAAATGATTGATGATAGACAAACTTAGGAACCAATTCTATCGATTTTAAATCTCTACGATCAAAGTAAGGAGTTATGCAAATCTCAAGTACTATTTTGGCTAAAAAGCCAATCATTTTAGATAGTAAACAATATTAACTTCGTTTATTATTTATCAATACAAACAAGTTATAATCGTTGCTGATGATGTTTCATGTCATGTGAAAACATCATACAATAGGCTAATTATCAACCAAGTGACTTCACTTTGCTATGAACTATATGGAATATTCGAAGGAGAATTTGGAGTAACCAGAATACTCGAAGGACTAACCGTACTATTTAAAGGAGGATCTATGCACCATTTTTTATAGTATCGTTCTATTACATAATAAGGTCCTAGAGTCTACTATGAATAACAACTAATTAAATAATAATTTAATTAATCAATAATCATATCATATCCAAGGTTTTAATTGATGTTAACGTAAATATCGATAGCTCAATTTACGGATATATGGACATATATTTTTAAAGATATTTTATATGTAAAGTAATATTTGGTATAAAAATTAAGTATTTAATTATATCTAATTAATTTCATTTTATATAGCATATTTTGTCATTAAATTTCCAATCTATAATATATCTATAGGTAAATTTATTTTATGTAAATATTAGTTACTGCCTACTGGGCACTTTTATTTTACATCATTAACTTTTAATCATGTATGCCGAGTTAATCCAAACTGAACGGAATGAACGGTCCCCCAATAATTGTTTGGGGCTTTTAGATCTAGGTCCAAAAATATAGATGATTTTTAGGAGTGAGTCCAGTTATCTAATTAAATGTTTTTATTTCTTTTATACTCATTTTATATTTTTTTAAAATATCAAAAATCAATTAAAAATCTTCTAATATTATGCATTTTTCAACTCCAAAAAATCTAATTAATATCTTACAACAACAAAAACTAATATACTAACATAAATTATCTACAAAACATTCTACCTTAACTCAAGAAACAAATATATGAATATATATTATACCTATAAGCGAGATATGAAACATAACTAAAAGGTAGGAAAAAACATAATATACTTATAAGCAAGACACATTAATTTGTGACACGTTGATTATAAAAAAGAATTTGTCATATAGATACATTAAAATAATTAACTCAAGTAACAAATATATGAATATATATTATACCTATAAGCGAGATATGAAACCTAACTAAAAGGTAGGAAAAAACATAATATACCTATAAGCAAGACACATTAATTTGTGACACGTTGGTTATAAAAAAGAATCTATCATATAGATACATAAAAATAATTAACCTGTGATATAGGTTGATTATAAAAATTAAAAATAAAATCTATAAATGGGGTTTAAAGCAGGAGGAAGAACAAGAAATAATAAAAAATAAAAATAAAAAGAAATAATCAAAGAGATAATTATGAAGAAATTTGATTTTTATAATAAATCTTATCATTGAATAGATAATTATTGATAATAAAATAAAATTTAAGGAATTGGACCTATTTTAATAAATTGGACTATTCCTACCATTGGCTAAAAAAATTGGACTTATATCAAGTTTTCCCTATTTTTTTTTTTTAACTTAAAGCGTAAACGGTCTGTTTTTATTTTCTTATTTTACGAGGACCGAAACGACATTGTTTGGGCCTGAATTTTACAAAAAAATTAAAGCTGCATGCAGCAGCAATGGAAAACTGCAATCTGCAGATCCGGCGAGACCAGAGCCAGAAGGGCGGCAGCACAACAAACTAAGATTTCTAGCAGAGGTGGGGTTGAAGGGGAGCGAAAGGTGCAATCGTACAACATTCCCAAGTTTGAAGGGGCCCCTAAAAATTTGTGTTATGTTCTTGATATGTAATAATGTTATAGATCTTAAAGTTAGAATTTTTGAAGTATTTTTTTTTTCTTATTTGGTTGTTTAAGATTGAACTGATTTTGATTATTTAGTGAATGTTATGTTTATAACTCTTTTTACTTATTATTTAATGACATTAGTAAACTTACAATCAATGAATCCTAAAGTTTGTTTTGATTTAAGTTATTGCTTTCTAACACCAATACATTGTCCTACTTTTTTTTCTTTTTTTTCTTGTGAAAAAAAATAAAAAAAATTAAAAACCATCTTTAAAAGAGGCCCTTTTACAAATTTTGTAGCCCCCGAAATCTCAGAGACAACTCTGATTTCTGGGCTTCTTTCCCAGCTAGAGGACGGGCGGCCGTCCTTCTCTATGCCTTAACAGCTTTGCCACTAATGATATATATGTAGACAAAAATAAATAGGGTAAATTGCATTTACATACATCAGGTTTGAGGCATATTTCAATTCTTTACAACATCTTCAAAACATTTCACTTTCATACCTTAAGTACTATTTTATTTCAAAATAATACATCCATTACATTTTCCATTCATGGATCCGTTAAGTGCTGACGTGGCTGCCAATTGTGTGCCACGTGGCAATTATTATTTTTTTTTTTAACCTGAATTTTCTCCAAAAAAAATAAAAAAGGTAAATTACACCTTACCACCTCAGGTTTGGGGTCAATTTCAATTCCTTACAACATCTTTAAAACATTTCACTTTCATACCTCAAGTACTATTTTATTTTAATATAATACATCCGTTAAATTTTCCATTCATTGGTTTGTTAAGAGCTGACATGGCAGCCATATTTGTGCCACGTGGTAATTTTTTTTTTTTTATATACATTAAACAATAATTAATTAAAGAAAAGTTTATAAAAACAAAAACAAAAACGCAGAAACCCATCCCTTTCCTCGCAACCCCCACCCCTCTCCTCCACTCTGTTCACCTCCCCTAACCGATCCATGTCGTTGACTTCCCTTTCTTCAAACCCTACGCCCCCAAATCCTTAAAAGCCTCAAAAAACCCTATTTTCGTCGCACCCTTCGTCCCTGACCTCCAAATCGAAATAACCACAAATCCTAACCCCAACTCTGCTGCCACATTCACCTTGAAATCCTAGCAGGGCGGGACGTGCTAGGCATAAGCTAGACTGGCAGTGGCAAGACGGCGGCGTTCGATCTGCCGATTCTGCAGCGGCTATCTGAGAACCCTTTCGGGGTTTTTGAGATCTCTCTTCTCTCTCCACGCCCGACGCCGAGAAGAACTCACACCCAAATCCCACAGAAGAACTCACGCCCGACCCCACCGTATGCGTTGCTCTGTCGAAGGCGCGCATGTGCGCTGGATTGACCAAGGTGGCGGAAGATGGATTTTTGGAGATCATTTGAGCTGATGCGGCGAGGCTGGTGAGGCTGAAGCACCCTAGGGTGGTGCACATAGTGCAGGCTCTGGATGAGAACAAGAATGCCATGGCAATGGTGACTACTAGATCTGAGTCGGCCAAATATGTCCATGGGGTGCAGATGTTCGAGACGGAGGCGAAATCGCAGTTCTGGAGCACCAGGTGAAGGGTGCGCATGATAAGGGGTGGGGTGGGAGGGTTGTGGGGAGGTGGGGGTGGGGTAGGATGGGGGGGTTTGGGTTGCGAGGAAAGGGAAGGGATCGGTTGGGGGAGGAGATGGGGGTTGCAGGGAAGGGGAAGGGATGGGTTTCGGGGGGTTTTTGTTTTTATTTTTTTTTAACTTTTCTTTAATTAATTATTTTTAATTGCATAAATTTTTTATTTTGCCACGTGGCACAAATTTGGCTGCCACATCAGCACAAATGTGGATCCTATATTTGCCACATCATCACTTAACGGTTTACTTAACGGATGTAAGAAATTGAAATAAAATGATAGTAAATGTATGAAATTGAAATGCTTTAAAGATGTTGTAAGGAATTGAAATCGAGCCAAAACCTGAGGGGGTAAAATGTAATTTACCCTTTTTTTTCTTTTTTTTTGAGAAAATTCATGTTTTAAAAAAAAATTTATTTTTTATTTGCCACGTGGCAGACATTTGGCAATCACGTGGCATATATGTGACAGCCACATCAATATTTAACAGATTAATGGATGGAAAATGTAACAGATGTATTATTTTGAAATAAAATAGTACTTAAGGTATGAAAGTGAAATGTTTTAAAGATGTTGTAAGGAATTGAAATAGACCCCAAACCTGAGGTATGAAAACGTAATTTACCCAAATAAATAATACCATGCGACAAAGTGTTTCCTGGATTCAGTTTCATTATTTACTACAGAAGCAGAGTATACAGTTTCAATACTTGCTGCTCAAGAGTGTGTTTGGCTTCGACGACTTGTGAGCGACGTTTATCTACCTATTGACAAGCCAACAATTCTGTTTGGGGACAATCATAGTGGTATCA
The DNA here is from genome assembly GCF_041283825.1 of Pyrus communis. Classification (NCBI taxonomy): domain Eukaryota; kingdom Viridiplantae; phylum Streptophyta; class Magnoliopsida; order Rosales; family Rosaceae; genus Pyrus; species Pyrus communis. The sequence continues at coordinate 6,011,208 of NC_142570.1, forward strand.
AACCTGCATCCAATCCAGTGTATCATGCCTGAACAAAACACATTGAGATTGAGCATCGATCACTTCATTTGTGAGAAGGTGTTGAATGGAACAATTATTGTCAAGTTCGTTCGTAGTGCAGAGAATACTACAGACATCTTAACCATGACTATTGGGCTAGAGTATTCACTTAACTCGTTTGGAAGTACTTTTAAAATAACTGAAAGCGCTTTTAGAGAAAATGTTTTTAGGATCAACGCTTAGTTGAATCCACGCAAGTGAATCCTGAAAAAACACTTCAAATGTTTCTGGAACCCAACCATGCAAGTGAATCCTGATAAAACACTTGAACTGCTTTCTGAAAGAAGCACATAATTAGTTTGAGGAAGCACTTCAAATGTTTCTGGAACTCAAAAATATTTTCTTTAAAAATGCTTTCAATCATTTTAAAAGCACTTCCAAACGAGCCCTATTACATTACTAATTTTGAATTGAAAAACTGATATTCATATGACCGGTGTGAATAAGATAATCCAAACAAAACCAGATTAATATGTTATATAACAAAGAACTAGCAGCAAAAGCCAACAATCAGTTGACAACCAGGGAAGTAATCCAAATACTATATCTTAATAAACTAAAATATTTCCTACAAATTAAAAAGATAAATGGACAAAACAAAACCTGGATAAGGATGATGCAGGGCCAAATTTTGTTGCACAAAACTAATGAGCAAGGAAAGCAAGCATTAATGAACAAAGAAAATCGATGTCTTTGTGACCAAAGCACACTTAGCCGTCGTTCTTTGAACTAATCTACTTGTATTGCATTTCTTTGAAGCACTTGAATTACATATGTTTGCACAAAATTAATCACCATTAAGTATTAACGATGATATATACATGATTAAAATTGGTTTATCTTAAGCATTTTCAACGGGCTAAGCAGCCTATAAGCACCACCATAACCGTCGTTGATGCTCGAATTTAGACGACGAGAAGGACTGCAAAGCATCAACGAACCATAACCCTTAACAAACCCACAATTAGGAGTACTAATTTCCTCACTGCTCTCCATCTCAGCCAACACATTATAAAACAAATCCACATCACAAGGAAGCAAAATCGGACCGTCGCAGTTGTAACCGTATTCCATTTCGGCATCATCCAGCAGCATCTTAAACAACGGATGATTTGCAAACTCCGTCTTCACCACAAACCGTTGTCTTTGCGGTCCAACGTAGACTGAAAAACACCCGTCCGGAGCTACCTGGCCTTTGCTCTTCCTAGTAGTGGAACTGCAGTGGCATGACTTGCTCTTAGTCAATGAGTTGAGTACTTTGCTGCTGCTTTCTCTTTGTAAACTACATCTCTTCCATGCGTTGGCGATCATATTCTTCTTCCACTTTCTCTTTATGATATCCATATATATGAATTTTAACAAGAAAATACAAAGTTATGGACTGAAGAATCTGAGGACCAAACACAAGAGACTTGTATATATATATATGTGTGCGTGTGTGTGTATGTATATATATATTTGTATATGCATATACTTGTGTATGCTTTAGAGGTTGGGAAATGAGATGAGGGTCCGAGGGAGGTGTTTATAAAGCACAAAGCCCCATCACCATATAAATACTGTTAATAATACGGGGGATTGTCAACTCTTACAGGCTGATAGATTTTGAAAAATATAATAATTGTTTAAGGAAATCATGCGGAGACAATGGAAAGGGCCACTTATTTTTGTCTTTCAATTGCAACGTAAGCTAGCTAGGGTAAGTGGAGTGGAGAAAAAGATTATGTCAAAGAGCAAATAATTAATATAGAAATAAATAACAATATCAACACATGTTTGATTGCAAATTAAGTAAATAAAAGACAACTAAACATATATTTTGGAGTTAATTTAAGGTAGGAGCCAGAAGAATATAAACATAAGATAATCCAAGCTTTTGTCACTTGGTAATATTTGGAGGCCAAAAATGCCACGTTCTGAGTGGAGGTAGGTTAAGTGAGCTTCTTGGAAGTCCTGGTGTTCAATCCCAGTCCAACATCTGACCAGGTGTGTAATCCCCAAAAACGAATTTCTCCATAACACATGGTTTTTGTGTGTAACAAGATTTATTTAGGTCTTTGCTCAAAGTATTAGCTAGGGTTTTATTAGTTTTGATTACTTTGCGTTGACCCCGAGACATATACTATCTAGGGTGATCACCATATGGGTAGCTGCCATCATGACACTGAATGGGTCATCATACCCTTGTTGGAGTACTTGAGTTGATGAGTTCAAGTTTCGTTTGTTTCTCAATTAAAAATAAATAAAGTTTTTCAACTATTTTATAGAGGAAGAAGATTGGAATGGGTTAGGTATTTTTCATGAATAATTCGTATTATATTTTTGAGTTTAGACATGATTTTTTTCATTTATTTCTTCAACATACCTGAAAAGTAGTAAATTATTAAGTCTAATCCAATCATAAGGTTTCAAGAGTCTCCATTAAGGATTGGATCACTTTTAATGACATATTTATTTATAGAATGGGAGCGCAAATCATCATGAATTGGAGATTGATAATTTCTAATCCATCTATAATTCGTAAGTTTACAGGTACTAAATTATCATATACTATAAGGTGAGATTCGGTATTTAAATTTTTTGTGTTATATGAAACACATAGAAGTTAAAAATCGAAACAATTACGTATTTTAAATACACATGTTATGACATGATATCAAGATATTTGTTTGGTCGCAACAGGGTAATAGAGCATACATGTGGCCTAATAAAGTTGTCAAATATTTTGTTCAAATGAAGGGCACACGAGGTGTTACAAACTAATGTTCGGGCCTCTCCCACTCATGACTCATTACCAAGAAAACACACATTCTAAACGATTAGCAATTAGAATTGTGTGAATGTAGTAAATATGAGAAATGCTATAAAATAGGATTTTCTATGGACTATTTTTTGCGATCATATTTTTAATATAATATTTTATAATATAGCACAAAAATTGATGATAAATTGTAAGACCCGAGAGTTCCCTTAGCATTTATAGTAAAGTTATATACATCCCCCCTTTATGCCCATTTGGAAGACTTGATTAGCCGTCACCAATGCCTGGATGAAACATTCTTCAAACCATATGCAGTTGTCTCTTACTACAGCAGCAACTTGCCTATATTATATAAAGATTTACCTCCTTCATATGAAGCTCCTTCCGTCTTTTGGTCTACTTGTCCTACCTGAATAGCTCACAGAAATTGATTTTTATAGAGTTTGTGACACACCCCGATCTTGATGTTCGAGAGACTTTAGGATGGCCACGTGCTGGCCGACATCCAAAGGTGACGAAACCATATTAGGATGCATGAGAACCAATGAAAGAAATAGGATTTATAAATTTAAATGTAATTAATATGCAATTGAAAACCGTGTTTAGAGCATACAACTAACTAGAATACTAAAAAGAAATAATATAAATTTGAATGAATAAGAGAATGGATCCTCCACCAAGAGGACTCGAAGATGCCGATGCGGAAGTGCCTTGACGCCGGGATTGTACGCCTCGAATCTAAATCCTAAGGGGGCGCAAAACAAACATGAGTGGACCAAGTTGATATATATATATATATATATAAAATACTGAAACAGTTATCAACGTACTATCCCCCAAAGTTTTATGAAAACTAATAGCATAATATGTGATAGGTTTTCCGAAACCCTAACATACCATAAAAACTTTCATAAAACATATGTCGTATATAGTGTGCTAACTAGTGGTATCAGTATCGCCCGAAGGCCTATAGAACTCTTCCTTCAAAACACTTCATTTGCCAAACAGGCACCAATCTACACCCGGCCAAAGCCAATATAAATATCCTTTGCCAAACAAGAACCAACCTACGCCCGACCAAAGTCAATATAAGTATCATTTGCCAAACAGGCACCAACCTATGCTCGACCAAAGCCAATATAAGTATCATTGCCCATAGGCAAAACAGCGACCACTAGATACGCACAAAAACATTGAATATAGTCTTTCCCAAAACATAAGTACATATATCTCAAAATCATCTTCATAACATATAGTCATTCATCATATATATTATAAAGAAGTGTAAAGAAGACATGTTCATAAGCAGTATATAGTCATCCATCATATATACTACAAAGAACATAAGTTCGATAAAATATGGTATTCCAAAATATTCTCAGTATAGCATGATAATCAATAAGTATAAATCTAATTTACTTTTAAAACGTTTCACAAAGCGTAATCATTAAATCATGTTTTTCATGTATGCATTTCTACTATTAAAACATGCATTTTAGAAGGGGTTCACTCACATATACTCTGTTACTGTAGAGCTGTATGAAATAGAAATGATGAGATCACCGCTAATAATTGCATCTAAGCACATAAAGGGTACAATTAAGAAAACTATACTCAAACGATTGAATTTAAGAAAATGGACGTCATAAACGGATCCAGGACGTCGAAATTAACCTTGGAGAGCTCCTGGACGAAACCCGAAAAAAAGTCAACGGTTAAAGTTAAAATCATTGTTGACCGAAGTCAACTGTCACCATTGACCGAAGTCCACGGGTCAGACTGGTCAACCGGGTCTGGGCTTGGGTTCGATCCAAGTTGGGCCTGAGCTTTAGGCTTGGGTTCTAAGGACCAAAGATCTGGGGTCCAAGGGTTTTGGGTCAAAGGGCTTGGGTTTGAAAGACCGGCCCAAAGAAAAAGGGTTTTGGGTTATGAGCCCACCTTCCACACGGCCCGAAGGCCTAATACAAAGGGTTTGGGGTTTGGGGGGTTTAGCGGGCCAAGGGCCTGATGTTGGTCACGGCCCAAAAGGCCTAGTTTGGTGGGTTGGGTTTTCGGGTGTGGGTTTTTCGACCCGGTTCTCAACGAAACAAAGGCCGGACCTCCCAATCTCCGGTCGACGGCGATTTGGACGATTCAACATATGATCTAAGTGCCAAAATGAAATTAGAGACGAGAGGAGAGTTTTGGTGCCTTCAGTTCGCCGTGAAAAGGCCGAAGGCGGCTTGAATCTAGCTCGAAGCTCACGGGGTTCGCCGGAGCCAGTTCTCAGTTTCGTCAAGCTTCACAAAGGCTAGGGAGAGTAACAGAGAGCCCAGGCGTCGATGCTGGTGATGGTGGTACGTTGCCGACGATGTGGGTTTGCAAATGGGTGCGTGTGAGTGTAGAGATCGGGGAGAGAGAAAGATCTGTGAAAGGGAGACAGTACCGAGCTAAGAGAGAGACTCGAGAGTGTTAACTCGAGGGAGGGGACAGAGAAGAAGAGGAAGGGAAAGTTGAGGGTCTGCCACGTGGCAGGCTGAGAGGGAAGGAGACTCTAAAAGGGAGGGTCCTGATTGGTTAAGTATAGGGGACTAAAATGTAACTTCAAATACTTTTAGGATAATTGTGAAATTACATTAAACTTTTGGGGTTGGGGTTTCACAGTTTGCTTCCTTCTTCAGTTCTCCATTCTTTTATTAATTCTACTATTTCTTGATGCATACAATCATTAATTTATTGGGGATGGTTAACTTCTACCTTCTTCAAAGTGACTTTATCTGATAACTATCGATGTATGCATGTGAGAAATTGCTGCGAAATAGCTCGGCCTAGATGGCTTGAATCAAGGCAAAACTTATCAGATAATTGCAATTTGTAAGCATTAGAATAGTAAACATGAAAAATTATATAGTACACCTAACGAAACAAGATATATATGATCATGCGTGACAAATGATAATATGACTACTTGTTTGGATCATTGTTTTAAAAAATTTTGCTAGCACCGCCTAGATCTTGCTTAGACATTAGGCGGTTGGTCATTGTCCAAATTAATCACTAGACATTTGAAAATTAAGAAAGGGTGTCTAGACCTACCCATACGCCCACCTAACCCGCCTAAATTGCAACTCTCTGAAATTTAATGAATATAGGGGTACGCAATTAGAATTTTAAGTGATTCTCTAAAATTTAACATGTATTTAATTAAGATTTTAAGATAGTTTATTAAAATTCTTATAAATCCAGTTGTATTCAATTAGTACTTTAAAGAAGTTTATAACATTTTAAGTGTATTCAATTAGGAATTTGTTTTTGTGATATAAAAAAATTAGGAATTTGTTTTAAAAAATTTTAAAAAGTTGAGGAATTTGAGAGAATTGGAGAAATTTTCATAGTGTACGTATTTTAAGCATTCACAAATCTTACATTTTCCTCTGAGATTTCAAGAGAATTTAATCAAAATTTTACATGAAATTTCCACAAATCCATCAAAATCCATGAATTTATAAATCCCTTAAAATCTCAATTATATACACCATCCTTGACAGGAAATAGGTACTTTTTATTTTTTCAATAAATTGTAAGAAGCTTGTTGAGTACTTGGATAAACACTCATTATATGTTTACTCCCCATATTTTGAATATGTTCTAATATTATATAATCTATATGTCATTATATTTTATAATTTGTATCCTAATACGATTAAGTTTTTTTTTGTAAGTATGAGTAGCTATACTTATATATTATATAATAAATTTAACTAAAATTTAAAAAACCACTTAGCCCTCACTTGAGTGATAGGCACTAGGCCCTGGATTCAGACTCATATAGTTTCTATGTACATATGTATATGTATAATGTTAATATACACTTTATCAAGATCAAGATGCCTTGGAAGTTGGAACTATATGCTTGCACGTAACCCTTTAAAGAAAATAATAATAATAATAATAATAATATTAATGTTGTAAACAGTGGGTATGTTTGCCCACATGTATATAGTAAAGATTCATATGCTAAATAGTGAAGTTTTTGTAAGTTTTCAAAGTAGTTGCTCTATAAATAGAGCACTACGAGCGTTCAAAATATATGATACAAAAGCAATAAGAAAATAAAGATAAGTTAGAATATTTTCAATATCCTCTTATTTCTCTCTAATCTGCAATCATTTTGTGTAATATTTTGCAACAACCTCGCTCCTATCCCTAGCAAAGGTTATTTCTTTAGCTTTTACTTATTTATAACATGTTATCAGCACGACTCTCTAACCCTAAAACATTTTCTCATTTCTCTTCATTGAAAGAAAAAAAAATGTTTTCTCTAAGGTTTTTACTGTTCTTTTTCTTCCTTTGCCTCAATTGCTGGATATACCCTCGCGAAGAATTGTTTGCATCATATTTAATTCTAGTTCTCAACCTAACAGTTACTTATATCTTTGATTTCTTGTTTGGTGTAACTCTTGACTACTAACCCAATGTTTATTTATGCAATCCAAAATGGTGCGGTATCATCGCCTATCTTGGACTGCATATTTAATTTTACTGCAAATTTCAGGTGGAGCGGTATAATCATCCACCTTATCCTGCATATTTAAATTTGCTTGCTATTTAATTTTATTGCAATTTTAGGTGGTGTGGAATAATCACCCACCCAGCTTTGCATATTTAAATTTTATTGCAATTTTAGGTGGTGTGGAATAATCACCCACCCTGCTCTGCATATTTAAATTTTATCGCAATTTTAGGCGGTGCGGTATAATCGTCCACCTTGCTCTACATATTTAAATTTTCCTGCTGTTTAAAGTGGTGCGGAATAATCGCCCATCATATATTTGTTTAGATAAGAATGGTGCGGTGCAATCGCCCTTCTCATTAATCACGTAAATCTCGAGCTTAAAGTTTCGAGTACTTATCATTTTGGCCTGAAGATCAAAATTTGTAAGAACCAAAAGTTCTAACAATATATTCCTCCATAATACATATTATTGCAAGTTCTTACACACCTCATTTTTCTTTCAGAAAAGAAAATGACGAACTTGGCAAAGCTGGATTTTGTTGCCCTAGATATTACTAGAAAGAACTACCTTACCTGGGTAATGGATGCCAAGATCCATCTGGAGGCAGGAAATCTTAGGATCAAGGAGGATACCAGTACAACCTCTCAAGATCGGGTGAAGGCTAAGATCTTTATCCGTCGCCACCTTGATGAGGGACTGAAGAGCGAGTACTTCACAGTTGAAGATCCATTGGCCCTCTTGAAGGCATTGAAAAATATATATAATCACCAGAAAACGATGATTCTTCCAATGGCTCGTTATGAGTGGGCTCACCTAAAGATCCAGGATTTTAAGACAGTGGCTAAAAACAATTCTGCAATGTTCAGAATTAGTTCTCAATTGAAGCTCTGTGGAGAAACAATAACTGAGGAAGATATGCTGGAAAATACTTTTAACATATTTTATGTCTCCAACGTGCTCCTGCAGCAATAGTATAAAGAAAGAGGCTTTACTGAGTACAACCAGTTGATATCTGTACTCCTTATAGTTGAGCAAAACAATGAGCTCTTGATGAAGAATCATCAGTCCCGGCCTACTGGATATGCACCATTCCTAGAAGTGAATGATGCTTCCCTTGAAGGGAATACCACATCCTCTCGTGGTAATAATTACAAACGAGGACATGGCCACAAGCGAGGCCGATGGAATTGGAAAGGTAAGAACCATGGTGTCCAGTTTCACAACCAGGTTCCAAGGCCCCGAGCTTTAAGAATGCAAATCGCTAGAAAGGCAAGGCTCATATGAACATTCCCAGAAATCCTGAAGGAATTTGATATAAGTGTGGTGGCAATGGCACTGGGCGCGTACTTGTTGTACCCCAAAACATCTGGTGGATCTGTATCAAACCTTCCTTAAGGAGAAGGTCGTTGAGACCAATTTCCTCTATCAGGCTCAACCAATGGAAATACCTGATCCAGTGTCCAATTTATCTGGACAGTTGAACACAACCCACCTGGATGTTTCAGACTTTATTACTGAAAGAGGAAATGAAGTTTATGGGTCCGATTGAATCATTTATGTTTAATGTACTCTTGTTATTTGTACTGTGGTTTAATGCTCGCATTTTCAATTCAATAAAAGTAGTATTCCAGTATGAATAAACTGTTTTTTAACTGTAATTTCTTTTCTCAGAAGACATGGATAAAAATTATGGTTATTCTCAAAACACGAGCAATGGTGGAGATTTTTGTCTTGCAGACTGCGCAACCACGCATTCAATACTTCGAGATCGAAAGTATTTCTTGAACTTGGTACTTGCAAAAGTAAAGGTAACAACAATATCAGAGCAATCAGATGTAATTGAAGGCTGAGGAAAACCCCAGATTATGTTACCAAATGGAACAATATTGTTCATACAGAATGTGTTGTACGCTACTCAATCCATTCGAAATTTGTTGAGTTTTAAAGACATACGTCTAAATGGATACCATATTAAAACGAAAAAGTGCAGAAAATGTGGAATATTTATTCATTACCTCTAATGATAGCCAGAAGCATATATTGGAGAAGTTGCATGGTTTATCGAGTGGATTGTATTATGCATACATAAAGACAATTAAGGTACATACTGTCATGAACCAGAAGTTCATATATTCAAAAGTTTACATGCTTTGGCATGACCGTCTAGGTCATCCAGGATCCACCATGATGCGTAGGATCATTACCAACTCTAATGGACATCCATTATTGAGCAGACACATTACTACCTCAAATGATATCCTTTACAAGGCTTGTTCTCAAGGGAAGTTAGTAACTAGACCATCACAATTAAAGGTTGATGCTGAATCCCCACCATGTTTGCAAAGAATTCAAGGGGATATCTGTGGGCCTATTCAACCACATTGTGGACCATTTCGATATTTTATGGTTTTGGTTAATGCATCTACCCGATGGTCACATGTTTGCCTATTATCTACTCGAAATGTAGCTTTTGCGAGACTTCTTGCTTAAATAATTAAGTTGCGAGCACAGTTCCTAGATCATCCTATTAAGTCAATCCGACTTAATAACATTGATGAATTTACGTCTCAAACCTTTGATGTTTACTATACGGCATTAGGCATTGATGTTGAACACCCTGGTCCTTATGTCCATACTCAAAATAGTTTAGCAGAGGCATTTATCAAGCGGCTTCAATTAATAGCCCGTACTCTTCTCATGAAAATGAAATTGTCAGTCTCTGCATGATGACATACCATCTTACATGCTGCATCATTGGTTCGACTGAGACCCATAGCCAACCACCAATATTCATAAATACAACTCGTGTTTGGATATCAACTAAACATTTCACATCTACGAGTTTTTGGTTATGCTGTTTATGTGCCTGTTGCACTGCCACAAAGTACTAAAATGGGACCTCAACGTAAATTGGGAATTTATGTGGGTTTTGATTCACCATCTATCATTAAATATTTGGAACCCTTGATATGTGATATGTTTACAGCTCGTTTTGCTGATTGTCATTTTGATGAAACAGTCTTCCCGTTGTTAGGGGGAGAAAAGATCATTTCAGAAGAATGTCAAGAGCTGACATGGGTTGTTCCCACCTTATCTCATTTTGATCCGCGAAGCATTCAATATGAAAATGAAGTGAAAATAATCGTTCATCTTCAAAGTATTGCTAATCAAATGCCATATGCATTTAATGATGCTTTGAAAGTGACAAAGTCACATATACCAGCTGCAAATGCATTTGCAAGAATTGATATCCCTGTTGGACAAAATAAAGTGGCAGCGAATGATTCATCTAGTGCACGCTTGAAGCATGGTAGACCCTTAAGTTCAAAAGATTCAGCCACTCAAAAGAGAAAGATGAGGGCACAGTTGAACCCAAATGAAATCATCCAGGAAAAGAAAATGAATGATAAATCCACAATTCATAATTTTGTACTTCCAGAAAAAGAAAATGTTATTGATGAGACATTTGTCCCTGATGAGACAGAAGTACATGAAAGCAAAGAAATATCCATAAATTATGCATGTATTAATAAATTATGGGATCGAAATGAAATAATCATTGACGACATGTTTTCATTTGCAATAACCACTGAAATTATATTAAGCGATGACATTGAGCCCCACTCTGTTGAAGAATGCAAACAGAGACAAGATTGGCCTAAGTGGCAAGATGCAATCCAAGCAGAATTAAATTCCTTAAAAAGGCGAAGTGTTTTTGGACTGGTAATCCAAACCCCGCCTAGTGTAAACCCCGTGGTTTACAAATGGGTATTCACAAGGAAACGCAATGAGAAAAACGAGATTACAAGATATAAAGCACGACTCGTTGCACAAGGTTTTTCACAAAGACCTGGAATTGATTATGATGATACATACTCTCCTGTAATGGATGCAATTACGTTCCATTACTTAATAAGTTTGGTGGTTTTAGAAAAACTTGACATGAGACTTATGGATGTCATCACCGCGTATCTATATGGAGAATTAGATACTGATATATATATATATATATATATATATATATATATATATATATGAAAGTCCTATAAGGACTTAAGTTGCCTGAAGCAACTAACAAACCACGAGGTATGTTTTCAATCAAATAAAGGTGATCATTATATGGGCTAAAACAATCTGGACGAGTATGGTATAATCGTCTCAATGAGTATTTGATTAAAGAAGGATATACCAACGATGTCATCTGCCATTGTGTATTGTGTGTTCATTAAGAAATCAAATACTGGATTTGCTATAGTGGTATATGTTAATGATATAAACCTCGTTGGAACCCCTAAAGAACTCAATAAAACTGCTGAATATCTGAAAAATGAATTTGAAATGAAAGACCTTGGGATAACAAAATATTGCCTCGCCCTGCAGATCGAGCATTGTGTTAATGGAATTTCGGTCCATCAATCAGCTGACATTGAAAAAATACTGAAGCGATTTGGCATGGACAAGGCTTATCCACTTAGCACCTCAATGGTCGTTCGTTATTTGGACATTAAGAAAGATCCATTCCGTCCAAAGAAAGATGATGAACTGGTCTTTGGTCCAGAAGTACCATATTTGAGTGCAATAGATACTTTAATGTATTTAGCACAATGTACTAAACCAGATATAGTTTTTTCAGTCAACTTGTTAGCAAGGTATAACTCTACTCCAATAATTCGTCATTGGAAGAGAATCAAAGATGTATTGCAATACCTTCGTGGAACAACAGATATGAGTCTCTTCTACTCAGAGAAATCCACAAATGACCAGATTCTTGTTGGATATACAGATGTTGGTTTCCTCTCTGATCCGCACAAAGCCTGCTCACAAAATGGATATGTGTTCACTAATGGAGATACTGCAATTTCATGGCGATCAACAAAGCAAACATTAGTTGTTACATCTTCCAATCACTCGGAAATAATTGCTTTTCATGAAGTAAGTCGTGAATGTTCTTGGTTAAGATCAATAATTCATCACATCCGAAATTCATGTGGTCAACTTTCAAAGACAGACAATCCAACTGTCATCCATGAAGATAATGCAGCCTGTGTTGCCTAAATGAAGGAAGGATTCCTCAATGGTGATAAAACTAAACATATATCTCCAAGATTTTTCAGTGCACATGAGCTTCAGAAGGCCAAAGTGATTGAGGTCAGACAAATCCGTTCCAATGAAAATTTGGCAGACTTGTTCACCAAATCTCTACCAAAGTGCACATTTCAGAAGTTAGTGCAGGGAATTGGATTACGTCGGTTTACAAATTTGAAGAACGCGGAATCAGGGAGAGATACAATTCAGGGGGAGCATCCATAATACATGCATGTTGTACTCTTTTTCCTCCGATTAGGATTTTTCCCACTGGGTTTTTCCTATCAAGGTTTTAACGAGGCAACATAAGCATGCTCAACAACATATCAACAAACATGGTAAAGTTGTACTCTTTTTCCTTTGCTATGGTTTTTTTCCACTGGGTTTTTCCAAGCAAGGTTTTAACAAGGCAACTGATGTTAATATGTAGGCATCCAAGGAGGAGTGTTGTAAACAGTGGGTATGTTTGTCCACATGTATATAGTAAAGATTCATATGCTAAATAGTGAAGTTTTTGTAAGTTTTCAAAGTAGTTCCTCTATAAATAGAGCACTACGAGTGTTCAAAATATATGATACAAAAGCAATAAGAAAAGAAAGATAGGTTAGACTATTTTCAGTATCATCTTATTTCTCTCTAATCTGCAATCATTCTGTGTAATATTTTGCAACATCCTCGCTTCTATTCCTAGTAAAAGTTATTTCTTTAGGTTTTACCTATTTATAACAATTAAGCATGTATAGCACACTATTCACAACACAAGAATTATTGAAGGGACCAAGCTCCGATTGATTTAAACTTCCAACCACTTAATTATAAAGCTAACATTGGTCAATATCCCACGCGTGCTTGGACAAACAAGGACTTTTTCTGGGATTTCAGTTGCTTTAATATTAATTTTACAGACTCAAGATCATTTAACCTATCTTGCAAGACTTTACTCCGGACGTGAAATTTATACTTTCAATCAAGAAATCTTTAGTTACAATTTATTGAGTAAAGACGTCATAAATGACGGAGTTGTTTTCATCCAAACAACAACAATAACAAAGCCTTATTCTTCTAAGTAGGGTCGATTGTATGAATTTTAGAACGTCACTGCACTTGGTTTGTACCAAGTCTTTCGTTAACTTCAACTACTCTATGTCTTTTCTTAGAGTCTCTTTCCAAGTCTTCCTAGGTCTTCATCTACTCACTGAGCCTTTGTCTTAATCATATTCTTTAACAAGAACATATGTAGGTCTTCAGTTCACGTGTAAAATCATTTTAACCGATTTTTCCTCATCATATCTTCAATTGGAGTAACTCCTACTTCACCTTGAGAGTTGTTTTCCTCCAAACTTTATATATATGATTGAACTTTTTGGTTGCGATGGAGACTCCACTGAAAAATGAAAGATCATTCGATGACGTTTTCCATCCTTAATATATATTTATCTAGAAAACTCCAATGGCATATTTTTTCTGAATATATATATATATATATATATATATATAGACACACACACACACACACATACAAATATTGTTAAACGATCCCTTTCTAGCACAAGAATCATATGCATGTTTGTATTTTAAAGAAGAGGATTGTGTAAACGGTTCCAAACTTGAACGTTCTCAGGAATATTGGGAGGTTCTATGAATTTATTTAATGTGCAGAACCTACTGCATGACTAAAGCAATGAAGAACTCTTATCCAAAAATAGAACAAAGCAGAACTAATTAGTTATCAATATTTTGACCAAAAAAATTAATTATCAATAGCCTTGGCATTGGGCTCAAGCCCCCCAACGACTGATGGAAACTTAATTATGCTTATGTATATTAGATGAGATGTTAAACAGAAAAAATAACTATTTGCAGATATTTGATGGATTTTCGATTCAGTCCCTCATGATTGGCTTATGGTCCTGGGATTAGATGAGATGTTAAACAGAAAAAATAACTATTTGCAGATATTTGGTGGATTTTCGATTCAGTCCCTCGTGATTGGCTTGTGGTCCTGGGATAAAAAATTAAAAAAAAATAAATAAATAAAAGAATGGTTAAGTAATAATTCAATTATTAATTTTCATGTCATTTAGTTTACGAATTAAGTTTCTCTAGCATTATCATTTACAATATTAACATCTTAATTTTATTTTATCTTGTGGGGCTCAAATTTTATTTTCAAATTCTTTACTAAACAATACCTTTGAATCAAATATGTTGCAGGACCCAATTTGCTAACTTAAAGAAGTAATAGTTGACCTTGTAAATACAAGGTAAGTTGCTAAACTCTTTAATTTGCTAATAGAATTTACGTGACACAACAAATCTAACTTTACTACCTCTCATGGAGAAGCTCTAATATGTAGATAGAGAGGTTTGAAGAAGGTGAGATAGTTGGTCTTTGACCCTTAGTAGATGAAACCATCTAGACAAATAAAAAAATAAAAAGATGATAAAAGTGTTTTTTTTTTCCGATAAATAATAGCATTAGTGAGTTAAACTGTATTGGAAAATTTAGCAAGTTAGTAGGTTAGATTAGGTTGTAGTTACCACTCCCCATCACCTTGTTTTGTGATGAGTTGTGATTACCACCCTTTTTTCCTTGATTTAGGGTGATTGTGCCCTGTAACTAGTGCTCCATATATACCCTTATTTTAGGGCTTGATTTGGGGAGAAGGTTGAGGTGTGTTGCTAGGCAGTCTATGCACTCCCTCACTCAATCCCAATATCATATATATGTTTTGTAATCTTGTAAAGCTTTCATGATGAAAGTATATAAGTTTGACACTAAAAATTAACAACAATAGTAGGAAAATTCATTTACGTGACAAATTTTATACGACGAAGAGCAATACATCGCACAAGGGTAGTTTGCGCGACGCATAAAGGCATCCGTCGCGCATGTTTGTCGGACAAAATGTAAAGCCCCGAATAAGTTGCACAATTAGGCTTTGCGCGACGAATTGTCCTTCATCGCAAAAAGTATTAAATGTAGCAGTGCAAATTGTTAAATGTTAGAGGGGAAGGAACTAGTACTGTATAAGTATTATTATTTTCCGTCACTGTGATAAAGCGTCATCTGCAAATGATCAAAGTGTATTGATAAAACTAAAATGCATATGCGTGTAGGGCTACTGAAAAGCTTTGAAATTGTCTTTTTATGATCACTGCTTTTGCCTTTTGTTCTGATTTATGTCTTCATCAAATTTGATTATTGTTGTATGGTCTTTTTGTTGTTGTTGTGTTGTATTATGTACCTTTCTGGACTTCGGGTTGCTTGGTAACGTTGACCCTCCAAACTTTCTATAATTAGAAAGAAAAATACATTAGTGATGAGTGTAGAATGAAATTTTTGGAGTGCTAATCACAGTTCCCTAAAGTAAAACTAAAAAACTTCTGAATATAAGTAAATATGTGAACTTTGAAATATCGAAATTAATGATTTTGACATTTTCATTTGTTGAAAATTTTGAATCGACATATAAGTTTAGGGAATTATGGATTTGAAATCGATAATCCTTTTTTTTTTTTTTTTTTTTTGGGAATTGGAATTGGAGAATTAGACCTATTGTTGAAGATATCAAATGACTTGCTTCCTCATTTAAATCAATAGAGTGGAATCATGTTTTCAGATAAGCAAACTTCACGACGGATGCCATTACTTCTTTAGGGTACCGTGTTAGGGGTAGTGTATTTGGAATTGGATGATCCCTCCTCAAAGCTAAAAATGCTCTTTTATTTGACTCTAAAGGCCTCCAATGTTCTCGAGATATCTCTTTAAATTAATTCATTTAGTTCTAAAAAAAAATCCCATTTCACGTTGAACTCATTGTAATTTAGAAATTTTAGACAGAAAATCCCACATTCATATGAATGAATAACATAACAAGGAATCAATTGTCTTGTATGCGATAGAAGTTACCTAATCTTGAGGATGAGCCAGAGGGGATTGCATAACCTTACCTTGAAACTCATACTGAGATAACCATCAGAGGTGAACTTCAACTCCCCATTTGCATTTAATGGAAAAATCACTTTTAGACTAAATTTGCTGACAAATTATACCATGAAGGGTTTTTTTTTTTTTTTTTTTTTTTTTCAACAAACGATATTATCTAGGCTAAGGGGATGTGAGAGTTGGTTAAGCCTCACAATGGGCTAGCAATGATGTGATTTAAGTTTGCATTTGATGAGAATTGAACCTAAGACCTCTCACTTACAAGTGAAGAGGAATATCACTATACTGTAATATTAAGTAGCACCACTAAAGTTTAAATCTTAATTTTTTTCACCACTAAAGTTTAAATCTTAATTTTTTTTCACTACACATAGACCATTTATATGGTTAGGCGTTTAACTTCTTTATTTTCCACGAAAGTATATCATTAAAAACCTATCAACTTTTATGGAGTTTAAAATAGTAAGACATACTCCAAATCTTAAAGTAAACCTTAAATTTTAGGTTCCAACCCTTGGGCCAAATTTTGGGGCAAATCTATGAGAATTCCATCTAGGTTAGTAGGTTGGCCCACGATATATGTGTATGTTTCTTTAGGTTTTATATAATTCATGGAATCCAATGGCTAAAATCTAATATGATCAAATTAAATGGTAAAACAGAAGATCTAATGGTCCAAATTTAAATTCAACAACTAAAATAATTAAAAATAATAATATTTCATGTGTTTTTGTCACATCCATGCCCGGGCGGGACCACTTCCCGAGCCCGACTCCACTACTGTAGCACGATATTGTCCGCTTTGGGCTTACTATTCCCTCACGGTTTTGTTTTTGGGAACTCATGAGCAACTTCCCAGTGGGTCACCCATCATGTGATTGGTCTAGCCCCCTTCTCGCTTAACTTCGGAGTTCCTATAGAACCCGAAGCCAGTGAGCTCCCAAGAGGCCTCGTGCTAGGTAGGGATGAGAATATATATTTAAGGATCACTCCCCTGGGCGTTGTTTTTGGGAACTCACGAGCAACTTCCCAGTGGGTCACCTATCATGGGATTGCTCTAGCCCCCTTCTCGCTTAACTTCGGAGTTCCTACGGAACCCGAAGCCAGTGAGCTCCCAAAATGCCTCGTGCTAGGTAGAGATGGGAATATACATAGAATGATCACTCCCCTGAGCGATGTGGGATGTCACAGTTTTCATATTCTTTCATAGTGTTTCATGAGTTTCATGGTGACGGTTTAGTGATTTTTCATTATTTATTGAAACCTATATATTTTTAGGTTAAAATGTTCATAAAATTAAATCAAGATAGTCTGCATAATTTTGTTTAAATGTTACTTTAAGTAAAAAAATTATCCTAAATTCGTTCTTCAATAATTTCGGGCTAAAAATTTATCCAGAATGGTTGGAACAGAAAAACTATTTCTATGTTATAATCTATATTGTCTGGATTAAAATTTTTAGATTTTAAGCTAAATATTGGAGATGGTATAAGCAAAGTTATACTAAACTCGAATGTTTATCACTTTAAAAATTCAATAAAAGTCCATATAAATCATAATACACTACACTCGTCATATCTTTGCAAGCATTATTTCAATAATTCAATAAGTGTACAGTATAATTTGTTATTTGAGAAAAAAAAGTGTTCAACATTAAAAAGAAGAAAAATGAATCAAACTTCATTTTATTTGAAGTAGCATTGGGTTTGGAAATACTTCCAATTCTTTCCTCAATTTATTTTGTTTCGACATCTTCACATCGATGCAAGTAACTTTTTTTTCTATTAAATTCTGACATAACAGCGGAGATTCAAGCTCATCAATAATTAATTTAATATTTAATCCACCAAAATGACAAAAAACAAAACAAAAAAACATCTTCGCATTGATGAGGAACCTATAATTGCAGAACTAGTGTAGGACCCACTCATTTGATAAAAAGGTAAAATAGTTAAGTACAGATCAGATCCACTTCACAGTGTAGTTTCACTTTCCAGCAGGTACAGCACCGTTTTTTATTTTATTTTATTTTAGCACGATGAGAGAGTTAATTAAATTAAAAAAAAAAAAAAACCATATTATGAAGTCTGTGACCATAATTTATCAGTTATTTTATTAACCATAATCTATCTTTTTAACAAACGAAGTTGGTAAAGCGAAGATTTTTGCCAAATCAAGGTGCATGATGTATTAGTCATAATTATGTGTCGTATTCGATATTAAAAACCAAACTTGAAACTTGAAAAAAATCACTAAATATTATGCAAATAACGAAAATGAGTATTACTAGACTTACCAACCTTCCCATAAGATTTTAAAAAGAAGAGGTGGGCTTAACTTGGCTAATAATAATAGATTTAATATTAATACATCTCACTCACGCATAAGTGAAGGAATATTACAGAGTAGCGGAAATTTTATTGCGTTTAAACCAGAAGAGAAAAAAGAAAGAAAAGAAAGCTCTGGTTTCTGAGAGTTCAAAGCCCCAGGGAAAAGAAAAGAAAGCGGAATTTAACAAAAAATTGATTCGGTCTTTTGAATCTCTTGTTTTCAAAGCCATGGACGCGAGGGTGAAGCAGGAGCTCCTGGAAGCTTCGTATATTCCAACGCCGAAGCGAAGCGGCGTCAGTTGTAAGTTGCCGCCGGATTCCGTAATTTGCCTGAGCACGAGTAGCGACAGCAGCAGCGGCGACTCCGACTCCGACGATTCGGCGGACGGCGGCGGCGGAGCTTCGGGGGTTTTGACGAAGAAGAGGAAGTTGGACGGGCTGGGAGTCGGATTTCCGGTTGGGTTTTTGAGCCCTCTGCCGCCGGAAGAGGTGGGGCAGCTGCTTCCCGGGCCGGATGCGGCGGTTGCGCGAAGGGAAGAGCGCGGGGTGATGACTCGGTCGCACTTTAAGCAGTTTTGGAAGGCCGGGGATTATGAAGGAGCTCCTTGTGGCGATTGGGATTCTTCTGCCGGTAATCTTAAACTCTCTATTCCTCTTCGAAATATCTACATTGTTTTCTTTGTGTTTGTTTTTACTAAGATCTGTTCGGCTGCCGAGAAAATTTTCGATCTTTTCAAGTTATGGACGCAATGTGATGGAAGTTTACTGCTTCACCTATTGAAAAGATTCATTTTTCACATGCATGAGTGGATTCTGTTTACAAATGGAGTCTGTTGCCTAATTTGGAGATTCTAACATGATCAGACTATCATACAAACAAAAACAACAACAAAGCCAGCTTCCACTAAGTGTGATCGGATGTATGAATCCTATAATATCATTGTGTTCGGTTTTACACTATTCTGTTGGCTCCAAGTATTCCATGTCTCTTCTTAAAGTCTCTGTCCACGTCATCTAGGTGTTCCTCTATCCTTTTTCTCCGAAGCATGCCTCATAATCACATTATCAAAGTTTCTAATCGGAGCATCTATAGTTCTGTGTTTCACATGTCCAAACCACCTTAATCTGTTTTCTCTCATCTTATCTTCATTTATGGCCATTCCTATTTTATCTCGGATATCATTGTTTTTAATCCTGTCATTTCTCATGTGCCTACACATCCAACAAAACATTTTCTTCTCTGCTACACTCATGTTTTGCACGTGTTGATACTTAACCGCCCAATATTCTTTGTCATAAAACATTGTTGGCCTTATTGGTGTTCTATAAAATTTTCCCTCTTTAGTGGCATATGCAGGTTGCACAATACACTCGATGCGCTCTTTCACTTCATCCATCCTACTTGTATTCTATGGTTGAAATCTCCATCCAATTCTTCATTCCAAGATAGTGAAAGTGTTCATCTTTGGTATTTCATGATCTTCAATCCTCACCCCTATCTCATTTGGACCCCATTCCCACTGAACCTGAACTCCATATACTCTGTCATTGACATACTTAGGTGAAGATCTTTAGAGTTCAACACTTCCCGCCAAAGGCTAATCTTCGCATTTACTCTGTCCTGCGTTTCATCAATTAGCACTATATCATTTGCGAAAAGCATGCAACATGCACCAAGGGATATTATCTTTAACAAATTTACTGTTGAATATGCAGGTGGGATAGACCATGTCCGGGTTCACCCAAAGTTTCTGCATTCGAATGCTACGAGCCATAAGTGGGCCCTTGGAGGTAAATTTAATAGATGTTCTGTGTAGTTCTTGATTTTATGTCTTTGGTGGTTAATGCTTGAGTGTGACCTTGTGATGTTTTACAGCTTTCGCCGAGCTCTTAGACAACGCATTGGACGAGGTAGTTTTTCGTTCTATATTTCCATTATGTTTCTACATGTGTTTTCTATTTAATCATTGATTGGAGTTATTTCTTCACTTTAATGTTAGGTTTGCAGTGGTGCTACATATGTTAATATAGATATGCTTGAAAATAAGAAAGACAGAAGCAGAATGTTGCTGATTGAAGGTATTTTAACTTTCTTAGTTCTCCAGCAACTTAACCTTATTGTTGGATGTCGTTTGAAGAATGCTAAGATGTTTTAATTTTGTTCTCAAATTCTGATATTCTGTTTGTTCGGAAATTCATTTGATGTACATTGCAGATAATGGTGGTGGGATGGATCCAGATAAGATGCGACATTGCATGTCGTTGGGGTATTCTGCGAAAAGCAAAGTTGCAAACACTATTGGACAATGTATGACACCAGTATTTAGCTATAGTGTTTTTGGTTTTCTGTAATCTCCAAAGAATCATGTAAGTTGCTTGTTTATACAGATGGAAATGGCTTTAAGACAAGTACCATGAGGCTTGGAGCAGATGTAATTGTGTTCTCTCGTTCGAGTGGAAAAGATGGAAAAAGGTGCCTTTCTGGTCACAATTGTCTATCGTTGTTTCTTTTACAGAGCATTTCATGTTAGGTTGGTAATGGTTATTTTCTTCAGCTCATGGGAACAACGCTAGATTTTAGATTTGTGTGTTGCTTCTGAGGTTCAGAAACCATCATTGCTTGCAGGAATTTCTATTTTCATATCTTGAATCCACTTTAGCATGGAGAATCCATACAAGCTTAACTTACATGCACTTTATCATAAAGAGTGACTGAATAAAATGAGAGCAACTAATCATCTGGAACTATTAAGAAATTGTATTACTTGTTGCTCTAATTTGGATAGTGGAATTATACCCCGTGCTTTTTGTTCATTGTTGAAGTAGTATCAGTTAAATCAGTACTGTCACCAATGTATGTGTGTGTGTGTGTGGTCATATTTACGACTTCTATTGGTGTACCCAGTCGCCTCTTCTCATTATCTATTATGAATAGGAAAAAATGGATAGATTTATTTTTTCTATTCTCGAAACTAATTGAGACATGTTCACATTGCTTTTAGTGCTACACAGAGCATTGGATTGCTGTCTTACACATTTTTGACGAGCACGGGAAAGGAAGATATTGTAGTTCCCATGGTATGGCATTTAAATTGTCTTCCTCTACCTATTGGAATTTATACATATTCTCTTCAAGTCTTTATGTTGATTCAATGTGTATAGACAGTTGTCAGTTGTCACATCGGTGAGGTAGGTTGGGCTTTAACGTTTATTGGAACTAAAAAAATTATGCTAGTAAAAGAGGGTAAGCCTTAGGTGTCGGCCTAGATGATTTGCATCACTCATGAAACCAGTCTTTAACTGCCTTAGGAAGAAAACTTTGCAACAAAGGGTGTCGTGTTGAGTACCTTAGCTGAGTTTTTTGTTTGTCTGTATTATGATTTGATCCACTAGGTTTTATTTGGCGTGTTTGGAGAGAAGAAAGTTGTAGGATTTTAACAGGGTGGACTATTTGGATTTAGGGGTGGAGGTTCGAGTACACCATTTTTTCTTTATGACTAATTCTTTTTTCTAATTATTGTTAGATTTTACTATGCCATTTCTTTGTATATTACATGTATTCATTTCCTAAATGAAGTACTACTTGTATGCTTGCATTTTGGATTTTCAGTAAACTTATCCAAATCCCACAAACAAGAAAAAAATAAATTGTTGCATAAAAATCACAAGCTGGTCCTTCATCTAAATGATGTGTTGTGTTGTGTACATGAATGAAAAGCTTGACTATGAGAGAGGACAGGGGGCTTGGAACAAGATGTTAAGATCCTCGTCAATTGATTGGGATAAAAATTTGGAAACAATAATCCAATGGTCCCCATTTTTTGACGAAGAAGAACTGCTTCATCAGGTAATTGTGTTTTAGAGCTTATACCAAATTGGTAAATTTGATACAGATTTTGTTATGAATTTTGTTAATTTTATTTTTTGTTTAGTTCTATATGATGAAAACCCATGGAACCCGAATAATCATTTACAACCTTTGGGAGGATGATGAAGGACAGCTGGAGCTTGATTTTGAAGCTGATCCACATGTACGTTGGTTGACAAGATATTTGTCTCCTAATTTTTTTAACTTAAGTGGCGTTGTGATTCTAGCAAAATTGTATATGGTGCATATTTTGCAGGATATTCAAATTAGAGGTGTCAATCGAGACGAGAAGAGTATACAAATGGCAAAAGACCATCCCAATTCTCGTTTTTTCTTAACCTACCAGCACTCATTGAGGGTAAAACTAAACTTCACCGTTCTGTTTGCTCACTTATCAATTTTCCAGTGGTTTGGGTGGGTCTTGGTTCTGTATCAGAACAGAGGAATTCATGTATTTAATCTTAACTTTAATAAGTCAAAACCATATCTCCACCCGCACACCACCCCCCCCCCCCCCCCCCCCCTTCTCTTCTTTTCTCTAGTCGCTATCTTTGTGCGCATTGCTTATTTTGGATATTTACATGGTTGGCTGTACTGTCTAGTTGGAGTAAAATACAACGGTTTTGCTACATATGGTAAAATGATAAAGAACAAAGAGAGATGATAATATGAAATGAAGACAGATGAAGATGATTTGTGTCATAGTTCCTGGTCCAACTTGAAGACAGAATCTATCTGTTCATCTATTATTTATTATTAATACGTTTCTTTATTTTGACTCCAGAGCTATGTATCAATTCTCTATTTGCGGATTCCTCATAACTTTCGAATTATTCTTCGCGGGAAGGATGTTGAGCACCACAACATAGTCAATGATATGATGATGTCCCAGCAAGTCACATATCGGCCACAGCCTGGTGCTGATGGGGTTACAAAGGATTCAAATGTAATATTTCACTACAAACTTTTACTGGGATAATCTTGCGTAATTTTGTTGTCTTTCTAACGACATGCAACTCTTGTCATCAGATGGTTGCTGTTGTCACCATTGGGTTTGTGAAGGACGCAAAGCATCATATTGATGTTCAAGGGTTTAATGTATATCACAAGAATCGACTGATTAAGGTGTTCTAGTTTTAACCTATGGATTTCTTGAGTTTGTTTTGAATATGTTGTTTAAGCAATGAATTTTCATCGGTCATTAAGCAGAAGTTGATAAATTTTAAATTTTATTTACGATGTTCATTTTTATCTCCAGCCATTTTGGAGACTTTGGAATGCTGCAGGAAGTGACGGCCGTGGTGTTATAGGTGTTGTTTCTTCATTCAAGTTCCTTGACTTTAACTAATTAGCTGAAAGTGAGTTGTTTCTGAGACATTTTGTTCTTGTAGGTCTTTTAGAAGCTAATTTTGTTGAACCAGCTCATGATAAGCAGGGGTTTGAGCGTACAACAGTTCTTCAAAGACTTGAGGGAAAATTAATAGCTATGCAAAAGACTTACTGGTTTGTGGTCTTTGGGCTAATTGCTTACAATGCGTTCAGACTTTTATGAGTTGCTTTGTTGTTTTTAATCTTTGATGCTCACAAACGGGTGTTCGCCACTGCCTATGTAGGAGAGACAATTGTCATAAAATCGGCTATGCTCCACGGAATAAGAATGGCTCTGCAGATAAAGGTATGTTGTGTACCATACATTCTTTTGGTTTACCCTTGTCAACCTCATAAAATCATAAATATTCATATTTTCATTTGTAGAGGGTCCTCCCTATGAAACGAATGGTAATACATCAGGCAGCAAGAAACCAGTTAATGTTTCCAGCAAGCTTCGTTTTAAAGCTTCAAAAAATATTTCTACTTATCATGGGCATGTGAATGTGCACATGTCTGATAAAGCCACAAATAGAGTGCAATCGCCCACAAAATCAGGGGAAGGATTGTCAAGCTCATCTGAACCATCATCACCTTCAGCAGTCAATGTTACCGATAAACAAGTGAATGGCAGTAGTAGTAAGGCATTTTCTGCTAAGAAATACTCTGGAAAAGGTATCCCGGTGACTCGGTTATCTTCATGTATGGACGGTACTCAATCTCAGCAAGATTATTCAACACGTGGAGGAACCGGTTTACACACCCCAAGTTCCAAGTCAAAGGTTACTTCTACTGGCTTTGCTTCAAATTACTTTTTGCATTAGAGGGTTATTATATTTCTAAAGTTAGGGTGTTGTTCAATTAGCAGGGGAATGATGCCAATGGTGATTCAGGCGTTTTGGAGCGATTGAGAAAAGAGAATCGTGAACTGAAGCAAAGGTACTTGTTCTGTCCTTTTCACCACCATATAAACATTCGTATGGACTTAATGTTCGCTTCAGTACTTTATCACCATGCTGGATGCGAATTGTCCTCAACTCTTTCCTTCTGTACAGGTTGGAGGCGGAAAAGGACAGAGCAACTTCTGCTGATTTGGAGCAGGACTTGCGGCGTGAAAAGGATAGATCCAAGTTACTTGAAACTCAGGTATGTGCCCATTATCGAATTCTCGCTGAGATTGTTGGAGAAAGTGGGAAGTCGATCTAATAAGCAAGCGATTGATCTCTTTGAATATTTGATAGAATTTGACAATTACTGCCTGTGCTTGTGATCACCAGGTCCAAACGGCACAAGAAAAAATTGAGGAAATGAGCAGGGAACAAGAGACTCTAATTCGCATATTCTCCGAGGAGAGGGAGCGACGAGACAATGAAGAGGCCACTTTGAGAAAGAAGCTGCAGGTCAGCGCAATTTCTTTGTTTGTACCTTTTACCTTTTAAGATTCACTCCCCCCAACCCCTCTTATTTTGCTTGTTTTTGCAGGATGCATCCAGTACCATTCAATTATTGCTTGAAAAGGTAAGGGAACTGGAAGCGAAGAAGTCCGGGAACTTGAAATCCAAAAGATAGCGGTCTCGCCACTGTATTCAGTAGTGATCTTTAGGAGTTGGCGAAATGTAGTTGACCCAAATTTCAGGAGTACTCAAACGTAGATTGGGAGCCATTTGTTGGACGGTCGGGGAACATGCCGGCCTTCTTTCTCGCTAGTTACGCGACGTAAATGGTGTAATGTATAAAGAGAGAAATCAGAGTGATAATATGAACTATGAGCATCAGTATGTGTTGGGTTGAATCGGTAGAATGCGATGTTGAAATATAGTAAAAACAGTACACTGGGTTTCATATCCACTATTACACGGGTCTTTGCGGTCTCTGATTGGGTCAATTTCCTTGCATACCAAGAATTGGGTTTGGAGGGCTTTGATTTAGAAAATGTCAAATTTTACGCAACGAATTAGAAAATGGGCATGAGAAGGAATGAGTATGGGATAAAAGCGACTCCTCATTGGTTATCTCATGCCTTCAGTTTTCGGGGTATGCCATGTATCCCTACAAAATTGAACCAAACCGGTTTATCATTCGATTTAGTTTTTGGTTTCGAAATAAAGCGAACTGAACCAAATCGTGCTTACTCCTTGCCTATAAGTTGTGTGATGTTATTATTTTCGTGGTGTAGGATTTTAATGTGGGATTTAAGAGACTCATTATGTCAATTCTTAAGACCATCTCTAGACATGAAGGACTACTAATGTGTTGGAGCCGCTTTTTGTATGGGCCGACCCAATGGGACCCGTGGAAAAAAATAAGTCAAGGGTTGGCGGGTTGGGTACGCATGGCCTGCCCTGGGGCTAAATGTGCCTTGATTCCTAAAGCGTGATTTCTTTTAGCCTTTCGACTAGAGGTTGGTTTTATCATTTCCGAGAGCTAAAAATAGTATTAAACTCTCGAATGGAAATGACTTAACGCTATAAACGTGAATTAGTAGCACATGTTTACGCATCATCACAACCTTTCTTGTTTTGTGTGTGAAAAGTTTCTCCTTGTCAATGTTGGAATTATTGGTCTCCATCAAACTTGCAATGACCAAATCTATTTACCCAAAACAAAAAGAAAATGACAATATAATCCATCTCCATCTTTAGCAACATTCCTACTAATTTATCCTTGTCCATGTCCTAAAACAGCAAAAAAACAAAATAAAACATTAATCATTAAAAAAAAAAAAAAAATATATATATATATATATATATATATATATATCTTGACAGGCACACGCACGTGTTATCGCAGAATGCCCAAACGTCCTCCGTGTGGTCCCGGACCTCCCGGTCCCCCCACCCGTACCAGAACATTCCCCCCTCCCTCTAAACCGGATAAATGACCTAATCATTCATTTCTCCCCTTAGTTAAAACAATTAACTCCCCCACGTGCGCTCTAATCCCTCATTAATTAATAATCATTCAATTTAATTAATTAAATAATCACTTTATAAACACTCACCTCCAAAACCAAGCAACTGACCACATTCCCCTCCTCGTCTTCCTCCTCTTTCCGGGTCCTCGAAACCCTAATCCGCCGAGCAGGTACGACGTCGTCTAATTCTATAGATACACTCACTGTGTTTATATGTATAGGTTTTGAGATTCGCAGAGAAACAATAAATGCGATCGGCTTTTGGAGGATTTTTGTGTTCTGATATTTCAGTCCTTTTTGCGATTTTGTGCTGCCATTTCTGTCTCGCTTTTGGAGCTTTTCTCTCTGCACAGCCAACAATGTCTGCCATTTTTGTGTGCTCTGTGTCCTTGTACCTCTCTGTAGCACTATTTACAGCCTGCTTGTTTTCTCTCTCTAACTCTCTCTCTCTCTCTCTCTCTCTCTCTCTCTCTCTTTCTCTCTCTTCCTCTAATTTCGCTGCATAAAACTTTCCCGGAAAATCCACAGTTTCCCACACACGCAATTGTATCTCGCAGCAGCGATTCGGCACCAAAACGCATCGTTTTCCTCGACAATTCGGAGGAAAAAGTCGCGGTTTCCTCTTCTGTGAAATACCTAGCTCTCTGGCGCTCAAAACTTCAAACCGCCGTCGTTTTGCTTGGTTTGATTCTACAGAAAAAGCCTAGCGTGTAGCCTCTCTATCTGTGTCGTCCTCCCCGTGAGTCCTTCCCACTTTATGCAAGTCAAATCTCAGCCCTCTCTCTCCTCTCTTCTTTCTCTCTAAATCGACGGCTATTGTTTTTTTTTGACTGATTTATCTTATTGATTTTTGATGTGATATAAATTCATCGGTTCCTTCACCCTCTCACTTGTATTTCTTCACTGCAGAGCTTCGAAGCTTGCTCAGTAACTCGTTCGTCGGCTCAGCACTCGCTCTCTCGGAACCGAGTTCGTTTCCAACTCGACTCACTCGCGCGATGACGAAACGGCGAGTCGTTGCGGCCGTGGCGTCGCTGCTTCTCTTCGGAGTCGTGGCCGTAGTGGCGCTGCTGTTCGCGCCTGGATTTGACCGAGGTACGTGTACGGACGACGACTTGTCGTTTGGATCTTACCGCCGAAGATTCACGCGACGCACGCCGTTATTTGTTTCTTTTTCTTTTTTTTTTGCTTAGATTCTTTCTCCCCATTGAATCCCGTATCTAATTATTGCTTCTGAATTTTATAATTTAATCCGCTTTTTTATCGAGTTGCTTTTTGTTTGTTCTTGGTTTCTCTTTCGCAAACACAAGGGGTCCATGTGTTTGTCATCTTTTGAATTTTAATTTTTAATTAATTAATTACTTAATTTCTTGTCCAATTCCGTGTTATTTTTCACACCCCCTATAATTTTTTTATTTTATTTTTATTTTGATGATATTTTGTTTACGAATTTTATTTGCAGATGGATTTTTGAAGCCTGAATCGTCTGAAGCTGCAAACTCCACACTCACTGCAATCCACCGCAAGCTGCTTGTTCGTGGTAAGTGATCAATTTCCGATTAATTAATATTATTCGTATTAGTTGATTTAGTTTCTCGAATTAGCCATAGAAACGAGAATTGAATGCAGGGAGGCGTCTAGATAAATTTTATTTTTTATTTAATTTGACTCTGCGTGTATAAGTTGATCTTATGTAGCCGGTCTCCTGCAAAATAAGTTTATCAGGACGTTTGCAGGCATTCCGTTTTTAGGTCGAGTCCTTATGATTTAATTTGAATTTTCTGTAATTTTGGTATTTCTAAAATGGTGATGGTGAGGCAAACCAGAATTTGTTACCCATTTGTTCGCAAGTGAATAACTGGCGTTCTTTGGTCAGAGGGGTGGGAAATGGGTGTCAGAATTGCAAGCTCATAAGGGGTGCATGCTAACGTGCACCGTTAGCTCTTTGACCCCCCTGCTCTAGGTGTATATGCTGTCCCATGTGGGTATCTTTTGAATGGTATCTCAAACATCCCAATAGGTCACCATTCCCTCTTTTGGTGTAACCAAATTTGAAACAAAGTCTTTGCAAAGAAATACACACTATTTTATGTTACATTGCACAACCCTATTGGCTTGTTTTAATGTCTACAATTTCTCTCTTGAAATATGTGCATATTATGTTAACATTATATGTAAATTACGAGTTTCATACTCCCGATTTCCATGTGACTACAAATACATAGTTATTCATTGTTGGATTTGATAACATGTGACCATAATTTCTTGGTCGCTCTGTTGTGTTCCCCCGCAATTTGCTATTTATTTTTAAAGAAATGTTAAGAAGGCATTCTCAAAAGTCAAACTATTCATGAATTCTTTGTCACGTTATACTTTTAACATGAGAATTGAAATTAAATTATGAGATGTCAAAAAGTTGGTAGAGAATTTTACTTTTAAATAATTTTGTTAACATTTCTCTTGTTTTTTAACTTGTAAATTATTTATTTAATTATGTGACTTGAAACAAGAAAAAAGAGAAATTTGGAAATCATTTCTCATACAAATAAGCCCTACTTCACTTTCCTAGCTGTCTGCCAATTCTGCATGTATGATGAATGACAATTGCATTTTGTCTTTTTCTATTTTTCTGCAAGTAAATGTTGACACATGGAAAATGCCCTTCTCTGAAGTGAAAGAGCGTGTTGACCAAAAGTCTTGGCTCTTTTTTGAATGCTAATTTGCCAAATACAAAAGGCTACGCCTATGAGCCATCGGTGAAAAGCAAAACATGAATAGGTGATACATTGAAAGTAGAAGCTTTGACAGGTCCCATCTCCATTTGCCTTTTGGGTTGATTTGTCTGTGTATTAACTTTTCTTGTATAATTCCTGTGAATCATCTAGAAAAAGTGTCTTTTGTCTACAAATGCTTTCCTCAACCCTACATGAAGAGAGATTCTTGGGGGCACGGTCTCTTGTTCGTCCAAAGTACTTGTAAACGGAACTCCTTGGTATTTGAATCCATCCAAATAGTCGCTTGTGAGACTCGACTCAAATACAGAGGTCCTGTTGGGCGGACAAGTTACGTGACACAATTACCTGCCCTCAAGAAATTCTCCTATTGATAAGTTGGGAAATGTGCACATTGTAATGTTTAGGACTCGAACAAGCGAATGGTAACGCGGTATATCCAATCGTGCTCAAGAATTTCTCTTAGACGAACATTATAGTGTTTAACCTTTCACTATTTGAAATTTGTTATGATTAAAGACCCTTATCATTTTTGGGTCTCATTTTCATTTTTTCTATATTAAATCGTACATATTTATATCATTCGCTCTCTTGTTTTACAGCGACAGCAATGGAGGAACCAAACAGGATTCGGGGAGACAAGTGCAGCAAGGCAGACATAGTGATAAACCAGGGCCCCACACCCCCGCTGCCAAGTGGCATCCCCACATACACCGTCGAGATCATGAACATGTGCGTGACCGGCTGCGACATCTCCCACATCCACCTCACCTGCGGCTGGTTCAGCTCCGCCCGCCTCGTCAACCCCAAGATCTTCAAGCGCCTCCGCTACAACGACTGCCTCGTCAACGACGGCAAGCCCCTCGCCAACGGCGGCACGGTGTCGTTTCAGTACGCCAACACTTTCAGCTACAAGCTCTCCGTCTCCTCGGTCACGTGCTCTTAGAAATGGTATTAATAAAACAATCAATCGCCTAATTACAATAGTTAACACAAAAAAAGCAGAATTATATAAAGCACCCAAAGCAAGATTAAGTACCTGGCCTGGTATCGAAAATGCCCAAATTGCCCTTTATTTTTGCTTTGTATCTTTCTTTGGGTCGCGGATTCGAGTGCCAAAAGTTGAGGTTTCTGAATTCTGAAGCTGGATATATGGGTAAAAGTGTCACGACGGTGTCACGCTGACGAACAGGAGGATAATATTTGGGTGAATTTTGTGTATAGTAAAAATAGTAGTTATAGGGGATTGGAAAAGTGAATGTTCTTTTGGTGATGACTGGTTGTGAGTTTTGAATGCAAAATTGCTAGTAAAAAAAAAAATAAATTGTAACTTGTATCTACTTTTCATCCTTATGATTTCGATATTATTCACCATGGGTATTGGGTAGCACAAAATCATGAAGAAAAAATAATGTGACTGTTGGATGCTTTTATTCATACTGTGAAAAAAGCAATTGATGATCTGATAAATTGTAATCTTAAAAGCGTTGTAAGTGCGAAAAACAAACTTAGCATTTGGTAATCTTTCATATAAAATGTTATGATACTACATAATAATCATAGAGGGAATAACGCTAAAAATGGTTTTTACATTAAACTGTGATTGTGTAAACTAGGAGTAGATTAGGTTGAAGGATAAAATTGATGGTTCTTGTGCTAATGGTAGAGCAGGTTTTGGGGTATTTTTCGTAATTTGGAGGGGCATGTAGTTGGTGCTTTTGCCTCATATAAGAAGTTTGTTAGTTTATGTGGCTATTGAAATTTGGATAAATTAGAATTGAATGCCCCATTTTAGATTTTTCTAAATTAAACATCTTTTACTTTTCAACTTTTGATTAAAGTGTTTTTACTTTTAATTAAACTTTATATTTTAGGTATATTCTTAATTTAAGTATTTTATAAATTCTTTTAAATGCATTTCTATGAAAAAAAAAATGCACTCAATAATATTCATTAATTTATTGCTATTTTTATGGAATCTCATCCCTTCCTCAATTTAAGGATTCAATTATATCTACTAGGGTTCAAGATTAATTGGATGAAATATAGTTTTTCCAATTTCCAACTCAACATTTTTTTATAGATTATAAAAAAACAAGAGTCGTTTATAATTAAAATTGAGATGGAGACTAGACTGCCTAATTTCATGCAACTGAAAATAAATTTGAATTTTTTAACAACTACTTATAATAGAAACGTGAACTAAGAGTTTTCACATTTTTATTTTTATTTAAAATGAGTCCTTATTCCAATAATTAATTATTAAGAGTTGACAAAATATTTTTTAGTGCAATGTTTTAATGTGAAAAGTTATCTTGTTTTTGGGTTACACAACTTACACATAACGTACCATCAGTTTTGTATGTACCAAAATAAGGATAATAAAACGTACTAATAATTTGGTACGTACTAAATAAAGAATTGCATAACGTACCAAAAGCAATATTTTATAACGTACCAAAATACTAATACGTACCCAAATTAAATTTATATAACGTACCAATAACGTCCAAATGATTGGTACATTATGTTTAATATATCTGTTTGGTATGTTATATTTAATATATATGCATTTTATATTTCATAATTGTATGTTAATAGGATGTTTATGTGTTTTTAGAATTTAAAACAACAAATTATTTCAATAAGAAAAATTCGTTTTGAACAAATTATGATATGATAAGATTGGATATTTGTGGTGATTTTAGAATATTTGTGATATTATTTTTTTGAACTAGTTGGTTAATTAAATACAATAAAAATCATAATTTTTAATTAAAAATTAGTAGAAGAATGTTTGATCAAAAGTTTAAAAGTTATAGATGTTTGATTAAAAAAATTCAAATTTGAGGCATCTATATCAAAATGCCTCTTGAAATTTTAATTTTCATTGCGGCAGTTCGAGTTGCTTGGCTTCGAGATTGAAAACATATTTGGATAGAAACTAATTCTACTTTGGTTATTCGTTATTTTTATGAGGCTCATTCTTCTTCAATTCCTTAGGCCATCTCCAATCGAATGATCCAGAAGGGCTGAAAAACGTCCGAAAATCGTCTCTAACAAAGGGCTAGGCCAGAGGGCTCGTGGGTCCCACAGAATCTGAAAATGCCAAAGGGCTAGCCCAATCCAGCCAACCCTGGGCTGGGCAGAAATGCACATTTCTGTCTGATATAACCGACAAGAATGCAAGGCCAAATTTTCAAATGCAACGGCTAGCTGACGTTAGCTAGCCTTTATTTTTGAATTTTTTTTTATTTACAAATTTTTTTTTTCCTATAACTTCTATTTTTTTTTTCTATAACTTCCTATAACTTCTATTTTACAAATTTTGTTTCATATATTTGTTTTAAATTCTATATTTTTCCCTATAACTTCCTAAGCCATTATACAACATTAAATTAAATTAAGTAACATGAAACAACATTAAGTAACATTAACCAACATAAAAATTATACAACATAAAAAAAAAAACATTTAACAACATGAAACTTAAACAACATTTTTAAAAACATTTAACAACATCAACCTTAAACGTCTACTCCATGCTGATGTCACTTAGCCGTTGGATTTGAATTTAAGTTGTGGTTTTAAAATAATAAATTAAGTTTGGCCCTATGACCCTTTGAGGCTTTGACCCTCGGTTGGAGACTGTTTTTTGTGACAGGGCTAAAACGAGCCCTATGACCTTTTGACCCTTGATTGGAAATTGAGGCAAATATGACCCTGTACTGTTCATTAAAATATTAATTTCTTAGAGGGTTAGAGGGCTAAAATGAGCCATCTGACCAGCTTTCTGTTGAAAATGGCCTTACTTTCCCTTGATGATTGGAATAATTGTTTATGATGCCTTTGTCATATGAGATTTATTTGCAAGCACATTTATAAGGATCGTGAAGCCCTATAGATTAGGCATGGAATATTTGCATTTTGTTTTTATTTTTATTACTGTGAAATATGTAAACATGAAGTTTACTTGTAATAAAATTAGAGTTGCGATGAGAAGTTTTAGTATTTGACTAACGTATATACAGTCATACAGATATAAAATAATTTGTCAAAAACTAAGTGTCGTTACACAAAATTAAATTGAACAATTAAAAAGTCATTAAAAAAAAACACATTGCATGGCTTATAAAAGGAAGTTATATCTATACAAAAAGGAATATCCCCATATCGTAATCGATGATTCGATTTTAATTTTGAAGCAACTTATTTTATTCCTGATTTACTTCTTGGACTTGGATTGTCCATTTCATTGTTCTCCAATTTCCACCAAACCCAATAAAAAAAGGTCGTAGTTGCCTGGTTGGGTTTTTTTTTTTTTGTTGGGTTGGGGGGTTGGTGGGTTGACCCGTCAGCCGGCTCGGATTGAAGCCCAAGTAAACTTCTGAAAAACCAACCCGACCCGCATGGCTTGCATCTCCTACGTAATCCGTTGTCTAAAGTCCTGGTCTAACTTTCTTCTCTCACTTTATCTTCTTCATCCAAACGACTCCACGAGATAGAGGAGGAAGAGAGAGATTTAGAGCAACCATGGCGAGCACAATCCCCGGGGCAGCCGTCGGGCTTTCCTGCTCGACTCCGAAGCTCTCTCAGAGACCCACCTCGCGGTTTTCGCAATCGTCCCGGCGGTTCTGCACCATCAAGATGGCCGTCTCCCTCGATGAGAAGAAGAAGAGTTTCACTCTCGAAAAATCCGAACAGGCTTTCAATGCCGCCAAGGTACAATTACCATTTTACCCAATCTGTGCTTTATTGTAGTAGTTGTTGTGGGTTTCGAGCGAGTGGTTTGTGGTGTTGTAGTGAACCGTTGGAGTATGAGGAAGTTTGGATTGGTTTGAAATGGTTGGATTTTGGATGATTTGGAGATGTGGGTTTGTCTTAGAAATATAGAAATTTAGAGGATTTGAGATTACACAGGAACGTGCTGAAAGCTTTAATCTTGATGATGTTTTAAAAAGCTGTGGAATTCAAGTTTGAACTGTTCAATTCGAGCTGTTTGAGGTTCTGAAATCAAATCTATTAGTTATCAGAAAGGCGATCGGTACACTAATGCTCATGTTGAATGGATGATTATATTTGGATTTTGCACCTCTGATCTAGAATGTATATAGTTTTTCAGTGTCATATTGCTTTGTTGTTTGTATTTCTGCTCGAACAATACTTGGCTACTGAAAGATGAGTAGGAATTCCTACTCAAAACTCTTAGTGTTTTAATCACAAATCTTTGTGCTTATGATCAGAACCGTTCATACTATGAATCACAGTGTAAATATCATCTCTGCAAAAAATAAATTAAAATCAAGTTCGTTTAGTTAATCTATTGTAGCAAATACATGGACGGTTTGTAATGCTTTTACCAATGCCGTTCATTTGTTTTTAAACAGTTGGATGACTAAACGACCTTAGTTTTAATTGATTTCTTGCAGAGACGATCTTTATAGGATGATTTATAATATGAATAGTTCTTATTATAAACACAAAGTTCTATAAATAGACAATGAACAATTTTAAGAAATTTTGAGTAGGAGTTCCTACTCATCTTTAAGAAATTTTGCTCCGAAATGCACTTGTAGTCTTACATTCAATGTCTGGTTATTGTTCTTCATATGCGGCATTTGAACTTTTTCATTCGTCATCTGATGTCTAATAGAGAATGTTGTTTCAGCTGATGGAAATTGTTTTTGTTTTGTAGGAGTTGATGCCTGGAGGTGTAAATTCCCCTGTTCGGGCTTTTAAGTCTGTTGGTGGACAACCTATTGTGATGGATTCTGTTAAGGGATCTCACATGTGGGACATAGATGGAAATGAGTACATCGACTATGTGGGATCGTGGGGACCTGCTATAATCGGGCATGCAGATGATGAGGTTTCACTCTATCTGTGTAATCTATCGTGTATTTCACTATATCTTGAAATATTTAATTCTGTTGACGGTTCTTGATTCTGTTATCAGTTCACAATGTCCATGTCCTTGTTCTGGAGTATCTTTTGGTTTACTGTCATAGAACTTTTGTTTCTGTTATAGTGCGTATGCATTTGTCCCAAGGAACTTACGTATTTTATGACAATGGTCTTACTTCAAATTTATTGAACTCAGTTGAGAAGAAAACAAGATAACTAGAAGAAAAAAATATCTTACTTC
This sequence comes from Pyrus communis, assembly GCF_041283825.1. Classification (NCBI taxonomy): domain Eukaryota; kingdom Viridiplantae; phylum Streptophyta; class Magnoliopsida; order Rosales; family Rosaceae; genus Pyrus; species Pyrus communis. The sequence continues at coordinate 6,046,916 of NC_142570.1, forward strand.
AGAAAGGGTAAATTGAAATAGGTTTCTTAGTATTAGATGATCTCAAGTTAGAAATCCTCCCTCAGGAAGAAAATAGAAAGGAAAAAACCACAGATTGAACCACAGACTGATGTCGGTTGCACCCTCATTCGTATGCTGTTTGACTAGGATGCCTCTCTGGTAGCAGCAGAAATTGTCGTTATATATGCTCCACTATCTTGGATTGACACTTACCTTCAGGTACTTGCAGCTCTGGCTGAAACGATGAAGAAGGGAACTAGCTTTGGTGCACCTTGTCTTCTAGAGAATGTTCTGGCAGAAACTGTGATCGCGGCTGTTCCAAGCATTGAAATGGTTCGATTTGTGAACTCAGGTACTGAAGCATGCATGGGTGTGCTCCGCTTGGCCCGTGCATACACTGGCCGACCGAAGATCATTAAGTTCGAGGGCTGTTACCATGGTCATGCTGATCCATTCCTTGTCAAGGCTGGTAGTGGAGTGGCCACACTAGGACTTCCAGACTCACCTGGTGTTCCGAAGGCAGCCACTTTTGATACTCTAACAGCCCCCTACAATGACTTGCCGGCTGTGGAAGCTCTTTTTGAAAATCACAAAGGAGAAATTGCTGGAGTCATCCTTGAACCCGTTGTTGGGAACGCTGGCTTCATTACTCCCAAATCCGATTTCCTTAATGGTATCTGCAAGCTCACCAAAGAAAATGATACTCTCCTCATATTTGATGAAGTGATGACTGGATTCCGCTTGTCTTATGGTGGAGCACAGGAGTATTTTGGCATTACTCCTGATTTAACAACACTCGGGAAAATCATTGGTGGTGGACTGCCAGTCGGTGCATATGGTGGACGGAGGGAGATAATGGAAATGGTGGCACCAGCAGGACCGATGTACCAAGCCGGGACCCTGAGTGGAAATCCATTAGCAATGACTGCGGGGATTCATACCCTTAAGAGGTTGAGGGAGCCAGGAAGTTATGAATACCTGGATAAGATCACAGGTGAACTCATTCAAGGTATCATAGAAGCCGGGAAGAGGGCTGGGCATGCAATGTGTGGTGGGTACATAAGTGGGATGTTCGGGTTTTTCTTCACTGAAGGGCCTGTGTACAACTTTGAGGACGCGAAAAAGAGTGACACTGCAAAGTTTGCAAAGTTTTATAGGGGACTGCTGGAGGAAGGTGTATACCTTGCTCCGTCACAGTTCGAGGCTGGGTTTACAAGCTTGGCACATACTCCGGAGGACATCCAAAACACGATAGCTGCTGCTGATAGAGTTTTTAGGCAGATTTAGAAACCAAGTCGTTTCTCTGTACAATTATTTTCCTCTTTTCACGTTTCGTTTTGTTTATTTTCCCCTGTTGCAGGGTTGTCAAAGTTGTAGGTGATCTGGAGAGAGTTGTTTATCATTTGAACTTTTTCGTACCTTAGTTAGCCCTAGTTTGGTACGTGATTTTGAAAAAAGTGGCTATCAAAAAAAGCTTGGAGCTTTTTTATATTTGGTAAACATCCAGCTTCAATATTTTTTCACAATTTTGGGTGAAAAAAAAGCCAAAAACACAAAGTTGCAAAACCCAGCTTTGAAAAGCCATCTTTTTTTTCACATCTGTTTTACATAAAAGTTTATCAAACACTATAATACTTTTTTTTTTTTTTTTCAAAAGCACATTTACAAAAAAGTTTACCAAACATTTTGCTGTTTTATTTTATAGCTGTTTATTCTCACAGCACAGCAGAAGTAGTTTTTTTTTTTTAAAACACAGCAATACCCAACCAGTCTTTACTGTTCATCGTGACGAATCTTAAGCTAGGAAACAATCTCGGAATTCTTCGTTATACAATCGCGGACTTCTTCGTTATCTACGGTTTTCTGTACTCTCTTTTACTCTTTACGCACACAGGGCTATCTTGTATGCTGATCAATCAAACCTTCTCCAAAAAATTTGGAATAAAAGTTTCCCATTCAATGGGAGAGCGGCAAATTGTTCAATCTGCGTTCACCTAATTCATTTTTCATGTTGTCGCTCTCGCGCATGCATTACATTATGGCCTCGTTTGGCATACCGTATAAAGTACCGGATAGTACTAATTATATAGAGTACGGTGTTTGGTGTCCGTTCGTATTAAATAGCCATCAGATTAAATAATCCGACCCACCTATTTTATCCAGTGAATACCCGCTTCCTTATACTCTCCAAAACCATGGGACAATTTAGTCGGGGCTCTCTCCCTCCCTCTGTTCTTCTTCTTCGTTTCCACTCTCTCTCTTCTTCTTCGTTTCCCCTCTCTCTCTTCTTCTTCCCAGCCGCTCTCTCTGCTTACAAAAACCAACCACACTCCCTCCATTTTCCCAATCAAAACTCCCCAAACTTCCAAGTAGCTTCCAAGAAACCAAAGAATGTCACAAATCCTAAAACCCAATTCCTCCACCAGCCACCATGAACCACCACCACCAGCAAGTTCCATCCAACCACCCAGAACAAGACTTTTCTTTCCCTGCATCTTCTTCTGGCTACCGCAGGATCTCCCTCCCTCTTCTCCGCCGCTGCATCTTTCTCTGCCGTTGCATCTCTCTCTACTTCCTCCACCGTAGACTCTTCGGTTCTCTTCCTGCATCTTCTTCTGTCTACTGTAGGAGTTCCCTCCCTCTTCTCCGCCGCTGCATCTCTCTCTGTTTCCTCCGCAGACTCTTCGACGCTCCGTCTCGGATCTCAACAAACAAAGAAACGAAGATTTGTCACTTTTTTTTTCTTCCCCTTTCTTATCCGTTCAATACCAAACACAATATAAATAATACGGTTATTAGTCTGATACTGCACCAAACGCCCGATTAATTTAGTCAGTACTATCCAGTGGCTATTTATCCTATCCGACAGAAATAGTAATTACAGTCCGAACTGCCAAACGAGGCCTATGTGTTTGATTGCATTTGAGATTGGTTAACAGATGCCAAACCTCCTTGCCACCAACTCGTCCGCATCAACCACTTTTCTCGTCGTCGCTGTGTCCGTCGCCGCCGGCTAGCCTCCTCTCCCTCCTTTTGTCTCTCCAACCTTGTCAATGGAAAAAGAACAGATATTTATTCAATTGGATTTCAATAGGCGACTGTTTGAATTGGAGACGATTCAATTCGTCGATTCTGATTTAGTGCGATTGATTGGATTCGTCCGACTCCTGTTTAGTTCGATTAGATTCTTTTACTTCCTTGGCCATTAATTATTAAAAAAGGAAGGAATCAATGTGTATTATTTTTTATGTATTAAAAGCATCTTCGAATGAGATGTCAAAATCCTAGGTGGAATGCCACTGTACATATTTGACATCAAAAGTTTCTTCAATCGAAATGTTATTTGCTGACTGAATTTGAATGCTTAGTAATTTGATGTCAAATTTGACATCAATGTCAAATTTATTTTTAATTCATTTTAATAGTGGACCCCTTATTCCACTAACATTTCAACCAATAAAAATTTTGTTTCAACATTTTTTTTAATAATTACAATAATTTAAAGCTCTATTTAATAATAAAATAATATTTGACAATTCGGTTGGATAAGTACAAAATTTGACATAATACTTCAGATTGCTACATCAGCCATCAATTGTAATTTGAGTCTTATAATTTGATATTTCATTTGGAAATGGTCTAAATGGCTTCTAGATCCAGGTCCAAAAACATAAAGTGTTTTTAGGAATAAGTCCAGTTATTTAATTATATGTTTTTATTTCTATTGTACTCATTTTATATTTTCTAAAAATATTAAAAATCAATTAAAATCTTCTAAAATTATGTATTTTCCAACTCCAAAAAGTCTAATTAATATCTTATAACAAAAAAAACTAATATACTAACATACATCTATCTGCAGAACAGTCTAACCTAAAAAGTAGAAAAAAACATAACATACCTACAAGTAAAACACATTAATTTGTGATAAGTTGATCTAACATATAGATAGATAAACACAATTAACTTGTGATATGTGTTGATTATAAAAATTAAAAATAAAATCTATAAATGGGGTTGGAATAATTGGGAAGAAATTTGATTTTATACTAAATCTTATTATTGAAAAGATAATTATTGATTGACACACCCCGACCAAAATCAAGGCATGAACCGTGAAGGTGTGGTCGGGGCCCAAAGCGAACAATATCGTGCTACGATGGAGTCAAGCCCGGGATGTGGTGGGGGCCCGGGCCAAGATGTGACATTGATAATTAAATAATTAAATATAAAAAATTGGACTTATTTTAATAAACCGGACTATTCTTACTATTGACTCAAAAAATTAGACTTCTATCAAGTTTCCCCTATATTTATTAAAACTTAACCGTGTTAATTAATTGGTTGAGGGCTAGTTTGATATTGTTGTGCTTTTTAAAAAAACTACTTCTACTATGTTGTAAGAATAAACAACTGTAAAATAAAATTGTTGAGTGTTTTGTAAAACTTTTTTTTTTTGTAAAAGTACTCTTAATAAAAAAAAAAGAAAAAAAAAGCAATATCTGAGTGTTTAGTAAACTTTTTTATAAATTGCCTTGAATATGTTAAATGATTAAAAATGATATGATATTTAATGTGATATAATAATTGTCAAAGATAGTAATGTAGAGGTAAAAATTGTAATTTTGTAAAATATGTGAGGGGTATATTGTCATTTTAAAATTTCATTAAATGAGCATTGATGGGGGTAAAGATTGTAATTTTGTAAAATATGTGGGGGTAAAGATTCTATATTTTTTTACTTTTATTGACAACAATTTTTTAAAAAAATATTTTTTGTTTTTTTTTGTTTTACCAAATACATTTAATGTTTCAAAATTTTTAATTAACGGCTGTTTTTTAAAGCACCACAATCATAAACCAAACCTAAGTGGGTAGACACGTGTCAAGTGATTGGAAAAAAAGACATAGAGAAGACACTAAAACAGGACAGCAGACCAGCAGCCTATTTCAGGTCGGATAATTAATAATCTTCCAATCACATGTTCCAACTAATCAAATAAATAATCAATAAAATTATAAAAAAAGAAAAAGAAAAAGAAAAGATCTATCCCCACTGAAATATGCTTAATCAAAATAGAAAACATTCAAAACAACCTTCATATAAAATGCCAAAACTCCCTCGATACAACTTCTACGTTTTACTCCGTGCACACTACTTAATGCAAGTGAACTGAATTTATGTTTCCCGGGACCTTCATCGGAAATCCATTGACCATGACAGCCGGGATTCACACCTTAAGAGGTTGCAGGAGCCCGGGAAGTTACGATTTACGAATGCCTGAATAAGATCGCAGGTGATCTCATTCAAGGTATCCTAGATGCTGGGAAGAGGGCAGGGGATGCAATGCGCGATTTTCGGGTTTTTCTTCACCGAAGAGCCTGTTTACAGTTTCAGAGTTTGCCAGATTTCACAGGGGACTGCTAGAGGAAGGTTGGATCGACAAGCTTGGCACATACTCATGAAGATATCCGAAATAGCTGCCATGGAGAAAAGTTCTAGGCATTTCTACTTGTAGTTTAAATGTTGTTATTTGCATTAACAAGGTCTATACAGCTTTCCATTACTGCTACAATCATTCAAGCAATTTACACACAGACAGGCAGAGGAACAAGGCAAGAACCAAACCGGAAACAAGTAAGGCGAGCAACCCGTGTGGTGGAACACAAGAGCCTTGAAACTACTGAAATCACCAACAACATGGTTTTCTGTACACACATCACAACATGTACACGTTGATGCTACAATAACAATGAACAGGCGTATGACCCGAGGATGGTTTCTGTAACCAAGGGATTGACACCCAGGTCACCAGATCCCAACCTCAAAACAGTTTTTTCATAGTATGGAACACGAGCAGACAACTTTCCGGGGCAGATCATCAATCTTCTTTTCTGTTCAGAAAATATCGATGATAATTTTATTAGAATCTCATGCTCAGAAAATCATTTAAGGAATGCAACACAACACAACGTAACCTAATTAATCCCAATAAAATGTTCCCGATTATTTTTATACTCTTAAGATTAGTAAAAATGAAGAACAACGAACACGGTGGTAGCTATAACCAGTAAGGATGCTATATTATATGCACCTCTCCATTCTCAGGATGTTAATTGTGCATCCTAAGGAAGAAATAAGGTCATAATCAAATGGTAAACTTTCGTCGACTGTTGTCTGCATTAAGCCTTCTTTAAACTCGAATCTGCTCTAATATCATAGCCTGGGTCACTCTTCTTTCAGGGACATTACAAACGTCACCAATAACGCTGAAGATATATCATCTTATGGAGCAGAAGAAAGAAAGCAAAACCTTCTCATAGGCTCAAACCAAATGCTAATGACCACGTCCAAGTTAACTTTCCGTTCCAATTTTATTTTACATATTTTCCTAGTTGATTGTGGAACAACGGTTGAAAAATTTCAAGAGGAAATTACATTTACAATTAACTTCTCGAGGTATAAAGGCTGCATTTATCAATCCAGTACCCACTCTACCCAAACTAGAATTCATTTTTCGTCTATGAACAGGACTTCCACCCAAAAATAAGATATTGAAATGATCAGAGGCATATCATTTTCCAACATAGAGTTTCATTTACGGAAATCAAACTGATGAAATTTTCACAAGCCACAAGTAACTTTTCGAGATTAAGATCGTAATGGATACATTACCTGTTTTAGCTTTTTCGATAGCTGGCTGTACAACAACATGCATTACGATAATTCCACCACCAATATCAGCCAAAGGTAATTTACACTGACCCACTGTCTTGTTGTTCTCCAAAATCTTGCCAAAACTCATCAGTTTCACTTCATTCGCCGTCTTCGGCGTCATAGTCTTGCCTACCAAACAATCAAAAGGGCAATCCAGGAAAATCAAACAAAGCTGAAAACACAGTGAAAATCAGATGAAAAAAAAGAGCCAAAATTACAAATTTGTGACTGAATCCACAACTTCTACCAAAATTCTGATTGCCCAAATCAAAATTGTGTTGAGATTTCATCTAATTATTAATAAATCTAGCTCAAGATTAATAGAACAGATTCTATCAAAATTTTAGCAAAATTCTGATTGCCAATAACTGAAATTTCAAACCCAGATTGACATAAACCCCCAAATCAGAATCAAAATTCCGAATTTCGAACCCAATTAAATCGAAAAACTTCACAGCAAACAAAATTACATGGAAATTAAAGTCGTAAAAAACAACGAGTGGCAAAGGCAAAACCTTTGGGCCAATCAGAGACGACCCTCTGCTTGAGCATATCGACGGTTGAGGCCGATGAGTAGCTGAACGGACCGACATCGGTGCCGTCGTACAACCGGAACTTTATGTCCACCAAATCCTCCTCCGGCATCTCTCTCAGTCAAGCTCTTGACTTTTGACTTCTTACGCCTATGCACCGACTGATTGCTTCCACGTGTCACTCTACCGCTTCCCCAACGCCGACCCTTTTCTCCTTGCGCAGCACCCGATCGGTCCGAACAATTCAGGTGTTCTTTCCCTTCTTCTCTTTGTTTCTTCTAATGGTGGTTGGTGGTTGGAGGTTGGTACTGGTTGTTGACGAGCTGAAGGAGAAGAGGGTGCACCAGAAGGTATATCGGCTCCAATACGAAGTCGTTTCAGGCAGCAGATTGATAATAATATTACATTTACACCCTCTGCCTTTTCAAAAAATAAGGCAAAAATTTCTTATGTTTTTTACATTGCATCGTGAGATTGTAAAAATTTATTAATTTAGTATAAATGATATCATTTGTTAAAAAAAAAAAACGAATTTATGTTTAAAGATGTTTTTGAGCCTACGATTTTTTGTTAAATTGATTATATGAATATGTATGACTTATTTTTAAGTTGTGTAGAAGCCACACTTAATTATTGAGATTAAGATCTTTTTGAGCCTACGATTTTTTGTTAAATTGATTATATGAATATTTATGACTCATTTTTAAGTTGTGTAGAAGCCACACTTAATTATTAAGATTAAGTTGTGTTATTGGTATATGAACTATTAATTTAAAAGTCTACTCAAATCCAAAGCGACCTCAATCCGATTATTTATTGAGTTGTGTGTGTGTGTGTGTGTGTGTGTGTTGATGTGGGTTGGATAAATGCCTTGTACACCCATATCAACCCAAATGCAACCTGATTTTTAGCCTGAATTCCCTTATTCAACATATTATCTATTCCGCTCATATAATATAAGCTAGGTACAAGTTTTAGTATATCTACAATTGAAGTTTGTTGTTGATTTCTATTTGAACAATAATTGATATTGTTGCTTTTAAGTTTCTTTCGGTTAAAATTTCGTATGGTTGAAACATTAGAAGTGGTCTCTACGCTATTTAGTTTAATTAACTTTTGTATAGATGATGTGTGTATATTTGATGCGTTGTTTAGTTCAAAATTTTAAAACTAAAATGTCAATCATGATACTATTTACTTTACCTTTTATTTTATATTTATCGTTAAAGCTCAAAAATTTCAAATCATTTTCATTAGTTTTTCTTTTAAAAAATCTTGCAAAATAAAATATTACAAGATAATCTCAATAAAGTTGGAAAACTCGAACTAAAAAAGGGCCAAACCCAATTGAAATTCGAACTCGAATAAAACCAGCTTCTTTACGACGACGTTTTTGTCAGTTGAATACTAATATATTTGATAGCGATCTAGTGATATTTCTCATTAACTGAAAGTGAGATGTTTTAGGTTCGATACTCATCAAAGACAAATTTAAACCACATCATTACTAACTAATTATGAGATTTAACTTAATCCCGCCCTTAAACCATTTAATGTAGATTTTGTAAAAAATAAATAAATAAATAAAGATTTTAAATTCAATTTGACGATATCGTTTGAGGAGTTTGGGGTCTTGGGTTGTGATTTCGCTTCCAAAAGCCGGAAATTTGATCCGAAAATCGGAAACAAAGCCGAAAAATGAAGAGTAGAAAGGAAGAGAAGGCCATGGAGATCGTGTGGCAGACTCCAGAGATTCGGCCACAACGGCAAGATTACATCTTTCGCGACGGTAAGTTCTCAGCCGTTGAAAAAATTTCATATTTTTCGAAAATATTAACAAATTAAACGGTTAAATAAATAAAAATGTCTTTGGCGGGAATGTTGCAGGGAGGCGCCATGTCAGACCCTACAACTTCGAGTTCATCTGTCATGTAAGCTTACTTCATTAATTTGGTAATGTGATTAGTTTGCTGCGATTAAACCCTAATTCTGTGATTCCGGGTTTTTAGGTGAAGAAACGGTGGGCGGGGAAGACCATCGTTGACTTGTTCACCGATGAGTTCAAAGGCCGGCCTTATGATTACTATGTATGAGTTTCCGCTTTCGTTTTCTTGTTCTTGTTTTAATTTCTTTTACATTTTAATGGAACGATTTCGTGACGATTAGTTCAGGTTTTGGGTTTATGATTTTGTATGAGGTTTTTAATTTGTTGTGCAATGTAGGTTAGTGCAGTGAAATCAGGAAGGATACAGGTTGAGGGAGTGATGGTGCCGGTTTCCTACATTGTTAAAACGTCGCAAAAGATAAGCCACTTCGTCCACAGGTTTGTGTTGTGGTTGATGGCTCTCACTCTTCTTGTTACATTCATGGTTTTTGGTGATTGCTTTTTTCTATCTGTGATTGGTTCAAATTCGTATTTCAAATTTGTGTAATTGGTTTGGGTTGTAGGCATGAGCCGCCAGTGATGACTTGTGACATATCTATTCTCCAAGAAGAACCGGATGTGGTTGTCGTTTGTAAACCTGCATCTGTTCCGGTGAGTTGAATTTATGACCTAGTGTGCCTAGCTGGGGATGAAAGATTTTCCTCATCTCCTATAACCTTATTACGGAGCCTTATGCCTGTTAGTATCTGCTGTTTTCTAGGTGCATTCATGTGGTCAATATCGTAAGAACACCGTTGTTGGGATCCTTGAGGCTGAGCATGGCCTGGCACCTCTGTTCCGTATCCAAAGCTTTAAACATTATACTTTTGGCAGCACGTATTTTAATATAATGATATTTTGCAGTGAAATCTTATACATTCTTTATTATACTTTCCTTGACATGATCATGCTAGCGATTCATCGACTAGATCGCCTTGTCTCAGGACTCCTTATCTTGGCCAAAAGTTCTTCAAAAGCCAACTATTTTAGGCAACAGGTAAGCTTTATCTTTAGAAGTGACTATATGATAATTAGCAAACAATGTATTAGTTAACTTTTTCCGAAAACTTTGAGTCATCTTCATGGCCAATGCCCTGTGTATTATGGTAGCATGAATTAATAGTGAGTTGGTTTCTGTCACGATACAGTTCCATATAGTCCTGGAGCTACATGCAATACGGGCTTATCCCTGTATATAAGCAGGGGTACACTCATCTGAGTGGGTATGTGCAACATGTCAAATATAAAGTATACTGTCTCTTTAGGTGTATCGTCTATATTCATATAGAGTAAACCGTGCACCTTTTATACCAGTTCATGTGACTACTAAGCTTGCGGTTTTCCCAATTATTTGGCTGGTAATGTTCAGGTAGTCTAAGTATTGGTATTGGTTGCATGCACATATCACTGCCATTGAGAAATCAGTTTATCTTGTTCCACTGTGTTTTAAGAGATTCTGTTTTGATGACTAGATGGTGTGTCTTTCATGCTTTTGTGGATAAAAAGTCTTTTTGCTCTTGATTTTCTGATGTCAAATGCAATTGTTGCAGATTGAAGGAGGGATGGTCCAGAAACAGTACATTGCAAGAGTTGCTGGAGAATTTCCTGAGCAGGAGGTTTGCTTTTGTTAAAGCTGGATGTTAAAACTGCTGGTCTTAATGTTGGGTTTGACAGATTGTTTTTTTTTTTTTTCCTCTCTCCCACCAGCAACTTGTAGATGCTAACGTTATTCATGATCCTCGAGAATGTAGGAGCACAGCAGAGGTGGGTTATCATGTGCATAATGCTAGTAGTTTCTGCTTAAACTGTAGGGTCTTTTTGTAGTTTCTATGAACTTCTCTGTGATTGTTGTTGTTAAGGTTGGTTATCTGAAACTTCCTGCCATGGGTAACCCATTGTTAACTGGTCTTCTACAATTGATATTTGGAATTATATAGACTGCTTGTACAAAGTGCCCATACTGGATGATAACCGTCTCTTGTTTATGCAGGTTAGTGATTTATGTGATGATACACTCATCAAGGGGAAGACTGCCTGTACAAAGTTTACTAGACTCAGTACCAATGGAATTCACAGTCTTGTCTTGTGTGAACCAGTCACTGGCCGAACTCATCAAGTAAGTCCATGCACTGATTATATGGGCAATGTAACACCACATTTTGAATAGTTTTCTCTTGAAAAAGAAAATTATCTCCCCTTTCAATTCTCGACGGTGAAGTTTGCAAAATGCAGCATATGCTTTTATTATTGGTTCCCTGTGGTAGTTTTCCATTCGCTATTCATTTCAGTGAACTTTTACTACTATGCTTCTGTTCTTACGACTCTACCTTCCATTTTGTTTTCTGAATTTCGATATCCTTTAAACTCTAAAGACATAGCTCTACATTTTTTATTCCAAATGATCTGAATTCTGAAGCCAAGATTTGCGTCGACTAAAACATCAATGATTACTGCTTTTCTGTGATGTAGATACGTGTCCATTTGCAACATGTAGGCTATCCGATAGCCAATGACATGCTTTATCTGTCCAAACATGTTAATGGTCGTTCAACTGAAGGAATGGGTGCTGATAGAACCGCTGTAAATTCCAGGCCCTTTCTGACATCCGGGTCTTGTGAAAATTTATCCACTGGACATGTGGACCCCAATGAAGATTTCAGCATTGATCCCATGTGTACAAATTGTCCGAATTTGGTTCCAAAAGGGCAAGATTTTTATTTTCGTCAGAGTCTAAATGAAAATATTCTTTGATGCATATACTTTATAACCGTAAAAATTTGATTTCGACTGTCATCAACTTCCATTATATTTGTTGCAGATACGATGTTCATGAAGAGGCTTTGTGGCTGCACTGTGTTCGATATTCTGCACCCGGATGGACTTATGAATGCCCGTATCCGGATTGGGCATCACTCACCTAACTATTCGTGTAATCCATAAGCCTAACCCTTTTGTATTCGTCATCGAATAGCCCCTTTTGACAAGAATATAAGGCCCTGTACCATAATTTTTTTGAAGAATTGTATACAAATGCAATTTTACCCTAATTAACTTATTTTCCGTTACATTTCCTATCTTTATTTTGTTGGAAGATGTCTCACATTCAAATTTTACGGACGAAATGAATAAAAACATTGATTAGGATCCTATCCGGATCTTCTTTCCAGGGCAATCAATCGATCATATTCATTCATTGTACATCGTGCAGTTATAAATTATTTTGATTTTTTATTTAAAATTGAACATAATAGTATCTAACAAAAACAAGTCGTACGATGTACGATGAATGAACACAATTGATTGATTCTTTAAATTTCCATAAAGAGGATCCTCATCCTAAAAAAATTTCTTGAGTGATTGCCCTATGGGATAATCATGGCTGAAAGTTGCATCATGATAACACCTGGTTTAAAAACCGTATGTAACTTGAGCACCTTCAACAAGTTGACCAGAAGGAAAGAATAAGAATCTTCAACAAAATTGGAATAAAAAATGGGACAAGCAAAACAAAAAGCACAAGATGATGACGGTAAACCTTTAATAATTGATCTGAAGCTTCAGGCGTTTAGAGGATCAATCAAAGTAGTAGACTATTAGTGGGGGTACTTCATCAGCCTCATCTGATGCATTGCATATAGAGTCATAGGGTAGGGTCAAGCATGGATACCTACCTAAACTTTGGCATGCTTCTTCTGAAAATGACCTTTGGTCACTGCCCTTCATTTTACACACCTTATAAGAAACAACATCGGCAAAGTGTGAAAACGTGATTATGGTTTCGAACCCTTAGCTGATCATATTAGATCGATTGTTATGATCAGCTAATAATGTTTTGTCATTGGAGGAGCGAGCACTCGATTGAAATCTATTATAGGCCCGGAAGAGATTAACTACAAATGGAGAATTTGAACTTGAAACCATTAGTTGATCATATTATGTTACAATTGATGTGTATTTATTAGGTCAACTATGATAATGCTCTATCACACGTGATCAAGATTCAAACTTATATATAACCTTTTCCAGATTAAGCAGTTCTAGTCTAAAGTTAGGTTTTTTTAGAAGGAGACCAGCTAGTTGCCTCACCATTGCAGTTTACCCTTAGGGGGTTCGAGAAGACTCACCAAGGCATTTCAGCCTCCTCCTAGCCACCATCGTATGATTTACACGCACTAGAAATCGAACACAGGACATGAGGTGTGGAATATAAATTTGGTATTCGTTCTGAACCATTGAGTCACCTATGATGAGTTAGTTAGTAATGGTACATAATTAATTATGCAATAAAAATTAGTCACGTTAACTTGCGTCAAGCTATTTCTCTTTAGTCTTATAATAAAGAGAGAAACCTAATTTTTTTGGTATTCAAAACTAAAGATAAACAATGAGAAAACGTGCAATTATAATCATCACTAACATAACTCATTGGTGGATTTTTAATTTGTAAACAATGCTGGATATCTACACACAAACTTTTGCCCAGCAGGCGTGTAATTTGAATCACAAGTTCTTCAGAAACCGAATCCCCCCAACTTGTTAAAAAGGAGGGAGTCATCTATCACATCAGGGAATTGAACTACCAAAGAATGTTCCGCAGGCAAGTACAGTGGAATCCACCTGATTATCTGACATGAAAAGTTGATCATGCATGGTGGTCATATCTGGAAGCAATCCTTAAATTTGTGGTGGAATGTGTCCTAAAGTTTTTGTTATATGGATGAAATATCTGATCAGACTGACTCAAATTTCACTGACAGTGACTAATGCCAAAAGAATAATTACTAAATAAAACCCCTAGCATATTTCTACGAATTCTTGACATCAAGAACCACAAAAGTAGTTGATGTATAAAATAGTGTGAAGTTTGAAAGTGTTGAGAGATCCCGCATCAGGAATTACTATAAACATTAGGCATCAATGTATAATATATTGGGCCCTTTTATTGGTTTTGGCCGGTTGGATACCTTAATTCTAAGACAATATTAAATTGTAAGTAGTGGTTGTCTTGGTGATTAGGATATATACTTTCTTTAGCTCACCACGTTTTGAGTTCAAACTCTTTCTCTTCCACTTATTAGTGTAATTAAAGGTAAGAATATCACTTGTACTAAAAATAGATGGTAACAAATCAAGCTAATTCACGTGTTCAACTTAACAGATACACGTTGAGAACGGCACAAAATACACTAGATGCAAGACAACATGTTGGAATATTTTTCCTACTTATGTTGCACCTGTTGGGAGAATTTTTATGGGGTTTAATATGTTCCTAGTCACTTTAATTGCTTGCAAATCTTATTATTAGGATTTGGAATACTAATTATTTTCGTTGAAGTGCTTTATGCAAGAAACAATATTTATGTGCTTCTTGCAGGAAGCACTTTAAATGTTTTTTTTTTTTTTTTTTTTTTTTTTTTTTCAGGATTCACTTGCATTTTTATTAAGGATTTGTTCTAACATATTTTCACAAAAAGCGTATTCAACTATTTTAAAAACGCTTCCAAAAGAGTCTTTAATTAACCAAACATGTCATCTTCCCACTAAGGTTTACTGAGTTTGAGTAGCAAAAGGGATTTCAAATCCTATTATGAACTTAATTAAGGGAATTATATAATATAAATGCATAAGGATTTTTAATGGGCTTATAATGATCGTATCTCATTACGGTTACGCACTTTGTATAAGTAAAGATTCTTATCAATGCATTACACACGTTACACGTAATATTTCTCATTTAATAGTATAACCTACCGAGTAGAAACCAATAAAAGAGTTCTTACTAGCTCGTGGAGCAATATTCAAAGAAGATGTCGTTCGACTCCGTCAATCCAGGTTAGTATGTTGGCTTAGTTTAATTAATTGAACCCCTTCAAATTTACAGGTGATGTATTCCTCACGTGGGGAAACGTCAAGCCTTTGCCCCAATTATAGTGAGTTACTTTTTGGGGGCTTTTAGATCTAGGTCCAAAAACATAGATGGTTTTTAGGTGTGAGTCCAATTATCTAATTACATGTTTTTATTTCTTTTATACTCATTTTATATTTTTTTAAATATTAAAAATCAATTAAAATCTTCTAATATTATGCATTTTTCAACTCCAAAAAATCTAATTAATATCTTACAACAAAAAAAAAAAAAACCTAATATACTAACATAAATTATCTACAAAACATTGTACCTTAACTCAAGTAACAAATATATGAATATATATTATACCTGTAAGCGAGATATGAAACCGAACTAAAAGGTAGGAAAAAACATAATATACCTACAAGCAAGACACGTGAATTTGTGACACGTTGATTATAAAAAGAATTTGTCATATCGATACATAAAAATAATTAACCTGTGATATAGGTTGATTATAAAAATTAAAAATAAAATCCATAAATGAGGTTTAAAGCACGAGGAAGAACAAGAAATAACAAAAAATAAAAATAAAAAGAAATAATCAAAGAGATAATTAGGAAGAAATTTGATTTTTATAATAAATCTTATCATTGAATAGATAATTATTGATAATAAAATAATTAAATTTAAGGAATTGGACTTATTTTAATAAATTGGACTATTCCTACTATTGGCTAAAAAAATTGGACTTATATCAAATTTTCCCTACTTTTTTTTTTTGCTAGGAAGAATATTCTTATGTGTGCAGTGTGCAGGTTCCAAACTTATGTAGATGGATGATTTTCTTCCACTTTGCCTTGGCTAGAGCTAGCATATTGATATGTTAATTAAGGTGGATCCATTCAGATCGGCCTGCTGCAAGTTTTCGAGTCATTCAACACTAGCTAGATAGCATGTAGAGAAAGAGAAAATATGGGATTCTCCACTACTTGGATTTAGGAAGACTAATTGTGTTGTTTCGTTTTGGTTGCTAGGGTTTCTCTTGTCTCCGTCTCTCCCAGTGGAATTTCCTGAAAATGCTAGCTAACTTAATATTGGCAAAAATTAAACCTCATAGGCTTGTAAGAAGAAAATTCTCTGCCTACTTTTAGTTTATATGTAGCAGTGAGACTCTTTTCTGTGTTAGCTAGTGACTTTTTTATCCATGATCGCAATTGACATACTTGGAATAATTATAAAAGTGACAAGTTATAGTCTACGATGCGTTCTTTCTTCGTCAAGCTTATTCTAATTGTCATTTTCATTTGTAAGAAGGAGACCAGATTCATATCTATTCCAGCAACAGCCATGTCAAATTGAGTTATATAGTACTTTGATAAGTTTTTTCCGATTGTTTTGGTTTTTCTTGATAAGAATTTCAAAAGTTTGTTAGGAAATACTTTAGCGAATAACTTTTCGAGAATTAAACTACAGAAAATATCTATCACCTATCTACCAATTGTTAATGTTGACGAGTGCGATACAATGGGGTTCATTTGTTTTGCTTTTGCCTGTAAGTTGGAGTTTTAAGGAGAAATTTGTGAAGAGCCCTCAAAAGAAAAAAGAAAAAGAATGTAGAATATATAGCATGTAATGAACTAGTAATATTATTTTCCTTGATACATTGAAATAAACTTAACTATTTTAAAGCTAGTGACACAACTACATCAGATAGCTACGTAGCTTTAAGGGGACGCAGATACTGAAAGACTAAGCTTAGATAGAGATACAATACAGACACACCCATGGCACTACCCCTAATTAATTAGAGTACAGTTAATCCAATACACAAATTAAACTTTAATTATGAAAATTGAAGGAACTATGCTCTTGAAGACTTAAAGAACTTTATAACATATGTGCATGTTCCTTCAGTTTTTGGGTCATACTTTGGTGGAGGCATCATCATCCATGGTAGGTTCCTTGGTTTCCTCTGTCTTTTCAGCCATGATAATTATATTTTGAACCACTTCAATCATGTCACTTGTAATGTCCACATTTGGTTGCAGAATCACCGCAGGGCTCATTTCTGGACACACCAAAGTACTGATCTTCCTCACATCAATAATGTGTTCTGATAATTCTTGACCTTTTGGCTGATCTTCCAGAACTTCCTTTGCATTCTTGTAGACTACGTAAACCACCATTTGAACAACCCCTAAGAAGAAGCCCAGTATGTTTGGTAACTGTTGGTTCAATAAACCAAGAGGAAAACAAAAGATTAATATACAAATTTTTACAGCAAGTTTCAAATCAAGGCATAAAATATAAGGAAAACTAATGAAAATGGCTTAAAAACTTTGAGTTCTAATGATAAGGACAAAATAAAAGGTAAAGTGAATAGTACGAGGATTGACTTTTTAGTGTAAAAATGTGGTTTTTTGGTAAAATGAACAGTACCGAGAGCTTTTTGTTAAAGTTTCCTAAAATATAATTATACACTTCTGCATGTTACATGCATGTAACTTATATAAGTAAACTACTAAGGTACACTTACAGCTATGTAGTAGTCCTTGATCAGAAAACCATAGAAGAACCATGCGACTGCACCTAATGTTAGGAAAAATGATAACGGAAATGGCATGAACTCAACACTCTTGGTCCTTATTACTTGTCTCTGCACAAATTTACCACTGTTACATTAAGAAATTAATTTGATCCTGGAAGAAACTAAAACCTTCTTTGTATCATCCCAACCAATTATATAGTACCGTCTCTTCCAATAAGATATTTAACACAGTTAGTTGAGATGTTACAAATAGTTAAGATTTGCTTTAAGTCGAAGTTGCTAATTACCAGGACACCAAGAGGTGCGACAAATACGCTTAGGCTGAACACAAGACAAATCCATCCCACAATCTTAATACGCATTTCACCTGTGGCTAGAAAGCGAGTCAAAACAACCATCACTCCGTAACTAAAACAGTTCAGTGAGAACAGAAGCGTTGCAGTTGAGATCTGCAAGAAGCAAATTAAACCCATATGTATGCGATACATATAATTTGAAGACTGTTAGTGTTAATGATGGAGTTTGACGATCAATACATACCCTGGCCTTCTTGGGGGCATACAAAAGGAAGAGGGAAATGTAAAGAGTCTCTATGACGCCGCCAACCGAGTTGATTGTGATGAGAAGATTGGCATCATATTTAAGCTCTTCCTTAAGGAGGGCATAGTATATGTACAGCATTGAACTCAACAGCCCTATTACATATGGAAGTGCTTGAAAACCTTCTGTTGTTTTTTTCTTGTAAATTGTATAAAAAGTTGGCCTGCAATTGCAAAAATCATTGTTCTCATTAGCTAGGACGCATATGAATATTTGAAAATTTTCCATGGAATAGTTAATTAATACATTTAATCAAAATAAAAGTAAACCACTTACACTGGAGCAAGGAAGACCAAAAGGGAGATGATGTTGCCTATGATAAAAGAATTGAACAAGGGACAAGAGGAAAAAAAATCAGTTTATGAACTTGAAATCTTAAACACAACTTATTAACACATACTACAAAGAAATAGTAATGTAGTGTGCATAAATTAAGTTGTGACCATCGATCCTTTTGTGAAGACATGCATATAAAAGAGGGTTTAATTAGGCACAAAGGAATATAACTAAAGAAGTTCCCATTTAGCATTCGAAAATGGGTTAATTATAATTAGCTTCTATGATTGCATTAATGGTGATGAAGAAAAAGAGGTAGAAGGGAAATTAGCTACAATACCTAAGAGGCCGAAGGCCAAACTCAAAGTGTGTTGAAGGGCCATATCTTTGGATTACAACCAAAAGATTGGAAGGCACTCTTTGTATCACTCACTCTCTATGATCCCTTGCTCATGCAGTGATAACAATACACAGCTGCTATCTCATACTTCAATATATGACATGCTTAGAAGCAAAGGGTGTGAGCTATTTATAATGGAGGAAGGCTACGATCGAATCTGAGGCATCAAGTTGCATGCAAAAGAATGTGTGAAGCAATATCAAAAATGTAACACCCTAGGGTTAGCCTTTCCAGTTGTTCATTTGAGCTTTCACGTTTAGATAATCCATACAGGTTTTTTTAGCTAGCTAGCCCCTATTATCCTATATTTTCCCTATTTGGTCTTTTATCTCCTCAACGAGAACGGCCTCACACCAGTTAAACCCTAGCAAGTACTATTCCTAGTACATGCACAAAACCCTTGGGGTCCCACCCAAGCTTCTTTCTGATGTGTCATCCACCAAGTGGTTTAATGGTTACAACTCATAGTTCAGTTCTAGGGACTTCCGTGCTCTTTCTTAGGGTTTGGCTCCTGTGCTTCTTCAAACACACAAATTGTTTGTGCGGTTTACACTATTCACCAATCAAATTTAAGAATGTTAGAGGTAATTATACCAATCAAAATTATTGTTGACTTAACTGATTAGACCCGGTAAAATATTTGGTCTAGATTTTCCCTGCCATTTTTTACTTCAAAATTGAACAAATGTATAATGTACTGCAACACACTGGATTGAAGTTGCATATCAAGACCACTTGCTCCGTCCTTTGTAGGAATCCAGAGGGTTTGAAATTATTTCATTCATCCAGAATCGCACTAAGGAGCTTTTTGATGTGTAATCGCACTTGATATGTAGGGCTATTCAGATCACGGCTCATTTGACATAAAAAAAAATCCAACGGTGAAGAAGGAAGCTCAGAATTAGGATGGATCCCATGTTTTCTTATGTATAGAAGAAACAACGTTTCTAGTTGACCCTGTATATACTGCCACCATACTTAATCCCTAAAACCCTAATCTTCTATGATATTCCTATGTACTCCATGTCTAGAAATATTCTAAGGTCACGTGCCAGTCATGTGCACCGATTTAATCCTTGTTAGTAAAGTTGATTAATTAAATAAGGAAACTTCACCTTACCAAGAAACCCTATTTGCTCATCCAAAACACTAATTTTGTTTATCTTGATAAGGTTTTCAAAAAGAAGAAAAGTATTCGGGATTAATTATATCCTTCAGTGGGTTTGAACATCCAAAAACGTAATTAGGATGAGATCGAGTATCACGATCAAAACCCAAGTCATGTTTCAAATTAGTTTTAGACAAAAATGCTACAAGACCGTCAGTGGTCAAATCCCAGTCATTTTTTTTGGTAATAGGCAGGACGAAGCCAAACAAGAAACAACAAACCCTAACAGACTACAGCCCGAACATCAGCTTTGCCAGTCTTATCATCATTTAAAAATATATATATATATATATATATATATATATATATTATATTAAGAGAAGGAGGTTTCAAAACTATTATAATAATTTAAAATGATAATTTTGAACCTACAACATGAATGGAAACTCAACACACTATCTATTAAAGTGTTGGCCCACACCCCCTCTTAATTATCATCATCTAAAATACTAGAAAGAAACTGGGAGCACTGTCCAAAATATGTAAGTCCAGATCAAAAGAATAAGCCATATTAGCCTAATAATTTGCAGCAAAGTTCTCTGTACATGTGTTTCATGTTGCAAATCAATTAAAACTAAGATTATTTAGTTATTGAATTGTATAAAAATAGATGGACAAATTTAGTAAAAGCATTATAAACTATCTTTTTATTTGCTACAAGTGATTGATCAAACGACTTAGTTTTAATTGATTTTTTTTTTTTTATAATCTTTGACTCTGAACTTCTTTCTTGTAAAATAACTCTGAATACATATTTTATTTTATGTATTAATCAATTTTAGTCATTTATTTATATGTTTTTATTGTTATATAACAAATTTAATTAAAATAAAAAACCTGCCTAGGCCCTTGCCTGCCGTCCTGCTAGAACCTAGCACCTTTTTAACTTTGAATATGAATGATTTTTATTATAAGCACAAAGTTATGTAAATAGGCCACAAAGTATGTTCATGAGGAACTCATCCTCAACCTTAAGAAGCAAACTCTTCTCTTAAAAATATCAAGCTGGAGTACGATAGGGATAGATGAAATGCATAAAATTTTTAAAGAACACTACGTGCGAAAGCACGTTGTTAGGGCAACACGGACAACACCAATGATTGGTTAATGATTTTTAAACTCCCAATTCAACCCTAAATCTTAAGCTAAAATAAAAGTGGCAAAATTGTGACATATGATCACCCTACATTTTGGGCCAGGTGGAAAAGAACACTAAAATTAAAAAATCTGCGCAGTTTTTTTTATATGAAAGAAATATGTACAAAAGATGTATATTTTATAGGTCTCAAGCATTTTCAAATAAAAAAGCGTCTGTTATCTTGGAAAAGTCCATTAAGGTTGTTCTCAGAAAGAAAAAAAAAAAATTAAAGTCATGGAGACGATTCCCGATATCTCGGAAGCACTAAAACCAGGAAAAACAAGAAATCCCACTAACTCGTCGTACTAAAAATTTCACTTATTCTCGTAGATATTATTATGGAGATAGTTAGTAGAAAGCTTTTTAATTGCACTAATTGATTAAGAATAGTATACTAAAGTATTAAATTATAAAAGCATCATTGCGTTTCCGTCTTAAGTCTCATACTGTATAAGGACCACTCGTATTCATGTATGGGGTAGAACCATCCCCACAATTGCGAGAAATGATATTAATCATCCCCTCAACCACGTGGTTCTAATTTTAAATTCTATGGAAGTCTTTTATGACAGGACTCTCACACTTGTACATGTTTGAAATGCAAGGTGAGAGACAACATATAGAAGAAAATTTTAATTGTGACGGGAATATAGGTGGTACATCACGTGTTTTTATGTAAGTGGTGAGAAATTTTTTTTTTTTTTAAGTTATTATCTTTTTAATACACATATCCTACCATTTGTATAGTGATACGTGGTGTACCACCTCGTGTGGCAATTATACTGAAAATCAACATATAGATATGGTTGTGTTTGTTTTTAGCTAACAAAAGAGCTAGTGATACACTACTAGTAGGCAGAGTAGCCCAACCTCTTCTAATTTTTTTTATTTGACGAATTTTCGAACCTAACAGATAGACACAAATTGAGTGAAGTGGAGAACTTATGGCTATTGAGCTTCACAAGTGAGCCACCATGACTCTAATACCATAAAGAAGTTGAAATTCCACCATAACACCAATTGGCAACATAACTCTCTCCTTTTTACATCCTCACAAAAAAAGGCCCTCCATATTTTTTTTTAAAATTTTTAACAAAAGATATTATCTCTACTAATTAATAAAACACTCATTGTTAACCAAAATCTTATGAAATTACCAGTTTAACCTTCTAATTAAAATAGAACATGAATAAGAAATATGGGGCAGAAATGTAATTTCACCCAACCAAATTTTGCTTTTCCTTTTTCAAAACCTTACCTACATGTAATCCTAACATATCTCAAATTAAAACAAAAAAAAAAAAAAAAAAAAACTTCTCACTCCCACATTCTTTATCACTCTTCATCTCTCCTTTTATTTCAAAAACAAAAATAAAAAATTTCCTCACACACTTTGTGTGTGCCCATATGCTAGGGAAAGGTGAATGGGCTTAGCCTTATAATGGCCTAACAATAATGTAGTTCAAATTCACATTTGACGATAATTAAACCTAAAACTTCTCACTTACAAATGAAAAGAAATACTATTAGATTATAGTACTAAGTGGTAAAAAACCACTCCAATTAAGTGAACACAATTAGCGTTCCGGTATGCATAAATTAGGCACCTTTGGCTAACTTGCTTTGGTTCATATATAAGCAATGTCTTGTGTACTTTGATCGACATAAATTTTTTTTTGCTGGTTATAGATTTTAAAAATTGTCCATTTGTTCATTGACACTTTTCCTATTAAGAATGAATCAGACATTAAATCTTACTTTGATACTACAAAAAAAAAATTGCGGTTCAACAATGAAACCAATTGGCAATATAGGGAATAACCCAACTTATTTATGTCCATGCAAGTTCCATTCTCACATCAATATAGGATTCACTTCCAATATGCTCTCTCACGTGTGACGAAATTTAAAGCCTAACACGTCAACGACACAAACGGTGTGACGTGGACCACATGTGACCGTTGGACTTCACATATAGGACAAGTTGCTCTAATACCATGAAGAAAGTTGAGGTTCTATTATAAAACTTAGAGGTGGATTTTTTTTGGCAAATTACCGTGCCAACTATACCATACCGATTTTGTGCTGATCAGTAATGGCACAGTATTGTACCGAAATGAAATTCTATGGTACGGTATTGGTATTCGATACTGTTACTATGGTATTACCATACCATACGGTTACTATGGTATTACCATACCATACAAAAAATATATAACATCTATATATAAGTTATAAATGATATAATATATACACACACACGCACACACTATATGTGACACACCCCAACCCAGAATGTCTACTAGGACCCCGAATCGAGCCAATCCCTGGCCGGAAGTGTGTCGATGAGGGGCAACTACCTTTGGTAATTGAAATTGGTTTGAAAAGTTTTGTTTCCCTCACTCACATTTTCTATTTTTGCACCCGTTCCAGGTTTTAACAGCAGAGTTTCGTATCGACGAGGATTCATGGCGCTTTTTAGTACATATGTCTTCTTATGATGGTATAATCATTATCTTACCTTACTGTACTATACATATGCTCTGTATCACGGGTGAAATGAGTCCAGACCCGCTTACCACACACTCGTGTACTTAGGCAAATTAGATTTTAATTTATTCACATTTTATACATTATCACATTTTATGGCTTCGTCACCCTCCAGGTGTCGGTCAGTATGGCTTGATTCGGAGTCTTAGTGGACATTTCAGGTCGGGATAAGAAGACATCTGTACTGAAAAGTGCCACGAATCCTCGTCGATATAGAACTCTGCTGATAGAACCTGGAGGGGGTGCAAAAATAGAAAATGTGAGTGAGCGAAACAAAAATTTTCAAATCAATTTCAATTACCAAAGGCAGTAACCCATCGCCGTAACACCTGTATAATTTCCCAGAAAATAACAGGTGTGACTATAACTCAAAACCATAACCAAAATAACAGTCTCACAGCTATGCCGTGTCAAATATCTCAACAAGAATAATTAACCCAGATGAAATAAATCAATATGAAATAGTATGTCAGCCGGAACTTCCTAGAAACAAAACCGTGAGGGCGTGGTCGGGGCCCAAAGCGGACAATATCGTATTACGGTGGAGTCGAGCCTGGGATGTGGTGGGAGCCTGGACCGGGATGTGACAATATGAATGCTATATTTGTACCTTAGTTTATCACCCTTAGATTACCTTTGAAGAAGTGCTTCTGCTTGGCCTCTAGAATTTGGTAGACTGTTTTAAGATTGAGTCATTTTGGTTCCGGTTCTTAATCAACCTAGTTGTTAGAATAAAACCTTGTTTGTTTAAATAGTTTGATCAAGGTCCCTAGCATCATTTAAGGGATTTAACTCATACATTTATGCATTCAATATCCCACAAATTATGAAATTTGAACAAATCTAAATAATATTGTTACAAATATAACAATTACTTAAAAATCAACAATAGAGTAATTTGTTCTTCACATATTTCTAGCAAAAAAAAATGTACCCACGTAAAGTGCAAGAAATAACTATTGATATATTTTAAAGGGAAGTATTATTGACACTCCAAAAATCTCATTCTACAGTCCTCATAAGTGTATTTTTCTTTCCTAATATAGAAAGTTTGGAGTGTAGAATGAGATTTTTGGAGTGTTAATAACAATTCCCATCTTAAAACATAAAATAAACACATATAATTAGCATGGGCACGTTCATAAAAAATATGTTGGTACAAATTAAAAAATATGGGTACATATTAAAATTCAAAACTATGGGTACAAATTAAAATGAAAATATGGGTACATATTAAAAATTCAAGATTATGGGTACAAATTAAAACTAAAAAGAATATTGGTATAAATTAAAAAAAGGATACAAATTATAAATAGAAATATATGAAAATAAAATGCTAAAAAGTGTTGCAGTCATATTTAGAATAGGAATGTGATTGTGTAAATTTTAGTGTATCTGGGGATATCTTGGAATATTCTCCTAGGTAGATATTATCAGAGTTGTAATCCTATTAGGGTAAGGATTTAACCTAACCTACTACTATAAATAAAGACACAATGGTACAACACACACCTCACAATTAAATCTTTCTCTCATCTCTCTCTTGCCGCCGGCCTCTCTCCATCTCTAGTCTTAAATACAGTTCAGTCAAATAGGCCTACTACACATTATTAGCACGCTCTTACCAAAAGCTAAAGAACTAAATGATCGTAGGAGGAGGTTTTCTTCTACAAAATTCAAAGGTTTTTATTTGTTTTCTGCCAACTAGGTACGATAAAATAAAGTAAGATATTTGAAACGTCCACGAAGCATGAAAACATTCCCCATGATGTATGAACCCCTTATATTTATATTTTCCTTCTGATATACACACACACACACACACACACACACACGTTTTATGCATTACACAATTATTTTGCTATGTGGAATTTGTGAGTCAAAGCATATAAATAAATTAAAAACAATTAAGATTCTTAAAACCCTAGAAAAGTAACAGCCCTTTGGGCTTGCTGTGAGCAAGAACAACTCGGCCTTTTTGGCTTGGGATCGATTCGGAATGGGCCTGCATCCCTAACCCACCTACCAACATGGCCTATAGTCGTTTGTTGGGCTCTGCCCTTGCACCCATGGCCCGTCACCAGCAACCCGTATGTTTCTAGGCCTGGTCCTACGTCATTAGCCCGCCTACAACAAGCCTGTGTTGCTTGATGAGCTTCGCTAACCCTCGGCCCAACTTGCTAGTTGTTTTTGCTGCTGGGCTTGACCTGCCTGACCCAAAAACCCGAAACCCACCTGTAAGTCAGCCTTGGGTTGGGCTTGCTCCTCGTGCTTGTTTTTTAGGCCCAAACCAGCAACACCTGCTGCTGGGCTTACCCATATCACACGGCCCAGAGGCCTGCAGTCCTGCTCATGGCCTAATGGCCTGTAGCTGTGCTGCAGGGCCTATCCCCATATCGCAGTCAGCCTACTTTTGGTTGGGCCACGTTATTTTTTTGACCCAATACCAATTTTTGGTATCCCCACGTCATAAATCATGCCCAAATATTTTTTTTTGGGTACTTTGGTTTACACTAATTAATTATAATTTAATTATCACTTGGTTTATCACCAACCGAAGCTAATATGACTCATCTGTCATTATTTTGCTTCCACGATCGGCTCCATTTGGTCCGGATCTATTAAATTAATTAAAAGCCACATGCAGTCCATTAATCTGATAATTAATCCAAAATTATAGACCTGAAGATCACTTTTGGACATTGACGATTCAATAATTTATTTTTCTACTTTGAACAGTTGACATCCTTTCGTAGTCCCGAAGCTCCCATACTTGAGTTCCGAAGCAACTCAAATCCACTACACTTAAATAAGCATATTACATTATGTGTTCTTGTAGGAACCTCTCCTTTATGAAGTAATCGTTCATAAAACTAAATTGAACCTGTAGTTTTATATTTAGTGCCTTTGAAACCCGTAGCTTTCATGTTTAAATTAAACCAATACATGTATATAGAACCCTGAATGTTCTACGATGTATGTTTATGGATTACCATATGACTAACCACGTTTTATTGCACCCTCCGTTTTAGGGACACGTCGAACTTGAACATGCTTGATTTCACCGCTCTAGAATTATATGGAAGAAACTACCTGAAGTGGGTTCAAGATGTGAAGCTCCATCTTACTGCAAAGGGTATTAGAGCCATCATTGAAGAACCTACCGACGCCAAACCCGTTAATGAAGCTCAGAAAGCTACTGCAATAATCTTCATTTAAAAACACATCCATGATGCACTGCAGACTGAGTACCTCACTGAGGATGACCCACGCACCTTCTGGCTTGCTCTGGCCGATTGTTTCGAACACCAAAAAGACGTTTACTTGCCTGAAGTAAGACACGACTGGCAACATCTATGCTTTCAAGACTTTAAGTTCATGAATGAATACAACTCTGAAGTTTATAGAATTCGATCATTGCTTAAGTTCTGTAACGTGGACTTAACAAATGCAGTTTTCCTAGAGAATACCTATTTGACCTTTCAAGCCACCAATATTGTCTTGCAGCCACAATATGGCACATAAGTTCACCAAATGTTCAGATTTGATCTCTGTTTTACTTCTCACTAAAAAGTAGAATCATCTTTTGATGAAAAATAATCAAGCTCGACCTATTGGCTCAAACGCTCAACCTGAAACGCATGCGACGAATTTTAGCAACCATAAACGATGAAAACATCGTCGTGGCCGTGGCAATGGGTGGCAAGCCCACCCACGGGCCCAAGGTCAACAGAGCTAAGGCCCACCCAAGGGAAAAAATTTGACCTAGAAGCACTAACCCCTTGCACCTAAGGCCCCAAACTTCAATAACAATGGAAAAACTACCGTTTAATCGGCTTCCACTGAAATGGACATGTGCTATCACTGTGGATCAAATAATCATTGGTCACGCTTAGCAAAGCTACTCCCGAGGCCATTGCCAAAAATCATTCTCGTTGTGAGTCTAACTTTGTCAATGTGGAACATCACAAAAATGCTAATACATCCATGGAGATATCAGATTTTCAGGAGGCATCAGCTCCTGTAGACGAATAAGTTTTATTCTTCTAGACATGTTTTTAGGGTGTTTTTATCCCTACTGGCCGAACCCACTAGGAGTGGTCGAACCTCTCCTATTGTTTTTTAGGTTTATGGTTTAATTTTTGGACTATTTTCTAAGTCTTTAGAATAATTTGTTTGGTTTTGGTTTGCTTTGAATTATGGATAATTATTTTTTGGATATTATTTTTTGATTGATTAATTGAATGAATGGAATTATATTTATGCATATGACCAATTCAATCAATTTATTTCTAAGTATGACTAATGGGGAAATTAGTTGTCTGGTTGATAATGTTACTACGCACACCATATTGCGTTAGTGAGACACTATTTTACTAACTTCGTACCTAAAAAAGCACATCTGACAACCCTCTAAGGCTCATCCAACCTGAATGAAGGATATGAAATCGCCCGTATAATGTGTCTATTTATACTGTCTTAACCATTAAAGATGCCCTCTATTCTCCACGTTCCAGAAAAATGTTGCTGAGTTTTAGAGACATTCGAGATAATCAATATCATATTGAAACCACTGAAGAGAATGGTTCTGAATTTCTTTGTATCACTTCTTACGAGTATGGCTAGAAGCGTATTCACGAGAAGTTGGAACGTCTCCCGAGTGGGTTATATATAACAACCATTCGCGGCATAAAGACCCACCATGTGGCCATCCCTTAGCTTGGGTTCCAGAGCACTTTGCTGCTTTGGCATGATTGTATGGAACATCCCAGACGTGACATGATGCATTGTATCCTCAAATCATCACATGAGCATCATTTACCTCTCTATGTTGGATTCTCGCCATGCAAAACTTGTTCTTTGGGGAAGTTGAATACTCAACCCTCAATTACAAAGATTATTCACAAACTTCCTAAGTTTCTTCAGAGGATTCAAGCGATATTTGTGGACCTATCTAACCAACATGCGGACCATTTAAATACTTTATGGTGTTGGTTGATGCATCGACACGTTGGTCACATGTCTGTTTATTATCCATATACAATGCTGCATTTGCGAAACTCCTAGCATAAATTATTAAGCTTAGGGCTCACCACCCTGATTATCCGATCAAGTTAATTTGACTGGATAATGCTGGATAGTTTACGTCACAAACTTTTGACGACTATTGCATGTCAGTTGGGATTGAACTTGAACATCCCGTACCCAATGTTCACACTCAAAATGGCCTGGAAGAAGCTTTCATAAAGAGCCTTCAATTGATAATTTGTACTTTGGTTATGAGAACCAAACTGTCGATATCTATCTAGAGTTTTGCAATATTGCACGCAGCTATGTTGGTTTGCCTGAAGCCCACCTCTAACTAACCTTATTCATCGTTACAATTGGTTACTGGATATGAGCCCGACGTCTCCCATTTACGTGTGTTTGGGTGTGCAGTCTATGTGCCAATAGCGCCGCCACTACGTACCAAAATGGGTCATCAGAGAAGAATGAGAATCTATGTAGGTTATGATTCGCCATCAATTATTCGCTACTTAGAGCCTTTGACATGAGATTTCTTTATCACACATTTTACGGATTGCCACTTTGATGAGACAATCTTCCCGTCGTTAGGGGGAGAGAATAACGCTAACGTTCATGTAAAACGTCGTGATTTGTTGTGGTATGCTCTCACTATGTCTAATTTACATCCCCGCAATGCCCAGTCTGAAACTGAAGTGCGACATATTCTAGATCTTCAGATCATCGCTTAAAGTATGCCGGGTGCTTTTACTAATCTAGCAAAGGTGACAAGATCACATATATCCATTGCAAACGCACCTGCAAAGATCAATGTACCTAGAGTAAGCCGTAATACTGCCTGGGAAAGTAGGAACATCCCTGAGGGTAGGGCGACCACACCTTCCACATGACCCGGTACATTGGCAGCTAACTAATCATCTGCTCCTACCCTGAAACGTGGCAGACCCCTTGGTTCAAAGGATTCACAACCCCGGAAGAAGAAAACGACACAAACTAGTGACCTTAGTTTGAATCTGACCATCACTTACTCATCTGTTCCTATGCATGAGGTTATTCTAGATTACGGTGATGTCTTAGATTAGACAACCCAGCATCCCGAGAATCGTGAGATTTCGGTCCACTACGCAGTATTGGATGAGGTTTAGAATTGGAATGATATGATCGTCGACGATGCATTTGCGTACATAATATCTACTAACATCATGTTTAACGATGATATTGAACCATGTTCCGTCGATGAATGCCGACGTAGAATGGATTGGTCAAACTGGAAACAAGCAATCCAGGTCGAACTCGATTCGCTTGCGAAACAAGGTTTTTGGGCATGTAGCTTCTACTCCATCACATGAAAAGCTTGTGGGCTACAAGTGGGTTTTCATGATGAAGCGTAATGAGAAGAATGAAATAGTGTGATACAAAGCATGCCTTGTAGTGCAAGGCTTCTCTCAACACCCTGAGATTGATTACGAGGATATGTATTCATCCGTAATGGATGTCATAACGTTCCGTTACCTTATCAGTTTCGTAGTTTCCAAAAAATTGAATATGCAGCTTATGGACATGGTAACCATGTATCTTTATGGGGATCTAGATACGGAAATTTACATGAAAGTTCCATAAGGACTTCCATTGACTGGTTCAAATAGTTCTAGACCACAGAACACTCTCTCTATTAGATTGAGGAGATCACTCTACGGATTAAAATAATCGAGCAGATGTGGTATAATCATCTGGGTTAATATATAACAAGTCAGGGTTATGTGAACAACGAACTATGCCTATGTGTGTTCATTAAGAAGTCACATTCCAGATTTGCAGTCGTTTCATTTTATGTCGACGACTTGAACCTCATCGGAACTCTCGCAGAGCTTAAGAAAATTGCCGTTCACTTGAGATCGAAATTTGAGATGAAAGATCTTAGGAAAACTCGATATTGTCTCAGCCTGGAGATCGAGCATTGTTTAGATGGAATCCTAGTACATAAATTGAACTACACCCAAAAGGTGGTGTGACATTTTAATGAGGATAAAGCGAAGCCTTCGGGTACTCCTATGGTCGTTTGGACTCTAAATGCTAAACGAGATCCTTTTCGTCCCAAGAAGGATGAGGAAGAGATTTTGGAGCATGAAGTTCCATACCTAAGTGCAATTGGTGCTTTATTATACTTGGCTTAATGCACTAGACCTGACATCTTATTTGCTATTAATCTTTTGGCTAGATACATCAATGCGCCTACATGTAGATACTAGAATAGTGTTAAAGATAATTTCCGTTACCTCAAGGG
This sequence comes from Pyrus communis, assembly GCF_041283825.1. NCBI lineage: Eukaryota > Viridiplantae > Streptophyta > Magnoliopsida > Rosales > Rosaceae > Pyrus > Pyrus communis. The sequence goes on from NC_142570.1 coordinate 6,077,931, forward strand.
TACGACAGATTTGGGTTTGTTCAACACCCATGAATCCTCGAAAGAAGCCGCCACCCCCTTCAATCTTCGGGTTGATTCCCACCTTATTGGTTATGCAGATGCTGGTTATTTGTCTGACCCACATAAGGCACGTTCTCAAATAGGCTATGTCTTTACCGTTGGAGACACCGTTATATCGTGGATGTTTACCAAGTAAGCGCTAGTTGCAACTTCTTCGAACCATGCTGAGATCTTTGCCCTTCATGAAGCATCTCGTCAGTGTTTTTGGTTGAGAGCAGTCGTGGAACATATTCGAAACACTAGTGGCCTTACTACCGTCGTTGACCTTCCTACGACGATCTTTGAAGACAATGCTACATGTATCGAGCAGTTAAAGAAGGGATACATCAAGGAAGACAACACATAGCGCCGAAGTTCTTTTATTCTCGCCAGCAACAACAATAGTAGAACATTGAAGTCAAGCAAATCCGTTTTCAAGACAACCTAACCGATCTTTTTACCAAGTCATTGCCCAAGTCTACTTTTCAGAAGCTCGTCTAATGAATCGGTATGCGTAAATCATCTGAGTTGAATTGCTTGCAGTTCTATTATTTGGAAGTTATGTCTAACTCAGGGGAAGTATTAGGGGTGGAAAAAATTCCCGAAAATCCCGAACTGAACCGAAAAAATCCCGATCCCAAACCAAAAATTTCCCAAACCGAAATTCCCGACATTTTTGGGATGTTATCCCGAATCGACCCCAAAATTTCGGTATGGGATTCGGGATTGGCTTCTCGATATTTCGGGAATCGCATACCGAACCGAAAATATATAATATTAATTATTATATATATATATTTATATATATATATATATTATTCTTTTATAATTGATGCTAGTAGTTTCTAATCCATGTTCTGCAACCTGGAATGCCCTACACCTGCATATTTTTCATGTTCTGTTTGATATTCATGTGGATTTTATTATTGCTGCTGCCATGGCTGATGATTTCAGAAGGCTTGTGTCACATCCTGGCCAGGGACGGATCACTTCCCGGGCCCGCTCCACCACCGTAGCACGATATTGTCCACTTTGGGCTTACCATTCCCTCACGGTTTTGTTTTTGGGAACTCACGAGCAACTTCCCAGTGGGTTACCCATCATGAGATTGCTCAAGCCCCTTTCTCGCTTAACTTCGGAGTTCCTACGGAACCCGAAGCCAGTGAGCTCCCAAAAGGCCTCGTGCTAGGTAAGGATGAGAATATACATATAAGGATCACTCCCCTAGGTGATGTGGGATGTTACAATCCACCCCTCTTAGGGGCCCGACGTCCTCGTCGGCACACCACAGCCAGGGTTAGGCTCTGATACCAATTTGTCACATCCCTTCCCGGGCCCGCTCCACCACCATAGCACGATATCGTCCGCTTTGGGCTTACCATTCCCTCACGGTTTTGTTTTTGGGAACTCACGAGCAACTTCCCAGTGGGTCATCCATCATGGGATTGCTGAAGCCCCATTCTCGCTTAACTTCGGAGTTCCTACAGAACCCGAAGCCAGTGAGCTCCCAAAAGGCCTCGTGTTAGGTAAGGATGAGAATATACATATAAGGATCACTCCCCTAAGCGATGTGGGATGTTACAGCTTGATTCTTTTGTCTCTCAATAGATTGCAAAAAGGGTTTAATTAATTTGAATTTTGACTATGATAAAAACAGTCAGGCATGCCAGTGTTCAATTAAATGGTAATGTGAATGAAATGAAATTCCTAGTTCATGAATGTGTTCTTGAATTATATATTGGAAGAACAATTCATAATTTCATATTTCAATTTGGGATTCCCGATTTGTCTCAAAATCCTGAAAATATTTCGGGATTCCCAAAAATTTGGTTTGGGATTGGTCTTCAAATTCCCGTCCCGAAAAATTTCGGTTTGGGATTCGGGATACTAGTTTCGGTATGGTATCCCATACCGAACCACCCCTAGGAAGTATCTTGATAAGCATACTCACTTGATCTTTATGTTCTATTTTTCCTACGATTATGAGCTTTATTTTCATTGGGTTTTTGCTACCTAACGAGGTTTTGATGAGGTACCCATCTTGGGATGATCATACTCCGTTGAGTTCACTACTTTTGTCTTGTTTGACATTTGTTTTTAGACATTATGCATATTTCTCACTTTTCTCCTTAGTCTATGGGTTTTCATTTGCATTAGGTTTTACCATAGTGAGGTTTTCTAAGTTTTACTACCAATGCATACTTTCTTTAAATTTGAGACTCGCATTTGTCCGTTGTGCCCCTGACTTCATCAACTGTTCTATCTCAACTGCTGAAGATCTGATGCAATGTTTTGTTTGAGTATTTCCACACTCAAGGGGGAGTGTTGCAGTCATATTTAGAATAGGAATGTGATTGTGTAAATGTTAATGTATCTTGGGGTATCTTGGAATATTCTCCTTGGTAGATATTATCCTATTAGAGTTGTAATCCTATTAGGGTAATGATTTAACCTATCCTACTACTATAAATAAAGGCATAATGGGGTGATACAACACATACCTCACAATTAAATCTTTCTCTTCTCTCTCTTGCCGCCGACCTCTCTCCCTCTCTATTTCTAAATATAGTTCAGTCAAATAGGCATATAATAAAAAGATTATATTTAAATTAACATATAATGATTGTAAATAATTTAATATTAAAATAATGACATGAAGAAAAGTTAAGGGACCTTGATCAAAAATGAAAAAGGAATAAGGTTTCAATTAATAAAAAGGAGAAATGAGGGATGATGATCTAATTTATCCTTTAAGATTTTGATCACACTTCAAATAAAATCTAGACCGTTGAGTTGATTTTACAAAACTCATAATTTGTGTTTAAGAAGTAATATACAATATATTTTTATTTTTAGAAGTTAGATCCACTTTCAATTTTCTTTTGGTTTGAAACTTTTAACTTCTATATTTGGATTGTAAAATTCTTTTGATTTGGTTTGTAACTTCTATTTGGATTGTAACCATAATTTCCAATGGAAGTTACAAACCAAATCAAATAGAAGTTTAAATCCTTTAAATCCTCGATGTGGTATTCATACTCTCAACAATATTTGAGTTCCTCCTCATATGCCAATTAGTTTTATAGTGAAATCTCAACTTTCTTCATATTATCAGAGCATATTATCTTATGTGTGAAGCCTAATGATTACACGTGTTTCACGCCATCCTGTTGTGTTGTCTATATGTTTGGCTTGATAAATCGCCGCATTTAAGTGTGTTGAAAATGAATCTCAAATTGGTAAAAAAAGAAACCTTACATAAGATTATTAATAAATTACATTACTCCCATACTGCAATTTTATTTTATGGTCAGTTTCAACTTTTTTTTTCAAACACTATCAAATTAAAAGAGATCCAGGACACGATTGCTCGGATGCTGGAAGCATTGATAAAACCAAACACGGAAAGATCCCACTACAAAAATATCCCACTCTTGATCCTATCCAAATGAAATGGTTTATTTTTTATTTTTTTATTTTTACTGAGAATGATGGAATTTTTTATTTTTTAAGATAGTTATTGCATGCTTGTCTATCTTATATAGTTATAGAATACAATTCAAATTAAAACTTTCGAATATTGTATAAATTGATTTAAATGCCCAAGAGTGTATAATATCGTTATGCACAGTAGATATTTTGAAGAAGACAACTATATAGATTTCCAGAAGTTTAACAATTGGTTTTTTTTTTTTTTTTTTTTTTTCTTGGATAAGAAAAAACAACTGGCAACAAAAAGCCTCTAGGACACACAGAAGAGAAGCAATTGCAACGCCACGTTAACCAAGCTTCAGACGGAAGAGACAGCATCCACCTCAAATCTCTAGAAGAGTTCAGACGGAAGAGACTTGCAGACCAACCTCTGAATATTGACCAAGATTGTGCGTATCCTCCAAGGAGCACAAATGACTCCAGTAATCGAACCAATAGTTAAGCGCCTTTGAATCTCCCTCCACTTCCAGGATATTTAGACTTTTCTGATACGCTGCTTCAAGACCACCAAGCAGAGCTTGGCCTTCAGCAACCAGCACATTCGCAACACTTACCCTTCCTAGCGCCAGCTAGAATCGGAGATCCAGCATGATCCCAAATTATGAACCCACAATTAGCAGCTTATGATAGTTATTGCCAATCACCAGATCGATTACAAACCCATCCAAGATTACAGACCCATCAGAATCAACTTGAAACCAGGATTATCGGCCGCCAATTTTTTGCAGAAAATTTTATTTTAATCCTTGTCTAAGATTACATTTTGAATAAAACCCTTTCTAAGATTAAAAACTAATTTTAATCCTTGGCATTTAATTGTAATTTTTGAATATTGAATAGGTTGTGATAATTATTGGGTTTTTTGTTTGTGGGTTATACATTGATTTCCCATAAATAATAAAAATGTTATTTGTCATATATTTTTCATTGTGCGTAAATTTCTCAATATTTATGTATATGCATATTACGTACACACGTATGTTTAGATACTATAGTTATGTATCGATACATTTGTACCGATATTTCTATACCTAAGAGTAAAATAAGGTACCTAAAATTATGTACTGATACATTCGTACCGAAACTTATGTACTAATACTTCCGTACCTATGAATAAAATAAGACACTGAAAGTTATGTATAAATTGTTTTTGTTTTGTTGTTGAATTTTTTTAATAATAAGAAATTGAATTTTTATTAAATTTGTATCTATTAAAATGATTGGAGCACAAAAAAAAAAAAATACATTTATTATGGATGGGTAAAAAATTTAGAATGGTAACATAAATAATAGATGTGCTATAATTACTTATATGGTAAGTTTTAAAAATAAGGACTTATATTATATTTTGAAAATTACTCAGGTTAAAATCTAATTAAAAACAATCTTATTAAAGCCCTAAAATCTAAAAGTCCCATTTTTTTTTTGTTATCTATGTTTGTAGCCATTGTTTATAATTTCCTCTTACGTGATGCAAGGCAGAATACCTTATTGTCTTACTTGTCGTCAATGGAAGAATATATAGTTGAATTGAATACACCAAAAGCGGGGAACTAGGTAGCACACACGTAAACGTGGCAACAAGCACTACCAATATATGCCAATATGTGCATACACATGCATAAGCATACCTAAAAACAAAGTCTAGTGCTACCTCTATTATGCAACTTTAATTGGTCTCGATGCATCCGTTAGGTTAACCTAAACGTTTTTTTTTTTATTCGAAAGAACGAGAAAGATTGCAAAGGAGATTCGATTTATCTGGATCTTTAAATATACATGTTAAATTGTATTATAGGTTAGCATACATGTTAAACTAGAATTTAGGTTGTATGATTTGAGGAAAGTTAATTACTAAAATATTATTTGACTGTCACATAGTCAAAGTTCTAAAAAAAACTAGGCGCTAGTCGGATGACGAGTTAGGGCCTAGTGCCTAGACGATTAGTCGGGGGCCTAAGCGAACTAGACGGATTTAAATAAATTTATTATATATTGTATAAATAAGTGCATATTTATACTTATAAAACACACATAATTGTATTGAGATACATAAGTTACATCATAAAATGACACATAAATTATAAAGTATTAGAACATATTGAAAACATGGGGAACAAGCATATAACGAGTGTTCATCCAATTATTCAACAAGTTTCTTACATTTTATTGAAAACTTAAAATGCAAAATAAAAGTTATCGATTTTCTATTTAAGTGAGATTTGCAACCTAGGTTTAGGTGGGTGCCTAGGAAGGCTAGGCGGACATCTAAGCGGGTCTAGGTGCATTTTCTTAATTTTCCAATGCCTAGGGACTAATCGGAGCGGTGACCCAGTTCCTAGGCGGCATTAGAAGGAGATTTTTAGAATAGTGCACATAGTGCTTGAATAAACCGGTCCATAAATTCATTATAATACTATTTTACAAAAACTCTAAACCTTTTTTTTTTTTTTTTTTGGGATAAAAAAATTATTTGCGTCCTAAATTAAATAAAATTATTTTCTTAAACTCAGTGTTAAATTGGATTTTTGTTCGTGAAGATTGTGTACCTGTTCAAACTAATGTACCAAATCGAAGGACTAAAACCAAAATTCAATCTCAGGCTTTGTTTCAATTAACGAAATAGTAAAGCAATCTTGTCCAAATGATGAAAATCAAGGGTTTTAATTAATGTGCGAATGAACCAAAATCCCTTCTTCTCTTTGAGATTTTTTAATGTGCCCGGAATATGGTACAGTACGTCATATGTTATTATACAATTGGAGACAATATATATATATATATATATATATATATATATATATATATATTTACTGTTGAAGACCGTTATGCCCTCGAAAGGTGTTAGAAACCATTACAATGGGGCAAGAACAAGAGGAGGCTAGTCTATACCTTCATTAGGATTACACAAATATTAAGGAAAGTTAAACATCACGGAAATTAAATATGCACCAAAAGGGCATATGTACACTACGTTACATATGCATCGTGACGTCTAAAATATTTATATACAGCGATCGATCTCAACTGATTCAGGTACAATTAAGCAGGCAGCGGATGACCAAATATTCAAACTTCACATGTAACAAGTTGGCCGGGCAAGGAGGGTTCGATGATTTTCTCGTTATGGCATGTTTGTGCATGCATATATTGGTCATTGTTATGCTCAGAGCTTGGATGAGCATCAGTACTATTGTCATGGGAGCTTACAGCTGCTTGGACTTGTACCTCCACCTCAGGATTAGTAGTCAAAATTGTCATTTGCTTCACAACATCAGCTTTCCGTTCTGGTAGCTTCTCCTCCACATTTGTTTTGTTATTCCTGTACTTTGCATAGAGGGCCATCTGAACCAACCCAAAGGAGAAACCAACAATGTTTGGGGTCTGCAAGTGAAATGATCATGTGATTAGTTAATTAAGGCTAGCAAATATATTCTTATACAGAGGAAATTCTACATTAAATTTATGTACGGAGTAAAATTCAAACTTAAGTGCAGATGAGAGCACATACTGCTCTAGCCGACGAGTCTGCTAAACCATGCAAAATATCAAAATAAACGCCATAACGTATTCTAATTAAGAGCTAGTTTGGAAGTGCTTTTAAAATGGCTGAAAGTGGTTTTGGTGAAAATATTTTTGGAATTAATCTTTGGTAAAAATGCAAGAAAATCTTGGAGCGGTTTCAGTTATTTTAAAAGTGCTTCTTGAAGAAAACACTTCAAGTACTTTTAAAACCCAAAAATATTTTCAGTCATTTTAAAAGTATTTCTAGACGAGTCCTGAATTTTCCGAACAATATTTTGGAGCTTCTTAAATAGTTCTTGTTGCTTTCTTATGTCACTAAATTAAACTTGACGTAAGAGAGTGGTCCATTAAGGGATAGTGTTTGCATAACAAATGATTTTTTCCATTTCCTTATAATCTTGCTTTTTAATTGAATTATTCTATGATTTAATTAACTTTTAACCTTCATGGATTTATTTTTAGTTCGCCACGATATAAATCAATTAAAGGTTGAGGTGATCAAGCTAGCGTTATACATGCATCGTAGCACACATTAACATATAATAACCAGATTTTTTTTTTTATTATTTTAAAAATCAGCAAAAGGAAAAGTCCACAATTAAGGACAGGTTAACCGTACACACCTAGCTAATTAGTTAAACAGAAATAGCCGTACACAAATAAAATGACTTACTGCAACGTAGAGATCCTTGAGGAGTAAGCCATAGCTGAGCCACATAACGGCACTTAGGGTGAGGAAGAAGGATAAATTAAACGGCATGAACTCCACGCTCTTGGTGCGGATAACCATTTTCTGCACAACACAACAAAAAATCGTGCATGTATTAAATCTTAATGCATAGAAAATTTGAGATTTTGTTTAAACCTTTAAATAGTTGAAAACAGTACTTGCTTAATCAATTACCATGACGCTTAAAGGTGCTGCAAAGACACTGACAGAGAAAGTCACACAAACCCATCCTAGAACTGCGACGCGAGTCGGCCCTTGTGATAAGAAGTGAGCCAGAAGACGAATCAAGGAAAATCCCCCAAAGTTCACCAGAAAAAGCAGCCTCAGAGTGTACACCTGCAACACAAATTTGATTTATTAATTCTAAATAAGTCCTTTATACAAGTCATATTCTACCTGGAATTCAGCTAGACTAATGGGAGAGGAATTCAAACTGCGTAAAACGCACACTGCTCTAGCAACTCTGCAGTAATTCCTTTAAACTTAACATGCAGATTTGTTAGAGAGAGAGAGAGAGAGAGAGAGAGAGAGAGAGAGAGAGAGATAACACCGCTCACCCTCGCTTGCTTAGTTGCATATGTAAGGTAAATTGCAATATAAATGGTCTCTATGACACAACCGAATGAGTTGATGGTGATGAGAAGGATCTCATTAGACTTGAGGAATGCATAGTATATCCATATCGTTGCGGTGAACAGAGAAAACACATATGGAACTGATTGAAATCCCTCCGTCGATTTCTTCTTATACACCCTCCAAAATGTTGGCCTGCACCGCCCAAATCGAATAAAAAAAAAAAAACTGATAAACCTCATTGTAATTCCTCATTATCCCTGAAATAAATTGATAAGAAAAGAAACTTACAGCGGAGCTAGAAAAACGATGAACGAGGCAATGTTGCCTGTTTAATTGAAAATAGTAAGAAGAAAAAAAGTTAGTTTCTCTTCAAATAAAGTAGAATCAGGAAAACCAAAGGGAAACCATTTTGCACAATTCAGTTTATTTCGTCCCTTATTCAATTCAAAGTTCATAGATAAGTAGGGTTGGCGTGCATGGAGAGCAAAAGGGTTGCGAAACCAATGACAATGCTAATATATTGTTATACCTAGAACGCCAAAGGCAAAAGCCAATGGATGGTGAGAAGTTGATGCAGACATGGTAGCTGGCTAGAGTTCTCTCTTTGGAGATGTGCAGCAAATGAAACTGAAACTGAAACTGAAGGAACAGGGTTATATACGAAGCTATATAGCTTAGCCCTATATCCTCTTTCCTTATCTCTCTGATATTCCAAGTCTTTGCCACGAGATCATGAATACAAGGAGTCCTTGGTATTTATATACAAAGAACTTGGGGCTATGTTGTTGCATGAAGGCTGAATTGTGATGACTAGTTTATTAGCGTTTAGCATTAGGTGGAATAGAACTTTTACGGGAATATTATCTTGTATTACTTGTTCTGAAATATATATATGTACAATCTAAGTTCCACAAGGAAACAAAAGCTTTAATACAAACCTACTTAAAAAAGGACTCCTATTATTTACATTCCTATTTTTCCTAATATTGACTCATGATCAACACTCCCCCTCAAGTTGGTGCATAGATATCACACATGCCCAACTTGACAAGTGAGTCATCAAACTCTCGACTACATACTGCATAAGTTAGAACATCTGCAAGTTGCTCATCTGAACTCACAAACGGGATCGATACAATCTTCCTTTCAAGTTTCTCTTTAATAAAATGTCGATCAACTTCCACATGTTTTGTTCTATCATGCTGTACCGGATTATCAGCTATATCTCTCGCTGACTTATTATCACAGTATAGTCTTATGGTCTCCTTTGGCTTGAACCCAAGCCCCTCAAGAAGTTTTCGAAGCCAGAGAAGCTCACAAATGCCGTGAGCCATCCCTCGAAACTCGGCCTCAGCTGAGGATCTTGATACTACCTTCTGTTTTTTACTTCTCCATGTGACTAAATTGCCTCCTACAAACGTAAAATATCCCGAAGTAGACCGTCTGTCACCTACACTTCCTGCCCAATCAGCATCCGTGAACCCCTCAATCCTCAAATGTCCATGCTTCCGATAGAGAACTCCTTTTCCAGGTGCAGACTTTAAATAAGCTAAGATACGCATAACAGCAGCCATATGATCTTCACTCGGTGAATGCATAAATTGACTTACTACACTTACTGCATAGGCAATATCTGGTCGTGTATGAGCCAAATAAATTAGTCTCCCTACAAGTCTCTGATATCTCCCCTTATCAACCGATTTCTGATTCGGATCCAAACATAGATGATGTTTTTCAACAATAGGAGTATCAACTGGCTTACATCCCAGCATACCAGTTTCTTTTAACAAATCCAAAACATACTTACGTTGTGACAAGAAAATGCCTTTCGAAGATCGAGCAACTTCGACTCCAAGAAAATACTTCAAATCCCCTAGGTTCTTCATTTCAAACTCAGCCGCAAGATTTCTCTGCAGCCTTGAAATCTCATCACAATCATCCCTAGTAATAATCATGTCATCTACATAGATGATTAAGGCCGTCACTTTTCCCTGTCTTCGTTTGACAAACAATGTATGATCAGAATGACTTTGGTGATACCCAATCGTTTTCATAACTTGAGTAAACCTATCAAACCATGCACGAGGCGATTGCTTAAGCCCATAAAGAGACTTACGCAACCGACATACTCCGGTACTTCTACCAGCACTGTACCCAGGAGGAAAATCCATATATACTTCTTCCTCCAAGTTCCCATGAAGAAAGGCATTTTTCACATCAAACTGTTTTAATGGCCAGTTCATATTAGCAGCTAAAGATATCAGAACTCGTACCGTATTCATCTTGGTAACCGGAGAGAACGTTTCTTGATAATCTACACCATATGTTTGGGTGTATCCTTTAGCTACCAACCTTGCTTTGTACCTGTCGATTGATCCATTGGCTTTGTATTTAACAGTGAACACCCAGCGACAGCCAACTGTTTTTTTTCCTTCTGGTAAAGACGTCACCTCCCAGGTATTATTCTTCTGTAGCGCTAACATTTCTTCATCCATTGCGTTTGCCCATTTTTGATCCTTTAGAGCCTCCTCCACACGGGTTGGTACTCGAGTAGCCTCCATATTGTCAACCAAAGTCTTGCGCTCTGGTGCAAGACCATTGCATGAGACATAGTTGGCTATTGGATACTTCACTTTGCCTTCCGGAGAAAACCTGTTAGGTGGCACACCCTTATTTTGTCTCGGTGGCAGCTTATATGTATTTACATCATTACTTGTATTAGTTACATAATCATCCACAATACTTACCTCAGGTATATCCAGAGAAGATTCATTGGGCAGCACTGTGGAGCTAAAGAGAAAGGGGGGTACATTAGTAGGCTCGTCAACAACCTGTCCTGACTGCATGCTGCTCTCGGCAACAGTCTGCAGACTGCTCTCGACAACTGTTGGAGATTTATTACTCTCGGGATCACTCTCATCTGGAACCGGTCCTGACTGCATGCTGCTCTCAGCAACAATTGCAGATTTATCATTCTCGGCATGTATAATCACTGCCCCATTATGCACGGCATCAACCCCAGGGATTCCTTCCAAGTTCAACCATTTCAGATCATCACTAGAGCTCTCCCCCTAGTGATCTGAAGATGAAGATACGGGAGCATAAAAATACTCTGATTCAGAGAAGGTCACATCCATGGTAACATACATATGACGAGTCGCAGGGTGATAACATTTATATCCTTTTTGGTGAGAGGAGAAACCAACAAACACACAGCGAAGTGCACACGGATCCAACTTAGTGCGATGAATTTTCTGAATATGCACATACGCCACACACCCAAAGACCCGGGGTTGGAGATTATGAGAAGACACCACAGGAACATGTTGAGTGAGGACTTGAAACGGAGTTTGAAAATTAACCACCCGAGAGGGCATACGATTAATCACGTAGACGGCATAAGTAACAACTTCAGGCCAAAAAACCTTAGGAACAGAAGCACCCAGAAGTAGTGCACGTGCCGTTTCTAAGATATGGCTATTTTTCCGTTCAGCCACCCCATTTTGCTGTGGAGTATAGGGGCAGGTTGTTTCATGGAGAATGCCTTGATCACCAAGAAACTCTAACAATTCACGATTAATATATTCACCACCATTATCAGAACGAAGAACTTTAATCACAGAGAAGTATTGGGTCCGAAGCATTTGAGAAAAATTCCGAAATACCATACCAACATCACTCTTATTTTTTAACACATATAGCCACGTCATACGAGTGCAATCATCAACAAACGTAACAAACCACTTAATCCCAGAAGAAGTAACAACCGGAGATGGTCCCCAAACATCAGAGTGCACAAGTTCAAACGGTAAAGCTCTTTTATTCATACTAGGCGGAAAAGAAGCACGATGGCTTTTAGCAAGAATACATACTTCACAATGTAAGTCTGATTCAGTTATTCCACTAAATAAACTAGGTAACATATGCCTTAAATACCCAAAAGATGCATGGCCTAACCGACGATGCAACAATCACACTGCTTGTAAATTACTAGACCGGGACGCGCGAACTGCATTTGCTCTTCCAGAAACGACGTCGTCCACGTAGTACAACCCCTCTCTCTTAGTGCCACGCCCAATTATCTCCTTGGTCTGAATATCCTGGAGTAGACAAAAAAGAGGATACATTAGAACAACACAATCCAATTGTTCAGTAACCTGTGGTATGGATAATAGGTGATGGGATAAAGATGGAACAAGCAAGCAATGATGTAAGGGAAGTGACGGGGTGAGATGCACAGTGCCGGCACCACACACGGGTGCCAGAGTACCATTGGCAGTTGATATATTTTTCCTGTGAGATATAGTCATGTATTGAAACATATTTTTATCATATGTTATATGATCCGTTGCCCCAGAGTCCAGAATCCAACCTGTATGGTGCTGTTTCTCGGAGGCTAAGAGAACATGTCCCATGGTACCTGTGTCGGACGACGAGGCACCCTGAGTACCAAGCAACAAATTCTGACTAGAGTGACTAGAACTAGGCACGGCTTTCTGGACTGTGGTTGTAGCCGCAGTAAGGGAGGCACGGCCTCCACTGGATTCGGCTGCTCCACGCTCCTTGGCACGCAATTTTTTCTTGAACTCTGGAAACCAATCAGGCACCCCATGCTTAGTAAAGCATTTATCCTCAGTATGACGGGTTTGTCCACAGAAAGTACACTTCAAATCATCTTTATTTTCTCGGTTGAAAGGTCGAGAATTTAAAGATTGATTAGAAAAATTACTAGCACGATGAGTACCAGCTGGCCGAGAGATCATTGCCATGGACGGCAATCCTCCTTAATTGTTACTCCCACCCATCATGGTAGCATGTCGTTGAGCTTCACGTCGAACAACAGAAAACACCTCATCAACAGAAGGTAAGGGCTGAGTACGTAAAATATCACTACGTACTTTATCAAACACATCATCCAAACCCGCCAAAAAAGCATACACACGATCAACCTGAATTTCTTCTCGAAGTGTCTTGAAATCCACAGCACATACCATCTTGATTGGTCTCCGTTGATCTAACTCCTGCCACACGGACTTGAGATCAGCATAATACACACCCACTGGCTGACCCTCTTGACGGAATCTGAACGATTTAACCTTCAATTCATAAATCTAAGAAATATCTGAACCATCATAATAAGTTCGAGCCACCTCTTCCCAAACTTCTTTAGCAGTACGTAGGTGAATAAAAAATCCCATGATAACAGGTTCCATAGAATTGATCAACCACCCTTTTACTATTGCATTCCCTGTCTCCCACGCCTCATACTCAGCACTAGCCTCAACAGGCTCCTTGGTACTACCAGTCACAAAGCCCTTCCTACCGCGTCCAGCAATGTGCATCTCCAAAACCTTGGACCAAAGAGGATAATTTGATCCATTTAATTTCACGGTATTTGGTACAACAGACGCATCACTCTGAATAACGACAGGATTCACTACTTCATTATTGGTTGAATTACTGCCCTCTAACTTCAACATGCCACTGCCTCCTTCTGATGCCATTCGACTTTACCCAAAAAAAAAAACAAAGCACAGCAATACACAAACAAACAACAACAACTTCTGCCGAAGTCGAACCCGTGACCTATTGGATTCGAAAATGGCTCAACCCAACAACGCACAAGGGTACTGGCAGCAATACACAAACAAACAACAACAACTTCCGCCGAAGTCGAACCCGTGACCTATTGGATTCGAAAATGGCTCAAACCCAACAACGCACAAGGGTACTGGCAACAATACACACAGCAATACGCACACTGCACTACCAGCAATACTCACAGCAATTCCACACGCACACGGCACTGCCTCCTTCTGATGTTACTGTCCCCTGATGATTTACCACACTGCTACACCCACAGCAGTACCACACACACACGGCAGCACTGTGCAGACACATCACCACCCACACTGCTGCACACGCAGCCAAAAATACACACACACGACAACACTGTTTTTCTGCAGAAGATTTGCAGAAAAAAACAGTCAACGCACAGCGGAAAAGAAAACTAGGGTTTTGGCTCTTGATACCAAATAGAACTTTTACGGGAATATTATCTTGTATTACTTGTTCTGAAATATATATATGTACAATCTAAGTTCCACAAGGAAACAAAAGCTTTAATACAAACCTACTTAAAAAAGGACTCCTATTATTTACATTCCTATTTTTCCTAATATTGACTCATGATCAACAGGTGGCTGTAGTACAGAAAAGCCCTGCACCCATGACATTACAATAAGCATATATGTGAGTGGAAGAGGATCCTCTCCTGAGCCCAGGATGGGGATCCTCCTGACCACAAAATCCGGACCGTTCAAATTTAATCCAACGGTTGTAATTATTATAACTTTTAGAGAACCCCCTGTTTGGAGCCGTTGAATTAAATTTGAACGGTCCGGATTTCGTGGTCAGGAGGATCCTCATCCTGAGCTCAGGAAAGGATCCTCTTCCTATGTGAGTGTCAACTCAGCAAAGGTGAGTCGGTATTTTTAACTATTGTGCAACAAACTTACACACTTACACACTTATGTTACATATTTAGAAAGGTTGCCTTCCTTAGCACCTCTTTCACGTGAAACCTTCCTAAGCAACTTCCTTTTTCGATTTATCACTTTCTATTGCTTTTAGCTGTTTCTCTTGGGGTACCCCCGGCTCTTCGGCCTTTGGCAGTACTTTCATGCTCATTCAACCCCAAACCCTAACAATATTTCCAAAAACTTTTCAATAAATTTTCTTCTATCATTCTTGTTGATATTATATTGATTGTATCTCTCATAGTAGTAATATAATGGTCTCAAAAGGATTCTCAAGTTTTAGTCATTAATTGATTAACTATATATGACATACGACATTAAAAATTTGTATCTAATTAACAGTGACAAAGCTTTTGTAGTCATGTTCAAATATGAATGGATGTAGTAAAATTGTTCATTTAGATATTTGTGAAAAGCTAATCATAAATTCTTCACTCAATCGGAGCAATATGGTTGTTATGCTAATTATTGAACTTATTGAAGAAATGAAATATAACAAAATTACAGATAATATTCTTTATCAGTGGTTGAATCGATTACCAGAAGAAGAATTATGACAAAATTAATTATGATACGTTTTTTGTAAATAAAACTTTCATGCATCGAAGAGAAGCAAATGAAAGGCTTTTATTAAAACTACCGTAGGATTGAGAGTGAAATTTTCACCCTGTACATGTCATAAATAGAACTAGTACATGCCCACACACAAAGTGTGTGTGAAATTATTTATTTATATTTTTAAAATTGAAGGAGAGAAGAAGAGCGTGAGAGATAACGTAGGAGCGGGGAGGGAGGGAGAGAGGAAGAGATATTTTTATTTTTATTTTTTAAAATTAAAGATATTAAATTACCTGTAGGTGATGCTTCAACAAAAAAAAGTAAAATTTTGTTTTGTAAAAATAAGTTACTGCCCTTAATTTTTTTTTATATGATAGAAGACTAAATAATCTTTTCACATTCTTTTGGTTGACAAAAATTGTTCTATTAATATGTAATTTTTTTTTTGAGAAGCTATTAATATGTAATTTAAATATGTAGTTTAGATTTAAAATCTCCTAAAAAGTCAATTATTTCCATCATAACAGTTTGGAATATGAAATTTTAGATTTTTGTACGTTTTGATGTAAGTCCCTAGCAGTTCTCTTCTCAAAAAAGTGAGAAGGGCGAACTTGCTTTTTTAAAGCAATTTTTATCAACACTTAGACGAGAGATGTAATCCATTATTAAATAATAAATAGATTTGATTCATCTCTTTTATTTATTTATTAGTAAGAGGAAGGAGAATGATTCGAAATAATTACAATAATTTGAGAAAAGAGAGAATTTCAAACCCGAAAAACATAAGTAAAAACTTAATACCTTATCTATTAGAATATTGAGCTACATACAAATAAATAATAAATATATTTGATACATGTAAAACCACTCATAATAATTTAATCATACAAGAAATGCACTACTGGGGAAATATTCAAGCCTAAGGAGTTCAAGTCATGACATCTGTGAAGCAAAATTTACTTTTTAATATTTGGTGGGCGATTATAGCATAGAAAAAAAAGGTATTGCGCTCTATCTCATATAGCTTTGACCATCACGCGTGAACAGGGGATTCAAAGTGACCATGTTTTGATTGCTACAAATGGCAGAATTTGATCCCATGACAAGTATATGTATCTACCTGTTTACATAAGTATATTGCTAAAAAACCACAATCCCCCTTTGAGTTCCTTCCCTTGGTTTAATCTTATTGTAAGTACGGGTTTGTGAATGGTTGAATACAGAAAAAAAACTAAAATTGGAAATTTAGATTTATTAAGATGTTTGTTTGATTGCTTTTTGGTGGTTTTAAATAGTAAAGATGGACTGGGAAGTGGTAGGTGTGGGATTTAGAATATGGTCCGCCTGATAAAGGATAATATTTCCTAAGTATATCGATGATTAAGATTAGCTAGCTTAGTGTACCTGCTATATCTGTGATTAGTAAAATAATTATTGTCCCATCGTGTTATTAATTTTTATAAAGTATTGATGAAAATATCTTATGACAAGTTCAGGTGATTACTGTTGGTGGTAGGATGTGAGATGATCGTCATTTTTTGTTAGGGAAATTTTATTTGAACTTATGTAACATCTTTCTATATCTAATTTATTCTCTGCATTCATATTATTTGCAATTAAAGAATTAATATCTCTTTAAACTAAAATTTATTACCTAAACTACCATTCCAAACTCAATTCAAAGTGTAAAATTATCTTTACACCCATTTATAAAATAAAATCTCAAATTAAATTGGATCTAACAGAAAAAAAAAAAAAAAAAATCCCTTCACGTCTAACTAGCTTGAATTTGGGTACATATAAAAATGTCCTATATATTATTGGCTTATTGAATGTTAATAATTTGAAAAACTAATCAGTCTTTCACTTGAACTGTTCCAAAATTTTCTTGAAAGTTCCCTTCTCCACAATTCGAAGCTCAAGAGGCCGGATCGAATTGGTTCTCCTCTTCTCCTCAAGACCACATAGCCATGATCCAAAAATGTTGCATCCATTTCTCTACAACATTCACTAAGAACTCTCTCTTCAACTTATCCTTTGATCTCCCAGTATATTATGGAGTGGTCTAGTTTTGGGACATTAAATCTGTATGGTTCGTGAAATCAATCAGCTTGGCTTTCGACTTGCTCAATAGTTCAGATCCTTTATTGACCACCATTTGAAGGTTCTTTTTAGTGTTTTTGTCTATGTTTACTGTCAGTATTGATAGTGTTTTGTAAAAATGGTGATAGGGTTTGATTATTAGGGGTGGGTTTATTGATAAATTTAGTTTTAATGTTAATTTCATCTTGTACTTGATGGTAATTATGCAATAGGGTAAAAAAAGATAATTTTCATTTATAGTTTAAGTTTTTTTTTTTTTAGAAATGGTGATAGGGTTTGATTATTAGGGGTGAGTTTATTGATAAATTTAGTTTTAATGCTAATTTCATCTTGTATTTGATGGTAATTATGCAATAGGGTAAAAAAGATAATTTTCATTTAGAGTTTAAGTTGGGTGTAGAAATGGTGATAGGGTTTGATTATTAGGGGTGGGTTTATTGATAAATTTAGTTTTAATGTTAATTTCATCTTGTACTTGATGATAATTATGCAATAGGGTAAAAAAAATAATTTTCATTTATAATTTAAGTTGAGTGTAGAAAGAAGTTACGTAGGTTAAAATAAAATTTCACTTTTTATTATTTATAATTATGGCAATGCTTTGACAAATTCCGAGGTAGTAGTACTGCGCTAATTGACCTGCACTAGGTTTTCCAAGCTAATTTCAGTGCCTGGGCCCAAACCTTAACGAGATCCTAATGTAATACATACATGAGCACGCACGAACAGGAGAGAGATGTTAAAAGGTCCCAAGAACAACCCCTGTTTTACCTTAGCTGTTTGCACTGGACATGAGTGTAAGTTTTTGAAAGACGATAATTTTATTAAAGAACCTTATTGAATTGTACTAAGATCCTCAAGCATAATGTCCTGCAGAAAAGCATGAGGATCCGCTAGCCACACTTCATCAGTGTTCAGTGGCAAAGCTTAATGAACCAAACGATGAGCCGCATCATTAGCTTTGCTAAAAACATGATATGGAACCAAGCTCACGCATTCAACAAAAGAAAACCGTAAATCTGCAACCAAGCTCAGCCGCCGGCCCCTTGATAAGGTCCAATTCGACCTTAACTAGGAGCTGCAAGGTTATCAATGGCGAGAGGGATAGAGGAGGAAGAAGAAGAAGAAGAAGAAGAAGAAGAAGAAGAAGAAGAAGAAGAAGAAGAAGAAGAAGAAGAAGTAGCTGAGCTTCATTTTGTAATTTTGTCAAATATTTCTTTAATGAAATTGACCGTTACAACTTTCATGCCCAGAGTGTGCTCTTATGCCACTCCTTACATCACTTGCCAGCTGGCAATTTACAACAAACTCACAAAAAGCCAAGAAACAAACCCAAATAACTAATAACCTCTAACTGTGATTAAAATAACTGAAAATATGAGTACACCTTGGGAATTCAATTTTCTTTAACTAAAACTCATCACGGTAAATTTTTATTTAAAAAATCTAATGATTAGGCTCCAACTAAGGAATATCCATAATTAAGTTTGACTTTACAAAATTTGTATTTTTGGATGTCTAAATTACCCCTAATAACACTTACTTTGGATCTCTCACTTATTATCTACATATATTTTACATTATTTCATTCAATTAAATATCTTCAAATAACTTATGGGGATTTGGAAAAAAATTTAAATGTCATGATTCTTATGCATTTAATAACAAAATTTACATGATACCAATGTTCCTTATATTGTTGTTTTCACATGATGCTAACAAGTAAATTAGTATTTCCTACAAATATAAAAAGGTTATTTTATTCAAAATTATCAATATTTTAAATATAACATAGGTAAATTAACAATAGAAGTTCCTAGTAAATTATGTAACGATACATGCAAAATAATTTACCTACAAAATAAAAGAATGTCGATTGATTGCACACTCTATATAATAATAACAAAATATGGCTAGTATATATATGTATTATCACATGAAAAATAATTTACCTACAAAATAAATAAATCTTTTTAGCCAATTGATTCAAAATTAATTAATTACATATTATTTTACATAAAAATATAGATAAATTATTTGCACACATATATATAATTTTAACAAAATGTGCCTAATACATACATGCAAAATAATTTACCTACAATGATTGTCAAACAAATAAAAGAAATGAAACATATGATGGTAAGAGAAGTATAAAGTAGATAATTTTATAATAATAAGGCAGTTATTTCCCACAATTATGGTGGATAATGAAATTCATTAACATAATTAGAGTGTTGTGGCACAATTGTAGATAGTTTGAAAATAATAGGTATTTATTTGTTTACATGGCAGTCTACTTCAAATATGGGTTTTATTTGGATGTTTAAAATGAGACCGGTTTTTGTCAAAGAAATAAGTGTTGCATGAGCTTATATCTAAGGGACCCTTAAAATAATCACAGTTCATATCATTTTCCCCTTCTTAGAGGACAACCTTGTCCTCAAGGTTTACTTAAAATTGAAATTCTGGGAATCGAACAGCCATGAAGTCATCCTAGTCTATCCAAGTAGCTTCCTCTTTGCTGCTGCCCTCCCATTGTACAAGCAAGCAACTGAACTCACGCTACATTGCTTTTCTTGTACATCCTCCTCTGAAGCACTGATGAAGGACTTTGCTGATTAAACCATCATCTGTGACTGTAGGCAGAGTGGCTGCAGGTGTTACATTTGATCCCAAATGCTTCTTAAGGCAATTGACATGGAATACAAGGTGAAGCTTCCATCACGCAATTTCAGTCCATAAGCAACCTATCCAATTCTGTCCAAAACTTCAACAGGACCATAGAACTTAGGTTGCAGCTTGTGGGATGAAATTTCTTGCAGAGGTGGTGGTGTAGTAGCATTGTGAGTGAGTATGTACTTCTCAGATCCTATTGCAAACTTCATAATCAGTAATTGAAATCCTACAGCATTGGACTAACTGAGGACAACCACTGCACTTCTAGAACCACACCACAACCCCCAAGTGGTAGAGAATATAAATCAAGTGCACAATTATATCCTCCTAACTCAAGAGAACCATTTCTATAACACCCTTGGCTCCTAACTTTACCCCAATCAACAATCATGACATCAAAGGGTTTGGAGTCATGCAACTGCCATCCCAACCTTTTCACCAATCTAGAGTCAACAAAGTTGTGTGTACTTCCTGAGTCCGGTAAAATCCTCACATGATGATTTCCAACTAATCTATATCCACTTTCATGGTTTGCACTGTTTGTTCAGCATTGGTGTCGTAAAATGCTCACCCACTGAGTTCCATTTGTTGTAACAAAGCTGCAATTCATCATTAGAATCCTCAACCTCGTCATCAAGTTAACCAAGTCTAAATTTATGGCCTTCACTCATTTTTCATCACATAACCAACAATCATCCCTATCTCTTTTGCGCTGTATTTCCTCAGGAGTAAGTTTATTTACAGGAAAATTACCCGTTCGAGTGACAGGATAAGAATGAGGAACCATTAGATTGGATGAGGTTTGGAAGGTGCAGGTGGTTTGGGGTAACTAGCCTTAAGGTCATTGAACTTATTATCTACTTGGATTGCAATAGCTATAGGCTCATGCATATTTGCAGGGCGTAACAGCTTCACATCAAACTCTAATTTTCATTTTAATCCACCCAGAAAACAACTCTTAAGTAATATAGCTCCACATCGCTAGTTCGATTGGCTAATCTACATCACTCAGCAACATAGTCCTTAAGAGTACCTTTTTTGCGAAGTATAAACAGTGCCTCAGCACAATCTTCAAATTCTGATGGACCTCTTTGGCTAATCTACATACAAATTGTGATTAGTATAGGGGTTTTTTTTTTTTTTTTTTGGGTACTACCTCTAACAGGTAATGTCTTACTTAGCAAGTGTTGTGGTCTCACTTGTTGGTGGCGACAATTACGTGTGCCTAGTTTAGGCTCGTTGCATTTGCCGTATTTGTGGCAAATCTAAACATGTGCGCTTGTGCTAGTACCGTAATGGTTGTGGTAGTCAATTAAGGAATTATCTTTATGCTTGTTTATGCGAGTTATCTTCAGCACTGGAGAAAGTATCCATGTAGCAACTCTTGTAATTATTCTTGTTTGTTAACAAAATCACTATTGCTTCTTGTTTTAAAAAAAAAAAAAAAACATGATATGGAACGTAATTTTTAATTGTATGTACATCATAATTAGTAAAGCATGCACAATGAATCAAATTATGGGTTCACCGACGAAATGGATTTGAATAACACTCCAAATCGTATCCAAATTAAACTTAGTACCTTGATCATTTTGTACGAAAAAGACAAATATGAAAACCTATGGGAGCATTTTTGCTCACTACCATTTAGTGTGGTGTATGTTCTCCATCATATTTATCATCGTTAGATGAGTTTGAATTTCGATATTCATGTAGTGGATAAACACAAATCTCAAAATTCAAACTCATTTAACGGTGATAAATATAATGGTGAGTATACACCACATAAATGGTGGTGAGTAAAAATGCACTCAAAACCTACAATATCTTAAAACGCAAAACTAGAGCGAATTATTTGGTGAAATGGTTAAGATTCACTTATAGTCGATAACACTTGTACAATTATAAATTAATATATATAGTATGCTCAAGTTTAAAGTTCATCTTCTAGAGTATACCTAGTTAATACTGATTGTACAAATCTTATAATTTAAGTAGATTTCTATAACAATATCATGTCTACATTGTACGCACATAGTGTATAGATGGGTTTTTTTTCCACCATGGATGCATGCATGGCAACGGTTCGGTTTGGGGATGAAAATGTTATATTCATCTCTATAGCCATGAAAATTAACCATATCCATAATCGCCAATTAACCATTGGGTATTATCCATAACTATCTGATTCCACATCGGTTAACGGTTATACCCATCATCGTCAATACAAAAAATATATTCATTCAATTGACGCATGATAATTTAGAAAATATTAATTTCGTCATTAAATATTTGATGCATAAAATGATTTAATGAAAGAATTTTGGGAGCATAAAAATTAAAGCTAAACATTGATAATGTTGGTTGATCTTTGATATCTCCCATAAGTACTATTAGTTTGGATTCTCATAGATTTTGATTCATATCAAAACTTTTTAACTTGCCCACAAAATGCAACTCACACATTTCAACTTTTGTATTCTCAAGATAATGGATTCAGTGAATAATATATATATATATATATATATATATATATGTGTGTGTGTGTGTGTATGTATGTATGTATATTATATATAATTATATATAAATACTATTATAGTATATATAATTCGGTTTGGATTTGGAAACGGATACGGATTGGGAACCCCTATAACCATATCCAAAACCATAACCGAATATTATTCACGTTTTTTCCCCATATCTAAAATATACCTGAATTTTCATACCCAAATCTAATTTATTCGAGCAGTTATTCACGATTATCGAGTTTAACAGTTAGAATTGCCATCTCTACATGCATGCCCGCAAGGGCCATAGCACTCACTTTTGATTTTGTTTTAATATTTTCCTTGAATATAATTTCCCCAAAAGATATAAATGGGGGTGAGGTGATAAAATGGGTGTGACAGCATTTAACCTTGGCTAAGAGAGATATTTTAGTGTGCAAAAAAACAGGAGCGTACAACACATGTTATTATTATATTATTAGAAAATGTTTTATTTCAATTCTTTTTCTCATTATATAAGAGTAGTGATAGACCCATCCACCAATACTATTTTCCTACCCTTATTATATTTTCACCCATCACCAAAAGTTAAAAAATGTAAGAATACTATTTGTCCACCCACCATTATACCTAAAATAGCCTTACACGTTTTTAATTCTTCTTTTAGTTTTTTCAATCATTAAATAAATATATTTTCAAATAAAAAACTTTAATTGACGGACCACTTCTTCCTTTGGCTGGGAGACTATCGACATTAATAGAATCTCCCTCTAAAACCCAGCCGCACAACTGTGAAGCACCTCCCAAAACTCAGCCGCCATAACCACCCCTAAAATCCCAGTCGCATGAAAACCCAAACTTCCTACCCCAGTTCTACTCATCGGAGGACCACCATGGCCCATAAAACGTTCCACCTCCACAGATCTACCTCCCGTTACACAATCTCTCTCCTTACCAGATTCGGGATTGACGCGTCGCGAGGAAAGTAGAAACTGAGAGAGAGAGAGAACAGATGAGTTTAAAAGAAGGTGAGAGAGGAGGTGGGGCCGCCGGCGTGAGGGATGGCGTGTGGGTTGTCGGAATTCTGAGAATCTTATTTTTGCCCTTTTTACATTTACTATATTTTTGGTGTTTTTAAAGGAAATTGATTAATACTTATGTGGCAAAATAAGGTTGGTTAACGTTTAGGTGTTGACGGTCATTTCACAAAAGGTTAAATATGGTATTTTACACTAAAAGTGGGTGGAAAAATAATGTTGTGGTGAGTATAATACCACTTTTATATAATGACATTTGTTTTCTAATTATATAATGACATTTGTTGTTCCGTCTCGTTCCAAACACACTAAAAAAATCTCACTTTAACTAGGGCCACTCCTTCTTGAAAAACTGATACGTGGGCCATCCGTCATCGTTTCAAAGCACTAAGTGTTTAACTCACGTCATAGCCAAACCCTAATTAATACCTAATTATACAATTTGTTCTTTAATTTGCCACTGTAATCGGTCAAATCTGCAAGCATGCCGCACGTCTACTAATATTCCACAGAATCTGCTATATATCACTAACTCTGGTTGATTGCATTTCGCTTGATATACGTTGTGTGTGAACGATTAATTAGCCAAAAAGTTTTAGATAAATTTTTATATGTACATGAAATACTTTTTATCTGTACATTTTTACCTATTATAATTTAATAAAATTGTAACACAATGTGAAGGAGACCGTGTTCTTAAAACATTAAAATCTCTAAACCGTCTTGGTCTTACCTCTAGCTAGTGGTATGTCACCTGTCTTATATATAAATATTTTAATTCATCTGATATTGTGTTTGTAGGGAAACAGCTGGTTTCAAATCATGTATGTTCGTTTCCTATATGATTGGTCAATTATATAACAAGAGCAATCCATATCCTTCATGAAATTTTGAGTTTGACACGCAAAAATAAGCCACCTGTACAAGTCAAACATAGATAGAGCTTCTCTGAACGATTAATTCCAAATTATTAGTAAATAATTGGATCCCGTGAAATCTACCAAAAGTTGCTTTTACTTGCCGCATGCATGTCGATTTCAACGAGTAGTGTGCAAGTTTCCTTCCTCTTCCATTCCTCTATCTGTATTTGCTTATACGACTTTATTTTCTAGAACTCAATTTTCTCCATCTAAAGTTTAACGTAAATTTTTTGTTCAAATAAAACTCATTGACTAGACTCTACAAAAGAAAATTCATTAATTATGTTTGACTTTACCCATTTAAAATTTTTTTGGATGCCTAGAACACCCTTATTGAATGTTTAATGTACACAATTAATTCTATGCAAATTGTAAAGAAGAATTAATGATTTTACAAAAATAATATTTTGCATATAAATGTAGGGATTTGTTGGTTAGTTTGGCTCTCAAATTCCAATTTACCATTACAACATGTCCATATTATATATAGGTAAATTATTGTACTTTAAGATATATAAAAAAATTGTTGTCAAATTAAAAATATATAAATTAAAGGAGATAAAAATTCCAGGTAAATTAATTTTAGGACAAAGAAAAAGAAAAGAACCAACTATAGGTAAATTATTTACATATATAGTCTAGGTATTTGATTCACATAAAAAATGTAGGTAAACCACGTGTGCATAATTTACCTACTATTATTGAAATTTACCTACTTGCATACCTACTATTATATTAATTTACCTACTTGCATAATTTAGGAAAAATGCCAACAAAACATGAGAATATATATATATTTTTTTTTGAAGAGACAAAAAATGAGACTATTATTTGCATGTATCATAGGAAAATTGCCAAAAGAAATATGAGAATATTTTGTTTATATACTGTAGGTAAATTACAGACTCTATGGCGATATTATTTATATAGGTAAAGTAGGGACATTTAACTACTATATATAAGGAGAATAATTACACCGAATAATGTAATCATTATTTAAAGTAATGCACTAGATTGTTGTAGAAATTAAAAATAAATAAATAGAAAAAACGTCTTAGATTTTAAGGCCCTTGATTGAAGCTAATTTTCAAGTGTGGGTTGTGGCAAAAATTGTAAATAATTTGTATTAGTAAGTTACTTATATTCTTATGTGGCAGTTTATTTGACTTTTGGGTTTTTGTTAGATGTTTAATTATATGTGAGTTTATGTTTAGAAATCATGATTTTTCAAGACCAATATCTAATGAACCCTTGTTTCTTTTTCACTCTTAAACCTAATTTTTTATTACCTAATCGAGCAGATCAGAGCATTGATTTTGGTTTTTGACTATATAGCCGTCAATATGCAGATAATCTGTATGGTAAAAATGAGACACCTGCGGCCAACAAATTATACCAAACTTGGGGTCCCCTCCAAGAATACCACTAATTATAATATCATAAAGATTAACAAAAGTGCCTTCTTTTTCTTGTATAGTTAACAATAAAAGGTTGGACTGCTTGAACAACTGATGCATATGTGGTTGATAATAATATTCTTGTATGGTTAACAATAATACTATTTAATTTCCATTTTTTGTGACAATACATAATGTTAATTGGTACTATATCTTATTTTTCTTCTTCTTCTTTTTAATTTTAATTTTTTTTAGTTATTTTTTGGAGTACTGAAATTAATATGTTGATGGTGTTGTGCGTTATGAGGTGTGTTCCAACTAAGTATTTGAGGGTCCAAGAGTGATTAATTAGCTTTAGGGTAAACAAGGAGCCGTGAAGAGTTCTTAGCTGATCCCCATCCATAATCTCCGACTTCGACAAAAATCTGGATAAAAATGCTGTTTTAGATATATTTTATATCATTTGATTTTGTTTCAAGTTTTAAATGTGTTTATGGGGTTGCATGATGCATGCGTTATCTGTTTATCTTTCTTTAGCTACATGGTTGCTTGAGAGTTATCAGAGGAGGGCTTTTGTCTCGTATTTGCAATGCGCTTATGTCGTACACTTTTAGGATTAATAATTGGATTAGGGTAGATTTCCATTATATAAATCATGTACCAACTGCCAACTATGACGACCTCTTATCCTTTCCAACTTTCTCTTTCCTTTAGTTGGCAAATTATGAACTTGATGATATTATCATGATGTCAATCAATTTAATCATTGAATTAGTGCTTTTATTTCAAATGGTAGCTACAAGCCAACATTATCTTCCCATGTACTACAATAGGAAAAACAGAAATCTACACGAGATATGGGTAATGTATTTTAGTTTGCTTAACTTTGTACTTCAAGCATGGTAGATTACAAAGTAAAACTAAACTAACCCATCTAGATGAAGTTTCAAGCCAAACACGTGGACATCATAAATTGAGCGACATGAAGTACGTGTGGTCATTGGGTTTCACATGTTGGGCTAATCTGCTTTGATACCATAAAGAAAGTTGAGGTTCTACCATAAAATCAATTGACAATATGGAGAGTAGTCCAACTATTTATAAGAACATGCAAGGTTCCTCCTTTCCCTAATGTGGAATTCAATCTCAATACATAATTTCACTTAAGTTTGTACCTTTATTTCCTTTTTAGGAGGGATGATTGAACAAAGTTATTGATCTAAATCAGTTGAAGGAGAAGATTAAGAATCAGATTGAAAGGCGTAAATTCGATAACAAAGTTGAATTTTTGTAGATTTTGACTCATGGCTGTCATTTCGAAAAGAACGACATCACGAACAAAATAAGATTCTCCTTTGTAATCTTAGTCCAATCCTATTGACAATTTTAGCCGAATTATATATTTGTTTTCCAACCTAAACCACATTCTAAGTCTTGACTTTTGAGGGTATTTTTCGTATTTTCATTTGGCATTTTCCTTTCTATAGATTCCTACAAAGCCCAGGGTTGTAGTAGACTGAAAATATTCTTTTGTGATGTTAGGGTTTTAAATTATTCAATAAACTTTGAGGGTTTTTCCTATCTTTTAGTGAATTAAAATTTCTTATGCGTCAAGCTTATTTTTGGTATTTAGCTTGTTATTCGTGAGTCTAAAATTTCTCACCTATAAATAAAGATGAATATGCTATGAATTTGACTATTTTTAATGAGAATAAAAAAATTGAATATATTACAAATATAATAGTACTGAAGAATAATTAGCTTGTTTTGGCCTTCATTAACGTATTGGTTCTATGGTGTAGTGGTTAGCACTCTGGACTTTGAATCCAGCGACCTGGGTTCGACTCCCGGTAGGACCTCTTTTTATTCCTTAATTTTTTGTATATAATATATACCTGGAAGGCCCCACGTGGAAAACCTTTTGGTGGTTTGTAGTCTGCTTCTCCAGCTGGAGCTACCGTACGCTATCCACGTGTTTATAGCACTCTGGAAACAGAAGAAAACGCGATGGAAGCTACACCGATCACATTCCGTCCACAGAAACTTTTGTTCGGTGCGGTCGGTTTCGGTGGTCCAGTCAAACTCTAGCCAGATCTACGATGGACGAAGGAGATCGGATGAACCTCTTGAAAGTATCCCTAGACTAGCTAGTCAGTGTACTTTACTGAACAGAATTAGAAGGAAACATGTTTCATATATATCATGCAAAAAAATTTTGTTTCTCAAAGCAAACTTTTCTTACAATTCATCAGGAATTCCTAATTACCAAAGATCTGCTAACAAATCTAGTTGCCCTAGCTTGTTTCATCAGACTGTTGGTTTGTACTCATAGAGTTTTCTGCAGCTGTTGTATGAGAAAACAAGGAAGGCTTGGGTGCAATTTGCAAGGACTGAACGGGTCCTTCCAACATCTCCACCACTTTGGTCATCGATGGCCGATCGGAAGGAATGGTCTGAATGCACCACATGCTTATTAACACCATCTTTCTTGCTATTTCATTTTCCTCCTCACTGCTAGCCCCAAAAACATTCGCATTGTTCTCTAGCTCTAGATCTTTATAAATGTAATGCGGAAACATTTCACTCGTATGAGACACTCCGGAATCCAAATTCTTTCTTGCTCCAACCATTTCGAGAACCAGCATTCCGTAGCTGTACACATCAGACTTGTGAGACACTCCTCCAAAGCTCCGACTAAATACTTCAGGTGCGATGTATCCTGCAGTTCCTCTTGTGCCCAACATCGACACAATGCTCTCCTTCGCTTTGCATAGTTTTGCAAGACCGAAATCAGCGATTTTCGGGCAAAAGTCTTTGTCCAAAAGAATGTTTTGCGGCTTTATGTCGAAATGCAAAATTCTCGTGTTGCAACCGCGGTGCAAGTACTCTAGTCCTCGCGCAACACCGACTGCTATTTCGGATAATGTCTTCCACGCCAAGCGACAATTGTCAATATCGGATCCTTGCTTATGTATGAAATTATCAAGAGATCCGTTAGGCATAAATTCATAAATCAGAGCTCTTTTGTCCCTCTCGTAACAGAATCCGAAAAGTGTGACTACATTGACATGGGAAGTTCTACCAATGCTAGCAACCTCATTGATAAATTCTTCTCCATTTCCTTTCGAGTCGCTGAGGACTTTCACTGCAACAAGACAGCCGTCGGGTAGTTTTCCTCTGTAGACAGTGCCATATCCTCCTTTACCTATTTTATCTCTGAAGGAGATTGTCATTTTTTTCACGTCTGAATAACTATACCGCTTTGGAGTAAGTGATCCATAATTCCTTATAAAAGCCCCGACATCAAAATCATCCGTTTTATCCTTCTTTGAGAAGCATATTAATTTTTTTTTCCTCGATATGCATACTATGCAAATAACTGCTACAATAGTCCCCGAAACACCAGCAGAAATACCTATGTTAAAAAAATTGTTGAAGTTAGGCATTTCCTAAATTATTCGAGCACATAAAAGCATATTAAAAAGAAGGGAAATGATAACCACTCTTTTTTCTCCTCTGCTCACGGAAATAATAAACATGATTAAACTGTTAGAATATGATCATGATGCTCTTGACTTTATTATGTGTGTATTTGATATGTGGAGGTGCACTATAAGATTGGTGCACTTATATAAACTTAACCAAAAGGTATGACTTATCATAGGATGTTCAAACTCTTCTATAAATGATAATGATAGACAATCCAGAAAAGTCTTATAACTCTTTAGAAAGGGTACAATGAATGTCTATAAATGAAAGATTCATTCCTCCAACGTGAAAATAATCTCTTCGTTCTTTTGATGTGTTATTTCTCCTTTAGCAATATCACATAATCATCAACAGTCTAACAACGATTGAGATTAATCTCATGATATCTAGAAAGATGTACGAAAGAGAAAAGCGTATTATATGATTATCATTTCCTGAGCAAAAGACCAAAAAACTTCTACGATTTGCCATTCATCACATGCACGTAGTACTTACCAATTTTCCAACTAGGCGACAATGAACCTGCAACAGATAAAGGTTATGTGTTAAGTGTTGTAAACCTGTAATTCTACATCAGTAGATTCATTTGACAAAATTTATTAAATCATCTCAAGAAGTATATAGAACATAGGTTACGTTTATATTACCATATAATGAACTAAATGACAGAAAAGTTTAGTCCTTTGAACTAGGATTCTAATTAGTTTATGCAAAAAAAAAAATTGTAGATGAAGTAATTGTGCGCCCTACTTCTCCTCTTTCTCCCTCTTATCTTTCTCTGCAACTTCTCCTCTTAATTACTCTCTCTTTTCTCGCTCATCTTTTCTCTCTCTATTTCTCTCTTCTCTCCATAACCTCGTCATTGTGCACCCTACTTATACTGTTGCCGGTGCCTTTGTCAGATCCCGAGCACACTAGTTTGATGCATCAAACGTCGCCCGTGACGTGAGTGGATTTGGGAAGTTGTGGTTTTGGTGTATAAGGGGAGGAATAAGAAAAAAGAAGAGGTTGCTGAGTTTTTTGAGATTTGAGGGTGATGAGCTTTCTGAGATTAGGGCAAACCAATTTCCAGGTTTCTAACATTTAAGATATATGTTTGCTGGATAATTAATCTGCGGTTGCTGAGTTCATCTCCATTTTTTAATTTTTTTTATATTAAATAAAATAACCAATTTTCATATTTTATTAAAAAATAAAACACCCAAACCGAACCTAATAAAATTGAACCAAAAATGAACCAATCCATAAAAAGCCAACAAAAAGCCGAACCGATCCGTAAAAAGTTGACAAAAAACGAACCTATGAAATTCTTAGTAGTGCTTTCAAATTTAAGGAAGTGCTTTTATAATGGCCAATGAGTGTGACACTTTTATCTCTTACTTTAAAGAATGTTCTTTGAAGAGGTTAAGCGAGTGACAACAAAGGCCTAGCGGGTGGATCCTCCGGAGGTGGATGATTAAGAGAGGTCGGTGAGTTTTTCTTGCTTTCATAAAAAGTTTTATGATGCTACCTTGACCCTTAATGCAACCCTAACTCCAATGTCAAACTTAATACTCGGCACGGTGATTGCGATGCAAGTGGAGATACAAGAACAAATTTTAAACATCTCTAATATCACTTTGTAAAGTGTGCTACTTCCATGAAACTAAAATTTGGCAAATATTGGGTGACATTGACGAGGTTAACCCTATACTTTTTATAGCCCAAGCACTCGACTCGAGGTACAAATTCGAAATGTTGGAAACAAACCTAGGGATACTCGACTATGGATGAAAAAAAAATAGTGTAGGTGAAAGAAAATGTTAAAAGAAATATAACCGAGTTGTATAATGCGTATAAGGAGGGAGCGACCCCTAGTAGTAGTACAAGTGTGGAGAAAAGATCAAGTGTTGTAGTAGATGATGTTTTGGTGAGATAGCCAATGAAGTTAATATGTACTTTAACGATCCACATCAAAGCCTATCATATAAGGGTTTCAACCTTTTGGATTGGTGGAAAGGGAATTGTGGTACATATCCAACTCTTAGTAAGGTTGCTAAGGATGCTAATGAGAATGCCTTTAGTCTTGTTAAGGCTTTAGTGTGTACTAGTGGTTGGCTTAGGGGGAGTTAATTTTGTTTCTATGAGGTGCCTACGATCGATGAACTCACATTCTACAAGGAACTTGAAGACTTAGAGAAGAGTAAGTGAAATATTTAATTTTATGTTTTTTTTTTCCAGTGTTTATTATTCTATACATTTAATTTTCTAAATCATTTACGGTTTATTGTTTTAGGGATGCCTAATTTGGAAGGTGAGGAGAATCCAACTTAAGGAGAAGAAATGCCGTGTCCTCCACCACCTCAAGTTCAAGTTCAACAATGCCAATCACTACCTTCACGACCACCCATTTGAAGAGCACTACAACAAGGGTTAACCATCAACAAAGGCAAAGGGTTAACCATCAACAACAAGGGGAGAGGGTCAACCATCAACAAAGGAAAAGGGTCGAAGCGGGCAATCATCATGAACTTAAGCTTAACTTTTTGCTTTTGGTTTGTAACTTAAGTAAAATTCATTTGAAATTTTGGTTTGTACCCGAATTTTTTACTTTTGGGTTTGTAACTTAACTTATTTCATTTGGTTGCATGCATTTGAATTTAAGTATTTAGATAGTACTATAGAAGTATAAATTTGGCTTTAGTATGAATTAGTAAGAAATTAGGAATAAGAATTGAAATTTGAAACTAGGCTTCAATTTGTTACTCTTTCCCAAAAAATTGGGTTGAACAAAGTTCAGCCCAAAATCCAGAATTTAAAAATAAAAAAATAAAAAAATAAAAAAAAGAAAAAAAAACCTGACAATTTGGGCTAAAGGCCCAATCCTGAAATGTATCAAAATACTAAAAATTTTCGAGAATATTGAAATTTCGGTTTTCGAAATCTCGTCTCGAAAGGGGTCGGTTCGAGATTCAGTATGCCATTTTCGATTGAGGATCCTTATCCCCTAGAAATAAAGATGGGTGCGTATGAGGAGAAAAAATGATCCATATAAATCATTTCAGAATAACATGTTAGGGGATACATAACATACCTAATGGTTCAATTGAAGTTGAATCACATATGGTTGCGTACGATTGGTCTTGGCAAAAGCAAGCGAATCCACTGCTCGTCGTGTTAAGCCCACACCTATCACCTGATTCCTCACAACTGTAGCATTGATCATTAACACCTACAATGGTTGAGGCTTTAGTGTGTACTAGTCATTGGATTAGGAAATTTTGAGTAGAAATTTCATTGTCCCACATTGGTCACTATCAAAAGGTTCTCTCACTTTATAAGGTTTTGTCCCTTATAAATAGTAATTGGAGTGATGGACCAGGTAGAATGAAATTGGGCTCAACCTTAGGGTTGGGCTTTGGGGTGTACTAATTAATTGATAATTAATATATATATATATATATATAATTATCAACAGACTCATCTTTTCAGATGAAGTCTGAAGTGATGAAAGAACGCAGAGCAAAGCACCCTTTTGAGAAAGATGTCTTCTAACAAACACACCCAATTCTCATACATGTTGCGAACAGGTATAAACCTACTATATATACATCCATCTGCATGGCATTTAGAACACAGAAAAATCAAATTCTTCTTTTACAATCCTAAACATTCTTACTGAGAGAACCACATCGAAATTCGCTAGAAGTCAAGTTTTCCGGTGCTGGAATTCTGACTTTGATCGTTGAATCCTAGTGAAGCAGACATTCGTAGAACTACAAGCACTGAGAATGGACGAAATTTCTGTTGCAATACGCAAGCCTCGACCTTCAAGTTGTCTGTTTAATATTTTTTTTGTTTTGTTCATACTCTGTTAATTTATCTTTTCACATTTATTATTTATTTGCATATATAAATTATCATTGATTGTTGATTTTTATCCAACATTTGTTTCTATAAGGAGCCTACAATCGATGAACTCACATGACAAGGAACTTGAAGACTTAGAGAAGAGTAAGTGAAGTATTTAATTTTATGTTTTTATTTTCTTTGTATTTATTATTCTATACTTTGAATTTTCCAAATAATTTGAGGTTTATTGTTTTAGGGACACCTAATTTGGGAGGTGAGGAAAATCCAACTCAAGGAGAAGAAATGCCACCTCCTCCACTACCTCAAGTTCAAGTTCAACAACACCAATCACTACCTCCATGACCACCCATTTTAAGAGCACTACAATAAGGGGCAGAAGTTAACCATCAACAACAAGGGGAAAGGTTCAACCATCAACAAGGGCAAAGGCCGAAACGGGCAATCTTCATGAACTTAAGCTTAACTTTTTGCTTTTGGTTTGTAACTTAAGTTAAATTCATTTGGAATTTTGGTTTGTACCCTAATATTTGGCTTTTGAGTTTGTAACGTTACTTATTTCATTTGATTGTATGCATTATAAGTAGTTAGATAATACTATAGAAGTATAAATTTGGCTTTAGTATGAATTGGTATGAAATTATGAATAGGAATTGAAATTTGAAACTAGGTTTCAATTTAGGGATGGCAACGGTTCAGTTTAGGGACTGAAATGCTATATCCATTCGCATAACCATGAAAATTAACTATATCCATAATCACAAATTAACCATCGGGTTTTATAACCATACCCATCAGGTAACGGATTCTCCATTGGTTAACGGTTATATCCATCTTCGTCAATACGAAAAATATAT
This sequence comes from Pyrus communis, assembly GCF_041283825.1. Lineage (NCBI taxonomy): Eukaryota > Viridiplantae > Streptophyta > Magnoliopsida > Rosales > Rosaceae > Pyrus > Pyrus communis. Next base: position 6,112,228 of record NC_142570.1, read on the forward strand.
TCGTTCAATTGACGTATGATAATTTAGTAAATATTAATTCGTAATTAAATATTTGATGTATAAAATGATTTAATGAATGGATCTTGTGGAGCATAAAAATTAAAGCTAAACATTGATAATGTTATCTTTGAAATCCTATAAGTACCATTGAATTCTCATAGATTGATTCATATCAAAACTTTTGAACTTTTCCACAAAATGCAACTCACACAATGCAATTTTTGTATTCTCAAGGTAGTGGATTCGATGAATAATAAATATACATATATATATATATATATATTATTTATATATATAACTTGGTTCAGATTTGGGGATGGATACGGATTGATGACCCTTATAACTATATCCAAAACCATAACTGAATAATATTCACAGTCTTTCCCCATACCCAAATATACCCGAATTTTTGTACCAAAATCCAATCCATTCGGGCGATTATCCACGGTTATCAGGTTTAACGATTAGAATTGCCATCCCTTCAATTTTTTACACTTTCCAAAAAAATTGGGCTGACCAAATTTCAGCCCAAAATCCCCAAAAACAAAAAATAAACCCAACAATTTGGGCTAAAGGCGCAGTCCCGACTGTATCAAAATACCGAAATTTTTTGGGAATTCCGAAATTTCGGTTCGGTTTCGATTTTCGGAATTCCATCTTGAAAAGGATCAGTTCGAGATTCAGTATGCCATTTTCGATTCAGGATCCCGATCCTCTAGAAATAAAGATAAGTGTGTATGAGCAGAAAAATGATCTATAGAAATCGTTTTAGAATAGAGAGTAATCCTAAGTAGACTAAATTTGCTAATTAAATGATGTGTCACTACTAAGAAATAAGCACGTTAATCAACACTTGAGTATTTATTATTCTATGTATTGAATTATCAAAATAATTTGAGGGTTTATTGTTTTAGGGACGCCTACTTTAGGAGGTGAGGAGAATCCAACTCAAGGAGAAGAAATGCCCACCTCATCCACCACATCAAGTTCAAGTTCAACAACACTAATCACTACTAGGGCAGGGCAAATGGGTCTTAGACTCGCAGATCGGGACGAGTACGAGGCAGGTGCATATATTGTAAATTCAAAATGAGGCGGGGCGATACAGGCCCATTTAATTAGTGGGGCGGGATGAGTACAAATTTAAGAGAAAACGGGCCCCCGGCCCCAACCATTTCCACCGTTCATTATAGGGAGATTAAATCTCCACCGTTTATTTCTTAGGTTATGTAGAATTCTCCAGACTTCTAGAGAAATCCTGACTTCGATCACAAACTTTCTCTAAGTCTCTCTCGCCCTTTCTTCTGCTCTCGAGAAAACTCAGAGGAGGCGCTATAACAACCGCCATGAGTGCAGCGGCTGAAGTTCTTTCGCGGGCTGAGGTGCTCACGATGTTCTACTCTTCTCTCCGAGTGGCTCGCAAATTCACCGACTAAAACATAAGGGAGTACACGAAACGTAGAGTCGTCGACGCGTTTCGTCAGAATCGGAACCTTTCAGACTCGTCTGCCATTTCCGCTGCAGTCTCAGATGGAGCTGGAGGTTGCCAAGCGGCAGGCTGTTATTTACTCTCTCTATGCTCCCAAGCTCAAGAGCGTCATGGAGGTTGATTCACAGCGGCCTCCAAATCCTGACGCATCTCGACCTTGATCTTGAATTCTCCTAGCTTCGTCCGTTTATGAACTGGCCGTTGAGTGTTTATGCATGAGGGGCTTGGTTGTCTAACTGTAATTATTGTTGGAAAAGCAGGAGCAGTTGACGGGGACGATGACCGGAGTGTCGGTGGGGATGGGGCCGACGTTGGACACGTTGTTGGTGGATGCGATCTGGGTGGGGAAGGAGTTGATAAGGTAGGTGATGGAGAAGGGAGAGTTGTAGAAAGGAGGGAGGGAGCGGAATGTGAGGTAGGAGAGGCATGAGGAAGCGACGACGTTGTAGACGTAGTCGTCGGTGGTGTTGTAGTGGTTGTAGCAGTCGAGTTGCTTGTTATCAACTGGTAGCGCCGATGAGTCGTTGGGGGTCGGTCAATCTCCATAAGCAGCCTCTTTGTTCTTCTTGGGTTACCTCGCTATTGTAAGAACCAGCCCGTTTCAAAACAGCCGGGTTAGGTCCAAATCTCATTTTGAAAAATCCAAAACCCACCCCGTCCCGCCCCGTGTTATTAACAAACGGGTTCGGTCCAGTTCCTTCAATTTTAGGTCCAGACCGACCCGTGCACATCCCTAATCACTACCTCTACGACCATCCATTGCAAGAGCATTACAACAAGGGGAATGTGTCAACCATCAACAAGGGAAAATGGTCAACCATCAACAAGGGAAAAGGGCGCAATCTTCATGAACTTAAGCTTAATTTTTTGCTTTTGGTTTGTAACTTAAGTAAAATTCATTTGGAATTTTGGTTTGTATCCTAATTTTTTGCTTTTAGGTTTGAAATTTAAGTAGTTTCATAGTACTATAGAAGTATAAATTTGGCTTTAGTATGAATTGGTATAAAATTATGAATTGGATTTGAAATTTGAAACTGGTCTTCAATTTGTTACACTTTCCCAAAATAATAAGCAGACTAAATTTCAGCCCAAAATCCAAAATTAAAAAAATATAAAAAAACCCAACAATTTGGGTTGAAGACATAGCCCCGAATTGTATCGAAATACAAAATTTTTGGAAAATCGAAATTTCGATTATGTGTAGGTTTTCGGATAGGTTCAGGATTCAGTATGCTATTTTTTTATTCACAATCCCGATCTGCTAGAAATAAAGATGGGTGTGTATGAAAAGAAAAAGTGATCCATAGAAATCATTTCAGAATAACATGTTAAGGGCATACATAACATACCTGATGGTTCAGTTGAAGTTGAATTGCATGTGGTTGCAGACGCCTGATTTTTGCAATAGCAAGTGAATCCACCAGTCGTCGTGTTAAGCCCACAGCGACCTCCTGATCGCTCACAACTATTGCATTGATCATTATCAATCTTAATTTCCAATTTAAAACCACCGTCTATCGCGTCCTGGAGAGTCGTTGGATTGCCTTCGAAATCAGCTGTACTAAAAATTGGAACAGTGACATTGACTTTACAGAGGCGGGTGTCAACTTGATCAGATCCGTTGTTTACATTGCATATATCCGAACTAAAATAAACTCTCGGAACATCCACCTCGCACCCGTAGTAAAATGTCACGTTCGTAAGACCGGAACTATAATTAAACAGAGAGAAGTTGATCCTGGTGTTAGCAAAACTCGAAGGACAGAGAGTTTTCCAATAGTCCTGCCTAGCAACTTTAATAGTCCGAGGACTACTTGAGTTCATTTCGAGAATTCTGTAGTCGATATTCGACATGTTGATCACCGGGACATCATCTAGGCATCGGAGCTCGAACCCAGGTTGGCCACAGTACTTGGGTCTGTTTACACCCCAAAAGGGGTACGAGATGTCTCTGATTCCGCCACAGCTAATAGCTTTGCTGCAGATTGAGTAGGGTTGACACAAACATAACTCAAAGTTGATTGAGATAAAGGAAGTGACCAAAAGGAAGGGAAACAAAGACCGAAGCAGAAGGTAATGCATGATTTTAGGAAGGTGAGGTGAGGGACAAAGTAAGACCAAGTTAAATAGAAAGAGGGAAGCATTCCAGCTCAGGATAATTTATTTCAACTAGGAAATTAAGGGTTTGTGATCACTGGCATACAATTAAAAGAGCTTCAGGGTGGGCTCCAAGTTACTCCAGGTCTGCTGGCCTTGTACATGTCTTATTTCTGTCTTTTTGCTAATATTGGCACATATCCTCCAACTTAATTTACAGATAACTATGTTAACTTTTTTCTATGACTTGTTTTATTAACACTTCACATATTGTTGAATATATCTGACATACTTAATACACTCCACATTTGCTACTTTAAGTAAAATTTATCTAATACACTCCATATACCTTTTCATAATACCCTCACACCCCACACCTCAACATACACCCAACATTTTCTATACACACCCCCACACTATTTATATTTATAGATAATGCTAGGGAGACTATATAGTTTGTAAATTAAATGACATTGAAGTTGATGATTAGATTATCACTTAAACGTTGATTAACGTATTTAATTCTTATTGATAACATATCATCTAGTTTGTAATTTTAGTCTACAAATTTAGTCTCACTAACATTACCTTTTAAAATGTTTTTTTTTAACCCACCGCCCCACCACCTTCTCCAACAAGAACCAACCACAATTGTTCTTCTTCTTCTTCTTTCATGCCATGCCAAATGTTGATTAAAGAAGTAGCATTGCGTTGGTTAAAAACTTGAGGTCACAACATTTAAAGGAAAGACAGTGCTTCAGTTCCTCCATTTCTTTTTGTTTAGACTTCAACCCAGGATAAGCGGGACAATGCTCCGAACTGTGAAAGAAACGAGAAAGAAAGGGACAATCTTTCCGAGCCCACTTTTTCTAAATATTCACCGGAATGTAATTTATTCTCCTCGAAAATAGGTGGGAAACCAGATATCCTTGAAACAAGGTTTGCAGATGAGGGCCTTTGTATTGCTTCTCTTAGCCGCACAACCAACCTATCAGACTAATTAAGAGGTTAATTGATTTGATTGGAGGAATTAGGTTCAGAAAGATGGAAATTGCCAAAGGAGGAGTATGAAAATGGGGACAAAAGTTGGGTTAATTGATTAATATCAATTATCAATGTGAAGTGCGTTTGGTTTTGGATTAAGATTCTCTTATGAATATTTTTTTTTTCAGTCAACGTTTTTGTAGTTTCATTGGTTATGATTTTGTTCTACAATTGAGAGTGAAAGCAGTTTTGTGAGTTGAAGAAGATAATAATCATGGGATATGTGATTTGAGGTGTATTTAGAATTTTTTATAACCATATGAGGTCGCAATAGTTATTGCATATTAAGGCAAATGAGTCATTTAATATTTAATTTTAATGTGGGGGTGCTAACAGAAAAAAGCCTTTTTCTATTTGATAATTTTTTTTTTTTTTGAACAAACGATATTCTCTGCGCTGAGAGGGTGGGGGAGTGGGCTAAACCTCATAATGAGCTAAACCTCACAGTGCGCTAGGAATATGTGGTCAAATTTGATTTTGACGAGAATCAAATTTAAAATCTCTCATTTATAAACGAAGAGAAATATTACTAAACAGTAATAAAGTTGAAAAAAAAAAATCCAAAATAATCAGACCGACTTTTATGTTAACAAGTTGGTCAAATCGAAAAGGATTCTTCACTTTCTTTCTGTAGTAGTTGGGTTCACACGGTGAGACTATTCAAAATACGTTTCCGTGGTCGTGGGTTTAGGGCAACTTTTCAAGTGTAGGACCTTTGAAACATTTAACGTGGTAATGACATAAAGGCTTCCAGGGTGGCCTCCAGTTGGCTCCAGGTCTGTTGTCTCCTTGTGTATGTCTCCTTTCACACGTATATTCTAACTTAATTGAGAGATAACTCTATTAAATTTTCTATTTGACATTTCAAAGTTAAAAAAAAAAAAAAAAAAAAATTCCAAAATAATCCAACCGATTTGATGTTTTTTTTTATTGAACAAATGATATTATCTACGCTAAAATGAGGGAGTAAATTAGCCTTATAATGAGCTAACAATAATGTGATTCATATTTGTCTTTGGCGAGAATTGAATCTGATATCTCTTACTTATAAGTAAAAAAAAATATCACTAAATCATAATACCATATGACAAATCCGACCGAAATTTAGGTTAACAAGTTGAGCAAATCCGAAATTATTCTTTACTTTCTTTCTGTGGCTGTTGGGTTTACAAGATGAGAAAATTGTAAATAGGATTCTTCACTTTTTTTTTTCCCCTGATTGCGGGATTTGGGCATCTTTTGAAGTTTTAGGACCTTTGAAACATTCCACGAGTTAATGGCATATAATTAAAAGACTTTTAGGGCGGACTCCAGGTGGCTCCATGTCTGTTATTCCTCTTCTTTTTTATTTTTTTATTTTTTTTTATTTTTTAATGTCTCTTATGTGTCTCTTTACTAATATTTTGACATATGTCTTCTAACTTATTGAGAGATAACTCTATTAACTTTTCTATTTGACATTTCAAAGTTTAAAATACTTCAGAATAACCACTTAATACTATAGTCTAGTTGTATTCATCTTCACTTTTAAGTGAGAGGTCTTAAGTTCAATTTTCGCCAAAAGCGAGTTTGAATCACATTATTGCTTGTTCATTATGAGGCTAAGCTCATCCCCTACTCCTTAATGTAGATAATATCATATTTTCCAAATAAAAAAAAAACTCCAGAATAATTAGGCTGACTTTTAGGTTAACAAAGAGCAAATTTGAAATAGGATTCTTTAATTTCTTTCCGTGACTATTGGGTTTAAAGGTGAGAAAATTCTAAATGGGTAATGCTTGGAAGATCAAATTTTTAAACTAAATTTTATAAACTAAATGATGTGGATGTGGATGTTGATGATTGAATTGTTAATAAGGGTTGATTAACGTACTTATTTCTTGTTAGTGACATATTTATTTGCAAATTCTGTTTAATTTTTTTGTCTCTTTTTTTACATGGTTGTGGGTTTAGGACCACTTTTCAAGTTTAGGACCTAGAATCATTCAATGAATTAATGATAAGGAACTGTTATTGGCACTTCAAACTTTCTACAATTAGAAAGAAAAATACACTTATGAGAAGTGTAGATTAATATTTTTGTAGTGCTAATAACAGTTCCCTAATAATATATAATTAAAAGATTTTCAGGTTAGGTGGGCTCTTGTGTGTTGATAAATTGATATGGAAGCTTCCCGTAGGTCATCCAATTTATTGTCCATAAAATTGAATGAGGATCCTCTTCGTGAGGATTATGGGGATTCTTCAATCGTGTTCGTTCATCGTATATCGTGAAACCAATTTTTATTAAGTACTATTTATGTTCAATTTTAAATAAAAATATTTAAAATAATTTTTGACTGTACGATATATGATGAACGGACACAATTTATTAGTACCTATTTATGTTCAATTTTAAATAAAAATATTTAAAATAATTTTTGATTGTACGATATATGATGAACGGACACAATTAGAGGATCCCCATTCCATAAAATTCATGTGCCCACCCAATTGTAATAAATGAATATTCAGCAAAACTGACCAAACACATGTAGTAAAATTCATCTGAATCATAATAATCATTTTAAAGTCATACATGCGAAAAATTAATCAAATTAAAAATTGTTTAAGGAAATTGTTTAAGGAAACTTTTTTAGTTCTTCCACATAAACTACTGTTCGTGGGTATCAATGGCGTAGGCAAACTCAAGCCAGATCTACCATGGATGAGGGAGATCGGATAACGTACCTCTTCCAAAATTAAGAAGAAAAGTATCACTAGACTAGCTAGTTGGTGTACTTTATTGAACATAATCATAATGAAACATGTTTATGTTGTAGGCCTATTTGACTGAACTGTATAAAGAACAGAGAGGGAGAAAGGTCGGTGACAACAAGAGAGAAGAGAGAGATTTAATTATGAGGTGTGTCTTCCCAATATGTCTTTATTTATAGTAGTAAAATAGATATAATCCTTACTTTTTTAGGATTACATCTCTTAATAAGTAATCAACTCCTAATAGGAATATACAAGATACTTCTAGATACAATAGGATTTACACAATCACATTCCTAATCCAATAGGACTGTAACACTCCTCCTTGAGTGTGTAAATACTCAAACAAAATGTCGCATCAAATCTTCAGCAGATGAGGTAGAACAGTTGATGAAGTCGTCCGCATAACGGGTGAACATGAGTCTCAAACACAAGTAAGTAAGTATGCATTGGTAGTAAAACTCACAAAACATCGCTTTGGTAAAGCCCAAGACATGGGGAAAACTCATAGACTAAGGAGAAAAGTGAGAAGTATGTAGAATGTCTTAAACAAATGTCAAACAGGACGAAAGTAGTGAACTCAATGGAGTATAATCATCCCAGGATGAGTGCCTCGTTAAAACCATTTAATGCATTTAATGCATTCACTGATGCATTATATAAGAAAAAATAGACTTAGTTTTCTAATAGGGAAATATGACAAAGCAAAGCAGTATCGTAGATTTAGGTTTATGATGAGGCTTAATTTAGTTAACTTCCAGTGGTCAAGAGAGGAAAAAATATGGGAGCTTTAAAGAAAAACTTACGGTATTGTTCACTTTAATAAAAAATCATATTTTTACACTAAAAAGTCAATCCTAGTACTATTTATTTTACCCTTTATTTTATCTTTATCGTTAAAACTCAAAGTTTTCAAACCCTTTTCATTAGTTTTTCTAAAAAAATATAGGACAAATATGAGAGTTTTAACGAAAAGCTCACAATATTGTTCATTTTAACGAAAAAACATATTTTTACATTAAAAAGTCAATCATGGTACTATTTATTTTACCCTTTATTTTATTCTTATCGTTAAAATTTAAAGTTATCAAATTTTTTTCATTAGTTTTTCTAAAAAATATACGAGAAAGGAAATAGAGTGGGCCAACAATCAAAGGTACCACTGGAGAAAAAACCTGAGTCTCGTGTCCAATCAAGTCGTCTATTAGACTATCGGTACTTTGGTCTCATCTGACTTCACAGATGACGTTGTTGGATACCCCAACCCAAACTTGGACATTTGAAGCATATTATTCAACAAGGTTTGAATCTATGGTGGAAGTATTAATGGATTATTGGATGTCACCGCTGCAGTTCAACTGAACTCAAATTTGGAAAAATGCAGAGGGTGAAGGTGCAAATCATCTTCATCAATTTCTCATGTATATCGACGGGACAGATTAGGGAAACTTTAAGTTTGTGAGTTGTTATGTTTGATATTTTAGGTTGAGTAGTGTTATATTTATTATCTATTTATACTATCTTTTATATTATTTCTTTAATAAAGGCAAGGTCGATGATAAAAATAATATTTTTGTTTTACATTTGGATAATGTTAAAGAGACTAAATTTTTAGACAAAATTTTAGAAACTAAAAGATATGGAAATTGATGATTGATTTATTACTTAAGCGTTAATAAACGTATTCATTCTTATTGATGATATATCATTTATTTATCTTCCTAACATTACACTTTAAATGTAAGACTTTACAAGAGTGCTAGGCAGTCAATGCAAATTTGGGCTTGTAATTTCTACACAAAATACACACTTTATTTTAACATATATATTCAGGGTAATTAGACTATTCCAAACGCGTCTGCCAAGAAACATAAGTATTATAAGAGCAACTCAAACTTGACATATATCGTTCAACTTCCACTAAAGAAATATTGTTAAAGACTTTTATCAGTATCATGACAAAACGCACAAAACCTCAGTTGCTTGGAATGGGTGGAGCTCTGGATAGGTAATAAAAGTTCAAATTTATACGCTTTTTAATTGGAAAATATTTTTTCTCATCACCCTCAAATGATGATCCGTACTGTTCACCATATTATTTATCATGTTAGATTAGTTTAAATTTTAAAGATGTGTAACAGGTAGACACAAATCAAAACATTTAAACTCATCCAATAATAATCGGGAGGTTTAACAAAACGCTCCCGATACTGTTCCCTTTTAACGAAAAACCACATTTATATCTTTTCTTGGTACTATTCACTATATCTTTAAAAAGGGATTTTCATTAAAAGGGGAGTTTTTTTGGACTTTTTGTTAGTTTTCCTATAATAATTAGCATGATGGTGAGCATTACCACCACGTGAGGGTGCTAAGCATTACCACCACGCGAGGGTAATAAGCATTACCACCACTTGAGGCTTGTGAGTAAAAATGCACCCTTTTAATTATGGGTTACTCTGATTGACAGATGCATGATGGGGATTAGTTTATAATTGAACGGTGGAGATTGGTCTAGCTAATGAAAGCTATTAGAAAAGTTTGTTAGAAGGTTGTAGAGTTAGTTATTTTTTATAGGCTAGTATAATTAAATTGTAAACTCTCACTCATTTTTTTCTAATCAGTTCAAGTCAGAAGATATTAATACAAGCTTTCCTTCCTTCTAAACCTTATCTTCTTCTCCTCGTTTTTATTGTAATTTGGATAGTTTCATACCTTTTTCAATGTGGTTAATAACTCCATCTAATTTTATCAACGCAAATAATCTAATGCATGCTTGGTTCCTTGTAGCTAATCGGCTGCAATGAGATATATATGCATATTCTACAACCCTAAAATAAGGTACCATTAGTCCCCTGGATTAATTCAACGGACTTTTATTTAAATTTTAAAGGCATACATAATGTACCTGATGACTCAGTTGAAGTTGATTTGCATGTAGCTGCATTTGCGTTATCCTGATCATGGCAAAAGCAACTGAATCACTACAAGAAAAATGGGCTAAGAACACAATTGATTTGTGCCCTTCTCATTTTCATTGAGCACAAATACATAATGTGCTTTATAAGGTCCATTAAACACCCAAATATCTCAATTGTGCCCTCTAACAAAAAAACATATTAGTTTGTGCCATGTATTTGTGCCTACTAAAATTTGAACACAAATTTTTGTGTCCAACTTGCATGTGTCCTTATAATGTCAGAGATAGATATTATTTTATTAATTTACAAACACACAATAAAAGGGTTTTGTGCCCTCTAATTTAATATATTTAAATAAATATTATTTTTTTATGCTTTAGATTTACTTTTACTCTACTTTGCCTCTCTCTCAAACTCTCCTTGTCCTCAGCCACCTTCCTTTCCCCCGCCCGTATCCTCTTTCTCCCCCTTCTTCTGCGCGCAACAGCACCGCCGTCCCCCGATCACCAACGACCGTCAAATTATACCTCCAGAATCCTTTTTCTGTCCTCTTTCCAACCCCCAAGTTAATTTCTACAAATTCATAGCCGGATTTCCTCAATTTCAGATCTAAGAAACGGTGACCGCGGATTGTTTGGCCAGTTTTCAGCCAAGCCTGGCAGAATTGGACCTCGACCCTAGAGGTAAAGATGATCATCTCTTAGTGGGCTGTCCTCCAGTGTAAGTTCTTTTCTAAAATAAAAACTTTCAGTTTTGGGATCCATTTTAGATTTTGAATTTTAATTCCCTTCTGTATGCATGTCAAAGTTTACTCGCTTGGAGACTGCTCGGAATTTCAAAGTTTAGTCGCATGTAATATTCTTGTTTTAAATTGGTCATTTAATTTTTAATGTTTATAGCTTATTGTAGTTTGTTTCATCAACTTTTCTGGCATTTTTTGTTTTAAGTTTTCTGTTTTGGTTGCCTAGAAGATGAAGGAAAATAAATAAAATAGAATTCCATGTAGTTGCTTTTGTTTCCCCGGGGAAAGAAAGATTGGAAATATTCGACCAATATCAATCAAGCCAAAATGTTGAATTTAATTTAATTATTTAAATTCAGTTCCATGTCGTATGATTACAGGATATTTCGTTGACTCAGGTGGTTGTCAACTTTTTTTTTGCCTTAATTTGAAATGCCAGTGAGATTAAGATACGATTACAGGATAATTACAGTGTTTTTCTTTTCTTTTTTTCTTTTTGTTTTCTTTAATTTTCTAGTTAATGAAAGATGCCAAAAACTCAGTTGGGCTCCCACAATGTGAGGTCCCATGGAGTCAATGAGGCAAAGGTTTATATGCAAGCATCCAGCTTGTGACAGACGGTGTAAGAGGAGGCCTAAACTGTAATCCGGTGTCACTCCGATGGATTGAGTTTTGTGATCTAGCTAAACTACCTATGATCAATCACATGAACAAATCATACAGGTAGTGCAGAAGTTGGTTATCTTCTTCCATTCATTCCTTCATCTACAAAAGATAAATGTGTGATTTCACTTTACAGAAATCATCCACTCAAGTTTACATATTAAGGCAGTCTTATCAGATTTTAGGCAAAAGTATGAGTCATCATGTGGTAGGTTTAGATAACTATAAGTACTATAATAAAACTCATCATTTAAGCAAGTGTAAAATTGTAATATCTGATTACTAAAAAAAAGGGCATGATGCTGAAGGCCTTAGTTAATGATAAATTTGTAAATGAAATTCACGAAGCGAGAGGAGAGATGTAGAAGATCATATTAAAAAAGTCATTGAAATGGTGGGAGACACATTCCGTATGCCCCTTGAAAGATGCCTCATTTGCATTATCCTTAAAGCCATTTTTTCATAAGCTAATTAAAAAAAAAAAAAAGAGAGAACTAATTGACAGGAAAAAACAACCATTACTCCAAAATCAAAGAAATGACACTTCTTTTGCTAAAAAATCAGTTGGGTTCCCACATTGTAAGGTCCCATGGATTCAAGGGGTCCAAATACCACACATATCATCCGGATTAGTTCGTTTGTGGAGCAAAGATTGGATGAGATGCGAAACTGGGGAATATAAGCAACGTTAGATTTCAAAATACTTATTTATTAGACTCTGCTTTGCAGATCCTACAAGGCTTTTAGCATTTGCTATCTTTATTAGAAATTAATGTCATAACATTGAGATTTATCTCACTGCATTTGACCTTAAGCTAAATGATTGTCCAAACTTGTATTGTTTTGTACATCTTGTTTGCTAGTAATGATGGTTTAACTGCTCATTTAAGTTGCATGTTTTGTTCGTTGTTATTTAGTATAACAAAGTAGCAATGCGTCAGTGCTTGTGAGTTCTCAATGCCGATTGAAAGTTTTGGTCCTTGAACATCACTGGAAATAGGTCCTTAACAATTTATTTTCATTTTCCCTTTAATTTGGATTTCAGGAAGATGATTGCATTATCCACCAAGTTGGAAAAAAGAGGTGAAACCAGTTTTGCCTGGCTATATGTAGAGATGCATGGATTGCTTAAGTTCTGTTGGATTTATCAGTTTTGCCTAGCTGGAGTACACATGTTTTTTTTATGAGGAATACGTGTATACTTTCATTAACGATATTCCACTTTTACTGTTTGGTTCATTCTAACAGCTGAAGCCGTTGGTTTTCATTTTATGAAATTTTTAATCTTTTGTTTTGCTTAAATTTCAGTTTGTAGCCTATTTTGATTTTTGATTTATTTTTAAATACAACTTATTAGGCACAATTTCAAAAAAGTGCCCGGCAGGTGGTTGTAAGATTGTCTAACAGACTGTCAGAATGTAGGCACAAAAAGACATCTATTTGTGCTTAACTGTTTGAGCACAAAAAGTCATATTGTGTCCTTTCATCAAAGGTTACGTGGATAAGAGCAACTCCAACGTTGGAATCCTTCTCCCAAGCTATTCACTATTCAATCTATCTAGTGAACAGTAATTGTCCTTAATGAACAGTAATCGCCTTTTGCATCTTCACCGTTATGTTGGAAATGTGCCCTAAAACCAATCATATGATGATACTTTATGGACATTTCACATGTTAAACTAATCTAGTTTAATGTAAAGGGCAAAGATTATTGTTTGAGCCGTCTCATATAAATGTTATATGCTTAAATGATAAGTCCAAGGAATATGTGATTGGAAGAATGCGATCTAAAGAAGTTAGATTCATGAGACCATTCTTTCGTTGACACATCCTAAACGTTCCTGATCATAGGATTGTCAATTGGGCATTGACAGTCCGTTAAGATCAGTACGTGCTATGTCTTCTCTCAGGGAGAGTGACTAGTCTCGAGTCATTGGTGTGTGTGACATCAAGACAAGTACGTAGGTGCTCAATAGAGAATGAGTTCACTGAACACGATCAACGAAGAGTTCTCATATTCATGTCACATGAGAACTCATGGTTGGGATAATGCAAAGTAGTCCTTTGACCTGAGGCATCACAGTTGTCTTGTGGTTAGGTCCTTAATCTTTGATTATGTCAAAGTCACTCCATCAGGAGGGTGTCCACGGCATCGTCGGGGTTAAGCCACTTAGCCATGGAGGCAAGTGAATGCGCAACAAGGGATCTCTAACCTTCAAACTGTTTGAGGGAGAATACTCTATGATATGATTTAGAATCTCTGGCCAGAGTATGAATGAGATGTTGGAATGCGTTCCAAATCACATTCAAGGTAATCATATAAGCACAAGACTCACATTGGATAGTAGACATGAATAAACTATCAAACCAAACAATGTGGTCAAGAGTATTGTATTAGAGAAAGACCGTATTGCATTTGTAATCCTAAAACTGAATAGGTTCTCCACCTCTTCTGATTAGCTTGGGTAACCATGACATGCTGCTAGGCGTCAACCATGGTTTGTGGAAGCCCTAAAAGTGTATTATCACTAACGGGAGAATTGAAAGTAAGTTTCAATTCACAATCGATTTGAAAGAGTTTGAATCGCCCACTGCCTCGCTAAAAGGAACCTAATGGATCGTACACCGTGTAAGGTAGAGATTGAAGATTCAACGGAGATGAGTAAGAATAATTAAATGGTTTAATTATTTATGGCAAGGATTAATTAATATGATTATTAATCAAACGAATAAGTTCGTTAAAAGACCACGGGATAATTTTGGACCTTAAGGCCCAATGGGCTTCGAACGTCAAGTCCATTGACTTAAGTTGTGTGACAACTTAATGAATAATGATTCACAAAGGCCCAAATAGCCCAATAAATCCCATGTTAAAGAAGGAGTGGTTTTGGACTTATTTACAAGTTTGCCACTGAAATGAATTAAGGAATAAGTATGACTTTATAGCCAAAATTCATGAAGGGTAATTTTTGGGGAAAGGAAGAGAACACAAGCTCTCATTTCTCTCTAAAATTTCAGCCACCTTGGAGGGATCATCTAGCAATCAAACTCCTCCAAGGTCACTCATTTCTTCTACAATATGCCTTGGTGTGGAGACTTAGAGGTTTTCAATTTTGGGAACTTGGAGAAACCTTTTCATCCATCCAAATCCATGGATCTAAGATGCAAGGAATGAAGGCCCTCTCTTTGGGTGATTAGCCTTTGCTTATGCAAAGAGGAATCTACAAAGGTATTGATTTCTCAACTCACTTTGTTTTGAGTTGAGTCTTGGTTCACCTATCTACTAGGCTTTGAAGTTCATGGGTTAAGTTTTGTTTTTGAGTGCATATAAACATGATTCCGCCTTTTAATTGTTAATTGCATGTTGTTGATGTTGCTCAAATGAACTTGTTTTTCACAAATTTTCCTTCAAGTGGTATCAAGAGCCTAAGTCTAGTAGTTGGTGAATCCTTTTGGGTTTTGTAGTTCATAGTTTGTGATTTGAATGTTGTAATTGTTACAAGCTTTATTCTTGCTTCTTTGAATGTAAATTTTGTTAGAAAATTTGCCATCTCAAATGTTGTAGATGTAGTTCATATGAGCATGAATTTTGGAGCTAAAATTTGGTGCCATGTTTTTGGGGAAATTCGGCCAAATCCAAGGGGTGGATTTTTGGGTTCTTGTTTGACTTGTTAAAAGTGTTTTAAAGTGACTTTTGGAACCCCTATGTACCCTAGTATGGTTGTATGTTATTTCCCTTAAGTTTGAGTGGTTTTGGTATGTTTTTGGGTGAAGAATGTTCATGGAGCTCTTATGGGTTTTCATGGATGTTCTTCATTGTTCTTGATATGTTCTTGCCAAGAACAAAAGGTTTGGTGTTTTGATTCAAAGTTTTGATTTATTTCATAAATTTTTTGTTTTGAAATATTTCTTATGTTTAAATATATTAGATATTTATTTTGAAAGATTAAAGAAATTTTAGTGGGTAGGTGTGTAATGATTTATTCCATTTCACCCACCCCACTTACAAAAATTTGAAATTTTTTTTTATTACTTTGCTTCAATGGCCGGCCACCCTACTCAATTAGGGTCCTTGTGGGGCTTTTATGCAATTACATAAAGTTTTGATACTTTTGTGTATTTGTAGTTTGACCCAAAAGTTTACGTTTTTACGTAAAGGTCCAAAATCACTAAAAGGACAAATTGTTTTGCTCCTTTAATGAAGTTTTAGCTTTTGTGGAAATTTTTGGGTTCTAGTTGTAATTACATGAAGTAGTGGACTTTTGTGTTTTTACAAAGTGACCCCAAAAGTTTTTGTTTTAACATAGTGACCCAAATTGTTGTGGTCATTGTTTTTGGCCCAAAACAAAATGAGAACAAAAATTGTTTTGTCTCTTTAAATGAGAATTGGATTTTCATTTCATTTAGCTCCATTTAAATCAATTCTATGGATACAAAAACCAAATGAAAATGTTGCATTCAAGTTTAATTAGTTAAAGCGTTAATTAATTAAAGAAAGGGTGATTATGAACCTAAGCCTACTATAATTGAGCTATGTGAAAGGCCGTTTCAAATTTGTTTGAACCATGGTAATGTGTAGATTAAATTTTGGTTGTAATTTGATATGATCAATTGTTGTAAAAGAGCATAAGCTCTTCCTTACTTTAAAGTAATTTGATTTGATCAATTGTTGTAAAAGAGCATAAGCTCTTATTTACTTTGAAGTACTCCTTTCTTGTTTTATTCGATATGCATGAAATTGGAGTAGTTGGGTCCAACGCCCAATAAGACAACACGCCTTAATGTGATTAAATGCGTAACTAAAATCAATCACCATCCCTAGACCGAGATTCAACACTAGGCTCGTGTTGAATCGAATCAAAGGTTCATAGTCATCCTAAGGCCCTAAGGCAACTATATAGTCCATCAATGAATGCAAATCTTATGTTAGTAGTACCATATAGTCTTGCTTTAAAAACCGTTTTAAAAGCATAGTGGGAGTATTATATACTACTAAATCAATCATATGGACCAATAGTTGTAATAGGACCAAAATGTTTTAATTGGATTAAAATGAATATATATATATATATATGTGATGAGACCTAAAACCCTCAACAAACCATTATTAAGTTGATAAGCGAGAGATGCTTTGAATATCTCTTCGTAGGCCTTCCACCGTGGTGGGCTCCAATCGTTTGTGACTCATGCACCGGCTTCACCCTATAATGGGGAAGTACAAAGTATGTGCTTACATCCAGGAGGAGTCCATAAACATATGATGAGGTGAGTGTAGACAACGAGTATGACCAACATGATATAATTCTGAGGTTGTGCTTGAACCTCTACATAAACTAAGCATGGTGGGAATAACTTAGCTAAGTGCAATGGTGCCAACATGATATAATTCTGAGGCATTCATTCTCTAGAGGCCAAACTAGATGGGTAATTACAAGAGTTGTAAATGACTAAAGTGTTATTCTCTCATCATTATTTTTGCTAACCAACATGATATAATTCTGAGGTGGGCTTGGTAATGGTGAGTCTCCCATACCCCGCTAAGAGTTCAACAAAACTCTCGAATTCCGATGAGGGATATGGAATTTGCCAAAAATAGTGGGTGGTGCTATTTTGATTTAAAGACCCGGATCAAATAGCTTAAAATCAATCAATTTATATTCGTTATGTATTTGTTTACCAATATATTTGCAAACGCTATCCAAAACTTGACAAAGAAAAACCGAACGCTTTAGTTTCCGAACTTGGTACCACAATCCCATAGATTGTCTTGAATGGATTGTAAAAGTACCTAAGTAGTCTCATCCTCACAATCTTCCTATTGATAAAGTATCAATGGAAGAACATGTTAGATAAGTCTACCATGAAGAGGACAGTGCAAACTCTAGTGCTTGTCTCTTTGTTACACGAACAAGGAACTTGAGAAGTAAGCACAAGGGCATGGACACTTTATGTGCCATGATTCTTCACTTACAAATTGTTGTATGAAGAAATGAGAGTTGCCTTGAACAACTCTTGAAAGTTTGTTATTATGTTTAGAACATAATGGTTGGTTGACAAAAATAGTCCATTTATATGGACTTATGATGATTTTGAATCATTGAGTGTTGAAGTGTTAAAACACTTAACGAGACGGAAACTAGACAAGGACTTCACCTTTGTGTCCCTATCCTAATGGTTCACTAAGTTTATTGTAAACTATATAGTGAACAATAACCGCACGCTCTCCAAATCGTTTGATGTGTATAACACATTTGAAATAAGTTTCAAGAGAGATAGTGGGAGTTTAGGGACCATGACTATTGTAGTCAAAAGGGAAGTCAAATGAAGAAGGCAAAATAACTCCAAGGGAACAAACTTTCTTTATGAAAGGATGGACATTGGAAGGGGTATTTGCAAGAAATGTCTTGCAAGTGTCAAGAACACACCTTTCGAAGGTGTTGTAAAATGTTCTTGAATAATTCAAAACAGTTGGTTCTTCTACTTGAATACATGATTCTATATTAGCAACTATGTTTTACAATTGTTGTAAAAGTGTGCTAATAAAAAGTAGAAGATTAATGAGAGAAGAGAAAGTACTTCACATTCGGAAAGTGAATAAAATATAGATCTCTGCGAAAGCGGATTGTACTTACTTCCTCATATGAACTACCAAAGAAATTGGAAAATACTAAAGATTGTCTTTACATTCCAATTTTAAGGAACTTAAATCCGTCACTATAGTAGAGATGGATGAATGTTTTGTTTGACAAAACATTGTTCTTTATTAATCAATAATTAGATTATTGTAATTTAATTGGTTGTCTCAATAGTAGAGATGATGTGGTAGTTTAACTGTTTAGAATACGATGATGCTTAAAACCCAAAAGGTTGCAAGGTAGTGACTAATCCCAACTAAGTTGTGATACCTCTAACACATAAGTTACGAGTTGGTCATAGATGGATGCTTTGGATCGTTAGATCCGGATCCAATACCTTCTTGTTAAAATTGTATAGAGGCGAAATGTTCGAATCTTTATTCTTTTGGAAAGAAGAAAGAATCACAAAGTTGTTGAGGTTAATTCACTTAGATGTTAGTGGCACTTGTCCACAACATAATACTACTCATGTTGTATGACATTCACCGAAGATCACTCTCGGTTGGACTATAGTTTATTTTGAATAAACACAACTCCGAATACTTTGCAAAAGGTTTCAAAGAATTCAAGAAATGTAAGTTGATGAGTAAGACGTCTAAAGTATTTACCTCCTTGGATTTGATCCAAGGAAAGATAACACTTTAGATGAGTTTCCTTGAAAGATATCAAGGAAAATGGCATCATAAGATAATGAATTTCTCCATTAGGAGAAGAACGAACTTGAATAAAATTTAGTTCGTTGGATGTTATCTATTACCCATATATAGGATATATATACTTCTAAAACAATATGATTGTCAATTAGAAGATCTTCCAAAATTTTCATAACTCCATAAGATGTAGTTGGAAAGAAAGACAAATCATATTGTATGAAAACATTGATATAAGTTGTACCTAGAACGGTACAAAATGATATCAGTGCAAGCCCGGGATCAGAACCATGGCAACTGTCAAGTGAATCATTAGGTATTTAAGAAATACTAAGGATGGATTCCTCAAGAATGAGGAAGAATTAGAGTAACGTAATGGAAGCGTAAATGTATTAGATTATGAATCTAATCCATCATAGAATATCTCTTCATTATGAATGAAGTGATAATGAGATATCTCTTTATTATGACTAAAGAGATATTTGGGTGGAAACGTTAAAAGTAATGACTTTAATGTGTTCCATCATGTATGCAAAATATATTGCCATATAGAAGCTTACAACATTGTTGTTTGGATGGGAAAGTTCATTTATGAACTCTCCATTCGGTTCCAACCAGAAAGTGTATGACACTAATGGGGCGATAGCTCAAGCCAGGGAATCAAGATCTCATCAAGGTCCGAACTCAAATGAGAGACTGAACCACATGATTGAGAATCATGTATAATGGTGACGTCGTTATTCTCAAGGTTGCTTCTATGGATAACATATAGATATCCATTGTCTAGGCCTACTACTCAGCCATTTATGAAATGACTACAGAAGAGGTATCATCACTGATGACTAAGCTGATTGGCTCTAGTGCAAGTAGGAGATTGTTGGAAATGTGCCCTAAAACCAATCATATGATGATACTTTATGGACATTTCACATGTTAAACTAATCTAGTTTAATGTAAAGGGCAAAGATTATTGTTTGAGCCGTCTCATATAAATGTTATATGCTTAAATGATAAGTCCAAGGAATATGTGATTGGAAGAATGCGATCTAAAGAAGTTAGATTCATGAGACCATTCTTTCGTTGACACATCCTAAACGTTCCTGATCATAGGATTGTCAATTGGGCATTGACAGTCCGTTAAGATCAGTACGTGCTATGTCTTCTCTCAGGGAGAGTGACTAGTCTCGAGTCATTGGTGTGTGTGACATCAAGACAAGTACGTAGGTGCTCAATAGAGAATGAGTTCACTGAACACGATCAACGAAGAGTTCTCATATTCATGTCACATGAGAACTCATGGTTGGGATAATGCAAAGTAGTCCTTTGACCTGAGGCATCACAGTTGTCTTGTGGTTAGGTCCTTAATCTTTGATTATGTCAAAGTCACTCCATCAGGAGGGTGTCCACGGCATCGTCGGGGTTAAGCCACTTAGCCATGGAGGCAAGTGAATGCGCAACAAGGGATCTCTAACCTTCAAACTGTTTGAGGGAGAATACTCTATGATATGATTTAGAATCTCTGGCCAGAGTATGAATGAGATGTTGGAATGCGTTCCAAATCACATTCAAGGTAATCATATAAGCACAAGACTCACATTGGATAGTAGACATGAATAAACTATCAAACCAAACAATGTGGTCAAGAGTATTGTATTAGAGAAAGACCGTATTGCATTTGTAATCCTAAAACTGAATAGGTTCTCCACCTCTTCTGATTAGCTTGGGTAACCATGACATGCTGCTAGGCGTCAACCATGGTTTGTGGAAGCCCTAAAAGTGTATTATCACTAACGGGAGAATTGAAAGTAAGTTTCAATTCACAATCGATTTGAAAGAGTTTGAATCGCCCACTGCCTCGCTAAAAGGAACCTAATGGATCGTACACCGTGTAAGGTAGAGATTGAAGATTCAACGGAGATGAGTAAGAATAATTAAATGGTTTAATTATTTATGGCAATGATTAATTAATATGATTATTAATCAAACGAATAAGTTCGTTAAAAGACCACGGGATAATTTTGGACCTTAAGGCCCAATGGGCTTCGAACGTCAAGTCCATTGACTTAAGTTGTGTGACAACTTAATGAATAATGATTCACAAAGGCCCAAATAGCCCAATAAATCCCATGTTAAAGAAGGAGTGGTTTTGGACTTATTTACAAGTTTGCCACTGAAATGAATTAAGGAATAAGTATGACTTTATAG
The DNA here is from genome assembly GCF_041283825.1 of Pyrus communis. Lineage (NCBI taxonomy): Eukaryota > Viridiplantae > Streptophyta > Magnoliopsida > Rosales > Rosaceae > Pyrus > Pyrus communis. The sequence continues at coordinate 6,133,431 of NC_142570.1, forward strand.
CCAAAATTCATGAAGGGTAATTTTTGGGGAAAGGAAGAGAACACAAGCTCTCATTTCTCTCTAAAATTTCAGCCACCTTGGAGGGATCATCTAGCAATCAAACTCCTCCAAGGTCACTCATTTCTTCTACAATATGCCTTGGTGTGGAGACTTAGAGGTTTTCAATTTTGGGAACTTGGAGAAACCTTTTCATCCATCCAAATCCATGGATCTAAGATGCAAGGAATGAAGGCCCTCTCTTTGGGTGATTAGCCTTTGCTTATGCAAAGAGGAATCTACAAAGGTATTGATTTCTCAACTCACTTTGTTTTGAGTTGAGTCTTGGTTCACCTATCTACTAGGCTTTGAAGTTCATGGGTTAAGTTTTGTTTTTGAGTGCATATAAACATGATTCCGCCTTTTAATTGTTAATTGCATGTTGTTGATGTTGCTCAAATGAACTTGTTTTTCACAAATTTTCCTTCACGTTACACTTCAATAGTCCTAGTAATAGACAATAAAATATTAGTATTTTTTTTATTTATAAAATAAACAAAATAATTTTAATTGTAATTTTGGATAAAATTTTTAATCGTTCTCATTGAGTCACGTGTCATTATCCGAAGTATTATTAAATAATACAAAATAATTTTGGATAAGATTTTTAATCGTTCTCGTTGCGTCACTTGTTATAAAATCCGAAAAGACAATTATTGGGGATGAATTTCCGATAAGATTTTTAATCGTACTTGTTGCGCCACATGCCATTATCCGAAAATACAATTATTGGTAATGGATTTCTGATAAGATTATTAACCAATCACGACGCGTCACGTGTCATAATTTGTTTACAATCTTTGATGATAGATTTCCGTCAGATTTTTAACGAATGACGACATGCCACGTGTCATTATCTGAAAATACAATTATTGGTGATGGATTTTTTATGAGATTAGTAACCAATCACATCGTGCCACGTGTCATAATCTGTTTACAATCTTTAAGGATAGATTTCCATCAGATTTTTAACGAATGACGGCATGCCACGTGGCATTATCTACAACCTAATCATTTCCGAATCCTTCATATAATCCACCATCCATCCTTACAAATCTCACACCAAATTTCTCAAGATCTCTATCATTATTCATAGTTTCTGCTTCATTCTTCACAAAAATCTATATCATTATTCATAATTTTTGCTTCTTTCTTACAATGTCTTCTTCTTCCTCAAGGATGATGTGGGAACTCGATTAGGAAGAGGAATAATTGTTTAACCAATCAGAAGGAATGTTCAATCTCGAGGTGGCAAAAAATGAGAGGGAAGATGATGAGGAGCGTAGAAGGAGAGATGACGAAGTAAGAATGGGCAGAGCCTCACATTCCCGTCGAGTCATCCAAGGTGTGGCTCAGATCTGCAGGTCCAACCATTCCGGAAACCTTGATAGAAGCAGGCAACAACGAGATATGGAACTCTTAGACAATTATTTTGTCCCTAATAGTGCATTCCCTGATACGTACTTTAGACGTCGTTTTAGAATAGAACAACATTTGTTCAACAAAATCATGATTGCTGTTTGCAACCATGATTCTTACTTTGTGCAAAAGAATGATGCTTTTGGTGTTATGGGTCTCCTTCCTCAATAAAAAATTACTGCTGCCTTGCGGATGTTTGCATATGGAGTATTTGCAAACCAAGTGGATGAGATAACGAGGATGGGGAAATCAACCATTCTTGAGTCCCTGATGAGGTTTCGCGGAGCAATCGAATCTATCTACACCGCAGAGTACCTCTGGAAACTTACAAACATGGACTTGGAACGGCTTCTGAAGAAGGCCGAGATGCGTGGTTTTTTTTGGATGATTGGAAGCATTGATTGTATGCACTAGACGTAGAAAAATTGTCCAAGTGCATGGCAAAGCGCTTATGAGGACAGAAAATGAGCAAAAAGTATTATTTTGGAGGCGATGACATCTTTTGATACATGAATTTGGCACGCCCCTTTCGGGGTTCCAGGAGCTCAAAATGACATCAACGTCCTTACCCAATCCCCAGTGTTCAACGATGTCCTGCAAGGAAATGCACCAAAGTCACGTATGAGGTTAACGGACGTATATACGACGGGCCATACTACCTAGCTAACGGCATTTATCCAATGTGGTCAACATTTGTCAAAACAGTGCCATGTCTGCGAAGTGCAAAGGAAAAACACTTTGCAAGCTGTCAAGAAGGGTGCAGGAAGGAAGTGAAGCATTGTTTCGGTATCCTCCAAGCTCGCTTGGTGATCGTCAGGGGTGCTGCCAGGTTGTTTGATGTAGAGTCACTTCGATCCATCATGATAACGTGCATCATTCTTCACAACATGATTGTGGAAGATGAGTACGATTATGAAGCCGTTGATGAATATTAGCCAGACACGATGAACAATTCAAGAACACGTATATATTGTGCTCATGATGCCACTGATGAGCCCGTGCAACATGAGCCATTACAAAGGCACGGACGTTACAATGAAAGGTTCATTCAACGATATACTGCATTTCAAATGCCAGACATGCACAATGCCTAGAAAATTGACTTGATAGAGCACCAGTGGGAATTGAAACAAGCTGAAAATAATTAAGTTCATTTAGTGTGTTTTTTTTAATTTGGTATGTTTATGTTATTTTATTTGGTGTGTTTTATTATTTGGTATGTTTATGTAATTTTATTTGGTGTGTTTTATTATTTGGTATGTTTATGGTGTTAGGATGATCTTCTCTTGTGGTGCTGGGACCATCTTGGCTTACTCTCGCTTCTCTTACACGCCTCCTTCGCACCACGTCCGCTTTCTCTGACTTCAAAAAAAATTTAGAATTTGGAGACTTCCCTTGTAAAGGCGTGTTCATAATTTCACGATCTCGTTAAACCCGTCTTTCTTCTCTAACATGTTCCCTTTCTTGCCTAAGTAGCTCTCTTTCTCTCTCATTAGCCTGAAATTATCTCTCAATAGCTGCAGTTTTTGCGTCATCTCTAGCCTTATCAGCCTCATATTTCGTCATTTCCCTCGCCAAAGTCAATTCACCTTGGCAAGTAAGTTCTTCCATGAACTTTGCAATCATTCTTGGAAGCACTCCTTTTTCTCTTTGAAGTCTTCTTACCTTGAGGCCTAATTGGATAACGGGTTGAACCCGACGCTTGTTCAGGGAGGGGAGTTTCGGGCACTTCTTCTACATTATCTTCATGAACATGCGAGACATGATCGGGTGTAGAGTGTAGATGGGTGTTGTTCATGAAAACTTCTGGACCGACAGACATAACTCTAAATTTAGGACAATCTTTGACAATATTCCAACATTCCCACCGGTTGAATGATTTATTTTTGCTTTTGGTTTTGGCACCGTACCAAGCTTGTGCTTGAAGTTCCTACACAATGCGGGAGAAGAAATAATTATAATGAAAATAGGTAACAAATAAATAATTATAATGTACGTAGGTAACAAATAAATAATACAAACAAATAATTATAATGTAAGTAGGTAAAAAATAAATAATACAAACAAATAATTATAATGTAAATTTGGGTATAATACAAACAAATAAATAATATATTGTTACCTGATCCGAGTAATTTTCCCAACTTCGAATATTACTACAAGCTTGTGCCAAGGCGTCTCTCCACGTATTAAACGATTGGCTAACTAATTTCCAACGACTGGACATCGATTCTTTGGTTCTTTTCCCACCAATTTTCTGAAGATAATTGGTATGGATAAGACTCCACATTTCTCGCAACTACATCTCATTATCCGTAAATGAACTATGAGTAACTTCAACCCAGCTAGTACACAACGCAACATCTTCAAGAAGCGACCAATTCGTACTTGCATCAGTAGTCATTTTGTTGAAAAAAAATGGATTGAAACTTTGAGAGAAAGAAAGGAATGTGATTGAAAGTAGTTGAGAAAATATGAAATTTTGGTGTAAGGTAGATGATAATGAGAAGGTATTTATAGAAAAGTAAAAACAATTTTTTTTAAAAAAAATTCAGATTTTTTTTCAAATTTTTTACAATCTTTTTACAATTTTTTTTAAATTTTTATTCAACTAATTAATCTCTACCGTTGGATATAAAAAATTTTGAATTCCAACACTCCAGATTGTACCACGTGTCACAACGGTGACTTTTCTTAATTTTAAAACTATTTTTTCTTTTATTTATTTATTTATAAAGCATATTAATATCGACCGTTGATCTCAGATCAAACAGTGGATATTAAATAAGACTTTTTTTTTTTTTTTTTTACCATTGAGATCGAACGGTCCATATTAAAAAGTCGTTGAGATCGAACAGACCGTGGGAAGCCACGTGGCTTCCCAACGGTAACTGAAAAAGTGACTGATTTTTCTGAATTTGTGTCGGCGACGCGTCCCCATGCACGAGTGGGGTGCACGCACCTGACAGAAAAAAAATAAAAAAAGGCATGACGTCAGGCTGACGTCAGCCCTGGCGTCACATCCACTCAGGCTCTCGGGCTGGCAATTCTCCACGGGCCCGGAGCTCGGGCCTCCACCTCCACTCAGACTCCTTCACGCTAGAGCCAGTCCACAGGGCCTCAGGCCCATTTTCTCTAGCATGTCCCTCAAGCATCCACCTACGGTGGAGTTGCTCTAAAGGGCACAGACAATATAATAGTTGCTGCATTGTTGCCATTGGTCTATAGGCACATATGATGGTGCTCTTTGGCCTCAAAGGGCACAAATAATTGATTGTGTGCAATGCTCCTTTTTTTTTTTTTTTTTTTGTAGTGAATCCACCACTAGTAGTGTTAAGCCCGCACATTCCTCCTGATACCTCACAACTGTTGAATTGACCATCATCAATCTTAATCTCCAATTCAAAACCCCCATCCATCGCGCCTTGGATAGTCGTTCGATTGGACTCTAGAGCAAGAACAACTGTTGTAAAAACCCGAACATTGACCCTGTACGTACATAGGCCAATCGCAACTGGATCAAATCCGGGATTTCTTGTGACGTACGTATTAGTATCAAATCCGCGATCGCCGTGGATGGTCGTATTTGAATTAGTGATTCCACTCATGTTATTACTGCAGGATTGGGAACTAAAATTAAATCTCGGGATAGTAGTACCCGTATTTGTACTGCATATGTAGTAAAAGGTCACGTCTTCAAGCCCGGAAGCATAATCAAATAGAGAGAAGCTAATGGCTTCGCTGCAGTTAGAGTACGCTTCATTATCTGCACATAGACATAACTCAAAGTTGATTGAAATAAAGGAAGTGAGCAAAACGAAAGGAAGCAAAAACTGAAAGGTATGCATGTTTTTGGGGAAGGCTTAGAGTTAGGGATAAGCAAGGCCAAGTTAAAAGGAGAAAAAAGGGAAGCACTCCAGCAATTACCGCTAGGAAATTATAGGTCACAATCACTAAGGAACGACTCATGAATTTTTCTCTCTTTTTGTTAATTTTTGGTGCGCCAACTTTTCAATGGTAGACCATTGAATTATATGTTAGGTACACCAATTTTTTAAATTAAATTTGTAAATTATATGATGCATTATTAAAAGAAAATAAGTATGTTAATCAATACTTAAAATAATAATCTAATTGTAAAAAACGACGTTATATTGTTTACAAAATTTGGTTTAAAAAGTTGGTATCTCTAGCATTACCCTTCAAAGACGCTTGAGCACGTTAATCAACACTTAAATAATAGGCATATTTGTCGATTTGCCCCCAGAACTTGTATAAAGCTATCAATTTCCCTTCTGAACTTTAACTTTAGCCGATTACCCCCTGAACGTTTATCATTAGCCAATTTCCCCCTTAAACTTTAATTTTAGCCAACTACCCTCCAGAACTTTTATAAATAGCCAATTTCCCCTTGACGCTAGATTTTAAAAATTTTCATCCAATTTTTTATCCATTGTGATCACACAGACAACACGTGACAGCTGTATGGGGGCAAAAAGAATGAAAAAATTGGCTAGATGAAAATAGGATGAAAATTTTAAAATCTAATGATGGGGGAAAATTGGCTATTTGTAACACTTTATGGGGATAATCCGCTCAAATAAAAGTTCAAGGGGGAAATTGGCTAATTATAAAAGTTCAGGGGAATTATCGGCGCTAAAATTAAAGTTTAGCAGGAATTGGCATCTCTATACAAATCTAGGAGGCAAACCGACTAATACCTTAAGTCATAATTTAATTATCAACAACCACGTTATATGTTTCACAATATTTTGTTTTAAAAAATTAGTCTTTCTGGCAACATTATCCTTCAAAGGATTAAATGCAAATAATTAAAAGACTTTTCATGGTGGGGATAAATTGATATAGAGTTTGACTAAAGTATTTGTCAAAATTTTCTTTAAATTTGGGGTTAATCTCAATCTTGGTTTTCAACATTTCATACATCCATTAAGTTTTTCGTCAGAACCTCCGTTAACTGATGATGTGACACCCACGCGGACAGTAACTGGGCACCACGCGGATATTAAAAATTAAAAAAAATAATAATAAATTGATATCATCTTCAACCCTCTATTCATGCCGGAATGAGAGCTTAGATGCCGGCATACATTGATACTTGTGATCGGCGTGCAAGTCTCCAATCGGGGGCGGTGACGGTGCTAAAGGGTGAGAATCAAGGAGGAGAAGGCGAATTACTTGCCGTTGAGGAGTGAGGGTAACAATAGCGTGAAGTCGCCAAGGCTAGTGAGATGGCCTTCGGGTTCGGGTTCGGGTTCAGGTTCAGAGAAGAAAAAAGAGGAGGAGAAGCCCAAGTTCCCATTGATACTCACCAAGAAGGAGATCAAGGAAGATTTCATGACGATGCCTAGCCACCGCCCTCCCCCGTCGCCCAAAGAGACCGCCAAGAAATGTTCAGAAGCAATTGGAAGTAAGTCAAATTCCCAATTTCATAAATCGTGACCCTTTTTTGGGGGGGGGGGGGGGGGGGGTTGTATTCAATTGAGATTTTGATGGATTTTAATTCTTTTAATGAATTTAGGATCTTCAATTAGGATTTTAAGTGATTATCTGAAATTCAAATTGTATTCAATCAAGATTTTAAGATAGTTTATTAAAATACTTGGAAATCCGGGTTGAATTAGGATTTTTAAGAAGTTTATAACATTCCAGGTGTATTCAATTAGATTTTGATTTTAAAGAATTTTAAGAAGTTGAGGAATTAGAGGAAATTTGAGAGATTTCATAGTATATTTTAAGCACCCACAAATCTCACCTCTCCCCATGAGATTTTGAGGGAATCAAATAAAATATTTTATATGGAACCTCAACAAATCAATTAAACTCTACAAAAATCTGTCGATTTATAAATCTATGGAGTTTAAGGGAGTTTAATTGATTTGTAGAGATTCTGCAAAAAAAAAAAAAAAAAAAAATTATTCAATTTCCTCGAAATCTTAGGAGGAGAGGTGAGATTTGTGAATACTTAAAATTGCACTACGAAATCTCTCCAATTCCCTCAAATTCCTCAACTTTTTAAAATTCTTTAAAATAAATTCCTAATTGAATACACGTAGAATGTCATAAACTTCTTTGAAATCCTAATCGAATACACCCGGATTTCTAAGGATTTTAATAAACTACCTTAAAATCCTAATTGAATACACGTTGAATTTTAGAGAATTACTGAAAATCCTAATTGAATACCCCTAAATTCATTAAAAGAATTAAAATCCCTCAAATTCTCAATTGCATACACCCTCCTTAGTTTCTTCCCTCTTCGCCTCTATGTTTGTTTGTCAAATTAATTGACGACGGTTGTTCTTTGTGGATGCAAATTTCTGCCTTCTTCTTCTTGGACGAAAATGCACTTGCAAAACAATCAACACTTTAGGTCAAGGCCAAGAGCCTCACGCGCCCACGATGAATTGGGGAGGTGGGGGGGGGGGGCTTTGGCCGAAGAATCTCCGATGCCAAAGTTAGAATTTGAGAGAGATAGTGTTTAGAGAAATTTGGAGAATTTTAGAAGAGAATTGGACTTAGATTTTGGATAAAATGAGTGGCTATATATAGGGGTGTGGCCAGCCCTATTAGGAGAATTGGGACAGGCCACATTTGGTTGATTTGTGGGATTGATTGCAAGATATTATGTAAAATAATATCTTACAATTAGTTTGGCAATTAATTAGAAAATTAATCAATTGATTTTGACAATTAGGGGGATGTATTGGGAATTTAAGAGATTTTAATGGATTTATAAATCCTGGATTCTTGTGGAGTTTAACTGATTTGTAAAGATTTCATGTAAAATTTTGATTCAATTCCCTTGAAATCTCATGAGGAGATGTGAGATTTGTGGATGCTTAAAATACACTACAAAATCTCTCAAATTCCCTCTAATTCCTCAACTTTTCCAAATTCTTTAAATTCTAATTCTAATTGAATACACCTGGAATGTTATAAACTTCTTTAAAATTCTAATTGAATATACCAGGATTTATAAGGATTTTAATAAACTATTTTAAAATCTTGATTGAATACACATTGAATTTCAAAGAATCACTTAAAATCCTGATTGAATACCCTTAGATCATTAAAAGAATTAAAATACCTCAAAATCTCAATTGAATACACCTCCCTTAATCCTAATTTGAAAAGGATGATTGGGAGTTATCTTGTGGGTGAGGATTTGATGAGGAGTGATGAGAGAGTTTAAAAGAATACCATTTTGATCACCTTTGACCTCGATTGAGCCGTTATTGTCCGTTGGATGTGTATGGGGTCGCGATGTGGCTTAAGGATAATTTTGTCTTCTTTACCCAAAAGTCCACGCGTCACCTCTGTGATTTTCTTGCTTATTTTTGGCTCCACATTCTTGTTGACAGATTTGTTTCACGATACGTGGTTGACGAAGAGATGAGCATGCAAATCCATTCTGAGAATTACCAGAATAACCCTTTTGAGAAGAAGAACCGGCAAAACCATTCTGAGAAGCACCAGAATATCCAATATGTGAAGAGGAGCCTTGCATATACATTGCTGCCATAGTACTAGAGAGTATGCAAGGCTCCGTCGCCAAAATAACAGTTCTTAGAACGGCATACTCCCTTGGTAACCCTTCTAATGCAGCAATGATCATGTCATTATTTGAAATCGCTTCACTAGCAGTAATAAGTTCATCTCGAATTGACTTAAGATGAGATTAATAGTTATCAATTGTATCTGCCCCCTTTTGTAATGTCTGGAATTCAGTCTTCAACATGTTAATCCTGAACTTAGACACAGTAGCATACCTATCCTTAAGAATATACCAAGCTTCATGAGCTATTCTACATCCTAGAACCTGATCAATAGCATCATCTGGTAGTGTAGCTATTAAAAGACTAAGTAGTGTCAAATCTGTTTGTTCCCAATCCTAATAAGCAACTGTGATTTCTTTAGTAACTCCAGTATTAGTATTAATGAGTAATTTTGGAGGACACACTGAAGTCCCATCAAAATGATCAAACAACTTATATCCCCTGAGTACAGATGGAAACTGATATGCCCATTTGGAATAATTTGTATCACCAAGCTGAATTGTTAACATCCCCAAAATACTGTCAACTTTGAACTGTGAACTAGCCATCTTATAACCATTATACAGCAAATATTGATCAACAATTACTGATTGAAACAACTAATTAAACAGAATTCCTGGCAATTGGCCTTGATAAGAGCAAAGATTGTAAATTTCGTAAGAACAAGACTGAGAACAAAGAAACCTTACAACGTTGCAGCAAATTGTGAGCTCGTAAATCAAGAACTACGTAATCCCACAGGTGAATCGCAAGCTCTGGATACCATCATACCAATCTTGGAAGCTTAGCAGCAAAGAAAACATTAAGCTAAAGTATGGCAGTTAACAGTTTAGAGAGAGAGAAAGAGAGCAGGAAAGTTTTTAATTATCCTTAACCTTTCAAGGAAACAGTACATTTGCTATTTATAGGAAATACACCTTATAAATGCCTAGCTTACTTTCTAAGCCTCCTCTATACTAATGACACTTGTCTTCACATACATTTGCCACTTGGCGTTTTTTGTGTTAGTAACTTTTATATTGCTATTATCACACTCCGTTCACAGAAATTACTGTTTGGTGTAGTTGGTTTCGGTAGCGGAGTCAAACTCAAGCTAGATCTATCATGAATGAGGGAGATCAGATGAACCTCTTCTGACATTAAGAAGAAAAGTATCGCGACTAGCTAGTTAGTGTACTTTATTGAGCAGAATTAGAAGGAAACATGTTATACATATATAAAAAAAAATAGCATGCTAGACCCTAACCTTATTAAGTGGTTTTTGTGTTAAGAAAAGGTTGTTCATATATAATACATGAAAAGAGATTTCATTTCTCAAAGAAAAGTTTTCGTACAATTCAAATTCAGCTGGAATTCCTAATTACCAAAGAGCTGCTAACAAATCTAGTTGCCCTAGTTTGTTTCATCAGACTGTTGGGATGTGCTCGTGGAGTCTACTGCAGCTGTTGTAGGAGAAAACAAGAAGGGCTTGGGGGCAATTTGCAAGGATTGAAGGGGTCCCTCCAACATCTCCACCACTTTGCTCATCGATGGCCGATCAGAAGGAATGGTCTGAATGCACCACATGCTTATCAACACCATCTTTCTTGCTATTTCATTTTCCTCCTCACTGATAGCCCCAAAAACATTCTCACTGTTCTCTAGCTCTAGAATTTTATAAACGTAATGCGGAAACATTTCACTCGTATGAGACACTCCAGAATCCAAATTCTTTCTTGCTCCAACCACTTCGAGAACCAGCATTCCGTAGCTGTACACATCAGACTTGTGAGACACTCCTCCAAAACTCCGACTAAATACTTCAGGTGCGATGTATCCTGCAGTTCCTCTTGTGCCCAACATCGACACAATGCTCTCCTTCGCTTTGCATAGTTTGGCAAGACCGAAATCAGCAATTTTCGGGCAAAAGTCTTTGTCCAAAAGAATGTTTTGCGGCTTTATGTCAAAATGCAAAATTCTCGTGTTGCAACCGCGGTGCAAGTACTCTAGTCCACGTGCAACACCAACCGCTATTTCAGATAATGTCTTCCACCCTAAGCGACACTTTTCAATATCAGATCCTTGCTTACGTATGAAACTATCAAGAGATCCGTTAGGCATGAATTCGTAAATCAAAGCTCTTCTGTCTCTTTCATAACAGAATCCGAAAAGAGTGACTATGTTGACATGGGAAGTTCTACCAATGCTAGCAACTTCATTGATAAATTCTTCTCCGTTACCTTTGGACTCGCTAAGGACTTTCACTGCAACAATACGTCCATCGTCGGGTAGTTTTCCTTTGTATACAGTGCCAAATCCTCCTTTACCTATTGTATCTCTGAAGGAGATTGTCATTTTCTTCACATCTGAATAACTATACCTGTTTAGAGTAAGTGATCCATAGTTCCTTATAAAGGCCTCAACATCAAATCTTTCCCTTTTGTATTTCTTGAAGAGCTTTACGATTCTTTTCCTCGTTAAGCATATTACACAAACAATTAGCACTGTGGTCCCAGGAACACCAACCGAAAAACCTACGTTAAAAAATCGTTGAAGTTATGATTTCTTGAATTATTCGACCACAGAAAAGCATATAAATACAAAAAATCTAAAGAAACTTGTATATTATTTGTTATTCATCACATGCATGTATATGTATCGTACGTACCTATTTTCCAATCACGTGACGTTGAACTTGAACCTGCAACAGATGACGGCTAATTGATGATAAGTATTGTAACTTGCAAACGTATATCGAATGTAGATTTGAGTCATTTGACAAAATTATTAAGTTGACAAGATGTATGGAACATATTGAAGTTAATTACTAACTAAATGACAGAAAATTTTAGTCCCTTGAACTAAGATCCTAATTAGTTCTTAAGCATTCACTCATGCATTATATAAGAAAAAATAGACAAAGCAGCATCGTACATTTAGGTTTATGAGAAGGCTTAATTTAATTAACTTTCCGTGGTCAAGAGAGAGAAAAAATAGGACATTGGAAATAGAGTGAGCCCCGCAATCTAAGGTACCACTGGAGAAAAGAGTGCTAGCCAGTCAATGTAAATTTGGAATGTTAGACTTTAAACGAGTGCTAGCCAGTCAATGTAAATTTGGGCTCGTAATTTCTACAAAAATACAAACTTTATTTTAACATATATATTCGGGGTAATTGAACTAGAGAAATGCTAAAGAAACTCTCTCAAAAGTAATGAGACTCTTCATGAACTCTCCGTCACATCATGTTTTTCACACAATTCTCGTGTCATCATTATAAAAATTTGTGCGAAAAATATGAAGTGGTGAAGAGTCCATGAAGAATTGCACTTTGAGAGAGTCTCCTTAACATTTCTTATTAGACTATTCCATGCGCATCTGCCAAAAAACATAGAAGTATTATACGTGGAACTCAAACTTGACATATATCGTCATTTAGTATTATGGTCTAATGATATTCCTCTTCATTTAGAAGTGAGAGGTCTTAGGTTCGAATCTTGTGGATGACAAATTCGATACTAAATTAGGCTACCCATTGTATGGCTTAGCCGAACTTCCACTAAAGAAATATTGTCAAAGACTTGTCAATATCAAAACAAAACGCACAAAACTTCAGTTTCTTGGAATGGGTGGAGCTCTTGATAGGTAATAAAAGTTCAAATTTATACGCTTGTAATTGGGGCATATTTTTCTCACCACTCTCAAGTCATAATCGGTGATGTTCACCACCTTATTTATAATAAATTTAAATTTTAAAATTTGTGTAGTAAACATACATGAATCACAAAATTTAAACTCATCCAATGTAATTAGACCAACTCTAATGGTTGGGTTAAAACATAAAATTTAAGTTTTAAACTCTCCCAAAGCTTCTCTAATCATTGGGCTAAAAAAGGGTTTGGGTATTTTTAAGCCAAATTTAACCCAAAAAATGACCCAGGGTTAGTGGCTGGGATCCAGTTACTTGACGTTGTTGGCCACTTGCAAAAAAACCAACGACTATTTTTTTTATCGGACGGTCCACGTGGTTGGACCTTTGGTTAAAATTTATTTTTAAAAATATTATAAATACATTAAATTCAACGGTTGAGATTGAATATGAGCAAATCTAACCGTAAAAAGAATATTTAAAGCCCAAAATTAAATCCAACGGCTAAAACAATAAAAAAAATTATTTAAATCAAAATTCATCCAAAAACTCAATAAATACCTACAACTTTTGCCAAACAATTATTTATTTTTTTTATTTCTACCCATCTATGTATTTGTGTTTAAGAATGGGGTAGGTTGTGTGGTTTTCCATGTGATACGTATGTGTAAGAATGAGGTAGGTTTAGCGATTTTTAATATTTATCAGAATCTATATATTTTAAGGTTAAAATGTTTATAAAAATAAATTACAATTTTATTTTTAAAAAGGTTATTGAAAAAAAAAAAGGCTAAATTCATTCTTTCATAATTTCAGGTTAAAAGTTTAAGCCAAAACTATCTGAGAAGAAAAACTGTTTCTGGGTTAGAACCTAATTTTTTTGGCTAAAAATTTAGGTTTTAACCCTAGCCATTAAAGTCGGCCTTAGTAGGATGGTGAGCATTACTACCACTTGAGAGTGGTGTGTAAAAATGCATCCTTTTAATTATGGGCTACTCCTACTAACAGATGTATGGTGGAGATTGGTTTATAATTGAATTGTGAAGATTAGTATAGCTCATGAAAGCTATTAGAAGAGTTTGTTAGAAGGCGGTAGAGTTAGTTATTTTTTATAGGCTACTATAAATTGGAAACTCTGTCTCATTTTTTTGTAATCTTCAACTTGGAAGATATTAATGCAAGCTGTCATTTCCTTCTAAACTTTCATCTTCTTCTTCTCGTTTTCACTATAATTTAGATAGTTTCATACCTTTTTCAATGTAGTTAATAACTCCATCTAATTTTATCAACGCATGAAAATCTAATGCATGATTGGTTCCGCGTATTAATCGATTGCAGTGAGATAAGCATAACGTACCTGATGACCGAGTTGAAGTTGATTTGCAAGTGGTTGCATTTGCATTATCCCGATCATGGCAAAAGCAACTGAATCCACCACTAGTAATGTTAAGCCCGCACGTTCCTCCTGATACCTCACAACTGTTGCATTCATCATCATCAATCTTAATTTCCAATTCAAAACCCCCATCGATCGCGCCCTGGATAGTCGTTCGATTGGACTCTAGAGCAAGAACAGCTGTAGTAAAAACTGGAACACTGACCCTGTACGTACATAGGCCAGTCGCAACTGGATCAAATCCGGGATTTCTTGTGACATACGTATTAATATCAAATCCGGGATCGCCCTGGATAGTCGTATTCGAATTAGCGATGCCCCTCATGTTATTACTGCAGGATTGGGAATTAAAATTAAATCCCGGGATAGTAGTACCCGTATTTGTACTGCATACGTAGTAAAAGGTCACGTCTTCAAGCCCGGAAGCATAATCAAACAGAGAGACGTTGATGTTGGTGTAAACAAAAGTGGGAGGACAGACAGTTTTCCAATAGTCCTGCCGAGCAACTTTAATAGTCCGAGGACGACTACTCGAATTCATTTCGAGAATTCTGTAGTCGATATTCCACATGCTGAACACGGGAACGCTGTCTAGGCATTGGACCTCAAACCCAGGTTGGCCACAGTAATAGGGTCTGTTTACACCCCAAAACGGGTACACGACGTTTGACCAGATGCCCCCGCAGTTGATGGCTTCGCTGCAGTTTGAGTACGCTTCATTATCTGCACATAAATATAACTCAAAGTTGATTGAAATAAAGGAAGTGAGCAAAAGGAAAGAACGCAAAAACTGAAGCAGAAGGGCATGCATGTTTTTGGGGAAGGCTTAGAGTGAGGGATAAGCAAGACCAAGTTAAAAGGATAAAGAAAGGAAGCACTCAAGCAATTGCAGCTAAAGAAATTATAGGTCGCGATCATTAGGAACGACTCATGTATTTTTAGGGTTTTTTTCTTTCTCTTTTTGTAAATTTTTATCCAATTTTTTAATTCTAGACCTTTGAATTATATGGTAGGGAGATCAAAATTTTAAACTAAATTTGCAAAAAATATAATGTGTCACTAATAGAAAATAAGCACGTTAATCAATATTTAATTATAATTCAATTATCAATAACCAAGTCATATAATTTATAAAATTTGGTTTAAAAAGCTAGTCTCTCTAGCATTATTTTTTAAAGACACGTATGTTAATCAATACTTAAATAATAATCCAATCATTAATAACCACGTCATATGGTTTACAATATTTAGTTTTAAAAATTAGTCTTTCTGGCAGCATTACCCCTCAAAGGATTAAAGGCATATAATTAAAAGACTTCTCATGGTGTGGATAAATTAATATAGGGTTTGATTGAAGTATTTGGCAAAATTTTCTTTAAATTTACTAGTCGTCAGCGGTCTCGATAGCATTTCTCCGTTTAAATCACCAATGTCTTCTCTGCCGCTTTCAACCAATTTTTGTTCAAAAAAAAGAAAAATCATGTGCCAATCACATGACAGTCAATCATTAAAAAAGTAAACAACAAATAAAGTCCAAAAATTTAGCTCAACATCCACCACACTGTCGTCAGCGTCTCTTCATCATCTAATTATGTTCTTACCAGAATTGTTAAGACGAATTTTAGAAAAATTTATTAAATTTGAAGATTGTTTGATCGTTCAAATATATCAAATAAATAAATAATTAATTACGAAGATCATAATTGTTACCAAAATGGGTCAATTTATTAGATTATTTATTGATGACGTGATGATCTTCAATTTATTAGATTATTTATTAGATTGTTTATTGCACAAATCACCAAAGGAGTACCAAATGTGGCACCCGTCAAACCCCTTAATTGGGCAATGTTAGGAGAGATCGCAAAATGGACAAGTATTTGTGCGCGTGTTGATGAGATGAATCCCCAACTTCACCAACTACCATGATGTGACAGATCGAGAAATTTTTAGTTATGACGGGAATACAAGTGATACATTATGTGTTTTAATAGGAATGATGGAAATTTTATTTTTTAAGTTATTAACTTTTTAGCATACATATCCTACTATTTGTCTAACAACACGTGGTGTATCATTCTGTGTACCAATCACATTGAAAAATCTCTCGTTACATACCTTCGAACAATTAAGGGGATTGGGTGGAGAACGGAACGAAAACCCTTATTCCAGAATGTCAAGCCACAAATTAAGTGCCTCGACTCGAAAAGGTCTACGTATACCAACGCTTGACGTCATTTGGTTTTTTGGATTTGATTAAAATCGATAATCCAATATAGATACAGCCATTTCCAATTCAATCCATCTGAAACGAATAAGTCAGGCCCATAAGACAAACACCTGCAAAGTGCCCAAGATCTCTTGCAGCCCAAAACCCCGTATCAAATACGGTATTTGGCATCAGAAAATCCATGTTTTGACAGAGAGACGAATCATGCTAACTGACTTTGTCGGTTTGTCCTCAAAACAGCCACCTACCTCATAATGCGATGCTACAATGCGTCACATAACCACATGTGTATGTGTATGATTGAATTTGTAGACATAGTTGAAAGACTTGGAATTAGATTTCATCCGGATTTACTTTATTGAGATTTTATATTTTAACCATTCATTATATATCGTGTAATAAAAAATTATTTGATTATTTTTATTTAAATTTAAATATATCTTACGAAAACTGATCATAGATTACATGATGAATGGTTAGTACGTGGAAATCCTTAGATCCCACAAAGTGGTTCTGGAGAAAATCTATTTCCGCAAGACTTGACCACTTATCTCCCTCTCCTCCTCCAGCAGTTGCCGGAATCTGACACCTCATGCCTTAAACCAATTGGGAGGAGACAGACAGAGAGAGAGCTTCTTCGGATTTTTTTACTATTCAGTCTTACAGAGGATGACGCTGATTGAGGAAAAGTCAACTCCAGCCCACCAATAAACAACCAACCTTTCTTTGACTTTTGTTTCTTACTTTTCCAATTATTTCGTTTCCTTTGACGCAAGCCCCCCACGCCCACCCCCGGAGAGCACATGATGGATGCGGAGTCGCGTCACCGCCATCGGCCCTCCCCTGACGGCGGCGCTGCTGCCGGTGGGCCGGAGCTGGTCAGGACATACAAGACCTGGAAAGGCAGCAACGTAAGCTAAATCTCTCACTTGGGTTTTGTTTTTCATATGTGAAGTTTTGTTTGCTTTTCTTGATTTTGCTCATTTTTGGGGAATCTTGGAGTTACCCAGTTGCTGAAATTGCATGGGGTTTCTTTTTCTTTTTTTTGAGTGTTTGATTGAAAGATGATTGCTTTTTTATTAGGAAGATGTTGAAAGATGCAAAATTGTGTTGATTGATTTGGGTTGTGACTGCTTTTCAGAAGTGGTAATTTGTTTGGTGATTGACCGGACCCAAATTAGCTTTAATTATTGCTTGGAAAACTGGGGATTATGTCCAATTTTTACTTTTTATATTTTGGCAAGACGACAATATCAACTACTCTACTTTATTGGAGGAGATTCAAACTTGAATGCAAGGAGGCGGGCACACTATCTTGTTCGTCTTTGAGTTTACGGTTTAGGTCACTGCTTTGGCATTCCCAGCATACCCTTTAACCATACAATCCTCAGAGACGGAAACTTATGCTTATTGATCATGTCGTAGCATAAGGGGAGGATATCCTTTCCTGTGGATTCTACCCCCTTTTAAATATATGACGATTTGACGATTCGGCATTTGAGCTTTTCTTTTGGTTTGTCCTTCCTTGTAAGTGGCATCATATGCATCCTTTGTTATGCGTTTATGTTTACTCAAAGACATTGTTGGCTGTTTATTCTGCAGATATTTTTACTTGGTGGAAGGCTTATATTTGGACCCGATGTCAGATCTCTTCCGTTAACAGTATTCCTACTTACAGTGCCTGTTGCAGTTTTCTGCGTCTTCGTTGGAAGGAAACTCATTGATCACTTTGGAATTTCAGTAATTGTTGCCGCTTCTCTATGGACGCTACTTGTCAGTCCTTTTCCTATTTGAATTCTGTTGTAGTGGTTAATAAGATTGTATGTATACACATTTGCTCAACGCACAAGCTTGGAATTTACTAATGCATAGCTTATTAGTATAACTGAATGTCATGATTTTTGTGATAGTAGTTTTCTACTTATTCGATACTCTCTTTTCATGAATGCCTGAACTATGTACTGCCAACGAGAATTATGATGGTCAAATTTCTGAAGTTTGGTGCAACAAGTTGTGTTCTGACGAATGGAAGCGCGTGTATTTGTTTTCTCAGGTTTTGGTTTTTCTTATGCTAACCTCAGGAAGAGATCCTGGTATAGTACCTCGTAATCTTTGCCCTCCAGAGCCAGAGGATTATGATGCGAGTATGGAGAGTGGGTCAAGCGAATCACAACAGCCACATTTTCCACGCACGAGGGAAGTAGTTATCAATGGTATTACTGTGAAGATCAAATACTGTGACACCTGCATGCTTTACAGACCTCCTCGTTGTTCTCACTGTTCCATATGCAATAACTGCGTGCAGCGATTCGACCATCACTGCCCTTGGGTTGGCCAATGTATTGGATTGGTAAGGGACATTCTTTCAGGACCTAAATCTTGGTACTTTTCTATTAATATTTTCACTTCTGCGGAGGTGCTTAGTTTGATTGGATGACTAATTTATAATTGATTAGAAGAATCGCAAAAACTCAAAACAATTGCTCAAATTTATGTAAACCTGCCTTTGATTTCTGTGTGCAGCGGAACTACAGGTTCTTCTTCATGTTCGTGTCCTCTGCAACTCTTCTTTGCTTATATGTACAGGGGTTTTGCTGGGTCTACGTTGTGAGGATCATGCACGGCGAGGATATATCAATTTGGAAAGCGCTAGTAAAGACTCCTGCCTCCATTGCGCTCATTATTTACAGTTTCATTGCCTTTTGGTTTGTCGGCGGTCTTACTGTGTTCCACTCATACCTCATCAGTATGAACCAGGTTAGAAACTCATTCATTAAACAATTTTGCTGTGCTGTGTGTGGTGATACTTATTCATGTAGATCCATCTATACTTTTGAATTCATGTTTTTTGTTTTTTGTTTTTTTTTGTTTTTTTTTTTCTTTTTGTCTGTCTTGTAAAGTTGAGTTCTATTTTGTTGTGCATTGGCAGTCTACTTATGAAAACTTTAGATACCGGTATGATGGACGAGAGAACCCATTCAACAAAGGCACAATTAAGAACTTCATGGAGGTATTCTGCACTAGTATTTCTCCATCCAAGAACAATTTCAGGGCAAAAGTTCCAAAAGATCCTGTTCTTCCTGCACCAGTCAGCGCCAACTTTGTTAGTCCTGTCATGGGGAGAGCCATGAGTGACATAGAGATGGGGAGGAAGCCATTCTGGAACGACGCTTCAGGAGAGGTGGGCGATTATGAAGGGCAATTTAGCAACGATGGAGTAAACAAGGACCCCCGAGTGAGTGAGGCTGACAGGTCCCAAGATTTAAGCAGGAGTCTCCGAACAGAGAGCACAGAGAGACACGTTGCCTCGCATCCAAGACGTTCTAGTTGGGGAAGGAGGAGTGGAAGTATAGATATAGCACCTGAAGTTCTGGCTTTTGCTGCTGGAGTTGGGGATTCAAAACGGGTCACTGATGGAAATGGTATCAACGGCAAGTCGACACCAGAAATTAGACAATCTCGTACAAGTTTGTAGATACCAGGAAGACGATTATACTAAAGAAAACAATATAAAGAAAGGCTGCGCGAGCTTTTGAAAATGTTAAGCTGTGTTATATTGTCTGTATGTAAGTTGAAGTTTGAAAGAACAGCTCTCTCAAGCGGTTAATTCTTTCCAATGTGCGCAACGCCATCACGAGTGTTATCTTTTTTTATCTTTTGACCACATCTGTAATTTAACCACCTCAGTTTTCATGGTATAAATGTGGAAGCAATTTTTCGTGTATGTTCGAAATTTGTTTCATCTTTCTGTGTTACCTGTTGTCTGGACAAGGTTTTCTAGCACTATGAAATGTACTTCAGTCATCAGAATAAGAAATCTGTTTCCAGATCAACAGAACTTTTTTACTTGACTGATTTGCAGAAGCAAAAACATACACTGCATGTTCAAATCAGGATCTTATATCATCAGTAAACTTTGATCCGAACCCTAGTTCTTCTTCTAACGACTCAATCACAGCACGTTCGAGCTCTTGATGATGTCAAGCCATTGCTTCATATTGTTGATGCGAAAAATTAATTTGCTTATGAAACGTGAAAAGAATGTCCAGCTTCTTGCGTCCCACGGCAGCCTGCCCTTGATGACGCTACATAATTTCATCAATCATGTTAATTACGCTCCCTAACGGTTTTAATCTTACTTTGTCGCTGCTGTTTTTGCAGCGCAACCTATTCCAATCGAACGGGAAACATATCTTCTCAGATACCGTATGATCAATTGTCATTGAGGATACAATTTCCCACAATGAATGTGGTGATGAGAATTGTATTTGTACACCATTAGACCTGTAAAATTCACCACGGACTTATTCATTGTCCCTGTATCAAGGGTTCAAGTATGCCGAATCTTTAAATCCGATCGGAAAAGTTTGTGAGAGAAGGGAATGATAGAAAGAGTAGAAAAGTTTGTGTGAATTCTAAGATATTGGCTTTTTACGCAAAGAGTGATTTGTTTTACTTTTTAAGGAAGCAATGCAATTTTGATTTTGCTTTTTAGAATTATAACGTATAAAACTTGAAGGTTTTTGAATTTTAAATACAAGAAAGAAAAATCTGAAAGGACTGAAAGGCACTCTCAAAAGTCAAAACTCCAAAAGTGCTTTTAGAGACATTTGGCAGGAAAAATACATCCATGCTCCAAGTTTTTCTACTTTCTAGATTATAAGGCACTTGCAGTTGCAGTGCTTTCAAAGAGAAGCAAGCGCCTATCAAGTGGTTCCTCGGGGGTGCTTCCAAATGCATTTTCGAAAAGCACTTGGATCTGTCTTAAAAAGCTTGTTGTGCCTCAAAAGAATAAGCGATTTTGCAGAAAGCACTTATGTTGTGAGCATAAATGCTTTTCTACAAAAGCATTTCAGACGGGCCACTACTTTGCTTGTAGATATACCCGTGATTCTGAGTCATATTTCACACATTGTGTTTTGCTCGCTAAAAATTTTCAAACTCTCGTAGCATCAAATTTACAGCCCTGCTGCCGGCGCAACATGTAATGCATTCATCACGGTGATCACAAAAGAGGTATCGAATACAATAGTTTCAAGAAATGGGGAAGAATCCGTTTCCAACATTACAGAACATTTTCAACTGAATTTAACTGATTTGAGAAGCAAAAAATGGACCAAGTCAGGGAATTGAGAAAGCACGGAAAACTTCCAAGCCTTCATTGCATGCTCTGAAAACGCTTCATAATAATCATACTCATATCAAGATATCGGCGGGCGCAGTTTGCCAGGCAAGCGGACTCGCTGGAACTGAACTTGCTCCCGGGGGTACCAGTGATGCACTTGTCCCAACATACATTCGTAAGCTTTCCCACCATCTCATTCACCATTGCTCTTTCCTTCTCTTGCTGCACAGCAAGCACAGCGTTGTTTAAGAAAAATCAACCATCAATGGCATAAGTATATTGACGGAAAAGTAACAAACTAGCACCAGAAACAGGTATACCGCAGCAATAATCACATAGCAATTGGTTGCGCAAGAATTTGAAAAACATTATTTTGTTTTGACAAAGCTACAGAGGATATCGCCAGAACATTAGTCAACACACATCCAATCAAGATAAAACATTTGAACTTAGTTTCAAGGCTATAGAGGCGACATCTCAATTCGTCAATTCATCAATATCTTCATAAAATTCTTCTATGCTTATGTTTTTTCCTCCGATAAGAAGTACGAAAAGATCAATTCGAATTCAGGTGTAACCGGCTATCACACAATGTTAAGCATCAAAATGGAAATCCGGGGCGAAATTTGGAAGCAATTTGTAGGCATTCGACAATGTCGCTCAAGACGGTCACCCTAAAGAATTGAAGCATTGAACTATACACTGAAAGATAAAGATTTCCATCCTGACACTATTTCAAAAACCAAATAGTACGATAACGAAAAATATACTCCAAAACTGCCAATTACTCATGCATAAGGCTCGATTAATATCTTAAGACTATTTTAATTTTTGTTTAGCGACCCCAAGCCAACAAGGCTCCACCTTTGCGAAGGTCGGGGGAGGAACGTCTACAAAAGAGCAACATTTCCACTGCGCCAAGGCTCACCCTCATCTTAAGACTATTAATTATTAGGGAGAAAATGTTTGCTCGAGACTTGCATACAAATTCATAAAAGCAAAAGAGTTGACGGATAATCCATAGGCCTAAAATTACAGCTTTCAAATGGGTAATCAAGCATGTATAGATCTATGTGAAATTATATATGCATTCCAAAACATATACATACAAAAACAAATCCAAAACCCTAAATCCCCAAATATATTCAGAGTTGTAATCCGCTCAAATCAAAAGCAACTGGCCTTCTTTTCTTCCTCGTGAATTTTATCGGGAACCAAAGAGGGAGAAGGATAATAGAACTTACGTTAATGAAGTTAAGCAGTTCAGGGTTGTTCATTGCTGAAGGATCCATGGCAGTTTGTGCTCGCTATTCCGCCAAAACCCTTCTAAATTCTTGAGCTTTGCGGACAATCTCACCGTCTCACACGCTCTGAAAAACCCTAGAAACATTCGGGGGAGACCAGCAACAAATAAGGGACAAAACTTGTTGGGCCAGATTTTGCATGAAAGCTGGTTCGGCTGTCTATAAGCTTTTACTAGGGTACTGCAAGTTTTTTTTTTTTTTTTTTTTTCAGGCCCAAAGAAGGGGATGTGGGCTGAGATTAAGATTACTAATTTTTTGTCGAAACACATGGCAACGTAGGATTGATCATAAAATATGAAACATGTTTGTCGAAGAGCAATACTTAGCTCCTTATATTTAATAAGTCATTTCTTATGTCACTTAGTACTACAGTTTAGTGGTATTCCTCTTCACTTGTAAGTTAGGGATCTTAGGTTCGAATCTCGCTAAAGGCGAATTTGAACCTTGTTATTCCTAGTCTATTATGATACTAATCTCACCATGTCCCTCTTAGTGTAGATAATAATGTTTCTTCAAAAAAGAAAAGTAATCTCGTATTGACTAAAAATTATAGACCGACAATTCTAATGAAGTGACTTATTAAAAGTACAAAAATAAAAGTTTATGCACATATATCAAACTATGATTTGTTTGCAAAGAAGAAAAACTCTGTATGTGTAATGAACCTAGTACTCTTTTTCTTTGTAATACAAAATTATCATAAGATAATTTCAATCATGCAACTATGAACCTAGTACTCTTTTTCTTTGTAATACAAAATTATCATAAGATAATTTCAATCATGCAACTATGACGCCAAATATCAAACCCAAACGGGCGAAAGAATCAATGAGTCCAAGAGGCAAACTACACCCACATTAATAAAATTAAGCATGATCTCAAGCTAAGCCTACAAAACCTTTATCAACCAAAATCCTAAAACTATCCATAAGCCTAAATGAGCAATATCGTCCCTCCTCAAGCATCCTTGTCA
The DNA here is from genome assembly GCF_041283825.1 of Pyrus communis. Lineage (NCBI taxonomy): Eukaryota > Viridiplantae > Streptophyta > Magnoliopsida > Rosales > Rosaceae > Pyrus > Pyrus communis. Next base: position 6,157,122 of record NC_142570.1, read on the forward strand.
TCAAATGTAGCGCATGTAGCCGTGGAAATTTTTTGAACGTTGAGCAGAGCTCGGTCTCCAGCAATCGAACTACACATAATCGTAAAACCAAAAGAGCAATCATAAGTCAACAATGCTCTCTGCTTTGTGAGATACGAAAGGGAGAACGTCTATCGTACACATCATTATTCTTACTTTGCAAATAACTTGTTTCCACAATTCAAATTTGTGACGTTTTGGTCATAAAGGAATAACATTTCCGTTATACCAAGACTTGCCTTCACATAATCATAAAACCAAAAAATAAATAAATACACAAAATCGCATATAAAGACCAGTTCCAACCGAAACAATGGCCACAAACAATTGAGCAAATTGCAGTATAACAAGATTAATTAGTTAAAACTGATTAATGGATTATGCAAAAGTATATGAAAGGCATTTAACTAAAGCTATATGCAATGGTTTGACATTCACATGGTAATTTAAGTAGAAATTTAGGCAAAGTAGCAAATTCTGAAAGACTTTCTTATGCATTAAGTATTTGTACTCCTTTTTCTTTAATGTTAAACTTTTTTATACTAAACAGTTGCAAGATATACCTTATAAAATTAATACAAATCATAAATAAACTTGTTTTTTCACCATTATAACTTTGGTCCAATAATCACATCTCCTTAAAAATACATGACTCAAATGAATTAAATTAACCAATTATTGCTTAAGATTAAGGCTAGCAATTTCTTGAATGACATGTTAACCCGACATGAAATGACACGAAAACAATAAGTTTCAAGTTAACATGTTAACGAGTTGGGTCGTTATTAGGTAACCTGTTAAGAATTCGTTTACAAAACGGGTCATTATCAGATCATCCTATAAGATATCGTTTGCCAGATCTAGACATTAAACATGACAATTTCTTGCATGACCTGTCGGTCCTGTCCGTTAACCTGACACAAAACAACTTGACCCGTTAACGAATCAGGTCTTTATTGGGTCACCAATTAAGAACCCATTAAGATAACGAGTTTGACATGACAGAACCCATTAAGGTAATAAACATGATAAAAAAGCGACACGAACACGACAAATATGACCCGTTTCCCAGGTCTTCTTTAGATTCAAAGAAAAGAGAGCAGCAAAAATTGAGGCCCATGGGTGAAGCCATAAGACATTACCATTAAAGATAACACAACAAAATAAGCATGTTTACTTTTCGGTGCTGCGCTTTTAGGATAAGCACTTGGCTAGAGACATTGTTTTAACGAAATAGGGTGCTTTTTCAGGAATCAGAAGATCTTTAAATCAACTTTGCACGCATCGAAAGAGAGGACATCTTCACGATGAAGAAAAGCACCAATCTAAGTTTGACTAGCTCTCTAAGGTTTTTCAGCTGGATAGCTTTCCATAAAAGCAGGTTCTTTTTCTGGCTCCTTTCATTCAAACAATTGTTCAAAGAAAAAATAGAACAAAAATCTTTGATCTTTTGTGCGGCTATGAAGCTTTATGTGTCAGCCATCCATATTTCAAAAGAAAGTAAGTAGCTGTAAACCATTGAAGGATTTGGCAAGAATTGTTATGCACAGAGAGAAGAAAGAAGATTGAGAGGGTTTAGAGAGAGAAGGTATCTTTGGAAATGTATTAATCTTTTTTGTTAGGTACAACTGTTTATTACAAGCTATATATAATAGCTAGGCCTGGCAATTTCTGACACGACCCGATAACTCGACACGACACGAAATTAACAGGTGTTTAGGTCGACACGATAACGAATCGGGTCGTTATCGGGTAACCCGATAAGCACCTGTTAAGATAACGGGTTGGTTCGGGTATACACGTGGTTAACACGATACACGATAAGCAGAATATTATTTTTATAATTTTATAACCCTAAAAAAATATTGTAATAATTATACACATTAATTTTACAATTTTATACCCCTAAAAATTATAATAAATAAATATATATATATATATATATTAAATTAACTATAAATTTTATAATAATTATATATACTATAATAATTATACCCCCAAAATATTAAGTCTATCTATAATAATTATATATATATATATATATATTAAATTTTATAAAAACTATAATAATTATTAATTAATAATTTAATATGCATGATGCATTGCATGATTTTGCATCCATTGAAATTTGATGTGATTTCTTTCCATTCAAATTTCAATAATCAATTTCTTGCCGTTGCCAACTTGCCGTCCTTTTTGAAAAGAAAAAAATGGAGGGAAAATGAAAATGTTAAGAAAAGTTGAAAATAAAACAAAAAAGTGAGGGAATTAGGAAAAGATATTGGAGGGAAAAGTGAAAATGATAAGAAAAAGTTGAAAAGGAAACAAAAAAGAGAGGGAAAAATGAAAATTAATAGAAGTGATGAGATTTTTTTTTTTTTTAAAGTTATTAATTTTTTATCACACACATGACTGTCATGACATATCTCACTATTTTTATAATGACACACGTGACACGTGATGTATGTACTATTCCGTGAACCAGTCAATTATAATTTATACATACAAAATAAATAGATTTAAATCTACTTAATATATATATATATATATATATATATAATTATACACTCACACACACGGAACTTGATTGATGGCATACGAATTCTCCAAAACTAATTTCAACAATCCCAACCGTCAAACTTGTTTGTATATGCTTTGAGATCACATCAACAAAAAATCATAAAAAATAAACATTCAGAGATCAAGTAACGGGACAAAGCTTTCCAACGGTTATAAACGAAAAATCACGATTTAACGGTTATTTTAACTCCGATTTTGATGATTTTTTATAACTACACTCCTTGACCCTATATGAATACAATGAATGAATTCGATCTTCAATTTAAAATATTTACACAAGTGGATACCACAAAATCTTATGTTATACTTAATGAAAGTATAAATAAACTCTAAGTGTAAGTCAATCTATCGTTTTACGAATTCTCCAAAACTAATTTCAACGATCCAAACCGTCAAAATTGTTTGTATATGCTTGGAGATCACATCACCAAAAAATCACAAAAAATAAACATTCAGAGATCAAGTAACGGGACAAAACTTTTCAACGGTTATAAACGAAAAATCACGATTTAACGGTTATTTTAACTCTGATTTTGATGATTTTTTATAACTACACTCCTTGACCCTATATGAATACAATGAATGAATTCGATCTTCAATTTAAAATATTTACACAAGTGGATACCACAAAATCTTATGTTATACTTAATGAAAGTATAAATAAACTCTAAGTGTTAGTCAATCTATCGTTTTACGAATTCTCCAAAACTAATTTCAACGATCCAAACCGTCAAAATTGTTTGTATATGCTTGGATTTTCGAGTGTAGATATAGTACTTGAACGAGAAATGTTTTAATGTTTTGAAGTAATATTTATGTGGCAATGTGTGGTATGTGCAAATTTTAAAAAAATATATTTTTTTCTTAACGGGTCATAACGGGTCGGGTCACTTTACCTGTTGGGTAAAGTGACACGACCTGTTAAGGACCCGTTAAGATAACAAGTGTTACACGAAAACGACACGAACACGATAGACACGACCCGTTTGCCAGGCCTAATAATAGCTATAGTAGCTTGCACTCTAAGCTACAATCACAACAAACTTAACTGACTTCTTAATCTCTTGACACATGTCAATTCCATAGCCATAGAATCTTAATACTCCTAACATCCTCCCTTAAGCTCAATAGCAAAGAAATTGACCTTGAGATTGGCACAACGTGTCTGAAATAGTGGTGCAAAGATCCTTTTGTAAGTATATCAGCAAACTGTTCATTCGAAGACACGAAATGCACCTGCAGTTGCTGTTTTGCTACCATCTCTAAAACAAAATGCACATCATTCTCATTGTGCTTAGTGTGTTGATGTTGAATTGGATTGCAACTAAGGGCTATTGCAGATAAGTTATCACAAAAGAGGAGTGGTTTATCAGAAAATGGAACAGGCAGAAAAACCAACAGTTGTTTGATCCAATCGATTTTAGCTGTTGTGGTTAACAAAGCTCGATATTCAGCTTCAGTTTATGATTAAGAAACAATGTTTTGTTTCTTAGATGACCATGAAATGAGATTAGACCCCAGAAACACAACCATTCCAGTGGTTGATCTTCTATCATTAGGGTCTCTTGCCCAATCTGCATCACTATATGCTATTACATCCAGTGAACCTTTGACATAATGAATACCACAACCTTGAGTAGCTTTTAAGTATCTGAGAATTCTTTTAACAGCCATGAAATGCGACTCCATAGGGTTTTGCATAAATTGACATACTTGATGCACTACAAAAGCAATGTCAGGCCTAGTGAATGTTAAGTATTGGAGGGCACCAACCAAACTTCTATATAGGGCAGGGATATTATAAGGCTTTCCATCATCTTTGAGCAATCTATTGTAAGGCAAACATGGAGTAGCACATGGTTTAGACAACATTTCAAACTTGGTTAACAAATCTATGACATACTTGTCTTGAGATAGGAATAAACCATTCTTCTTCTGCATAATTTGGATCCCCAAAAAGTAATGAAGTGATCCCAAGTCTTTGATATCAAATTCTTGAGTAAGAGATTGAATAACCTTAGTGATTGCTTGTGTTGCACTTCCTATTATAATGATGTCATCAATATATAATAGCAAGATCACCACAGAACTACCAACAGTTTTCACAAACAATGATGAATTTGCATATGTACCCCAAAGATGGTAGAAAACTAGTGAATCTCTCATTCCATGCCCTTGGTGCCTGTTTCAATCCATATAAGGATTTATGTAATTTGAAAACATAGTCTCCATGTTTGGTATCAACAAATCCAGGTGGTTGTGCCATGTACACCTCTTATTGCAAGATGCCATGTAGAAAGGCATTTTTCACATCCAATTGTCTCAATGTCCAGCCAAAGTGTGCAGATAAGGTTAAAACTAATCTCACTGTTGTAGGTTTAACAACTGGGCTAAAAGTCTGTCCATAGTCAATACTTTCTTCTTGATTAAACCATTTACCACCAATCTTGCTTTATATCTCCCAATTGAACCATCAACATTCTTCTTGATCTTAAAGACCCATTTGCAACCTATTAAGTTCTTGTGATGTGGTAGAGGAACCAATGACCATGCACCTTGGTTGTGTAAAGCTGAAATCTCATCTTTCATAGCCTCATACCATATTGGGGATTTTAATGCAGACTTATATGTTGCAGGTTCAACTTGACTTAAATTAACTCCTCCATTTTCATGGACAACAGCAAGTAGAGCAATTTTCTTTGAGATGCCATTCTTTGACCTTGTATGCATAGGGTGAAGATTGATTGGAGGAATAGATAGAACTACTTGCAAGTGTTTACGTTGGAATTCAAGTACCACAGAGAGTGTAAGAGACAAGGGCTATGTTGTTGGTGCAGTAATGGATTGACTGCGACTTGAATCTTCTGAATTTGAACTTGAAACTGTAACTGGAAATGTAGTGGAGTCTTCTGAAGCTTGATTGATAACAGTATTTGGCATGGAACTAGGTATAGAAGCTGAACCTAATTGTGTGGGACCTAGTGAGGAACCCAATGTGAAGTGATTTTGTGGTTTTGGCAAAACAAGGACATTATTGTGATCTGGTATTGGAATTGGTGTTTGTATGAGTGATGGTAGTGGTGTAGTAGTGACAAAGTGATGTTTGGGAACCAAAGATTGGTAAGGAAACTCTATCTCATCAAATATCACATGTCTAGAGATATGAATTTTCTTTCTAGATACATCATAGCAAAGATACCCTTTATACTTGGATGCATACCCCAAAAAGACACACTTTGTTGTTCTGGGTTCTAATTTGGTCTTGTTGTATGGTCTTAACCAAGGGTAATAAGAACAGCCAAATACTATCAAATGTTGGATCTCAGGTATCGAATTATGCAACAATTCAAATGGTGATTTATTGTCTAATGTAGGGGATGACATTCTGTTGATTAAGTATACTGAGGTTTGACAAGCAAAAGACCAAAACTAAGATAGTAATGAAGCAGATTGTAACAAAGTCATGGATGTTTCAATAATATGTCTTTGTTTTCTCTTCGCTATCCTATTCTGTTCTAGTGTATGAGGACATGACATTTGATGGCTCACTCTTTTATCAGAAAGTAACTTTTGAAATGCTTTACTTATATATTCACCACCACCTTCACTTTGGAGAGTTTTTCTGGATGTATGAAACTGGTTTAAAATGAAATTGTAAAAGGAAGCAAATGTTGTAGAAACATCACTTTTATTGCATATGGAGAAAATCCAACAATAATTGGTACAATGATCAATGAAAGTCATATAGTATTTGAATCTTTCTAAAGACACACAAGGATCAGGGCCCCACACATCATGTAACGCCCCGCCAATTTATTTCTGAAATTTCATTTAGTGGTAGACCAAAAATGTCATTGTTAACCTTTATGTTAATAACCACTCTAACATTTCTTTCTTTAATGATTTTCCACTAAAATTTAATCTCATTTATTTTATGGTTGCATCTAACTTCTCGTTAGATTGCCTACATACCTTTGGAGGGATCAAGTCAATCGTAGTTCACAATTCATTGTTTTATCCATTTTCGAAAATATTCTAGCAATAGAAATACTCAACATTAGCTTTCACTATTGAATCACAACACATGGGTACCAATTACGAATTAAAAAAATAAGGAAAATTAATGAAAAGGGCTTGGAAACTTTGAGTTTTAACGATAAGGACAAAATAAAGGGTAAAATGAATAGTACCAGGTTTGATTTTTTAGTGTAAAAATGTGGTTTTTCGTTAAAGTGAACAGTACCATGGGCTTTTCGTTAAAACTCCCTAAAAAAATATCAAAATTTGCATGAAAAAGCAACGCCGGCCCACTAGCCATGCACTGTCGCGGGTGGCGGTTTCCGACGAACGGAAACCCAATTTTCCAACTAACTCTAAAAATTACCAAATTTTACAGGAAAATATAGTTCAATGAGAGCAACAACTTTCATACCTGGGCCGAAAGCCAATTCGGCCAGGAAACACCTCAAATCACCCTTGGTCCGCCGGAAACCCCGAAAGTGGGTGAACCTCGATCCGTCGAATTCGAAGCTCCGCCACCCCCAAACTTGTTTGGGGTTTGTTCCTGGGCTTAAGAGACATCTGAGGCCGGTGGTGGTTGGCTGAGTTTGCTTCAGGAATGGCAGATCACCGCCATGAGACTCGTCGCACCCACCGGTGCTATTTTTCGCGAAATGAAACCAAATCTCATCTGGTTTGGGGTGGAAATGGTAGAGGGAGGGTCGTGGGGTCGAGTACAGGTGGTGGTGTCGGTCAATTCGCCAGAAAAATCAACGATTTCTTGTCGAAAATTCACCAGAGACCGGGTCGGATCACCCAGAAACTGAGTCAAAGGATCCAGTGCACTTCATTTCTCTCCTTTCCCCTCCTTGTTCTCTCTTCTCATTCATCCATTCCTCACCTCCCCCCTCTCATTGGTCCGGTTCCTCCATTTTCTCTCCTTTCTTTTCCATCTCCCCCGTCCATTTCTCTCATTTCCTTCAATCTTGGCCACACACGTGGCTCCCCAGATTTTGCTCCAAAAATTTGAAGCCTTCTAGAATGAAGGAAAATTACCAAAATGTCATTAAGTTTAAACGTTAATAACTCCTTTGCTATAGCTTCGTTTCACAAACAGTTTTCGCCTACGCGCTGCTACGATCGACCTCTATCCACATTTAACAAGAAATAATATAATATGTATGAGTATAAAATATGTCCTCATATAATTAAGTAAAACCAACTAGAGCCATTTTCATCTTTTTCACTTATCGATACATTTTACAACGTAAATTATAATAATTTCTGGTAATTAAATTTTAAAAATTTTCAATTAAATTTTTCTAACCATAAATCGATTTATTTTCTATTTTCTCTACATATTTATAATTATGAATATCAAACTCATATACCTAAATTTTTCAGGGTATTACACTAACTATGTACAATATCAAAAGGTTTTCCACACTTTGCAACTAAAGGAGAAAATGGCAGTTTACTAAATTTACCCTCTAAACATGTTTGACACAATGAAGGTATACTATCAGTAACACAGAAGACATTCGAAGTTCTTAAAACTTGAGAGACTATGGAATTAGAAGGATGACCTAGTCTCTTATGCCAAATACTGATTGTAACTTGTTTTCCAAGAAAAGTTGCAAGTTGCCCTTTATTGATGACTGCATGAGAACTTGGTGAGATGATGGGGTACAATCCATTGTTACACAGCCCATTGTAGAGTATCTTCCTTGTGGCTATGTCTTGAATCCAAAATGATAATGCATCGAAAATCAACCAACAATTATTATCCAAATAGATCATAGCACAGAAAATAGGTTTTGAGACAGTTTCGGGGCGTAAAAAATAGAATTAAGCTTAATAGGCTTCATTTAAGTTGTGAGGAGAGTTGAACCAATGTGAGAGATAGCTAAACCTTCACCATTAGCTGTCTGGATTGTCTCATTTGATGGATATGGGGTTGCCAATGAGAGATTACTCAATTCTGAAGTCATGTGATTATTGGCACCTAAATCAGTAAGTCAGATCTGTTGCTGTGATGGTGCAGATGGCACTGAGAATTGATAGTAATGACCATTAGGTGTGGCAGCATGCATGGCATTCATGGGAGAAGTAAAAGTATTCTGAAAACATGTTTCTGCACTGTGATAGAGATTCCCACATATTTGACAACCTAAAGAAACAACTGTATTTCTATACCTGCAAGTATCAACAAGATGGTTGTTCTTGCCACAAATTTGACATCCCTATGATGAATTTGTATTCCTGAATCGACAAGTAGAGGCCAGATGATTGTTTTTCCCACAAATTTGGCAAGTTTAAGCCTGAAAGCCATAGTTTTATGATATTGGTAGTGATGTACCAAGAATTCCAGGAGCAGAACTTGAATTAAATTCTTGTCGTTGCCAAACTTCGAATTGAAGTTGGAATTAAACTGATTTCTGCCTTTGTTGTTGTTGTTGAAAGCCTTGTATGCATTAGAGCTGGGACTGACATGGTTGCCACCAGAGTTGGAAAAAGATTGATTCTTGGAAGTAAAACCATTGTTTTGTGCCATGAGTGCAGATAACACAGGTGATGTAGATACATTTTCAAGCAAAGTTTCTTCAGCAAGTAGTTGAGATCGAAGATCTTTCAACGATATCACAGTTTCATGACCCCTAATCACAGATCTTATTGTATTGAATTCAACAGGTAAACCATTTAGTGTAAGAATCACAATATCATTATCCTCAAAGAATACACCAACATCAGTCAAGAAATCTCTTGCTTCTTTAATTTTTTGCAAATATAGTGTGATGGAATCATTACCCTTCTTTATAGTATGAATCTTGGATTTGAGTTGAAAGGTGCCTGTTCTTGTGACTGTAGAGAACTGTTCTTTAAGCCAAGTCCATAAATCTTTGGAACTGGTATTGCCAATTGCATAGGAAATTGCAGCAGGAGACAAAGTTGCAGTGATTAGCTGCATTAATGCTTTATCATGCATCTTCCAAATTTTGTATTCATCTGATGGTACCCTTGTGGAGGAATCACCAAATAAGACTGCAAGGTTATCAGAAGATTCTTGACTAAACTGGGCAGGACAGGTTGTTGAGCCATTAACAAACCCAATGATGCTATGACCTTCAAGAAGTAACTACATCTGGAAATGCCAAGCCAAAGAATTTGTATCATCCAATTTCATGTTTACCGAGCTGGAAACAGATGAAATCAATAAAGTGATTGGAAGATTGGAGAATATGTAATTGAGAAGTTGTCACCATTGTTGCAGATTGTAACGAAATCTTGAAGTAATCTTGACAGAGAACAAACCATAAACACTTGGTGTGTACACTTTGTAGAATGCATAATCAGAAGAAAGGGTGAAGACGAAGCACCAAATTTACCAGAAAGAATCAAAATATTACAGAGGAAACTTGAGATGTAGCGGAAGTAGATGAAACCAAGATCGAAGAACCATCAAGCTTTTATGCTTGTTCCCGCGATGATACCATGTAAATCATTGAAGGATTTGGTAAGAATTGTTATGCAGAGAGAGAAGAAGATTGAGAGGGTTTAGAGAGAGAAGGAATCTTTGGAAATGTATTAATCTTTCTTGTTAGTTACAACTGTTTATTACAAGCTATATATAATAGCTATAGTAGCTTGCACTCTGAGCTACAATCACAACAAATTTAGCTAACTTCTTAATTTCTTGACACATGTCAATTCCATAACCATAAAATCTTAATACTCCTAACAGTAGCTAGTAGTAAACTAATTAGTCCAAACCACTAAAAAGAAAATTTTAATTTGAAGAACAACCAAAAGAAAATGTAATCGATGAGTGATCTGATGACGAATCAAGATATTGTCTACTGTAAATGATTTGGGATTAACTGTATCGTAATGAACGTAGCTCAGTTATTGCATGCATATATGGTTTTACTTTTATTGCTGCATAACATAATTAATTGTATCGTAATGAACGTAGCTCAGTAGCTCAGTTATTGCATGCATATATGGTTTTGCTTTTAGAGAGACAGTTACTCAACATAACCAAACTTTTGTATGGGGATAATTTGATTTACCAAGTTATCATGAACTTTAGGTTTTACTTGGCTTAGTTTCTTTTTCGGACGTTTCATGTACTTGAGACAATATCCTTTTAAAGCAAGTATGTACTATCGACATTTCAAACATTAAAACACTTTTTCAAAGAGACATGTATGAATAACGTGCAACTTTTTAAACGAAATTAGGCTATGTATTTTATATATTATATTTATTTTTTTGAACCATTGTTTTATATTTATTATATACTATCAAATTATAATTGTATATTTTCTATTTGTAATTCATTTTGTTTAAAAAAAATGGAACCAACTGGTGGTCTCGTCACAGCAGTCCACCCTTTTGAGGGTGGGGACTCACAGAGGCATTTTCAGCTCTCTCCCTGACCACAATCGTGTGGATCATACACACCAGAAGTAGAACACATGACATGCCGTGTAGAAGAAGGATCTGAAATTCGTTCCCAATCATTCAACCACCCCATGGTGGTTGTAATTCGTTTCCTTTAATATAATAAAAAATGCGGTAAAACGAGATAATCTTGTTTGCATAGGAGTGGCACACTACAATAACATTTCAACTGAGGTGGCACATTGATGCAATTTGCAGTAAAACCTATAGTTCAAGAGATATTGGTCCCCTTTATATATGATTAATGTTAGAGAGATTACATTCAAGGAATTGACATAACATATATTCCTTGCTACATCGTGTATAGTACAAAAATATAAATTCCTCAATTCCCTAATAATTTTCTTTATTTATGTTTTTTCCAACATCACTTGAGGTAAATAATTTTGTGTGTTTTTTCATATGTTCCTTTCACATAGTTTACTAACAGTTTATGTGTTTTTCCATCTAGGTAATGAGTTAAGTATGACATCGGATGACTTCATATGAATGAGAAATACATCACCAGTCCATTTCGATTAATAATGAGTAATGTGTCCTTACCTCAAAAAATTTCAACAAGGCCTCATCAACTCCAAATATAATATAACTGATTAGCTCAATGGTGTTTTTTTTTTTTTTCTAGGGAAAAAAAAAAAAGTTGGTAACTTCACCACGGCAGTCCACTCTTTCGAAGATCAAAAAGACTCACTAGTTAGCTCAATGCTCTTTGATTACTTGCTTGTTAACACAAGGACATCGAGATGTAAGAATTTGCTTTTAAGGGTTGCTATATCGATATAAAGCTTCACAAAAACTTCATTTTATAATTAAAAACGCTTAAAGTCCCGTTTTAAAGCAAAAAACTCATAAACTCAAATGTTATTGTACCAACTTTTCTTATACTCGACTATTATTGCACAATAAATTTAGTGTTTTTTTAACTCTTAATTTTATAATGATGCGTTTGGATGAGAAATTTAAAAATTTCGTAAACTTATAACAAATTTATTATGATGCACCTATAAAATTAGACAAAACAACTTGAAAGTGACTAAATACAAAATTTTGAAATGACATATTTCAAAGTGTCAATTTGAAAAATCTTTTATTTAGCGTTTTTGGTAACTAGTACATTTGTAATGTTTTTATAGTAAATTTCTAGTGCTTGAGTAGTTTATGTTGCTAGTGTTTTTATAGTGCATTTTTAACGATTGAGTCTAATTAAAATGTCATAAAGTTTTAAAATTCCTCGTCCAAACATAGCACAAGTGTGTCGTGATTCACTGCTAGCAGCACCAGTTGTTTGAAAATAAACAAATTAACTATTTTTTAATTGTCAAACATCAAAAGTATTCATCCAGTAATACTGTAATAGTACTGTTGTCCCTTTCTATATTCACACCGTTAGGAATCATTTTTCGTTTCTTTTTTTGTACAACCGCTCAAAAAGATACTCTCTCTCCAAATTCTTCTCTTGTTCTATCTATAAATACTCAACATGGTTGCTTCACATTTTGCTCATCTCTTGACAGAGGCCAATAAGTTCCAAGAAACAAAGGCCTTTGCATTTTTCATTTTTCAAAATAATGGACAAGTTCAAATTTGTCGGAAATGGGATGATCAGATTGCCTCCTGGTTTCCGATTCCAACCAACAGATGAAGAGCTAGTTTTTCAGTACCTGAGATGCAAAGTCTTCTCATGCCCACTTCCTGCTTCCATTATTCCTGAGATCAACGTTTGCATGTATGATCCTTGGGATTTGCCAGGTCAGCACACAATACATATATATATATCACTTCGCTTAGTTCTAAATTTTTTTGGACATTTTTTTCACTTATAAAAACTGACAGTTTATGTGTGGTACGTTTCCAGGTAATTTGGAACAAGAGAGGTATTTCTTCAGCAACAAGGAATCAAAATACCGGAATGGAAACCGAGCCAACAGGGTGACAAGTTCCGGTTACTGGAAAGCAACCGGCGCAGATAAGAGGATTGTATCTTCAAGGAGGAATCATATTGTGGGAAAGAAAAAGACTCTAGTTTTTTACAGAGGGAAGTCTCCACATGTTTCTAAGACTGACTGGGTCATGCATGAATATTGCCTTGTGAATGCAGAAACTACAGCTTCCATTCACACAACTGAGGTGAGTTTAAAACGAGGTTTGTCACAAACTCAATAATTCAGGAGGATATTTGACATGAACATGTGGGTTAAGCCAATTGGTTAAGGCAGTATGCCCGGCTCCTTGCACTTAACTGTTCGAATCCCCCCACTACTTGTAGATTAGAATATATATCATCTTATTATAGGAAAAAAAAACATCAGTTGACACTCTAACTAATTTTATGCAGAATGCTTTAACGCCAAAAGGAAATTGGGTTTTGTGTCGGGTTTTTTCTAAGAAAAGAAGTGGCAAGATAGATGAGGAGATTGTGGTGAATTACAACAGCATCGAAGTTAACAATAATGCGAATCCTGCATCTTCTTCCTCCTCTTGTTCAAGTTCAACTGGGATCACAGAAGTAACTTCCCCAAGGGAAGAATGTGGTGAAGAAATCAGTAGCTGCCCTAAATTTTGATCATGTTAATTAAATGTAGCGTCGTTCTTCTTGTGTCGTGTTCGATCATGAAAGGAAATGAATCTCTTTTTCTTGGAAGATATTAAAGTACTTCCAGAAACTTTAGTGTTCTGAGAGACTGGTGGATGTAAAAGTTGGCAACGTTTATAATACTGAACCCGATTCTCAGCATCCTCCTTTGGAGAAAAAATTAATATAGCTAGGGCTACCCAATTAGGGCATCTTTTATACCGGGTGCGGGACCACAATACCGAGCGTCTAATATTCTTGTGAAAGCTGCCCTAACAATTCATGACGTTCTCTACAAGTTTTTTCTCTCTTCTTTGACAGTATAACATGCATGGTAATCTTCTATATGTAAAGTCAATTGAAAAGTGAATAGTGATTTTGGTGTCATCAAGCTTCAACAAAAATATTTGGATAAAAATACCCCTAAGATAAAAAAATTTCAAAAGCATCCCAAAATAATGTATCAAATAAGACAGAAGCATTTTCATCATTTTAATAGTATTTTTTTAATAATAAATTTTTTGGTATTTTTTTTAATCAGTACTTGCTTCCCTTGTTGCACAAGAATATCGGGCTAGTTCCAGGGTTCGCGGGGATTCTCGTGTAATTGAGCCTCCACCTTTACCCGAACCTCCAACCCTTCTCACTGTCTCGAATTCCGATTCTAGGCTAGCAATAATATGATTCAATCTTTGTATTTTTAAATACGTTCAAAACATCTTAAGAGACCTGTAATGTCAGTTATAAAAAAATGTCTTTCTCACACGGATAATAATATGATTAAATAAGTTGTCAAATGATTGCTTTTTTTTTTTTTTTAACAAACGATATTATCTATACTAAGGTGGAGGGGGTGGGTTTAGCGTTACAATGAGCTAGCAATAATGTAATTCAATCAATTGTTTATTAAATATTATTTTCTCTATTTTTAAACACATTCAAAACATCTTAAGATGCATGTAATGCCGATTATAAAAAAATAATAATGTGATTAAATTAATTGTCAAATGATTTTTTTTTTAACAAACGATATTATCTACACTAAGGGGGGTGAGCTTAGCCTCGCAATGGGCTAGTAATAATGTGATTCAATCAATTGTTTATTAAATATTATTTTCTCTATTCTTAATGTAAATTTTATAGAGACCAATTTTATTATGTGAATTCAGCTACTTTAATTGGTTTATGAGGGGTTTCTTCTAGCGTGATCTAACATTATTCATTTACTTCAAATATTTGATTTTCCTTTTGCCAATTTACGCATATAAATACATTTAAAACGTGTAAGTCGCGTGTAACACACCGTTATTCAAATAATGCAGAGGCATTTTCATAATTTTAACAATGTTTTTTAAATAATTATTTTTTTGTACTGTTTTTTTAATTAGTACCTCACAATAGGCTAACAATAATATGATTCAATCACTTGTTCATGCAATATGATTTTCTCTATTTTTAAACACGTTCAAAACATCTTATGAGGCGTATAATGCCGATTATAAAAAAAGTCTTTCGCACGCGGATAATAATGTGATTAAATTAGTTGTCAAATGATTATTTTTTTTAACAAACAATATTATCTATACTAAAAGGAAAAGGGATGAACTTAGTCTCACAATAGGCTACCAATAATTGAACGTGAGGTCTCGCCAATGTAATGAGGCATTCTCGTAAAAAGATAAGGGGAAGGGCTTATTGCTACAGGAATCTCTAGCTTTTCATTTCAAAGGTAATTGATTTTTCAAAGAGGTCAGGATGATAAGAGAGAGAGGGCTAAAAAAGAAGCAAAGCATATATATCAACTTTGCATAAAGAAAATCCTTCTTTGGAGAGCACCGGGTCCAAAATGAAAGCTATGCCAGCAGCTAGAATCACATGACAAAACCTTTAGTTTTTATTCCGAGAAAAAAAAAATCCAAACTTGAGATTTCTTCTTCTCTAAATAATTATATTTGGATGGGAATTTGGTAAAACCGGATTTGCACCATCAGCCCATGAATTCTTGGCCGTTGGATATGCACCATTTTAGCTAGATGGGTATCTAATGGCCAAATGGTTTTCGTTCGCCCAATTGCTGGCTGGGACGGACGAGATTGAAAGAGTGGAAGCTAGTCCTGTCGAGTTCTAATTTTTTAGAGGAGAGTTAATAAGACATATATGTTGAAACTACTCTCTAGAAAAACAATATTCTTATTAAAATAGTTGCAAAGTTCCTTGAGTTCTTAATCTTCTTTGTTTTTTCATTCGCTCTAATGTCTAAAACTTAGTTGAGTTGTATATGTTCCCTTAATTTGAATGAGTAATAGATCATTATTTATACAAAATAAAAACTTAGAAAAGAGAGTGAAAAAAAAATAAGGAGATTTTGTAACATGGCGAAAAAATTAGCTTGATATGTCAAGAAAAGATTTGAAGTTTAAAGCTGAAAGTATATAATTTCTAGCTCCACTATTGACTAATTATATGACATTACATTTCCAATCAAAATGTATTTGAACGTAAAATTCGCCTCTAACAGAATGCTTTGCCCTAATTAGGGTTTAGAATTGAGATTTTGTTGAAGCTGGCAACACACTGTTGGCAGCGATAAACATGAGCTGACATACATTGTTGCCAGGCACTGCGGATTACTCTTTCAACATTCGAAATACATGGCCCCAAAACAAAAAAAAATTCCACAACCACAAAATTACAAATATAGTAAGTTTGTTTGCAAAACCCAATATTTTTCTATAATTAACCAAACCAAATCTCAAACCATATTATTACAGTTAATCAAACCAAATATTTGCATTATTATTATTTTTTGGTTGCCTAACTGTCAAGGAACATGAAGTTT
The DNA here is from genome assembly GCF_041283825.1 of Pyrus communis. Taxonomy (NCBI): domain Eukaryota; kingdom Viridiplantae; phylum Streptophyta; class Magnoliopsida; order Rosales; family Rosaceae; genus Pyrus; species Pyrus communis. The sequence continues at coordinate 6,173,594 of NC_142570.1, forward strand.
TATCCTATAACTAATTAACTGCCTTTGACCCATCGCCTTCATATTCTCCCTTCTAGCTCATAATTTTCCAAATCTAATTATCTTCTACTTCTTATCTTCCTACCGTTTGTGGCCGCAATCCCCCATTGTTGTCCTCTCCAATGGGTGACCAAAGTTCAAAGCTCACCCCAGAAGCCGAGGCTGTGCCTCCTAGGATCCTTTCCCTCTTGCAGAGACGCTTTGAGGAGATGAAGAGCCGGTCCAAGGCACGAAAGCTAAAGGCCGCTAGTACTCTCTCCAAGAAACAGCTACTTAAGGACTCTGCACAGGAGGAGGTTGATAACTCTCTCCTTCATACGCCGCAGTCTTCACCAGAGTCTGACAAAATAACATGTCCGAAGATACCACCAACATTGGAGAACAAGTCCAAGGTTGCACCAATCTCGCCGGAGTGTGACAAGGGTACAAAACAGGTTGACGATGAGGACCAAAAGAAGGAGCAAATTAAGAGAGATGGGACGGAGTGTAGTGTTGAAGATCATAAAGGGCCAAAGAGTGTGAATGTGTATATAGGAGGGGTTTTTGCAATGGAGGATACCACAGAGGGAGAGGAAGAGGACGAAGATAATGAAGATGGTATGCAGAGAAACAGAGAATTTTTTATGTGTCCCGCGTCGCCAAGTTTTAAAATTTATTGCATGGAAGCTCTGGAAATTGAAAATGATAGCAGTAAGTTTTTACACGGAAAATTGGATGCAACTTTTTTGTAGCACATTAAGTATTTGAGAAAAAAATATGAACATTTTTGGAATTGATGCATACAAATGCAGGCAAGTACGACAGCACAATGGATGAGGATATCAAGCACAAGAAATCGCCAAGTGCTGCGTCTGCAGACTGCAGTGTTGATAGCCTAGTGTCAACGACTGATCACCACGACGTAAATATCTTACAAGAAAAAAATGGACTAATTAAGCAGATAAAGTTTGTGATCTTGTTCTGAAATGTTTCATGCCATGTTTCAGGGCCAGGTAACAAAGACAAAGAAGAAAGGAAGGAGAAGGAGAAGAGTACAAAATGGATTCGGAGTAAAGAATCTATTGCACATTAAAGGATGCTACTACCTAGGTTGCAGTGGTGGCCACGACAGAGCCACCTATCTGGCCGAGAAATCTGCAGCCACTTGATCACGCAGGGAACTGTGAGCTTGATATACATTGTTGATCCATTCCGTGACAGCGGTTGGGGTCTAGTGTTTCTCTAACATGATATCAGAGCTGCAGTTCCAAGAGGCCTTCGGTTCAAAATCTCCAAGCCACCACACCTAATCACTTGTCAAGTTAATTAACCTGCAGGGTGGGGGTTGCACCTATACAGTCGTGCAGGATGAAGCTGCATGTAAGAGAATGCGTTGGCTTGAGTGATTTTCGCTAGGAATGAGCAAGAAGAGTGATAGTTATTATTTTCGTACTTTTCCTTCGGTCTCTTTCTTGTTCTTGGCCATGAGATTTTCATTTTCCTGCAATTCTGGATCATGACTCTCTAATTCATGTCCCTTAGACCAAAATTTGTGTCCCAATGTAAATCAGTAGAGATGTACATTGTGATTACAGTTGGAAAAGCTCTCTTGCCTGATATATATGCATTGGGACGTTGTTCTTAATTATGTACAACAAAAAAGATCAAACAAAAAAAAAAAAAAAAAAAAAATTGAGAAGTACTTAACTAAATGATCACAAATAGGATCAAATTGCTCGTCAGAAGCTGAAGACATTAGTTGATTAAGCTACCTTTTAGCGAATATTTAAAACTGCTAAGCACAATGAAACATTATAGTAAACAGTAATTAACGTAATGAAAGATCGATCACTTGCTCAAAGGCCAGCTTGATCAGCTCAGAAAGTAGCAACTCAATCCTACTCTTTAATTCCTCCAGACCACTCCATCTCCTTGCAGAACCATAAAAGGCAAAATGTGTGTCAAGAAGACTTCCTGACAATATTCCGTTCTTCCTAGCGAGATGGTTTGACAGGCAAGAACCTGGAATTACAAGATCTGTAATGGTTACCAAGAAAGAGAAATGCATTAGCAAATGCAGCAGGCAAGAAATCAAGAACCCCTGATTCTACTTGTCCAGGAGAATTGTTTCCCTTGATGGTCAAGAAGAAAATCTGCCTTAATTATAAAGGGAAAGTTTGTCACCATCTCTGTCTGAAAGAATGCGTGGATCCTGGGTGATGAGTTTGGTGCTCCGCCAAGACATTCGCCAATGGGAAATACGACCGTTATCATTTGCTCATCCATCCCCATTCTCCTATCCACTCTGAATTCATCCTTGACAGGAAACTTCTGCTTCCGAATACAATAACTGCATAATTTTCTGAGCTCACTGACCTTTATCCCTATTGGACTTTCAAATGTTTTGTCCTAAACAGCTTGGTGAAGATACTCAAGCAAAGGGCTGGCTACATGAGTTGATTATATTTGATAAATTTTCAATTAATTTAGCCTTTTTTCTTCCTTGAGAATCTGTTCACTAATTTCCCCCCTTTTCATCAGTTTCCAAGGAGTAAGTGTAAAACCAGCTGCTTCCTCTGCTCACATTTCAATTCATGAAATTTTCGTTGTACATTTTCTTTAATCTATCATTTCTACGAATTCGAAACTCAATTTTTTTTAATTAGTTAGCAGCTTCTGAAGAATACAAAGCAAAAACTTAGGAAACTAATTCAGCAATCATAAAACGGACCAATTAGTAAACTGCAGAAGGTTGTAAAAATACCAGATGAGAAAACATGGTTCATAAGTTCATATGATAGTATAAGCAAATCCAGTTGTTCAAAATAACATGAGAATCCAACGGTAAAACGTAAAAACCCACACAACCAAAACAGCATAACATAGAGTTCACGTCATCTGCGTAGAGAGACTATTATTATTGAAAAGAAACATAACTAGATAGAAGGGTAGGCAGAATTCAGAAACTCCGCATCCTCGACAAAGATCTGCAGATTCTTCGACTTCATCAAGAAATCAACAGCTTCCTCATTGAATTCTAGCACAAATGCCAACTTGATGAGTTCCAAAAGTGCAGGTATATGTTCAGTGCACTCCCACAGCACACACTCAGATATTTCTTCAGCAAAATGGGTAGCAAACTCAATGATACTCTTCTGTCCGCCAGATTTGTCCATCTTCTGGATGAAAAATTTGTAATTCTCCCTGTCCCACTGTATCTTTCGTGTGCCTCTCACATTCAAAACTTCCCCAGAAGATAGTGGCAGATCATAGCTCACAGTGATTGGTTCAGGTGTCTCCACAACAGCAACGTCTACAAGACCTTGGACAGCTTTCTGCCTCTTCTCTACTTCCATCTCAATGGGAGGACCAGCTAGAAACCCAAGAATCAGCCTCAGCAGCGCTTTCCTGATCAATTTCTTCGTTGGGGTCATCAGTAGTTCAACATCATCTGCGATGGATGATTCTACCTTCTGCACAGATTCTGAAATAGTGCGAACACCAATTTTCTTGTAGATTTCAAGCAGCCTAGTCCGAGGCAAGGAAGCCAAGCTTGGCTGAGGGTGCCAAACAAACATTGACTGTGAACACTGTTCGAAAAGATACTGCAGCTGAAGGTCATCCGCAACGAAAACATCCTCCTTGTTGCACAACAAAATTCCACCTGAGCCAGAATAAACCGGTACTTTCACCACGGCATCAGCAAGACTTTTCTCCATCTTCAAATTCCAGTGCTTCGAAACATAAAGCCAGAACATGCAGCATTGATCATGAGACAATCCGATTTCAGAAATTTCCCAAACTTTCCAGAGATTCAGGTAATCATCAACAGAAGGATGGGATCTTATTCCAAAAGCAGAAGAGAAAAAACCAAACAACTTTTGCTCATAGTGTTTCTCCAAAACAGTTAGCAGCGAACCAAATAGACCATCCTTGTCATACAGAACACATTCATCGGCACTAACCCACTCACCATTTTTATTTTCTTTCGGAACCCAGATCCTTCCGGGAGCCACTCCATCTGTCAGTGGCACCCACTTAGAGTCACTCAAGTAACTATATACTCGAACAAATGTCGAAAACTCATCATGTAGATCAAGGTGCCTTGCAATCAAGGCACATCCCTTTTTCACTTCGACAATCACCCCAATTGCAGCGAGCTCCTTTCTGTAGGTTGTAATTTTAGAACCATAGAATTCTTCATCAATGAAAAGCCCATCAGTTTGCTTTAAACCCGATTTTGAATCAAACAAGAAGCACTGGTCAGGAGAGTAGTAACCAACATGAGTCTTCAACCATGCTCGAGAAAGTTTTCCCCTGAAAGCCTCCGGAAGGGAGTAGGCTTTCTCATGCAATAAAATCTGTAGGCATTCAAGCAATGCTAGTGCACTTTCTCGAGAAATGCAGGTTGGATCCTGAGGTAGATACAGACAAGATTCCACAAACTTGACTCCGTCCTTGAATTCCACAACCAAACCCCAAGCTCTTCAGTTCGTTCTTAAATGCATGAATGTTCTTTCCATAGTGATTTTCAGAATCATCAATGAATGGGAGAAGACATATGGAAGAGATGGAATCCCAATCGGGACCAGAGAGAATGCACTGTTTGGGAGATCTATAATCACCAAGGCGAGTACGCAGCCACTTCACCTCGCGAATGCAGCTCTTAAGATCTGCGGGAAATTTAAATGGAGTTACATTCAGTGTTCTGTAACACAAGAGAATTGATGCAACATTTTGTTTTGAAATTGAAGTCGAAGATGCATGCTGCTTGAAATAACGGGCAAATACTTTTGCAGCATCCTCAAAATCAAGCACCACCCCAGTTTTCTTCAACTCATTTCTGAAGGAAGATATTCTGTCTCCATAGAAATCCTGATCAATCAATGGGAGATCGCTGAAGACCTGAAGAATGCAGCCCCAACCCTTGTCAAACAGAAGGCATTCCTCTGGACGTTTGTAACCAGTTCTTGTCATTAGGCAATTCGATCCTTTCAAAGCACTGACAAGTTTTTCAGATGAGCTCAAAAGACACATGCATTTAAGTATTAATAGAGGAACCTCAGGTGTCCAGGAAGTCAAGCAAGAGTGTGACTTCAGGTTCCATCATAATGACTTTGATCAATCAACGGTATATGAACAAAAACAGAGCTATTCTGCAAAAGGTTTCCCGATGATGACTTGAGAAGAAATGACTGCGATGGTGGCCTGAAACCAGGAGAACCATTCAAAATAACTTTCAGCCAGCTACCTTCTTTTACACACATCAAGAACTTCTGAGGGATGCTAGCCTTACACATGAGCTGGCGAATCCAGTCCAAAAGCAAGAATACATTTTGCTTATTGAGTGGTGCAGATAAAGATGATATACCATCGCTGGGAGCACAAACATTTGGGATATCCGAGGCTTTAGCATGATCTTTTAGAAACCTAAGGAGCTCCTTCTGTTGTGTAAAGCTACCAGCAAAATGACCGGAATCCAAATAGTCTTCGTTCAACTCAACATAGCCTTCTCTTCTCCACAGATTAGAGTCCGTCAATCCTGCCCATTTGCTTCCATTAGCTGGAACAAGAACTCCCTTCCTAGTGATGGTGATGTTGCCATACTTATCTACCAATGGCATTAGTGCACACAAATTAACAGCTTCCCGAGATAAGATATATCCCTTGCTCAAAGACTGGTGTAGAAAGTGGGCAAATGCAATAGCAACCTTCCGCTCACAAAGTGACTTATCAAAGAGATTGACTGCATAGTCATATATACTTACAGAACCAACCTTGACTTGGTCCGAAAGCCACTTCTTCAACGTCTCCTTCCTAGAACACAATCTGAGAGCTTCCTGTGTGATCTCTGCCATAAAGAGAACATTGGAAACAGATGCAAACTCCATGTTCCAGTCAATCAGCCATGAAACATGACAAGAATCACTTGATAAGCAAACTTTGCTTTCGCCTTTCTGGATTGCGCTTATGCTGCACAGTGATTTGTTTCGATAACCCACGCATTTTATGAGCGGTATATTCTTGATGCTGGTGCTTGAAAATTTAGACCCCCAAAATTCAGAAATGAAAAGTAAAAGCTCCAAATAGACATCTTCCAGCACCCCAGTCATCAGATTAGATGTACCCCGGATGCATGTTGCATACCATTCATTGTTCACAGCTTCAACTCCCAAGAAATTCAGTATCTCGTTATACTCGACATCATCAAAGGCATATGCCAGAACATATTTTCCATGAGACGACAGATTAACCAAGCTTACCCATTGCTTCTTTGCTTTATTCAAAATATTCCAAAAGGCAGGCATTAACCTACCAACCTCATGGGGTTTATAAAAGAACTTCTGCTCCTTGTGAGGCTCACTAGGTACAATGCTTTCTTCAACAAGCTTTGCCTTTATAGACTCCCTGACAACATTCAATCCTTCATAAGGAGAGCTCTGAACAGGCAGAAACTTGAACATACGAATCAAGCTAGAAACTGGAGCATCTTCTTTAGATCTGACAAGCGAGGTAAATGCATTCACAAATGCAGTTGGAACGCAATCGAGAATCCCCTTATTCCATTTGCTGTCCAGAAGAATTGTTTCCCTTGATGAAGCAAGAAGAAAATCGGCTGGAATTGTAAGGGGAAAGTTTGTCACCATCTCGGTGGGAAGGTATGCATAGACTCCAGGAGATGTGTTTGTTCCTCTACAAGGGCGCTCTACAATTGGAAATGCAAGTGTGATCACCCATTCATCTACATCATTTCTCTTATCCACTCTGCACTCCCGCCTGACAGGAAACTTCTGCTTCCACATATAATAGCCGCATTCTGTATCAAATTTGTAGCCATTTTGTTTTGCAGAAAGGTGGAGTGTGTAGGATTCAGCATCTATGTTCTTCCTGGTGACAAAATTAGTCTCACTTGATATTGCTATCGCACTTACAGTGTTGTGCCTTGGATCCACATTGTCTTCCCTAACCGAGAGTCGCTTAATCTTTGATAAGAACAAGAGAATTTCCGGATGCATGCTAGAGAGTTTTTGCTTAACGGCTTCAACCTTGTCCGCCTTCAGAGGTAAGATCAGTGTTGTGGTTGGAAGGGCAGAACCATATATCTGTTTTATTTCTGAAAGAGTAGGGTTTGCATCAACCCATTCTGGGACTATGTAGCCAACATTGCAGTGCACACAGGGCTCTTCACTGAACCTTATTTGATATCCGTTGCTGAAAATGTAAGGTCGCACAGTAATGAGAAACACGCTTTTGGACCCGATACCTGTGGATTAACCAGGAATGCAGTTGAATTAGCAAAACGGAAAACTAACAAGACATTCAAACCGAGAACAAAAACTTAATTCAGAACGCATAATAAACATGAGATAGGCATGGTAGCATTATCAAAGCAGTATTACTATTACATGACTCCAATAAGAGTACATAATTCTTTGAAACAAATGACATTTCAAGATGGAAATATTGATACTTAGTAGTCATAAAAGGACTGGCATGCAGAATATATAGAAGCATCTCGTGTATATATACACATACCTTTCTCCCCAATGTGGCCGCGCTTCCTGTTGCCTTTCTTGGTGGAACTCCCAACACTGCAAATGGACTCGATGTTCTTTGGTGAAAACCCCTTCTCATTGTTGAAAACAATTAAAGTAGCAGGAGCCCCCGCGGCTGTTATATCCCGGGAAGTTATGACGAACTCAAGTGATGGATCAACCCCTTGTGGGTACTCATTATCTTCTGCATTCTGCAAAATAAGTAGTACACTGTGAACCATTGATTCATATATTCAAATAGCTTCCGTCTAAGGTAAATACATAAACACACATTAAAACACACAAGCACGCACATATCTATATATATATATCAAAAACACACAAGTACATGAACTACTCTAATTTATATCGTCCACAAAACATACTCTAATTTACAAAATGGAGTTTAAACTCGGGTGCAAAGGGGCATGCACGCTACCCAGTCCAACTAGCCTAACCGGCATCTGCATATGTACCTTCCTCATACCTTGAATCAAAGAAAGAAACTGAAATCGTCACGAGGATCCGGCCACATTTGGATAGATTTCGTAGAGATTCTAGTATCCAAGAGAAAGAAAGATTTCGGTGCAACGCTATAGTTTGTCCATACCAAAGAAGCTATCAAGTTATCAAAAGAATATTTATGAATACCTTGAATAGATTGGGTGGCAAGTTAACAAAAGAAGCTATTAACGATCAACTGTCCACAAGCACAAGAGAATCACATTAACTAATACAGATTAAAGTTCACAGCATCTACATATTGACGGATTATCGGAAAATCACACTAATTATTTACATTGAAACCACACATTATATTAGTAAGACAGTACTTAAATTAAGGACACAAACTAAACCTTAAACAACAGTAAGGGAAGTTTATAACATATCTAGTCAGAAGGCAGAGTTAAGAAACTCCTCATCCTCGACGAAGATTCGCAAATTCTTGGACTTCATATAGAACTCAACTGCTTCCTCATCGAAATCCATCACGAATGCCAACTTGATCATCTCTGAAAGTGCTGGTATATGATCAGTGTTCTCCCACAGGACACCGGAAGATATTACTTCAGAGAAATATGTGGCAAACTCAATGACACTTTTCTGCCCTCCAGACCTGTCCATTTTCTGTGTGAAAAATGTACACATTTCTTTGTCCCACCGTATCATTCGGCTTGCCCTTATGTTCAAAACCTCTCCGGAAGACAATGGTAAGTTATAGCTTACATTGATTGGTTCGGTTGTCTCCACAACAGTAAGACTGAGAAGGCCTTGCACAGCTTCATGCCTCCTTTCTGCTTCCATTTTGAAGGCAGGATCAGCTAGAAAACCAAGAATGAGCTTCAACAGAGGTTTCCCTATCAAACTTTCCCTTGGAATTTCCTGTTGTTGCTCAATGCCAAATTCTAGGGGCAGTTCTTCCTTGTGTACAGATTCGGAAATAGTGCGAACACCAATTTTCTTGTAAATTTCAAGCAATGTAGTCCGAGGCAATGCAGGCAAGCTTGGCTGAGGGTACCAAACAAATAAGGGATGAGGAGAAGACTGCTCAAAAAGATCCTTCAGTAGCAAGTCATCAGCAAGAAACACATCCGACTTGTTTAGCAACAAGATTTCATCTGAGCCGGAATTAACAGGCAGTTTCACCAAGGCCTCAGTAAGAACTTTCTCTGTTTTCGAATTCCAGCTCTTTGCAATATAACCCCAGAACTTGCAACAGTGCACACGCGACAATGTTATTTTGGAGCTTTCCCAAACCTTCCAGAGCTTGCAGTAGTCCTCAATAGAAGGACGAGATTTTACCTCAAAAGCATACGAAAAGAACACTTGCAGTTTATGCTCAAAGTAGGTCTCCAGGACAGTCAACTGCAAACCAAATAGCCCGTCTTTGTCATTAATTACGCATTGATCAGGACTAGCCCACGCTCCATTCTGATTTCCATTCGGAATCCAGATCCTTTTGTCAGCCTTGCAATCCGGCTTCCACTTAAACTCATTCAAGTACTCATATACTCGAACGAAAGTAGAACGTTCATCATGAAAATCAAGGTGGCTGGCAATCAATGGACATCCTTGTTCCACTTCAACGATCACCCCTATTTCTGAGAGCTCTTTTCTGTAGGTTGTAATTTTAGAACCATAAAATTCTTCGTCAATGAAAGGCCCGTCAGTCTTTTTCAGAAACAAATCAAATTTGGAGTCGAACAACAAGCACTCGCTCGGAGGCCTATAACCAGCATAAGTCTTCAACCATGGTTGAGAAACTCTCTTTATAAATGCATCTGAAAAGGAGTAATCTTTCACCTCCAACAAAATATGCATGCATTCCAGCAATGCTAGCGCATTTTCTGGGGAAATGCTGCTTTGATTCTGGGGAAGACAAACATTAGGAGGCACAAACTTGACACCATCCTTGAATTCCACAGCGACCCCCATGCTCTTGAGCTCCTTCTTATATTCATGAATATTCTTGCCATAATAATTTTCAGAATCATCGATAAAAGGGAGACGAGATATTGGAGAGATAGATTCCCAATCAGGACTAAAGAGAATGCACTCTCTTGGAGATCTATAATCACCACGACTAGTTCGCAACCACTTTTCTTCACGAATGCAGCTCTTCAGATCTGTGGGAAATTTAAAAGGAGTTCCCTTCAGCTTTCTACAGCACAACAGAAATGATGCAACATTTTTCTTGGTGATGGAAGCCCAAGATGCATGCTGCTTGAAATAACGAGCAAATTCTTTTGCAGCCTCCTCATAATCAACAAGCACCCCTATTTTCTTCAACTCATTCCTGTAGGAAAATATGTTGTCTCCATAGAAATTGTGATCAACCAATGGGAGACCACTAAACACCTGAAGAAGGCAACCCCATTCCTCGTGAAACAAGAGACATTCATGTGGAAACTTGTAACCATTGTTTGTTTTCAGGCATCTTGCTCCACTCAATGCTTGGACAATCTTATCAGATGAATTTGAAGTCTTCATAATTTGCAGCAACAGCAGAAAAGCATCCGATGTTAGATGAGTTAAGTATGACAATGACTTTAGGTGGTCGATGATGAGCTGGTAATTTCCGTTCAAGGAACCAACCACACCAAGCAACTCGAGTTCTGTTTTGAAATGAAGAATTTCTTCACCGTAAAACTCCTGCTCAATGAAGGGAATGTCACTAATCCTGGATGCAATTCGCCACTCTTGGTCGAACAAGACAGATCCAACTGGAGACCTGTAGCCATGGGACGTTTTAAGCCATCTCCCCCTTTTAATACTGGATACAAATTCTTCGGCTGAAAAATAGTTGTCCCTCAAAAACTTGATAAATTTCAGGATTGAAAGTACACTGTCTATAGTTAAAGTGGATGAATCTGCGAGAGACATAAGACGGTTCCCAATAAACTTGCATGCTTCTGCATACTCAAACATGACTCCAATTGCTTTTAGCTCCTCCTTGTAATCATTAATTTTCTCGCCATAATAACTCATGTCAACCAATGGGATATCAACAAAATTAGATCCACTCTGCAGAATGTTTCCACATGATGACTTGAGCATGAATGACTGCGAAGGTGGCCTGCTGGCACCCGAATATCCATTCAAATAAACTTTCAGCCAGTAACCGTTCGCTATGCTTTTCAAAAACTTCTCTGGAATGTGAACCCTCTCGTATTTCAAGTGATGAATCCAGTCCAAAAGCAAGAATGCATTTTGCTTCGTAAGAGTTGAAGACACAGTTGGAATACATGCATTGGGAGCAGAAATATAAGGGACATCCAAAGCTGCAGCGTGATCTTTGAGGAACTCAAGGAGCTGCTTCTCTTTTGTAACTTTACCTGCAAAGCGGCCTGGTTTTATGTAATCTTCTCCTAACTCGATGTAGCCTTCTTCCGTCCACAGATTTGTATCAGTCAAATCAGCCCATTTGCTTTCATTGGCAGGGACAATAACCCCTCTCCTTTGTCTATTAACGTAGCCGTAGTTATTCACAAGTGGCATTTTACGACATAAATCATCAACTTCGTAAGCAGAGATATACTTATTGCACAATGAATGATACAAAAAGTGGGCATATGCAACAACAGGTTTCCGCTCATCGCCAAGAGAATGATCGAGGCAAACTGCATACTCGTAAACACTTACAGCAGCAACCTTCATTTCTTCCGCGAACCATTTCAGCAACTCCTCCTTCTTAGAACATGACTGGAGAGCTTGCTGGGTTATTTCTGGAATAAAAAGAAGACTTGCTGTGGATATAAATTCCTTGTTCCAATCAATCAACCATGAGACATGACTAGAAAGACGGGATAGGCAAATCTTCTTTTCACGAATCCGCATTGCGCTTAAGCCGCAGAATGCTACACTTCCGTCAAAATCCACATATTTTATCAGTGGAATGTTCTTGATGTTGGTGCAGTGGAATGTCCGCCTCCAGTTATCGGAAACAAACAACAGAAGCTCCCAATAGACATCTTCAGACACTCCGGCTACAATATCGGAACTCTGAATGCATTTAGCATACCACTCATCGTCAACTGGTTTAACTTCAAGGAAATTCAGAATGTGATCATACTCCTCCTTGTCAAATGAATCACACAAAACATATCTTCCATGGGAAGAGATGTTCCCCAAGCTAACTCTTTCATGGCTCGCCTTTCTCAAAATATTCCAGAAAGCAGGTAACAACCTACCCACTTCACGAGGTTTATGGAAGAACCTCTGCTTGTGTGACTTGGTTGGTACAATGTCTTCCTCAATAAGCAGTGCTTTGATTGACTCCCTCACAACATTCAATTCATCATAGGAGGTGTTCTGGACAGGTAAGAACCTAAAGTAAGGAGGCAAACTAGAATCTGGTGCGTCTCCTATAGTTTTCACGAGCGAGATAAATGCTTTGAGGAATGCAACAGGCACACAACTAAGAATTCCTTGATTCCACTTGCTGTCCAAGACAATACCTTCTCTCGATGATTGTAACAGAAAATCTGCCTGAATTATGAAAGGCAAATTTGTATACATCTGAGTTGGAAGGAATGCGTAGACCCCGGGTGAGCTTGTTCCTCTATGAAGGCGCTCCCCAAATGGAAATGCTAGCGTGATCACCCACTCATCGACCTCCATTCTCCTCTCCTCTCTGAATTCTTGCCTGACAGGAAACTTCTGCTTCCACATATAATAGGTACAGTTTTTGTCATCGTCACCATTTTCTTCTGCAGAAAGGTGGAGTGTGTAGGACTGAGCATCAATATTCTTCTGCGCCACAAGATCAATCTCACTTGATATTGATATCGCGCTCACAGTGTCGAGCCTTGGATCCTCATTATCTTCCCTAACCGAGAGCCGCTTAATCTTTGAAAGAAACAAGAGAACTTCCGGATGCATTCTTGAGAGCTGCTGCTTCACAGGATGGACCTCGTCGGGCTTTAGAGGTAAGATCAGCGTTGTGGTTGGAAGGGCAGAACCATAACCATATATCTGTTGTATGTCACATAGAGTAGGGTTTTCCTCAACCCATTCAGGAACAATGTACCCAAGATTGCAATGCAGACAAGGCTCTTTACTGAACCTTATCTGATAGCCATTACTAAAGATGTAAGGCCGATCTGTGATCAGAAACACACTCTTGAAGCCAATTCCTGTACATTAACCAGAAACATGATTGAATTAGCACAACAATGAAAAATCACAACTACCAAACAAGAAAGAAAACACATATAAGCTTATAGGCATTCCAAACTTCAGTTGCGTACTTTACCGATTAATATGTAACAGTCATCATGTAAAATATCACCTAAATTTTGATATCTGCAGAATAATTCCAATCAAAGTACTAATTTTTTCTGTATCAAGCATACTATAGTATAGCATATAGTTCGCGATGGACGACTGAAATGTGAACTCGCAGAGAATTATTAAATCTTGGAACATTTCTATAACCTATAAGGGCTTATCATAAACATGTGCCACATTGTATCAAATGAAACATTGCGTGGCTTCCATAAAGTTAGGGGAAGTAATGTACTGATAATGCACATACCTTTCTCTCCAATGTAGCCGCGCTTCCGGTTGCCTTTCTTGGTGGACCGTCCAATGCTGCAAATGGATTCTATGTTCTTACTTGAAAATCCCTTCTCGTTGTTGAAAACCAGCAATGTGGCAGGAGCCCCTGTGCCGGTTATATCCCTGGACGTTATGACAAATTCAAGTGATGGATCAACGCCGTCTGCGTACTCATTGTCTTCTGCATTCTGTGAAGTAAAATATACCATGTTTTGTTATTTCAATCAAACCATATAAGAAACAAAAGTTAAATCTTAAAATTGTTCATAGTGGCATATCGATTAAGATTAAGATTCACAAGCATATATCTTTACAAAACTAAATTATTTCCCATTTCCAATCGATTAAAACATTGAGAAATCGAATAGCATCTTATCCAATGTAAGCTTTAACAGTTTTAACTTTCCTGAATGTATTAAACGAAATTAAAAACCTTCAAATACATTATTCAGCACACTAACACCTACATGCATGCGTATACAAACGTAACAAACCTACATAAAGTCCTTAATCTTTCTTCAAAACGCATTTAGTTCTTGTGATACAAAAAAATATTGGGGAGAGAGGGAATTGAACACATGACTCGGAATTGCTCTTTGCCACTTGAGCTACAAGCTTCTTGCAAAAGCATTACTTTTCTTTTCTGGACAAGGGTATATTATAAAGGAAATTGATTTCCGCATTTAGCAAGGTGATGTTCTAAATTAAAGTGATTTCGGCACACCCTTTTCCTATGACACTCCATATTTATTTGACATTTGAAGTGAATGAATGAAACAAAGAAAAAAAAAATCTTATTCTAAGAAAGAATTCCTAGTCAACTGACCTAACCACGTTAACACCAAAAACAAAATTCATCATGCATATTGATGTCAAATACTCAAAGAGATGGATCACTGGCCCACTCCTAACCACACAGAATTGTCTCAACTCAACTACCCTTGGTGTTGAGTTTTATAAGTGGTTAAGAGTGAACTAGTGACCCATCTCTCTAAAAATCTGACATGAAATCAAAGCGTATTATTCTTTCGATACGTTTTGGACTCGATTTACTAGGCTTGAATTTGCGTCTTTAAGTTGAGCTTTCAAAAAGTTGCGCTAACTCCAACTTAAGGATATTGAGTTGATTGGGCCTCAAAAAGTTACAATAGCTCTAGTCCTTGAATGATGACCGGGCTATGAAAAAATTGTGTTAACTCTGGTACTATGGAGTTTTTATCAAATATGGCCAAATTTTAGCCCCAGCTTTCATAAATATCAACTTTTGTAACAAATTTCATACATAGTCAAAATCACTCTTGAATAGACCCAAATACCAACAATTAAACCCTTTTTTCTGTAACGTGTGTTAGCTTTTCCTCTTAATGAATGAGCAGCAAGTATGCAAAATTTCGTAGGCCTACAATAAATTTGGATTCAATGGGAAGAAAACTGTTGTTCGAATATATCAACCTTTAGGGAACTGCAAATTATATAAGTCATATATAGTTTCCTTTTCATATTAGGAAAAAGAACAAAACTCCCTTTGATACAATAACTCCAAGAAGATTAAATCGTCCGGTAAAAACAAGCGAAAAAGCTCCAATTAACCCTTATGCCTAACAACATGTATTGACAGCGAAAAATCTTCACATGCTTTCAGACATGTATTGATCTAAGAAAGGTTAATTTCTTTGGATTACGGAGATTTGGGTCAGAGTACCCAATTCATTTAATCCTCCATTTAGGAACTTGAGGTAGTGACTGTTATTGCTAGTGTTCTTCACATTTATATGGTGAAATCTACTTTCCGGCAGTCAAAATTAGTATTTTCCAGAAATAAGCCAGTACTTTTGTATGTATTACATGAGTTGGAATCGAAAGGAACGGACTTTAGGTCTAGTGTAGTTGGGTTTTAACTTTTCGGGCATTTAGGTCTATTCAGATGTGTATTTTGATATAATTGATAATTTTTATAAAAAATAATATTTATGAAATTAGAGAGAGCTTTGGCTATATATGATAAATAATCGGTACGGCACAGCAATGACTTGACCAATTTTTGATGTGGGAATTGATTTTTCTTGTGATCATGTGGGGTTACTCACAAGGTAGCATATTGAAAAAATAGGATCACAAATACAAAATAATATTCAATTAATATATGAAAATTTTCACCCCTAAAATCATCGAGACTTTTAGTGGTATTAAAAGTGAAAACTCTCATGTATTAATAGTATATTATTTTTTCATATAAACGATGTGCAATCCTATCCTTCAACAACTGAGTTTTCACTAGGAGTGTGTGTGTGTGTGTGTAGGAATGGGAATGCAAATTACCTGAATCAGTTCCATGACAAAGTGAACAGATTTGGTATAGAGTTCAAGAGAAAGATTTTTGACTGCCTGATGAAGATCTTCAGTCAATGGGTTGAGTTTGTTTTCTCCGATGGAGAACTTTTCCTTGCGTATTTTTTCAATGTGCTCTCTCGGCGTCGCCATTTTCGGTACGGTCGACGGGCGATCACAAAGCCACAGCCGGCTTTTCAGTTACAGAGAGATGAAACAAAGTCACAGAGAGAGCCAGCAGGGAGAGCAAGTAAACGAGAGTAAACAGAGAGTCAAGAGCGAAGGTGGGACACTAATAAATCTTTTTTTTTCCATGTTGCAAAGGAATAAGGTGTTTATATATAAAGGCCACAATATATATATACACACACTAATTAATAAAACACTTATTATTTTTACCAAAAAATAAAATAAAACACTCATTATTTTTACCAAAAAGACATATTATCAATCAAAATCCTATGAAATTACCAGTTTAACTCTCTAATTAGAACAGAATATGAATAAGAAATATGAAGCAAAAATGTGATTTCACACGACCAAAATTTTGCTTTTTTTTTTTTTAAATCTCACCTACATGTAATCCTAAAATATTTATAATTATTAATAAATAAATAAAAATTTCTCACTCCCACGTTTCTATCACTCAATTCCTCTCTCCTTCTATTTCAAAAACAAAAATAAAAAAATTTCTCACACATTTTATGTGTCCCTATATGCTAGTATATATTAAGAAAAGGATGCCTTTAAACGAAAAAATCTCCATTTTTATAAATAAATAAAAAATTGGGAATATGGCGCTCACACCACATCAAACTTTAACAATCCGAATTATTTATTTTTCAAGTTGTACCTCATAGATCATTTTTACAAAATATTAGCCAAATTAAAAATATTTAAAACAATTAATTGAGTTCAAAAAAATTAACTAACACTTTATTCTCTAAGAAACATTAAAATTTCATGGTCATAGCTAAATAAGTAAATAGTTTCGGATTGAATTAAATTGAATTTTTACAAGGATTATCTACCAATCAAAATTTATAAAATAAACGATTCGAATTGTTGAAGTTCAAAGTAAAATCAATCCCACAACTAATTCCCATTTTTCGAAAAAATAAATATCTTCTATGAAAGGGTCTAATTAAGAAAAATACTTTTATCAGAAGTGAATAATTAGTTTGTCAAGAAAATGCACATTAATTGTTTAATATTAATAATAGTTCTCTTATTTTTATTTATTTATTTTGATATGAGATGCAATTTTTTACTCTTTTTTTCTTGTGAAAATGAGAATATAAGAATATTTAATTTACTAAAATAGACAAATGAAACTTCCTGAGGAAGTTCGATGATTCAATGCAAACAGAGGAAAGGTAAAACCGCTCGACGAAGGTTTCGCGAAGGAAAAGCGAACTTTTAAAAAAAAAAAAAAAAACAACAAAAGCATGAACAAAAGTAAAAAAATATTATTGAAACTGTGAGTTGCTTTCGAATCTAAGCCACGTGTCATTGTACCGAAGAACGGAAGGACCACAATTTGTATACAACGATTGCATCATTATGCGATGTTCCAGTCTATTAATATTGTCACAAGCAAGTTTTACATAATATTGTATTTTTTAGACTGATATGTGTGACAGTAAACTCGTTCTATATAAGTTATTTTCAAACTGAAGAGTTTTGCCGTATAATAATAATTGACGTTGAACGAAGAACTCCTTGTATATGAGAGTGGTCCTTTGTGTAAGAGCTCTTCTTCTTGCAAGTATAGAGCCCGCCAATTTTTTTTTTTTTTTTTTTTTTTTTTGAGTATATAGGTATTTTTACATTAAGAAAAGAGAGAGTTCGGTTAAGTCACATAATGAACAGTTTAATTTAGAACGCATCAATTTAAACTCTTAATTAAGGTTTAATATCATTTATAATGCACCGAAAATTTTGGACTTATTAAATATAAAGGAAAACTAATGGAAAGGGTTTGAAAAATTTGAGCTTTATGATAAACTATACTCAAAACTCTTATAAGTTTTCTTTCAAAGTAAGACCAAATTTGAATTTCAGTATAATATTTGAGTTTGAGGTAGAGCTTATACTAACAAGAAAAAATGTTATTCAACCGAAAACATTAAGCTTTGATTTTTTTTTTATTACAACCATCTTCAATACACATACTTAAATCGTGGAAAACTCAAGTTTTGACTCAAATATTTTCTCTCGCAATACGAAGACTCAGATTTTAGATGTAACATATAATTCAAATATAAAAATATGTCTAAAATTTGAAAGAGAAAACCAAAAACCTCAAACTGGCCACTTTTTTTATTCAAATATAAAAATATGTCTAAAATTATAAATCTTGCATTGAGGATGCTCTTCACAAAAACTGGATGTCATATCACTTTATTCAGATTGGATTCTCTTCCCTCCTTTTTTTTTTTTTTTTTTTTCCTTTTTTCACTTTCTAGTTTTTTCTTCTTTCTCTCCCTATAAATATGAAATGTTGCGTCCAAACCAGTGGTGTAGCCATGATTTTTAAATAATAGGAATATAATATCAACAAAATAGGCTTCATTGGGTCGAGCATCTAGAAGGTACGTGTCAATTTTTGTTAACATATGCTAAAAGTTTATGCCACATATGTCGTCAACTAATATTATTTGTAGAGTTTTGTCGAGCTTAGATGCAAGATACTGTGGAGTAATGTTGAAGTCTACCAAGACTTTTCAACTAAAATATTTCATCGAGGACATGATGCGCAAAATAAAATCGCAAACAAGAAGAGAGAAAATTAAGATAAATATAATAGAAGAAAATAGAAGAAGTAGGATGAAGAGATTGTAATTTAATTTGTCTTAATAGGAGTCAAATACAATACATTAACAAATATATATATATATATATATATATGAGATTTATTAAGTTGTTGGAGTCAAAGATCATGATAGCCCTCTGCCACTGGTTCAAACATGAGTGACAAATGAGAGGAAAAAAAAAAAAGTTGGAGAGAATCCTTGTCCCCTTTAATCTAGCTTGTTGTCGTATCTGTAATCTTAATTTATGAGTATGCATGAGCTTTGTACGAAAAGCAAAGACTTTGCATTATTTCAATTGCTTATTAAATTGTGTTTCTTTTTCTTTTGAATTTTTTGTGAAATAAGAAAGTGAAAGGAAACATGTAGTGGTGGGAATTGTATCGAAAAAGCAAGACTGATCGCATCACCTTGAACGCTGATTCGACCACTCAGTCACCACTCTCCAGAGTCTTTAATCTTTTGAGGAATCTGAACACCTTTCCACAACTTTTGTTTTTCCAAAGGACAATAATGGAAGACTCACTGTATCTTATGGTCTAGCCGAAGACTTGTAGGTGTCTTCGTTTATTCAGAAAGGTTTCAAGTTCGGTAAAATTCTTGTTAATCGTATCAAGTTAACTATAAAACAAATTTAGTTTAAAATATGATTTCGTTTTAGGCTATCTAAGCTTGAATCCGAATAAAGTATACATGCATTTCAGGTCTGCGTCAAAACACAACCCCACCATGCACACTATCCTTGGTTACCATGCCTGGGATACGTATTTACGTGGTTGCTCGAATAGTCTCAAACATGCAGCAATAATGTTAGGATCAAAAGTCGCCCATACGCATGTAAAATTTAGTAAAATTATATCAATTTGATGACATAATGACATGATGACAATGATAAAAAAGAACATGGAAATTCAATTAGGATCAAAGGCGGATCCACCTTAAGATAAGGTGGGCCAGCTAACCCCAAACGCAAAAATTTTTCATGAAAGAATTGGGCGCTGCCTATTGAAAATTTGAGATTGCTCTTGAAAACTATCATCTAACTGTTTGATGAACTAGAGGCAGTGGACAAGGTAGCTACTACCCGCATGCCTTTGTATGCTTTTCTATGGGCATCTTTCAATAAGATCACTCGACATCTATCGATATGCTTGCCCAAAATCTATCGACATCAGTCAACATGCTCCTATTGGCATGTATCGACAAGCGTGTAACATGACTTGACAAATAATTTTAGACTTACTAAGATTTGATGAAATGTCAATTTTCATGCTATACAATTTAAAAAATTTTGTACGCTACATGCACTATTCTTATTAACTTCACATTTAATATTTTCTAGATCCATCATTGATTAGAATGGTTGTTACCAAATAGTGCGAGAAAACCAAAAGGCAGGAGTTTGAAATTACCATTCCTCATCCTCTTGACTTTTATCAGGCAGAAGCGACTTGATGAAGAAGATATTTTATTTGCAGTCTAATATAGACAAACGAACCTTCCTGGGGAAGATCAGTGATTCGATGCACAGAGGTAAAACCCCTCAATGAAGGAAAGAAAAAGTTAACATTAACAACAAAAACAAAACAAAATATTATTGAAACTGACAGATTGCGATTGCCCTGATGCCTTCGAATCTATGCCATGTGTCATTGTGTAACTAAGAACGGAGGCATCTTACTCAAGAGAGATTTTTTAATGTAATCGATACAAAAGATGGTATACTATGTGTCATTATACAAATAGTAAGATATATATGTTAAAAAGTTAATAACTAAAAAAATAAAATTTCCACCACTTTTATAAAAACAGATAGTGTATCATTCGTGTTCCCATTACAAAGAAAAATTTCTCCGCATAGAACAATTTTATCATCACGTGGAGGCCGGTCCACTAATATGCTGTCACAAATAAGCTTTTTTAGCTCCACATAATATTGCATTATTAGACACTCATTTTTAACATAAATATACAATAATTCTTGCATTGAGATTGAGAGAAAAAACTAAATAATGATGTTAACTATACATTTATTTTTATCTTTCACACATGTCTCTCAAAGTCCGATCATCAGATCGAACGAATTGAAGAAGATGCGTAAATAAAAATTAACAAAAGCATGTGTAAAAGGTAAAAAAAAAATGCGAATATCACTATCCAAATCAAAAACCTCAAACCGGCCATTTCTTTTAATTTAAAAGTACAAAAATATAGCTCTAAAATTATAAATGTCTTGCATTGCCATTGAGAATGCTCTAAATCAGAAAAATTGGAAGTTAGTTGGATCAAACTCGTTTATTCCACTTTGTTGTCGTCCCTGTAATTTTAATTGATGAGCATGCTCTGCTCTAAATCACAAAAAAATTGAAGCAAGCCCTAGTCAATCCTACATGTTTCCTTTCACTTTCTTATTTATTATTATTTTTATTTATTTTTGAACAAATTTCACTTTCTTATTTTACAAAGTTCTAGGATTGATTGGGGGTTGCTTCAATTTTTTTTAAAAGTAACTTCTTAAAAAAGTGATGTCTTATGGCTCATTTGGATATACTTTTAAAATGATTGAAAGCGTTTTTGGTGAAATTGATTTTGAGTTTTAAAAGCGCTTTAAGTGTTTTTTGGAAGAAGCATAAGATATGTGCTTATTGCAAGAATCACCTAAAGTGTTTTTTCATGATACACTTGGATGTTTTCTAAAGATTGGTTTAAAAAACATTTTCACAAAAAACGCTTTCAGTCATTTTGAAAGCACATCCAAACGAGCACTTAATTATGTTTGGTAAATAAATTTTTTTATTTTTATTTTCAAAATCATGGATCTAAAACAACAGAAAGTATAAGCAGCTTTGCATACTTTTTGAAAAAGTTACTGGGAAAAAAAAATTGAGCCTAAATTCATTCTTTAATAATCTTGGACTAAAATTTTAACCCAAAACCATTGGAGCGAAAAAACTGTTTATGAGTTAATACCTAAATTTTCTCGGTTAAAAATGTTAGATTTTAGCCCAAGGGTTAGAGATGGTCTAAAATATCTAAAAAGAACCAAAACAGCGACCATGTATGTTCAACTATTTTTTTTTATCGGATAAAGTTACTTGGCCCGACAAAATTTTGTTTGTTGGGCAAACTTTCGTCGAGCAAATAGTAATTTATGGTTCCATTTGTGTCAATTTCTGTATGTAAAATTTGGTAAATTTGATTAAAGTTTGTATTACTTAGTTTACTGTCTATTTGGTATTATGTGTGTAAACTCACTCTAAATTGTAGTAGATAAATTAGTGTGGGATTCTATTGGTGTGAGGAAAGATAAGAATTTATTAACATGGGGTTTTATTTTTTATTTTTTGTCAAAGGTTTTATTGACTTGCAGCTGATCTAAATGAGTTCATACTCAAAATCCACCATGGTGTTACTCTGTGGATGAATTTTACATGGGTGGAATTGTGCAATGGGAAGACAAGTGTGAGAGAGACTTCATCTCCACGTTTGACTTAAACGACCTGGCAGAGCATCTTGGCTACAATAAAGTCACAACCGAATTTTGGTACAAGGAGAAACGAAAGGGTTGGGTTCCTATTACTGAAAAATGTTTTCTTGTTGAAAAGTCTAATGTCTGATGGCAATGAATGCCCACAAAGCAAAAGTCTTCTGCATGGGCAAAGTTTTCAATGCCCATGCAAAGTGAAATTGGAAAGTGAATTGTAATGTCAGAGGATACGTCTTAAATTTCAGGATGCATTAACTGCATCAGTTTGGAGACGCTCTATAAATAGAGCACTCCGCATGTTTGTAAGTTACAAGAAAATAAGAAGAAGAAGGAAAACTAGAGAAAAATATCAGTAACATCATCTACTCCTCTGCCTTTTTATTTGTTATCTGCCTATACTATAATTTTAGTGTGACATTTTACATCTACCTTGCACCCACCACTTAAAAGGTTATCTCTCAAACTTTAATCCTTTTATAACACGTTATCAGCACGAGTCTCTATATATAATTATTCTCTCATCTCTCTTCGCCGAACGAACGAAAGAAAGAAAAAAATGTTTCCTTTAAGGTTTTTACTGTTCATCTTATTCCTCTGCCTCAACTGCGCCGTGTACCCTCGCGACGAATTGTTTGCTCCGTGCCTGCTTATAGTCCTCCAACTAACGGTTACATACATCTTTGATTACTTGTTTGGTGTAGAGATTGATTACTAACCCAGTATTTATTTATGTTAATTCTACTGCAATCCAAGATGGTGCGGTACAATCGCCCATCTTGAACTGCAAATTTATTCTTACTGCGATCCAAGACGGTGCGGTATCATCGCCTATCTTGGACTACAGATTTAATTTTACTGCAATTTTTAGGTGGAGCGGTATAATCGCACACCCTACCCTGCATATTTGAATTTACCTGCTGTTTAATTTCATTGCAATTTTATGTGGTGCGGTATAATCGCCCACGCTGCTCTGCATATTTAATTTTCCTGTTACTTGAGTGGTGCGGAATAATCGCCCATTCTATATTACATTATTTCAATGAGAATGGTGCGGTACGATCACCCTTCTCATTCACCCTGAAAATCTCGAGCCAGAAGTTTCGAGTGCTTATCATTTTGGCCTGAAGATCAAAATGAAAAATTTGTAAGAACCAGAAGTTCTAACATCATATTTCTTCAGGAATACATATTATTACAAGTTCTTACACATCTCATTTTCTTTCAGAAAAGAAAATGGCGAACTTGGCGAAGCTTGAATTTTCTGCCCTGGATATTACCGGGAAGAATTACCTGACCTGGGTACTGGATACCAAGATCCATCTGGAAGCAGGGAATCTTGGAGATACCATCAGGGAAGAGAGCAACTCATCCTCTCAAGATCGGGCAAAGGCCATGATTTTCATTCGCCGCCATCTTGATGAGACGCTAAAGAGCGAGTACTTAACGGTTGAAGATCTGTTAGCTCTCTGGAATGCCTTGAGAAACAGATACAATCACCAGACAACGGTGATTCTTCCAAGGGCCCGCTATGAGTGGACTCATCTGAGGATCCAAGACTTCAAGTCAGTGGCAGAATACAATTCTGCATTGTTCAGAATTACCTCTCAGATGAAGCTCTGTGGGGATATTATTACTGAGGAGCATATGCTGGAAAAAAACTCTCAGCACATTTCATGCCTCCAACGTGCTCCTGCAGCAGCAGTATAGAGCGCGAGGCTACACTGAGTACAACCAGCTGATATCTGTGCTCTTAGTAGCTGAACAGAATGATGAGCTCCTGATGAAAAACCATCATTCCCACCCTACTGGATCTGCACCATTCCCAGAAGTGAATGCTGCTTCCCTTGAAGTGAACGCCACATCCTCTGGTGGTGATAATCAAAAACGAGGACGTGGCCACAAACGAGGTCGATGGAATAGGAAAGGCAAGAACCATGGAGTTCAGTTTCACCACCAGGTTCCGAGGCATAATTCAAGCCCGAGCTTCAAAAATGCGAATCGCCACAAAGGCAAAGCTCATATGAATAATGCTCCTAGAAACCCTGAAGGAGCCTGCCATAGGTGTGGTGGCAATGGGCATTGGGCGCGTACTTGTCGTACCCCAAAACATCTAGTGGATCTGTATCAAGCCTCCCTCAAGGAGAAGGGTGTCGAGACCAACTTTCTCGACCAGGCTAGACCAATGGATATACCTGATCTAGATGTTTCAGACTATATTGTGGAAAAGGGAAATGAAGTATATCGGTCCGATTGAATCATTAATGTACTTTTATTATGCTAAACTTGTGGTATTTTCAGATTCAATAAAAGTGGCATGTAAATTTCTTGTTATAACTTGCTTTTAATTCTGATTCTCTTACTCAGAGAGCATGGATAAAAATTGTGGTTATTCTCAGAACATGAGAAATGGCAGAGATATTTGTCTTGCAGACAGTGCAACCACACATACAATACTTCGTGATCGAAAGTATTTCTCAAGCTTAATACCTACAAGAGTAGGGGTAACAACAATATCAGGACCTTCAGATGTAATTCAAGGTTCAGGGCAAGCCCAGATTATGTTACCAAATGGAACAATATTGTCCATACAGAATGCATTGTATGCTACTCGATCTACTCGAAATTTGTTGAGTTTCTAAGACATACGTCTAAATGGATACCACATTGAAACAAAAAGTGCAGAAAATGTGGAGTATCTATGCATTACCTCCAATGATACCCAGAAGCGTATATTGGAGAAGTTGCATGGTATGTCGAGTGGATTATATTATACATACATAAGGACAATTGAATCACATACTGTCATGAACCAAAAGTTCATTGATTCAAAGGTTTACATGCTTTGGCATGACCGTCTGGGTCATCCAGGATCTACCATGATGCGTAGGATCATTATCAACTCTAATGGACATCCATTAGTGAGCAGACACATTGCTGCCTTAAATGATAACCCTTGCAAAGCTTGTTCTCAAGGGAAGTTGGTAATTAGACCATCTCAACTAAAGGTTGATGCTGAATCCCCATCATTTCTGCAAAGAATTCAAGGGGATATTTGTGGGCCTATTCAACCGTTATGTGGACCATTTCGATATTTTATGGTTTTGGTTGATGCATCTACCCGATGGTCACATGTTTGTCTCTTGTCTACTCGGAATGTAGCCTTTGCGAGACTTCTTGCTCAAATAATTAAGTTACGAGCACAATTCCTAGATTATTCCATTAAGTCAATCCGACTTGATAATGCTGGTGAATTTACGTCTCAAACCTTTGATGATTATTGCATGACATTAGGCATTGATGTTGAACACCCTGTTCCTCATGTCCATACTCAAAATGGTTTAGCAGAAGCATTGATCAAGCGGCTTCAGTTAATAGCTCGCACTCTGCTTATGAAAACCAAATTGTCAGTCTCTGCATGGGGACATGCCATCTTACATGCTGCATCATTGGTTCGATTGAGACCTGTAGCCAACCATCAATACTCTTCAGTACAACTCGTGTTTGGACATCAGCCAAACATTTCCCATTTACGAGTTTTTGGTTGTGTTGTTTATGTGCCTATTGCACCGCTGCAACGCACTAAAATGGGACCTCAGCGTAGACTGGGAATTTACGTGGGTTTTGATTCACCATCTATCATTAGATATTTGGAACCCTTGACAGGTGATATGTTTACAGCTCGTTTTGCTGATTGTCACTTTGATGAGACAATTTTCCCGTCGTTAGGGGGAGAAAAGACCGTTCCAGAAGAACGGAAAGAGCTGACATGGGTTGTTCCCACCTTGTCTCATTTTGATCCTCGCAGCATTTAATGTGAAAATGAAGTGAGAAAGATCGTTCATCTTCAAAGCATTGCCAATCAAATGCCAGATGCATTTAATGATGCTATGAAAGTGACAAAATCACATATACCAGCTGCAAATGCACCTGCAAAAATTGATGTCCCTGTTGGACAAAATAAAGTGGCAGCAAATGATTCATCTGGTGCACGCCTGAAGCGTGGTAGACCCCAAGGTTCAGAAGATTCAACTCCTCGAAAGAGAAAGTCGAGGGCACAACTGAAACCAAATGAAATCATTCAGGAAGAGAAAATGAATGATACATCCACAATTCATCATTCTGGACTTCCAGAAAAAGAAAATGTCCTTGATGAGACATCTGTCCCTGAAGAGACAGAAGTACATGAAAGCAAAGAAATCTCCATAAATTATGCATGTACAAATGAATTGTGGGATCGAAATGAAATAATCATCGATGATATGTTTGCATTTGCAGTAGCCACTGAAATCATCTTAAGTGATGATATTGAGCCCCGTTCTGTTGATGAATGCAAGCAGAGACAGGATTGGCCTAAGTGGAAAGATGCAATCCAGGCAGAATTAAATTCCTTGGAAAAGCGGAATGTTTTTGGACCAGTAGTCCAAACCCCGCCTAGTGTAAACCCCGTGGGTTACAAATGGGTATTCACAAGGAAACGCAATGAGAAAAACGAGATCGCAAGATACAAAGCACGACTCGTTGCACAAGGTTTTTCTCAAAGACCTGGAATTGATTATGAGGATACATACTCTCCTGTAATGGACACAATTACGTTCCGTTACTTAATAAGTTTAGTGGTTTCAGAAAGACTTGACATGCGACTTATGGATGTCATCACTGCGTATCTATATGGAGAATTAGATACTGACATCTATATGAAAGTCCCTGAAGGACTTAAGTTGCCTGAAACAAGTAATAAACCACGAGGTATGCTCTCGATCAAATTAAAGCGATCATTGTATGGTCTGAAGCAATCTGGACGAATGTGGTATAATCGTCTCAGTGAGTATTTGATCAAAGAAGGGTATATCAACAATGTTATTTGCCCTTGTGTGTTCATTAAGAAATCCAATTCTGGATTCGCTACAGTGGCAGTATATGTTGATGATATGAATCTAGTTGGGACTCCTGAAGAGCTCAATAAAACTGTTGAATATCTGAAAAGTGAATTTGAAATGAAAGACCTTGGAAAAACAAAATATTGTCTCGGCCTGCAGATCGAGCATTGTGCTAGTGGAATTTTGGTCCACCAATCAGCTTACATTGAAAAAATTCTGAAGCGATTTGGTATGGACAAGGCTTATCCACTAAGCACGCCAATGGTCGTTCGTTCTTTGGACATTAAGAAAGATCCATTTCGTCCAAAAGAAGATGATGAGCTGGTCCTTGGTCCAGAAGTACCATATCTGAGTGCAGTAGGTGCTTTGTTGTATTTAGCACAATGTACTAGATCAGATATAGCTTTTTCAGTTAATTTGTTAGCAAGGTATAGCTCTGCTCCAACAATTCGCCATTGGAAGGGTATCAAAGATGTATTGCGATACCTTCGTGGGACAACAGACATGGGTCTATTCTACTCAAAGAACTCCACAGATGACCAGGTCCTCGTTGCATATGCAGATGCTGGCTTCCTCTCTGATCCGCATAAAGCCCGAACACAAACCGGATATGTGTTTAAGAATAGAGATACCGCAATCTCATGGCGCTCAACCAAGTAAACATTAGTTGCTACATCTTCAAATCATTCAGAAATACTTGCTTTACATGAAACAAGTCGTGAATGTTCTTGGTTAAGATCAATGATCCATCATATCCGGAATTCATGTGGTCTAACTTCGAAGACAGACAATCCAACTGTCATCCATGAAGATAATGCAGCCTGTGTTGCCCAAATGAAGGAAGGATTCATCAAGGGCGATAAGACTAAACACATATCTCCAAAGTTTTTCAGTGCACATGAGCTTCAGAAGGCTAAAGTTATTGAAGTCAGACAAATCCGTTTAAATGAAAATCTGGCAGACTTGTTCACCAAATCTCTACCAAAGTGCACATTTCAGAAGTTAGTGCAAGGCATCGGATTACGTCGACTTACCAAATAGCTAAATTTGGAAAATGCGGAATCAGGGGGAGATACATATCAGGGGGAGCATCCCTGATACATGCTTGTTGTACTCTTTTTCCTTCGATTAGGATTTTTCCCACTGAGTTTTTCTTATCAAGGTTTTAACGAGGCAACATAAGCATACTTGACACTATATCAACGATCCAGGAAAAGTTGTACTCTTTTTCCTTCGCTATGGTTTTTTCCCACTGAGTTTTTCCAAGCAAGGTTTTAACGAGACAACTCATGTTGATATGTGGGCATCCAAGGGGGAGTGTTGAAAAGTCTAATGTCTGATGACAATGAATGCCCACAAAGCAAAAGTCTTCTGCATGGGCAAAGTTTTCAATGCCCATGCAAAGTGAAATTGGAAAGTGAATTGTGATGTCAGAGGATACGTCTTAAATTTCAGGATGCATTAACTGCATCAGTTTGGAGACGCTCTATAAATAGAGCACTCCGCATGTTTGTAAGTTACAAGAAAATAAGAAGAAGAAAGAAAACTAGAGAAAAATATCAGTAACATCATCTACTCCTCTGCCTTTTTATTTGTTATATGCCTATGCTATAATTTTAGTGTGGCATTTTACATTTACCTTGCACCCACCACTTAAAAGGTTATCTCTCAAACTTTAATCCTTTTATAACATTTCTTATTTTGTAAAATAAGAAAGTGAAAGGAAACATGTAGTGGTGGGATTTGTACGAAAAGAAATAATAATTGCATCAGCTTGGACGATAATAGTTATGCTGCTTTATCTTACTGAAAAATGTGTTCTTATTTTGTAAAATAAGAAAGTGAAAGGGGACATGTAGATGTAGTGGTGGGATTTGTACGAAATGCAAGACTGATTGCATCAGCTTGGACGATGCTTCGACAACTTAGGCCATTTTTAATGGAGAAGGTTAAAAGTTTAAAAGTAAAAAAAAAATAAAAATAAAAAAAAATAAATAAATAATGATTTAATTTGTTCAAAAATTTCTCTAATCGCAAGTGATGTTATAATTATATGAAATCCACAAGATCAAATTTTGGTTAAAAGAAGGGCATGAGGCTAGCCAAATACAGCTCTTACCTGTTTTTGGGGCCCAGCTCCTCATTTGTAATAATTTATTCAAATTCAATGACTAAATTTGAAAACATTCAATAGTAATTTAATTAAATTACCAATAACTGTACAAACTGAAAACTAATAAATTATTGAGGGTTATGTTTAGCCTTTTCGGTTGGAGATAGGAATGGGCAACGGTTATGACGTGCGAATAACTGCGGTTATTTGCCCATAACCATTTAACCGTTGGGTAATTGTATAAATAATTATATTCATACACATAACCGTGTATAAAGGGTTAATCATACTAACCGTTTACCCATTTTTAACCCCTTTTTTTTACTCATTTTGGCCTTTTTACCTGTCATGTTTTTTAAACAACGTGAAAATTGCAACTTAGTACTACGGTTTAGTAATATTATTTTTCACCTGTAAGTGAGAGTTCTTAGGTTCGATTCTCACCAAAGATGAATTTGAACTACATTCTTGCTAACTCATTATGAGGCTCAGCCCACCCATTTCCCTTTAGTACAAATAATATCGTTTTTCCAAAAAAAAAAACATGAAAATTAAAATAGAAATTTGTCAATTTTTTTTAAACAATTAAACACCGTTATAAGTACATTTAACATGGCTTTTTGTATTTTAATATTTTAAGTCGTTCTTGTTATGATACTTATGTGGTTGGGAATCAATTAATATCATAAGAAATAGAGAAAATAAAACAAATACTGGGCATCAAAATAGAACTCAGTGTGTTCATGAAAATAAATTAGGAAGCAATCTGGGATTCTCGCCTGGAGATTAGTGAGCAGGCAGCAGCGCCATAAACAATTGCTTCCCTTCCCCAATTATTTACCACATGTCAGACCAATCCAAACCTCCAATCCAATTAATCCAAAATATAAATCCTTGAACTAATTTTGAATACAAATAAAAAGAGAAGAGAAGTGGATTTTGTGGTTGATGGAAGTCGGAATGAGGTGCTGCAATCATCGACGACTAAAAATGGGCAACGAATCCACCGTTTTGCCGGGGATGAGAGAGGGCACCAAGGAGAGATGAGCAGCGGGAGTTTGGGAGAGGTCGAACAATTTTAGAGTTTTTTAGCTTGTTTTCAATTTTACATATATTAAAATAAATTGTTAATTGGGTACTCATTATAACCGCGGATAATAATTATAATCATCCATTTAAATTTCATAGGTAAACATGTTATACACATAACTATTTATTTGTTTAAACTGTTACATATAATTGTAACAGTGAGTTTTAAATGAGCTGGTTACCATAGTTATCCATACTTGCGAGTATTTTTTCAATTTTCAATTGAAAACGGTATATGAATATGATTTAATACTATTCATTTAAAAATAATTTTTTATAAGAACATTATTCTAAACATAATTATGTTTAGTCATTTTCAGCTAGAGATGACCTTACCCTCCATAGTCTTAGTCTTTGAGGAATCTAAACACCTTTCCCCAACTTTTTCATTTTCCCAAAGAACAACAATAGAAGAGACTAACTTTACCTTATGGTCTAGCAGCGGACTTGTAGCTATCTTCATTTAGTGCAAAGGTTGGGTCTGAATCGTATCAAGTAACTATAAAACAAATTTAGTTAAAATATGATTTCGTGTTAGGCAATTTGAGCTTGAAGTCGAAAATATGCACTCATATTAGGTTTTTTGTTAAAACACAACCCCATGCCCAATGTCCATTAACTATGGGTGAGTATAGGTAAAGTATTTACGTGGTTGCTCAAATATTCAGAGGTGGACGCATTAATGGGGAAAGAGGGTTAGATGACCATCCAAACTCGCGATTCGTCGTGGATAACTTGGGTGCTGTCTTTTTAAAGGTTGGAGTTGACCTTCATACATGCTTTCGAATTGTTTGATACAATGCCTCAAAAAAGAGTTGTTCTTCTTATTATTTCTTTTTTAAAATATTACGTGGCCAAAACAATGTTGTTGTAGGTCATGTTACTTTATAAAGAAAAAAGAAGATACGCTAGAACTTTAAATCCAATCCCACCAAACTCAATTCTTAACGCCCAAACTCCTACCACCCCACTTTGGCGATCATTATGACGACCACCTAAATTTCATTTTTCAAATTTCAAAGTAAGGTCTTCATAACTTGTCCAAATTGAATTTCTTTTATGAATAATTAGATTTGATTATTGATGTGAATCATATATAGCTTTTATTTAGATTAATTCTATGTTTTTTAGACTTTTTGTATTTGTGTAGATAAACTGGTCAAAGTTTTTATACAGACTGTTGAATGAGTTGAGTTGAGTTTTGTGTGAGGTGTTGGTTTGTGTAAGTTTATCAAATTTGAGTAATTCCTAACAAAATTGGTGTGGACTTTATTTAAATTATATAATTATGTTACAATATTTTCTACGTGTCACCTCTTGGCACTTTAAGATCAACTTGAGCATTGTAGTCTTTATATGCATCCGCAGTGAATTTTTTGAAAGAAATTGGTAGTCTTACAAAAAAAAAAATGGTGGAGATGAGAAGTTATATAGTATATAATCAAAACTTTATATATTTTTATGAGATAATTTTGACCTCCTAGTTCTATTTTTGAAATTTGATTTGGTCAAATTTCAAAAATATCTAAAGTTTTGATGTCCCTTCTGTTAAAGATCAATATCAGCCCATTAAGATTAGTCGGTATAAGGGAACTAGATTGTTCTATTTCAAACATGCATGGAATTGTTCTAGAAGATTCTAGCATGCAAAGTAAGGTGGCTAGTCTAGAATTATCTAAGTTAGAGATTTGTAGAATATACTAGAAACTAGTTCTAGTTTGTAGAAAGAACTAGAAACCAGTAGAATGCTAAGCCCTCACCTATAAATATGGGTGTGATATTGAATCAAATAATCAACCCATCAAGAAGAAGTAGCCAAGAAGAAAGAGTTAAGTAAGAAGTGAGAAGCCTTGTAAGTGAGTAGTCTTGTGAAGAGTGTGAGTGGTTTAGAGTGTGTCTCTAGAAAGAGTGAGTGTTATAGCTTTTAAAGAGTGTCCTTGAGAGTTGTGTTGTAATATTTTGTGTGCCTAATACTAGTAATTTGTTTACTTATTTTGTCTCTCCAACACTTATGTTAGAGTTGTGTACTCTAATTTTTCCTCAACACCTTCAAAGTTCAAAATAGAATTAGGATATTAAGGCTATCTCATTTATATTGAGAGTATGTCACGTTGGAGATGAAAGTCCTAATGAAATGTTTAAAATATATGAGGATCTCTTATACGTTGCCAACTGGTGCTGAATTGGATGCTTACTTTCTAACATATTAATAATTATTATGACAGGACATGATTTCGTGCAAGATTAGCAAGTTCAATACCAAATTGAAGCACAATTTAGTATATAGTTAATTACTTTCACTTTATTTAATTATTATGTTCGATTCTCCAATCTAGTACTTAAATTTATAGGGAATTGTAAGAAGTATTTAAGAATCTCAATTGAATACACCAAGACTTTTATAAAATCTTTTAAATTCTCAATTGAATACCCCTGAAATTATTAATTCCTTGAAACTCTCTTAATCCTAATTAAATATACCCGCTTTAATTTGAAGAAATTACTACTTTCTTGCATGCGTACAATATATAGGGGGAGATGGAGTGGATGAAAACACAAGTAGAAGGAACTGGAAAAGCAATCATTTGTTATGGTAACCCTATGTCACAACGTCCCCATTTTGGTCAAGCAAGAGAATTTCCATTACATTAAAAACTAGTACAAGGCCCAAAAAGAGCCAGGTAAACAACAATATATAAAGTAAAGGGCCCAAGCAAAATGAGAATTACAACCCAAGATACAACGAGAGGCTCATGCAAGCTTAGGTGTGACAGCCCGTCCCAGAAATTTAAAAACGTACGTGTGAAAAGATAGTTTTGCCCCTAGTTCGTTTTCTTTACGTTTTGTGGTTATTTTTGGTTGGTTGCTGGCTAATGGTGGACCACACATTCCCTCACTGTTTTCTCCCTTTCCCTGCATCTGTCCCGAGCCCCATTCCTTTCCATTTCCTTTGAAAACGTACGGACACACCCACACACCCATCAAACCTTCACAGATCGAAGAAACCAAGGCCATATTCATGTTCGTGAAGCTTGTAGGAGTCCAACCATACCATTTTCAGGTAAGAACACCATCGTTTTCACGTCGAATCCACGATGTCCGATTTCGAGTATTATTCATGCACACGTAATTTCTCACGTTTTAGGAAATTTCAAGCTTGTAGGAAGCTTGGTGAGGTCCCCAGGAGGCTCGGGGTGGTTCGTTTGAAGGTTTTGGACATCGGGATCACTAGTTTCGAAGTTGGCCGGAGTTGGGTTGAAATTCCAGGTGAGATTTTGTGGTTTTTAGCCCTTAAAAGTGGTATAATTGTGTTCCTCTAGTTCTAAGCTTCATTTTGGTACCAATTTTGTGAAATTTGGATGAAAAACGAAGAAGATATTGAAGTTTGAAAAATCCCTGATTTTCCGGCGCCGGAGGCTCGCCGAAGAAGACGACGGAATATTCCGTCAAGTCTGACGGAATATTCCTGACGCCGTTGACAGAAACCGTTAGGGATAACGGAATATTCCCTTACGGCGTCAGTTGACGCCGTCAGCGTGCCAGGCACGTGCCTATGCGTGGCTGGCGCGTGAGGGCGCGTGTGGTGGTGAAAAATTATTTTAAAAATATGGGGATGTTCTTGAGGTTGAGTAAATCACGTTGGTGTATTCATACACCCCATTTGAGCATTGTATGAGAAGTTATTTCAAAAGGTTGGTTATGTGCTTTAAAATTAACGTTTTTGTAGTTGTTTCGCATATAGGTGATACCTATCCTGAGGACGAGCGTGGTCACTCGAGGCAGGGGGGCTACGACCCTTACACATACCAGTGAGTGGGCTTTTAGTTTTCTGTATATACCTATATACTTATATTTTCCCAGAAATTGATTTGAATTGTCATTTGCTATATGCCATGCATTATATTATCGTTGTTTGTGCATCATTAGTCGCATTATTAGTTGCATATATATACATATGCATATTGGGTGCTGTGGACACACAGGTAAGTGTCAGGTAAATGTTATTCATGCTTACATTCAGTAGCGATTCGAGATGCTTAGAGAGCTCATAACCTGCACCCCCATTGTTAGTGCTCCTGCCCAAAGTTGGGCACAATTCTTCACGTGATGTTCACCTCCTACACCACACGCTCAGCTTGGATCCAAGTTAGGTGCACAGTCATGTCGTACAGACCACATTAGGTGGTTCCGACTCGTAGGTGACCCGTGATTACTCGCACAGCCTTCACGTGATCGTAGCACTAGAGCGTTTATATGTATTACACCCAGGCCTGTCGTACAGACCACTTTAGGTGGTTCCGACTCGTGGGCAGGTTCAGTTAGTGAGATTGAGATTTGAGCTCTAGATTCAGCCATACAGGTCACGTTAGGTGACTCCGGCAACCAGATTATATGTTATTGATATGATTTATACCTGAGCACTTGCATTTCATTATGAGGTTCCGACATGGCATATTCTTGAGCATGATTGGTATATCTATATATATGTACATATGTTTATTTTCTGGGAAGTATACAGGTTTTACGGCGAGGGGTTAGAGCTTATTTATTAAATGGTTTTCGAAAAGCTTTGTTTTTGCCCACTCACGCTTTTGTTTTGCGCCCCTCCAGGTTCTAGTTGTCTAGCAGGTTCGGTGGTTTCCCAGAGGGCTTTTCCGGCATTTTTGACAGACGATCACCAGTGTAGGGCCACCTTCGGGTGTACTATTGTTGTGTCATTTTCATTTGGACTACTTTAGGCGTTATGCTCTGAACTCGTGTCTCACTTACGCTAGCACTTGTTTTCCTTTACCTTATGTATGCTAGTTTTTATTCATTCATACTATTTAAATTACTATTTATTTAGCTTCCGCACTATGCACGTGGCTACGTCACTTCCACGTGACGGCCAGCACGCCCTGATCTAGGTCGGGGTGTGTCATTAGGCCTAAAGGCTGCAAAAACAAACAACAAAAAACCCTAAACTCAAGTAGCATAAACCAGACTACCGCCACTGCCGTCACATTCTCGAAGGAAGCCAAACTCCGAACCAAGAGAATAGACACTAGATCTAGGTCTCCTTCACGAACCCCTACAAAAACCAAAAATATATATACAAACAAAGCATCTTATGGATAGAAAGCAAAGCTAAGGGGTATGTAAAATACCCAACACTTGGCCTCGATGGGGATCTAGCATGCCAATTGGGGGAGAAGAAGTGAGAGAAGGAAGTGGATCTTGGGTAAAGTTTGCATAATTATTAGCAGTTATTATTTGTGTGGAGTTTGCATATCAGCAAGATTGATATTGTCTTTAGTTGGAAAGTGACTTTTTTAGTGTTATTTCCGCTCCTCAATCAAATTTTTCTATCCTCCTTGGCCTCTTTGTACACAATAGTCTATTTGGCTGGACCAACAATAGTTTATTTGGCTGTTCACATTCGAAAATGACTTTTTACTCATCTCACATATATTTGCAAAGGAAATCTTGTTATGAACACTTTTGCTAACATAGGCTTGCCTTCTCCAACTTTAATATGGCATGACTACCCTTAATCGGCAACTCATGCTGCATTGTTTTTTGACAACGTTGGTTTGTCTGGCTTCCGCTTCTCAAATTAATGTTCATCTTGACATACATGTTTGTCTTACTTTCTTGTGTTTTTCTAACCTTTGGGTGTTGTTTGACTTGTTTTATAGGTTTAGACGTTTTAGGTTTGACTCTAGAGGGTTATGTTTCATGTCCCCCTTATTTTCTTTGTATCTTTCTTGTTTTGGTTTCAAGAGGGTAAAGTCTATGTCTCATTTTCTTTCATGCATTTTTTTTTCTTTTCTTTTTTATGTGGTATAAAATTTAGGGTAAATTACACTTTACCCCCCTTAGGTTTGAGTGCAATTATAACCTCATACAACATCTTTAAAAATTTCGATATCATACATTATTTATTATTTTGTTACAATTTCATACATCTGTTAAAAGTTCTATCAATTATTCTGTTATGCCTACGTGGCCGTCATGGATCCCACAAATTTGTGCCACATGAATAAAAAATAAATAATAATTTTCAATTATAAAATTTCTTCGGAAGTCTTCTTCCCCAAAATTAATTCAATTGAAAATTTGAGAGATTTTAATAGATTTATAAATCCATGGATTTTTATGGAGTTTAATTGATTTGTAGAGATTCCATATAAAATTTTGATTCAATTCCATTGAAATCTCATGGGGAGAGGTGAGATTTGTAGATGCTTAAAATACACTACGAAATCTTTCCAATTCCCTTTAATTCCTCAACTTTCTCAAATTCTTTAAAATCAAGTTCTAATTGAATACACCTGTAATGTTATTTCTTTAAAATACTAATTGAATACATCAGGATTTCTAAGGATTTTAATAAACTATCTTAAAATTCTAATTGAATATACCTTGAATTTCAAATAATCACTTAAAATCCTGATTGAATACCCCTAAATCATTAAAAGAATTAAAATCCTTCAAAATTCTAATTGAATACACCCCTACTAAAAGTTAGGGGTGGAAAAAAATCCCAAAAATCCCAAACCGAACCGAAAAAATCCCGATCCCAAACCAAAAATTTCCCAAACCGAAATTCCCAAAATTTTCGGGATGCTATCCCGAACCGATCCCAAAATTTTGGTATGGGATTTGGGATTGGCTTCTCGATATTTTGGGAATCCCATACCGAACTAAAAATATATAATATTAATTATTATATATATTATTATTTTATAATTGATGCTAGTAGTTTCTAATTCATGCTCTGCAACCTGGAATGCCCTACACCTTGCATATTTTTCATGTTTTGTTTGATATTCATGTGGATTTTATTATTGCTGCTGCCATGGCTGATGATTTTAGAAGGCTTGATTCTTTTGTCTCTCAACATATTGCAAAAAGGGTTTAATTAATTTGAATTTTGACTATGATAAAAACAGTTAGGCATGCCAGTGTTCAATTAAATGGTAGTGTGAATGAAATGAAATTCCTAGTTCATGAATGTGTTCTTGAATTATATATTTGAAGAACAATTCATAATTTCATATTTCAATTTGGGATTCCCGATTTGTCCCAAATCTCGAAAATATTTCGGGATTCCCGAAATTTGGGATTCCCGAAAATTTGGTTTGGGATCGGTCTTCAAATTCCCGTGCCGAAAAATTTTGGTTTGGGATTCGAGATACTAGTTTCGGTATGGTATCTCATACCGAACCATCCCTACTAAAAGTTATGTTATGGGTCTCTTCTTCCTCGAACCACCCCACCGGCCAAAAAATGCCCTTTAATTTTGCCACTCTTATCTCAATTGCCACACACTCCTCCTTCTCTCTCATCCTACTCTCTAAAACTCAACTCCCATCCCTCTCTTTCTCTCTCTGCATTTTCTGTGACTTCCAACAATGGTGCTGCAATAGGCAATGCCGATTCTGCAGCTCATTCACTGTTCCAGCAATAGCCATTTCCCCGCCGCCCAAGCTTTCCGTATCGGACTCTTCCTCATCGATTTCGTCAGCTTATACACTAAATCGAAGCGGATCTGCAAGAAATTCGGAGCTGCCTCAAAGAGAAACAACAAGTCTTGATCAAATTCACCGTCGGAGCCTCCCTCTTCGCTAGGGGTGGGCATAAAAACCGCCAAACCGCAAAACCGCATCGAACCGTAAGAAAAAAAACCGAAAAAAACCGTGTTGACCGGAAAAGTCAACTTTGAGTGAAAAACCGAACCGAACCGTTCAAACCGGTTCTGGTTCCAGTTTCGAATGACCAAGAACCGGCCGAACCGAACCGAACCGTTTTATTAATAATAAATAAATAAATTATATATACACACACATGTCATGGTATAATAGGTTGAAAAATAGGTTGAAAAATTGTGTACAGGAGCTGCTGCTTCTTGCTTGCTCTCTGAAGTCTGAAAACTTGCAATTTGTTTCATCATTTTTTTGTTTGTTGACTGATTGACCAGTGCATATGTATTTTAGTTGTCTCTTTTTGTTGACTTGGTGCCACTACCAAAGACATTTGCATTAAAAAAGATGTGTTGTATGCAACTTTATGTAATCAGTTTTAGAAGATGTATTTGAATGCATAATGATTTGGTGTTCAAATAATTTATTATTAGGAAAAGTAAACCGGCAAGAACCGAATCGAAACCGGTGTAGACCGAACCGTAAGGTTCTAGTCATAAATTTAAGTGGAACCGCACCGAATAGAACCGTTAATATATTTCGGTTCCGGTTCCAATTTAGGGGTGGAACCGCACCGAACCGCACCGTGCCCACCCCTACTCTTCGCCTCCGACGTCTATCCTGTAATGGTCGAAAGCATTCAAGTTCATCCCATCTTATGGGTTCTTGCAGAAGTTGTGGGTTTTTCTTGGGTAGTGTTGATTTGGGTTCATACAGTTTGGTGGGTTGCGATGGATTTCTGGTTTGTACTTTGAACCACTTTTCAATATTTGCTTCAATTCTTTGAAATTCATAGATTTTAAAGCATTTTTGGGTGTTTTGCCGATGGGTGGGTTGCAATGAATTTTCTGTTTTAGGGTTTAATGCTAGCAAGGTGGAGACTTGGGATGGTAGCAACGCAAATCGAAGGGGAGGAAGAAGAAAGACGAGGTAGTGGAGGAAAATGGGTGTTCTTAAAATAGTTTTTAAGATTTTTTTTGTTGTATATTCCATGTTGTTACTGGAGCAATGGGTCCCACTTGTATGCCAGGTCAGCATAAAATGTGGCCATATTATCACTTAACGGAAACTTTTACAGATTAACTAACGATTGTATGAAATTGAAATGAAATAATAAATAATGTATGAAATTGAAATGTTTTAAAAATGTTGTAAGAAATAATTGCACTGAAACCTAACGGGGTAAAATGTAATTTACCCTAAAGTTTATGTCCTCCCTAACTAAGTGTAATTTTTTTTTCCGTTATAAAAAATAAAAAATACGACTTTATTAAGAATTACATGAACATGACCAACTTCTTGAGAGATTTTTCAATGTGATCAGAATACGAAATGGTATACCACATTTCATTATACATATATTATTATTACATATTTGATACTATTCGAGCAACAACGTCCCCCCGTGGTTACTAAGGATATTGTGCATGGTTGTTTGGTTGTGTTTTGACGCAAAACCTAATATGAATGGATACTTTATTCGAATTCAAGCTCATATAGCCTAAATATGAAATCATATTTAAACCAAATTTGTTTTATAGATAACTTGCGATTCAGCCCCAACTTTAACGACAATTTTCTCGAACTTAGAAATCTTTTTCAATAAATAAAGACAAAGACAACTGCAAGTCGTCAACAAGGCCATAAGGATAAAGTGAGTCTTCGAATAGTCTTCAGCTTCCTATTTTGTCATTTGAAAAAGGTTTGTTGTCGCAAATGATTTTTAAAATTGAAAATTAATTAATGTAATATTTAAAAATAGATGTTACAACTCAATTTGATCATTCTGTTATAAATTTATCAAAAATTTTATTATGTACTGATATGACATATAACTGGATCGTACAAATCTAATTAAATATTTTTATTTGAATTAAAAATATTTAAATAATTAAAAATTTATTTTATATAATTAAAATTTTATTTTATATAATTAAAAATTTACAAAATAAAAATGAAAAAAAAGAAGGAAGAAGATGAACAGCTCATCTTCTTCTTCTTCCCACTCCAGCCGTCGCACATGAAGGAGGGATGCCATACCTTGTATAAACTATAAAGTTCCTAATGAACGACATTTAGCCGTCCAAATACTGCAAGAAGCTCAAGCCCTTGCGCTCCAACCACCTCCCGAGAGTCCTCCGCTGGTACCCAAATGCCTCCCACGTCGATCTCACGCTCTGCCCACGAGTCCCGGACGCTTCCCTCGCCGCCTTTCAAATGCCTTCAAGTCCAGCCTCCTTTTGATAGATCTTTCGCGGTCGAATTGCTTTTTCGGAGCTGGGTTACTGAGTTTGGCTACCAATTGCAAGAATCTGGTGGAGATCGACCTGTCAAACGCCACCGAGCTCAGAGACTCCGCGGCGGCGGCTCTGGTGGAGGCGAAGAACATTCAAATGCCTGCAATTCATCTTCGTTATTCTTTTTTCTGCTTTTTTTTAGTTTTTAATTATACAAAAAAATTGTTTTTTATTAATAAAATACTTTTTATTCTTATAACAATAATTAATTAAATTTGTAGGACCTAGTTACGTGCAATGTCAACACATAACAAAAATTTTGACAAACTTTTAACGGAATGTTGATATTAATTTCTAACATTTATTTTTAAAAAATTACATTAATTGATTTTTAATTTTAAATATCATTTTGATAAAATAAATTAATTTCACCCTATGAATAAAGAAAAGTTGTGGAAAGGTGATGCAATCAGTCATGCTTTTCGTACAAATCCCACCACGAGATATTCACCACTAGGTCCAGTGCATGTTTGCTTTTCACTTTCTTATTTTACAAAACTTGGAAAGAAAAAGAAACACAATTTAATCGGTCTGCATTGCTTAGCGTCTTTTAAAACCTTAGTTTTATCATTTTTTTTGTTGAAAATTTTAACGAAAAATTTCAAGTACTGTTTATTTTTATGAAAAATCGTATTTTTATACTAAAAAATTAATACCGGTACTATTTACTTTACTCTTTATTTTATTCTTATCATTAAAACTTAAAGTTTTTAAACTCTTTTCGTTTTTTTTTTTTTTTTTTTTTATTTTTTTTTAGCATTGAATCATTGATCTTCCTAAAGCAGGTTCATTTGCGTATGTTAGTAAATAAAATATTATTATATTATCATCCTCACAAAAAACATAAATAAAATAACCAACAAAAATAAAATTATTAAGCATTTTAGGCAAAATAATCCGTGAAATTTGCATGACTCTTCATTTTAATTTCTTAGATTTGAAATTAGTAAAAGTAGTCATGAGTTTAGACTCAATGTTCATTTTTTCTTTAAGGGTAATGCTAGAAAGATTAAATTGGTAGACTAAATTTGCAAACTAAATGATGATGTGTTAATAATAAGAATGAGCACGTTTATTAACGCTTAAGTAATAATCTAATCATCAACTTCTATCTCACTTAATTTACAAAATTTAATCTCTTTAACATTATCTTTTCTTTAAAATGAAATTCACAATTGAAATTGTAGTGTAACTAAACTAAAGTAATGTTCACTTTTTCTTTCATTCATTGAGCAGTTTTACCTTTCATCCGTTTGCACTTTTGCATTGAATCATAGGAAAACAAATGAAAAAAAGTTCTAATAAGGAATTGTTATTCCAAGTTAAAGGAATTGATATTCTTTTTTCTTTCTTGGCCAAGTTAAAGGGGTTGTTATTCCAAAATTCTCATTTTGTATTATGAACTTTCTATATTTAAAAAGAAATATATATTTATTAAATACAAAATAGGATTTTGAAAGTTCTAATAACAGTTCTCAAAATTAATTATGCATTATTAAAATTTTAAAATTCCATTAATCGGTACCAAAATAATATCGCTAGGCCGACTAACTTTTTATATCTAATTTACAAACAAAGCACAATAACCACCTTTATACGTAAACATCATTTTCCTTTCCAACGTCACCTGTCTCTTTTTACTCTCGTTTACTTGCTCTGTTAGACTCTGCCTGCTTGCTCTCTCTATGGCTTTATTCTGTTAATCTCTCTGTAACTGAAAAGGTGGCCGTGGCTTTGTGATCGCCGGTAGACCGTACCGAAAATGGCGACGCCGAGAGAGCACATAGAAGAAATACGCAAAGGAAAGTTCTCCATCGGAGAAGAAAAACTCAACCCTTTGAATGAGGATCTTCACCAGGCTGTTAAGAATCTCTCTGCTGAACTCTACGCTAAGGATGTTCACTTCCTCATGGAACTCATCCAGGTTTCAATTCATTTTTTAAAATAAAATATGTGTATGTTGGAATATGATCATGATGATCTCCGCTTTACTATGTGTGTATTTAATGTATGAAGGTGCACCATAGGAATGGTGTACTGATATACACTTCACCTATGATGTACGGATACTTTACTTTGGTAGCGTGTTCCGTATTCCATAATTGTCGAATACTCTCGAATACTCGTGGTACGCATCATGATCAATGGATATGACTTTGACTTAATAGATACACGTATCTCACGTTTGGGATACAAGTATCATACTTTTAGGATAAGTTTATACTTTCAGATAAGAAATTAAAAGGTAACAATTAATAGGAGACGGAGGTCGGAGGTTTATATAAAATCTGATGAATATGAAGAGTTTGCCTCTAATTGAAACTATGAATACGACTCTCACACTTATTCTATATATATCAAGTGAATTAGATTTCCAACTTTCCTTCTCCAATAAATCGTTCGATTTGGATGATGAAATCGATTTGTTGTGTTATCAAAATATGTTCTAAATTATATATTTTTATATATTATTATATAATTTTAATTGCCTATCTAGGCATATCGTATGTTACATTTAGAGATTTTTCGTAGTGCTATGTTGTGTTGTGTCGTATCGTATTGTCGTATCGGTCTCATAGCACTTAACCGAAGGGTCTAATAAGAAGTATGACTTATCATAAGGATTATACCCTTCTATATGGGACCATTAACAGAAGTCTTATAACACTCTGGAAAATGTATGATGAAGTCTATAAAGGGAGT
Source organism: Pyrus communis (assembly GCF_041283825.1). NCBI lineage: Eukaryota > Viridiplantae > Streptophyta > Magnoliopsida > Rosales > Rosaceae > Pyrus > Pyrus communis. The sequence goes on from NC_142570.1 coordinate 6,216,578, forward strand.
ATTTATTCCTCCAGTCAAATCAATCCAACGTGAAATATATTTTCTCTTCTTCCCTTTGGTGTGTTATTTCTTTCTTGGCACTACCGCATAGTAATCAATAGTCTAATGACATAAGAGATTGATTGTGTGATTTCCTACATGCTTGTGTGTTTTAGTGTGTTTGTGTATTGCCTTAGACAGTAGCTATTTGAATATATGAACCAATGATTAATAGTATACTACTTATTTTGCAGAATGCAGAAGATAATGAGTACCCAGAAGGGGTTGATCCATCACTTGAGTTTGTCATAACTTCCCGGGATATAACAGCCGCGGGGGCTCCTGCTACTTTAATTGTTTTCAACAATGAGAATGGGTTTTCACCAAAGAACATCGAGTCCATTTGCAGTGTTGGACGTTCCACCAAGAAAGGCAACAGGAAGCGCGGCTACATTGGGGAGAAAGGTACGTTTGCATTATATACACGAGATGCTTCTATATATTCTGCATGCCAGTCCTTTTCCTTTTGAGTTTATGACTACTAACCATGTATCAATATTTTTGTTATATAAATAAAGTAGAGGGTTAGGTGATATTAGCCCTTCAGAGTAGTGCAGTCTTGCCATTGCTGTTTATAAACAACAAGAAACTAAAGAAAAAGGACTTCTCAATCTTGACATGTAATTTATACCAAAGAATTATTTACTTTTATTGGATTCATAAAATAGCAATACTGCTTTGATATCATGCCTATCTCATGTTTCTTATGCGTTCTGAATTAAGTTTTTGTTGGCTGTTTGAATGTCTTGCTATTTTTTCGTTTTGCTAATTTGGCCGAATTTCTGTTTATACACCATACAGGTATAGGGTTTAAAAGTGTGTTTCTCATCACTAAACACCCCTACATTTTCAGTAACGGTTATCAAATAAGGTTCAATGAAGAGCCCTGTGCACACTGCAATGTTGGCTACATAGTTCCGGAATGGGTTGATGCAAATCCTACTCTTTTAGACATAAAAAAGATTTATGGTTCCGGTTCTGCCCTTCCAACCACAACACTGATCTTACCTTTGAAGGCAGACAAGTTCCAAGCTGTGAAGCAGCAGCTCTCTAGCATTCACCCTGAGGTTCTATTGTTTCTTTCAAAGATAAAGCGGCTCTCAATCCGCGAAGACAACGAGGATCCAAGGAAAAACAATGTAAGTGCAATTAAGATTGCGAGTGAGACTGAATTTGTGACGAGGAGGAACATTGATGCCCAATCCTACACCCTCCATTTGTCTGCAGAAGAAAATTGTGATGAGGTTGAAAAAGAATGCAGCTATTATATGTGGAAGCAAAAGTTTCCTGTCAAGCAGGAATACCGAGTTGAACAGAGAAATGAGGTAGAAGAGTGGGTGATCACGCTTGCATTTCCAATTGGGAAACGCCTTCGTAGAGGAATGAACACATGTGCCGGTGTCTACGCCTTCCTACCAACGGAGATGGTGACAAACTTTCCCTTCATAATTCAAGCTGATTTTCTTCTTTCATCATCAAGGGAAACAATACTCCTCGACAACAAATGGAACAAGGGGATTCTTGACTGTGTATCAACTACATTTGTCAATTCATTTATTGCGCTTGTTAGATCGATAGACGATGCTCCAGTGTCTAGTTTGCCTTATATGTTCCAGTTCCTGCCTGTCCATAGCTCTTCCTTTGAAGAACTGAATGTTGTTAGGGAGTCAATTAAAGCAAAACTTGTTGCAGAAGACATTGTACCTAGCGAGCCCCACAAGGAGCAGAAATTCTTTCACAAGCCTCGTGAAGTGGGTAGGTTAAAGCCGGATTTTTGGAATATTTTGAGGATGGCGAGGGATCAAGGGATAAGCTTGATTAATCTCTCATCTCATGGAAGATATGTTCTGTCTTATGCATTTGACCAGGTGGAGTATGATCACATACTGAGTTTCCTTGGTGTTGAACCCGTAAACAGCGAATGGTATGCTAAATTCATCAAGGGGACTTTCGGTCTGGTAACTAGGGTGTCCGAAGACGTCTATTTGGAGCTTCTACTATTTATTTCTGATAACTGGCTGAATAAAATTTTCCAGACCAGCATCAAGAAAGTACCACTAATAAAATGTTCAGGTTATGGAACCGAATCTTTGTGCCGCATAAGTGCAATCCAGAGTGGTGATAGTAAGGTTTGCATATCCTGTGATTCTGATCATGTTTCATGGCTGATTGATTGGAACAAGGAGTTTCTACCTGCCGGTAGGCTTCTCTTTATGCCAAAAACTACACAGGAAGCTATCCAGTCTTGCTCTAGGAAGGGGGCATTGGAGAAATGGCTTTTAGATCAAGTTAAGGTTCGTTTCGTGAGTGTAAATGAATATGCAAAGGATCTCCTTGACAATTCACTTAATGAGCGGAAGCTTGTGATTGCATTTGCCCACTTCATGTATTTTTCCTGGTTCAGACATTATATCTCAGCGAAGAAAGTTAATGAATTATGTGGTGATATGCCGCTAGTGGATAAGTATGGGAAAATCATCAGAAGTAGGAAGAAGGTGATTGTGGATAAGTATGGGAACATCATTGAAAACAGGAAGGGGGTTATTGTGCCTGCCAATGGAAGCAAATGGGCAACACTGACTGATTCTAATTTGTGGAGGAAAGAAGGCTACGTTGAGTTAGGAGAAGATTATATGGCTGCAGACTGTTTTGCTGGTAACTGTACAACACAGGAGAACCTCCTAGGGTTCCTTAAAATCCGTACTGCAGCTACGGACATTCCTTATATACCTGCTCCCAGTGATAGTATATCATCTTTATCTGCACCACTTATTAAGGAAAATGCATTCTTGCTTTTGGACTGGATTCGTCGTCTGGCAAATAAATATTTTTTGGTCTCACAGAATTTTGCAAAGTGCATAGAAGAAGGTGGTTGGCTGAAGGTTACTTTGAATGGCTCTTCCGGTTTTAGGCCACCTTCGCAGTCATTCCTACTTGAGTCATCATCGAGAAACATTTTGCAGAATGTCTCTGTGTTTGTTGATATCCCATTGGTTGATCAGAATTATTATGGTGAGAGGATTAATGAGTACAAGAAGGAGCTAAAAAGAGTTGGAGTCAGGTTTGAGTTTGGAGAAGCATGCGAATATCTGGGGAAGCATTTGATGTCTCTTGCTGCTTCTTCCACTTTAACCTCTGGCAATGTACTTTCTATACTCCGTTTCATCAAATATTTGAGGGACAACTGTTTTTCTTCTACTGATTTTATCTGTAGTATTAAAGAAGGTCAATGGCTTAAAACGTCCCTTGGCTACAGGTCTCCGGTGGGTTCTGTTTTGTCAGACAAAGAGTGGATAGTTGCATCACAGATTAGTAACATTCCTTTCATTGATGGAAGATTTTATGGTGAAGAAATTTTTCAGTTCGAAAAAGAACTTGAGTTGCTTGGTGCGGTAGTCAAGTTCGGTGAAAGTTACCAGCTAATCATTGACAACCTAAAGTCACCTTCTTGCTTGACATCTTGGACACCCGAGATTGTTCTATTCATGCTTGAATGCATGCATATTTCCAGTTCATCTGAGAAACTTGTCAGAGCGTTGAAAGAATTGAATTGCCTGAAGACCAACATTGGTTACAAGCGTCCAGAAGAATGTCTCCTGTTTGACCAGAATTCCGACTGGGGCTGCATTCTTCAGGTCTTTGGTGGTCTTCCATTGATTGATCACGTTTTCTATGGAGACAGGATATTTTCCTACAGAAATGAGTTGAAGAAAACTGGGGTGGTGGTTGATTTTGATGACGCCACTAAAGTATTTGCTCAATATTTCATGCGGTATGCATCATCGACTTCCATTACCAACGAAAATGTTGCTTCACTTCTGTTGTGTTACAGAAAGCTGAAGGGAACTCCCTTTAAATTTCCTAAAGATCTTAAGAGCTGCATTCGCCAGGAAAAATGGTTGCGCACTCGCCTTGGTGATTATAGATCTCCCAAAGATTGCATTCTCTTTGGTTCCAGTTGGGAATCTATCTCTCCGATGTGTCTTCTCCCATTCATTGATGATTCTGACAGTTGCTATGGCAAGAACATTCATGATTTTAAGGAAGAACTGAAGAGAATTGGCGTGGTTGTGGAATTCAAGGAGGGAGTCAAGTTTGTGGAATCTTGTTTTTATATTCCTTTGAATCTGAGCCGCATTTCTCCAGAAAATGTGCTAGCATTGCTGGAATGCTTGCAAATTTTATTGCAGGAGAAAGATTATTCCTTTCCTGATGTGTTCTTAAAGAAACTTTCTCAACCATGGTTGAAGACTTATGCTGGCCATAGGCCTCCCAACATGTGCTTGTTGTTTGATTCCAAGTTTGGCTCGTACATAAAGCAGACTGATGGACCCTTCATTGATGAAGAATTTTATGGATCTAAAATTTTAATGTACAGGAAAGAGCTTGCTGAAATAGGGGTGACTATTGAAGTGGAACAAGGGTGTTCTGTTATTGCCAGTCACCTTGATCTTCATGATGAATTTTCGACCTTTGTTCGAGTATATAATTACTTGAGCCAGTTTAAGTGGGAGCCAGATAGTGAGGCTGGCCGAAAGATCTGGATTCCGAAGGGAAATAAAAATGGAGAGTGGGTTGGTGCAGATGAATGCGTTATAGATGACAAGGATGAGCTGTTTGGTTTGCAGTTGACTGTTTTGAAGAAACACTATGAGCGAAAATTGCTTAATTTCTTCTGTTGTGCATTTAGAGTACGATCCCAACCTTTGGTTGATGATTACTTGAAGCTTTGGAAAGTTTGGGAAAGTTCTAAAAGAGGATTGTCGCATGATCAGTGCTGTAAGTTCTGGCTTTATGTTTCGAAACACTGGAATTTAAAGACGGAGAAAAGTTTTTCTGATGCCCTTTTGAAAGTACCAGTTTATTCAGGCTCTGGTGAAATCTTGTTGTCCAACAAGGAAGATGTTTTCATTGCCGATGACCTTCAGTTACAGTGTCTTTTCGAACAGTCTTCTCACTTGATATTTGCTTGGTACCCTCAGCCAAGCTTGGCTTCCTTGCCTCGAACTAAGCTGCTTGAAATGTACAAGAAAATTGGCGTTCGTGTTATTTCTGAATCTGTGCACAAGGAAGAACTTTCTCTTGCAAACGATGCTGAACTACAAATAATCCCAAGGGAAAGAGTGTTCGCAAAAGCACTTCTGAGGCTGATTCTTGGATTTCTTGCTGGTCCTCCCATTGAAATGGAAGTGGAGAAGAGGCAAAAAGCTGTCCAAGGTCTTTTCAATGTTGCTGTATTGGAGACGCATGAACCAATCATTGTAAGTTATGATCTGCCCTTATCTTCTGGGAGAATTTTGAATGTTAGACGCACACGTAAGACACGGTGGGACAGGAAGAATTCCAAATTCTTCATCCAGAAGATGGACAAATCAGGCGGACAAAAGAGTACCATTGAGTTTGCTACATATTTCGCCGAAGCAGTATCTGAGTGTGTGCTGTGGGAGTGCACTGAACATATACCTGCACTTTCGGAGCTGATCAAGTGGGCGTTTGTGCTAGAATTCAATGAGGAAGCTGTTGATTTCTTGATGAAGTCGAAGAACCTGCAGATCTTCGTCGAGGATGCGGAGTTTCTGAATTCTGCCTACCCTTCTATCTAGTTATGTTTCTTTCAAGAATAATAATCTCTCTCTGCAGATGACTTGAACTCTTATGCTGTCTTAGTTGTGTGGTTTTCTACCGTTGGATTCTCGTGTTATCCTGAACAAGGGGATTGCTTCTTCTTATCATATGATTTTATGAACCATGTTTTCTCATCATCCAGTTTTTCTCGATTTCCTCCTCGAACTTGTAACTGTTGTCAATTTCCCTCCTGAATTCTAATTTTGGCCGATTATTCCTAAACTTCTGTAATTAGTCACTTTTCCTCCCTTGTTTGACTTTGAAAATTTTTATTTAATATTCCATCCATCTTGGTCACATGGACAGCAGTGAGAAATATGGGATCACAAAAACCCCTCACCAACACCCAAGACGCTGTTGCTTTCATTTTTTCCTCTTCTGATAGTAGGTTTATAACGGAGGACGAGGAAATGTCGTCGTCTTCACCTTCCTGTGTCTCCGATGCTCTTGGTTGGTCGGTTTCGGTGCGATTGGAGCTTTGGCACGCGTGGGTAGGCCTACTGCCTCTCTTGGAATCTCATTGATTCTGATCAGTACCTTCAGAAGTTGAAGACGCCGATGAGATTCAACGTTCTGATTCTCTTGGTACCAATGCTTGAGCTGCTTCCCATAAACCGATTCAAATATGTTCCCATTTTCTTGCAGTCCGTGAACTCCCTATCCATCTTCTTGTTTTACATATTCAATTCTATGTTATTTCACCTACCCATCCATCAAAGCTCAGGACTCTTCTGTCGGCAGAGATTTAGGTTTTGGTGGGGATAAAATTACTTTTTTTGTTTTGTACATTTGTCTGATGTCTACGCGATCAAAGATGGATGAAAAATTCTACAATTTAACAATAGGGGGAAAGTTGACTAATTATAAATGTTTACGAAATAATCGGTTAAAATTACAATTTAGAGGTAAATTGATAGTGCGCACCTTACAAGTTTGAGAAGAAAATCGACAAATATCTCATTCATAATAAGTGCGAAGAGGAAGAGGGAGCAGGTCCATTGGAAACTAATCAAAAGGAGAAAACAAAACGTCACAGATTCTCAAGCAAGACGAAAAGATAGATGGTTCATTCAAAGGAAACCTCCAATGGTGAAGTGGATCAAGGTGAATATTGATGGTTCATTCAAGTTTAAAGGCTGCGCAGGTTATGGTGGTATATTTTGTGATTCTCAAGGTATTACTTTGGGTGTTTTTGCGTTGTCCACGAATTTTTTAGTCCAATTGCAGCTGAGGTTCTTGCTGTAATTCAGGCTATTCGAGTTGCTTGGGTGCTTGAATGGCATCACATTTGGTTGGAGACGGACTCAACTATTGTGATTCACTACTTAAACTCTCTAGTTTTACTATTCTTTGGTATTTGCGTGTTGATTGAAGCAACTGTCTATGGCAGATTAGGCATATGCAGTTTTTTGTTTCCCATATATTTCGTGAGGAAAACGGTGTGGCCGATGTCTTAACTAACTTTAATGCAAATCACGATGCATATTACTAGTGGTCTAACGTTTCTTCATGTACAACTTCTACTTATATTCATGATCTTTTTGCTTCTACCAACTATCGTTTCAAATGATTCTTATCATATGTTTTCTTTGTAAGTGGGGTTAATTTTTTATTCCCCTCTTGTATTACTTGCCATGTTTTATCCATCAACGACGTTTGCCTTTATGTTCCCCTCATTTGTATTTAGAAATAAGACTATGGGGATGATCAGTGAACACTATCACCCTCATTAAATAAAAAGAAGCTAATCCTTGCATTAATTGAAACTAATTAGTATCAACAAACTACTTCTGTCTCAATCTCAAATATAAATCAACTCTTACCCTTCCTCTTTCTTTGATGATTTAAAGAAATAATTCAATTATTAACCGCCACAACATGTGGTCTATAAAATATTATTTTAAAACATAGTTTGCTTAGCATTTTCTATTATGAGAATTTATGATTGTGTCAATGACATCAACGTGGAAGTTTTTTGTCAAAATCTTTCTCAAACCATGTTGATCACGAACTGTTAGGTGATTGAGAGCCAATAAATGTTCAGTGGTATAGGGCCGAACAATTTAATTTTTTCAATTTTATTCCTTCTTGTTGGGCTGTCTGCTGCCGAACATCTTTGTGGTTGGTTTGGTTGAGAATAACTCGTAGTAGAACTTGAAGATGTCTGCCTTAGTGGGGTTGAAGAAAATAAAAGTGGGTTCAATTTGTATGTGATCTAAGTTCTTTTAGTGCACAAATGGTAATTACAGAGATTCTTAAGTAGAACCATTCATTTTTTAACTAGTAATTTATTTGGCGTTTCTATAACTTCTGAAGAATACAAAGAGAAAACAATGTTATGAAAATAATTCAGGGATCATACAACTGAACAATCAATTAACCGTAGAAGGTTAAAAAAAAAAAAAAAAAAAAAAACAGATGAGAAAATATGGTTCATAAATTCATATGATAAAAGAAGCAAATCCACTTGTTCAGAATAACATGAGAATCCAACGGTAAAAAACTACACAAACAAAATAGCATAACATAGAGTTGAAGTCATCTGCTGAGAGAGACTATTATTTTTGAAAGAAACATAACTAGTTAGAAGGGCAGCCAGAATTCAGAAACTCGACATCCTCAACGAAGACCTGCAAATTCTTCGACTTCATCAAGAAATCAACATCTTCCTCATTTAATTATAGCACGAATGCCAACCTGATCAGCTCCGAAAGTGCAGATATATGTTCAGTGATCCCACAGCACACACTCGGATATTGCTTCAGCAAAATACGTAGCAAACTCAATGGTCCTCTTCTGTCGACCAGATTTGTCTGTCTTCTGGATGAAGAATTTGGAATTCTCCCTGTCCCACCGTATCTTTCATGTGCCTCTCACATTTAAAACTTCCCCAGAAGATCGTGGCAGATCATAAATTACAGTGATTGGTTCAGGTGTCTCCACAACAGCAACGTCTACAAGACCTTGGACAGCTTTCCGCCTCTTCTCCACTTCCATTTCAATGGGAAGACCAGCAAGAAATCCACAAATCAGCCTCAGCAGCGCTTTTCCGAACAATCTTTCCCTTGGGATTATTTGTAGTCCAGCATCATTTGCAAGAGAAACTTCTTCCTTCCGCACAGATTCTGAAATAGCGCGGACACCAATTTCTTGTAGATTTCAAGCAGCTTAGTCCGAGGCCAGGAAGCCAACTAGCAAACAAATATTGACTGTGAAGACTGTTAAAAAAGATACAAAGTCGTGATTAAGTTGTTGACGTGCTCGGCCTGTCGGGTCATCCTGATGTTGGATCGAGCCCAAGTAATTTTATAGAAAGTAGGTCATCGGCAATGAAAACATCCTCCTTGTTGCACAACAAGATTCCACCTGAGCCAGAATGTTGGAGTAAATATGTTTTTATTAAATATATTTATGTTTTATTACCAATATTATATACATAACGTTTTGTTTTATTATCAATATTAAAAGTCAATTGATTTTGAATTAAGGAGTTATGCAATCAAAACGTTTTGTTTTTATTTCCGGTTTGAATTTGAATTACGTTTTGATTGTCCGTTGTGGTTTTTATCTTTTGTCTGTTTTGATTTTCTACAGCATTGCACCACTAATAACTCCTTTGATTGCAAGCCGTTTTACACCCCCATAAACTCCCTTGATTTCTTACGGTTTCACACCCTCCAAGGTCTATTTCTTTATACATATATATATATATATATATATATTAAGATACATAATATAGAAAAAAATTGAAATTGAAGTCATGCGATTTGCAAAAAGTAAATAAGCAAAAATTAGAAGTTTTACATAGATTGATAGCAACATATCAAAAGGGAGCAAGTTTGAAGGTTCTTCCATTGTGCAAGGAAGAACCTTATTAGAAGAAGGTTCTTAGCTGTTTTATCCTGGGAACGACGTGGTATTTATGAACTGTTTGTCCACTTTGGGCAGAGCCGCGAAACGTTTTAAAGAGAGCGACTTAATCCGCGACACATCCCAAGAATCATTCATCATTCAAGACTTCTATTTTTTTTAGATAACTTTGTTCCTTTCTATTTCAGTTTACAACACAGAATAAACCGGTACGTCTTTTTTTTGGTGAAGAATAAACCGGTACTTTCACCAGGGCATCAGCAGGACTTTTCTCCGTCTCTAAATTCCAGTGCTTCGAAACATAAAGCCAGAACATGCAGCAATGATCATGCGACAAGGCTGGGATCGTACTCTAAATGCACAAGTGAAGAAATTAGGCAATTCTTGCTCTTAGTGTTTCTTCAAAACAGTTAACTGCAAACCAAACAGCTCATCCTTGTTATCTATAATGCATTCATCTGCACCAACCTACCCTCCATTTTTATTACCTTTCGGAGTCAGATCTTTCGGTCAGCCTCACTACTGGCTCCCACTTAAACTCGCCCAAGTAATTATATACTCGAACAAAGGTCGAAAATTCATCCTGTTGATCAAGGTGCCTAGCAATCAAGGCACATCCCTTTTTCACTTCGACAATCACCCCAATTGCAGCGAGCTCCTTTTTGCAGGTTATAATTTTAGAGGGGTGAGTGTGGATTTAGTTCTTGAACTATCAGTTAAAATTAGGTTCTTGAATTATTTTTTGGGTAAAATAAGTCTTTAAATTCATTAAAAATTACTAATTTTATCTCTACTATTGTATTCAAAGTTATTTTATCTAATTTTTTGTCAACTTAAGTGACTTGACATACTTTATAATGTAATGCCGTCATTTTCTCTTCTATTAGTCCTTTAACATTTCGTATAGGTTGCAAATCTAATGACTAATTTACCCTCCGAAGTTACATATAGGTTGTGAATCTAACGACTAATTTGCCCTTCGAAAACTTAACTTACATTATTTCTTATGAAAAAAAAATACCAATTTACTCTCCAAAGTTAACTCTATACACTACTTCTTTATGAAAAACTAACTACTAATCTACCCTCTAATGTGTATCACATGCAAATAATGTAACTTCAATTGACGGAAAATTGAATATAGTAGCTTTGAATATATTATTAGGGATGTAATTGGTAGCTTTTTATAATTTAAGGCTAATTTTTCTAAAAAAATAATTTATGAACCTAATTTTCACTCAAGTAATAATTCAAACTAAAATTCATATATTTTAGGACCATAAAATTCTTTTTTAACAAAAATGTTGAATATGTGACTTATTTCTATTGGACCTTTCAATATTGTTAGCTAGCAGCCCATTGTTTCGCTTTTTCGGTTTCCCATTTGAATGCCACGTGAGTGGCTTTAGGGTTAAAGGCAGCCGTTCCACTTTATAAAGGCATCATGCCCTTTTCGGGAGAAGAGAGAGTAGCCGACAGAAAAGAAAAGGAAGGCTTTTGGGAGTAAAGTACCTTCCGCTCCTCGTGAGGCTCGCTGGGGACAATGCTTTCTTCAACAATCTTTGCCTTTTTATGCTCCCTGGCAACATTCAATCTTTCATAAGAAGAGCTCTGAACCGGCAGAAACTTGAACATGCTAGTCAAGCTAGACACTGGAGCATCTTCTTTAGATCTGACAAGCGAGATAAATGCATTCACAAATGCAGTTGGCACGCAATCGAGAATCCCCTTATTCCATTTGCTGTCCAGAAGAATTGTTTCCCTTGATGAGGCAAGAAGAAAATCGGATTGAATTATAAAGGGAACGTTTGTCACCATCTCGGTGGGAAGGAATGCAGACTCTAGGAGATGTGTTTGTTCCTCTGCAAAGGCGCTCTCCAATTGGAAATGCAAGCGTGATCTCCCATTCATCTACATCATTTCTCCCATCCACTATGCACTCCGGCTTGACAGGAAACTTCTGCTTCCACATATAATAGCCGCATTCTTTATCAAACTTGTAGCCATTTTCTTTCGCAGAAAGGTGGACTCTGTAGGATTCAGCATCCATGTTCTTCCTGGTGACAGAATTAGTCTCGCTTGATATTGCTATCGCACTTACAGTGTTGTGCCCCTGCGGCTGTTGCATCCCGGTAAGTTATGACAAACTCAAGTGATGGATCAAACTCTTCTGGGTACTCATTATCTTCTGCATTCTGCAAAATAACTAGTACACTAATTACCACTGATTCATATATTCAAATACAATATCGTACGACTATCTCCAACCAGATTGGCTATAGATTAAATGATAACCCTTTTTGATACAAAATTCAACTCAGATTTGGGTCAAAAATTCTTTGGGATCCACTGGGCCAAAATTCAGCCATATGGCCAGCCAGCCAGTCCCTTCAATTGGACCCAGCTGAAATTTTTTAGGACAAATTGAAAAAAGAATTAAAAATTCTAATTTTTTTTTTATAAATACTTAAGACATTTTTACACCATTTCTTATATTTTTTTTCATCTTTCCATATAATCTTACCTTATTTTATTTCAATTATTCACATTATATTTACCTTAAACACTTTTTTTATATGTACCCCTCTCTTATCTCATCCAATAATATTTCCTTTACTTTTTTCAATAATGTTCAAATGGTCACATCTTCAAGTGGCACTCAAAATATATTCGGAGGTTTATTTATTTAGCGACAAGTGACACTTAAAATATGTTCGAAAACTTTATTTTAATATATTAGTTTAATTCAATTAATCAATAAAATAAAAAAACAAACTTAAAATAATAAATTATTGAGAGGGGTAAAAAGTAGCCCATTTGATTGGAAATGATATATAAATAATTAAGGGTTAACTCAGTTTACTACCCTGAAGTTTCGTGTTTTTTCAACATTTGGTACATGAAGTTTTTTTTTATCCTAAAGTCATACCTCATGTCTTAGTTTTGAGACAGTCTCATACATCCGTTAAGTTGGTTGTTAAATCAGCTATTAACCAGTGATGTGGCGCCCAAGTTGATAATGATTAGGCGCCACATGTCAATATGAGCCCATGTGATATTAAAAAAAAAAATTAAAAAATTAAAAAATAAAAACTAAAATTAAAAAAAATAAAATTAATAAATAAAAATTAAAGAAAAAATAAATTAAAAAAAATCCATAGGGATGTGTGCTTCTCCTTGTATAAGAAAGCTTCTATAAATACATAAAAAAAATTAAATTAAAACATTAAATATTTTTTAATATTTAATGTTTAAGGTTAAAAGGTAGTAGTAAATACCCATTAGAAAATTGTGTCGGAGTTTGAATTTGATATGGATTCTCAGTCACAGTTTGGGTCTGGGTTAAGGAAGCATCAACAATGGCTGGTTTTTTCTCCATACGCAGAGGCGGCAGCAACGACCAATATAACAGGAACAACCCACAACCGCTGATCACCTCACCACCATCACATTGCTCCAGAGATGTTGTTCTGCTACAAGAATGAGGACGTAGCAAATCAGTAGTACAAGGACTTCGAGCTATGGAAGCAACAAAAGCAACTTCGCCATAATAAACTATGTCAGCAGTCCAATCCACATTAGCAATCCAGTCAGCCAAACCTGATAACAGCAACACCCTTTCCCGCGTATAACACTCAAACCTGCAAGTAGAGTTTGGATAAGCATCAACCTCTTCTCTATCAAGTTTGTTGCATAGTTTCTGATCATGATAATTATCAAATATATTTATCCTGTAAATGTTTTGATATAGGAGATAAATCTCCTTGTAACTGAATACCTTGTAAATCCCTATAAATGGAATACATCGGCATCACTCATAGTTAACTGAGTTGAGCCTACGAACTGCACTATGTTTAAGCATTCTTGTTTTTCAAGTTGATATCTTTTATGGCATCACTGAGCCTAGTCTAACGACAACTTCAAAACACCCTATTTTTTTTCCCAATGGCCTCTGAAACTGCACCTCCTTCCCCCATCTCTTCCTCATTCCTTCCTAATGTTTCTAATTTCCTCACTATCAAGTTGGACCGTACTAACTATCCCCTATGGCAAGCACAAATGTTACCTCTTCTTTATAGCCGGAACTTGGTTCCTTTTGTCGATGGAACCAGTGTTTGCCCTTCTGCCTTCCTCAAAGATACAGACGGCAACCTCACTACTGAAGTTAATCCGGCCTACGAGGCCTGGATCCAACAAGACGCCATGGTGATGTCTTGGTTAAATGGTTCTGTCTATCCTACTGTTCTTGCCACTCTCATTGGTAAGACAAGCTCCCACTCTATCTAGACCTCTATTTAAGAACGCTATACTTCCCTGTCTACCGGTCGTCTCCTTCAACTCCGAATTAGTGAGTTAATGAACACTCATCGTGGTGACTTGTCCATCGCTAATTTTTTGGATCGTGTCAATTGCATCGCAGACACTCTCTCCCTCTCCGGATCTCCTATCTCAGATGAGGTTTGGTGGCAATAGTTCTCAATAATGTTGGCCCGGCTTATGAGAGCACTGTGGCATCTGCACAGGCTCGAGAGGAAGCCATTTCCTATGCTACATTAGAGGCTCTTCTTCTCAGTGCCGAGCGACGCCAAAAAGGTAACCACATTCTTCTTCCTGAAGCTGCACCCACTGCTATTGCTGCTCAGCGTGGCAGACGCTCAAGTAATGGTTTCCGGGGCTGTGGATCTTCCTATTGTGGTGGCCGTGGATCTTCTTCTGGTGGTCGTAATTTCCACATTGGGACTTACCATAAACCTGGAGGATCAAGTTCTGTTCATCCCTCAGGTCCTTCACACCGGTCCAACAATGATGGAGTCCTTGGTGCTACACCTTCCAATGGTGGTTCTGGAGGTAATGGTTTTTATTCTTCTGGGAGAGTTCAATGCCAAATTTGTCATCGTCATGGTCACGCTGCCATTGACTGTTTTAACCGTCTAAACATGGCTTATGAGGGACATGTTATTGGTTCTCGTCTTCAAGCTTTTGCTGCAGCTGCTTCATCCTCAGGCACTGCTAGTGCCTCTGCTGTTTAGAACTGGCTTTTTGACTCTGGCGCCAACGCTTACATCAACAATGACTTAGCTTAAGTCCCTACTACTCGTGGCTATTATGGAACTGATCATGTGAACGGAGTATTTGGTGGCACATGTTTGCATATTTTAAAAGTTGGCCATTCCTATATTCGAATACCTCATCAAACCCTTAAATTATCAAACACCCTATATTGCCCTAATGTTACAACTAATGTCATATCCATCAATCGTTTTACCACAGATAACAAGTGTTCTCTACTTTGTCTCCTACCTCTTATCATGTTCAGGACATGCAAACGGGGAAGATCCTTTTGCACGGTCGGAGTAGGAATGGCTTCTATCCTTTTGCAGTCTTTCCATCTCAAACAATAATGGCGTTTTTGCATGCATCGGTGCTCGTGTGTCGGATAGTATTTGGCATTCTCGTTTAGGACATCCATCAAGTTCCATTTTTAAATTTCTTGTAGCTAGGAATAAATTGCCCATTTCTGGTAAAGTCACCAGTGAAGTGTGTCACTTATGTCCACTAGGCAAGAGTCACAAATTACCTTTTTCATTGTCTACTTCTTTGTCGTCATTTCTGTTAAAATTGATACACTCCGATGTATGGACGTCCTCGTCTCATTCTATTAATGGATTCAAATATTATGTTATTTTTATCGATGATTTCTCTGTTATTCAAGGATTTACCCTTTGAAATTAAAATTTGAAGTCTTTGCAACTTTTGTTACTTTTTAAAAAATTAGTGGAAAACATGTTCTTTACCACAATAAAATCATTTTAAACGGATGGAGGTGGATAATATATCAATAATAATTTTAAACATTTTTTGGCAACTTATGGCATACATCATCGTTTCACTTGCCCACATCATTTGGAACAAAACGGCTTAGTTGAAAGAAAACACCATCATTTCGTCGAAACTGGACTTACTCTTCTTGCCCATGCATCTTTGCCTGCATCTCTTTGGGTTGAAGCCTTTCATACGGCTAACCACCTTATCAACCGGTTGCCAACAAAAGTTTTACAAAATGATTCTCCATATCACAAATTATATTCCAAATCCCCACAATATGATTTTCTTAAAGTATTTGGTTGTGCATGTTTTCCATACTTACGTCCATATAACAATAACAACTTGCAATTTCATTCCAAAAAGTGCATATTCCTCAGGTATTCATTGAATCAACAAGGCTATCGTTGTTTAGATCCATCTACAGGTCACATGTTTTTATCTCGCCATGTTGTTTTTGATGAAAAGTCTTTTCCATACAATGACTTCATCCCTACTGTCCCGTCTTCTTCCTCTGATGCACCTCTTGCCACGTTAGAAATAGGGCCCCATTATCCTATCAACCCCCTCACTCCTATTATAACCCCTTCTTTACAACCTACTCCCACTATACTACCTACTAACCCCACCACTTTGCCTCCTACTACCACTCTTATCCTGCCACGCCAGTCTTCAGACTTATCCTCTTCCTACCCTTTCATTTATTCCTATGACCACCACATTAGACCCATCCCCGTTAGGTCCCATACCCACCAACTCTTTCCCCAGTTCGAATATAGGGCAATCTTCAACAAGTTAGCAACCCCCACTAACTACTTCCTCTCGCTCTATGGTCACACGTGCTAAGGATGGGATTCGACAACCCAATCCTAAGTATGCTTTACTTTCTATTAATGTTGATAACTTGGTTGAACTTACTTGTTTCAGTCAAGCAAATAAATATCCCGTGTGGCGGCAAGCAATGACAGAGGAGTTTAATGCACTCCAACGCACATGTATCTGGACACTTGTTCCCTGTCAGCCACATTCAATGTTCTTCCAAACAAATGGGCCGGTGTATCGCATCAAGCGTAAGTCTAATGGTTCCATTATTTAGTTTAAAGTACGTCTT
This sequence comes from Pyrus communis, assembly GCF_041283825.1. NCBI lineage: Eukaryota > Viridiplantae > Streptophyta > Magnoliopsida > Rosales > Rosaceae > Pyrus > Pyrus communis. The sequence continues at coordinate 6,233,046 of NC_142570.1, forward strand.
GTTGTCAATGGTTTTCATCAACAGGAAGGTCTTCATTATGGAGAAACTTTTAGTTTCGTTGTGACTCATGCAACAATCCACCTCATACTGTCTATTGCTCTTCATTTCAATTGGCCTATTCATCAACTTGATGTCCAAAATGCATTTCTCCATGGCACACTGGTTGAAGAAGTGTTTATGAGACAACCACCAGGCTTTGTAGATCCTCAATACCCTACACATGTTTGTAAGCTTCGTCGTTCTTTATATGGCCTTAAACAAGCACCCCGGACGTGATTTCAGTGTTTTTCGCATCACTTGGAGAACTTAGGCTTCATTGCTTCCACTGCTGACTCCTCCCTGTTTACATTTTTCAATGGGGCCACTATCATTTATCTTTTGATTTATGTTGATGACATTTTAGTCACAGGGAATGATACTGCTCAAATTTCACGTTTCATTGCTTAACTTGGAAGCCTATTCTCTATGAAGGATCTTGGGCCACTTAATTTTTTCCTTGGCATGGAAGTCACATGTACACATACTGCCATGTATTTTTCTCAATCCAAATACATTATGGATCTCCTCTGTCGCGCCAAGATGACCGACTGCAAGCCAACTTCAACTCCTGCTCCTGCTGGTCGACGTCTCAGTCTCCATAAAGGGCTTTCGCGGTAAATCAAGTTTGCCAATATATGCATTCACCGACAACTACTCATTGGGCTGCTGTCAAACGTATCCTTTTATACTAAACAGCAACACATGATTATGGCCTTGTCTACACTGCTAGCCCCCTCACCCTTACTGCGTATGTCGACGCTAATTACGTTGGCGACCCAGATAATTGACGATCCACCGGAGGCTACTGTATCTTCATTGACAGCAATCTCATTTTGTGGAGTTCTAAGAAACAAAGAGGGGTCTCTCGCTCTAGCATAGAAACGGAATACCGTCAACTTACTTACACTTGCACCACTCTCTCTTGGTTCAGAAACATTTTTCGTGATCTTCATCTTCATCATTCTCCTCCACGTCTTTGGTGTGATAATATCAACGTCTTTGGTGTGATAATATCAACGTTATCGCTGTTGCCTCAAATCCAGTTTATCAAGCTAGGATGCGCCATGTCGAAGTTGATTACCATTATGTGCGTGAAAAAGTTACTTGAAAAGAAATCGTTGTTGGTTATGTTGCCTCCACCGATCAACTCGCTGATCTTCTAACCAAGGGTTTATCATCCCAATGATTTCTGTTTCTGGTATCCAAGCTTCCCGTCCGTTCCCGCCCGCTCAGCTTGAGGGGCCGTGATAAACCATGTCAGCAGTCCAATCCACATCAGCAATCCAGTCAGCCAAACCTGATAACAGCAACACCCTTTCCCGCGTCTAACACTCAAACCTGCAAGTAGAGTTTGGATAAGCATCAACCTCTTCTCTATCAAGTCTGTTGCACAGTTTTTTATCATGATAATTGTCAAATATATTTATCCTGTAAATGTTTTGATGTAGGAGATAAATCTCCTTGTAACTGAATACCTTGTAAATCTCTATAAATGGAATACATCGGCATCACTCATAGTTAACTGAGTTGAGCCTACAAACTGAACTGTGTTCAAGCATTCTTGTTTTTCAAGTTGATATCTTTTACTCCAAACCCAGCCGTCGTGGCTTTACCAGTCTCATACCAAGCTAAAATCCAAGGTGCTTTGCTGCAACTCTTGGGCTGACTTATGATATGGCAGGTGTCTCTTAGTTTTGCAGCCCCTTTTTCTAGCCTTGGGGATCCATTCCCTCAACTTGGATATGTATGAGCAAGGTATCTTTTGGATGATCTGATCAATTATATATTGGGATTTTCCTTTTATATTTGTTGCTAGTGCCTTGTCGAGAAATAAAGGGGATGGGTTTGCCGGAAGCCATGGCGAGGTGGGGGGACGGGTGCCTTATCGAGAAGGAAATGGTTGGCTGCTAAGGATTTTTTATTTTTTTATTATTGTTTTGATTTTTCTATTTCTTTGTAAAGTTTATGTATTTTTCTTATGTAATTAATTTTACAATAATATTATTCATACAATGTTTTTGTCCCACATTTTTATACCACTTTAAGTGGCATTTGATGTGAACAGCCAAATCATTTGAATTAATCAGATTTTTAAATTTAGTTCATTATTTAATAAATTAATAATTAAGAAAAACTAGTTAATTAAATGATGATTGTGGTACATAGGGAGTTTTTCTCCTTCTTTTTCTTGGGTTTTGCAAATTTTTCAAATGATGTGACTGTCCACATCAGATGCCACCTAAGGTGGTATAGAAATATGGTATAAAAAGATAGTATGAATAACATTACTCTTAATTTTAAGAGTAAATCTGTCTTAACGGAAATTTTTTAGATGAAATTTGAATAGAAGAGGTTTTGGGTAAGTGAATTAAAACCTCAATGGGTGTTAGTGTAATGTGTTAAACGTAAGGGAGTTTTGTGAAAATTTAATAAATCTCATAAAGTGTTAGTGTAATTAACCTAATTTTATGACGATATCTACTACGATACAATCCATGCATGGAGGTCTCAGATAAGTGATTAAAGGTGGTGAACAAAAATAGTTGTTCCAAAACAAAAAATGTTTCATTCAAAATTTCAACTAACCTTATTCGAGCTTTGGCATGGACAAGACGGTGCCTACTTTAATTTATTTCTTGCACAAAAAAATATACTGTAATGAATTTAAACTCAGTTGCAAAGGAGTACGTATGCTACCCTGTCCAACTGGCCTAACCAACATCTGTATATGTACCCTCCTCTTACCATGAATCAAGGAAGGAAACTGAAATCGTCACGTGGATTCAGGCGCATTTTGGTAGATTTCGTAGAGATTCTAATATCCAAGAGACAGAAATATGGGTGCAACGCTTTCTCACACTAAAGAAGCTATCAAGTTAACAAAATAGTATTTATGAATAATTTGAATAGATTGGGTGCCAACAAAAGAAGCTATCAACTATCAACTGTCCAAAATCACAAGAAAATCACATTAACTAATACAGATTAAAGTTCACAGCATTTATATATTGACGAATGATCGGAATATCACAATAATTATTTACAGTGAAACCACACATTATATTAGTAAGATCCACACATTATATTAGTACGACAGAACTTAACGACACAAACTAAACACAAACTAAACCTTAAACAATAAACGGAAGACGCCGTGTGATTTTGAACATAAAAAAACCTAAGCTTAGGTCTCGGGTCCTGCACTTACCGCCGCACGAGTCACCACGCGCCACCGTGCTCCAGCCACCCGCCTCCGTGCTCCAGCCACATGCATCCGTGATCCGCTGCGGTGGTGCCACGTGCCGTCACGCGCTGTCACGTGCCTGGAAACACGCGCGGCTGCATGGTCGCTGCCGACAGCAAACATGCCGACAGAGAACGTGCCGCCACTTTCGCCGAGGAACTCCTCATCCTCGACGAAGATTCGCAAATTCTTGGACTTCATATAGAACTCAACTGCTTCCTCGTCGAAATCCAGCACGAATGCCAACTTGATCAGCTCCGAAAGTGCAGGTATATGATCAGTGTTCTCCCACAGGACACCGGCAGATATTACTTCAGAGAAATATGTGGCAAACTCGATGACACTTTTCTGCCCTCCAGATCTGTCCATTTTCTGTGTGAAAAATGTGGACTTTTCTTTGTCCCATCGTATCTTTCGGCTTGCCCTCACGTTCAAAACCTCCCCGGAAGACAATGGTAAGTTATAGCTTACATTGATTGGTTCGGTTGTCTCCACAATAGTAAGATTGCGAAGGCCTTGCACAGCTTCATGCCTCCTTTCTGCTTCCATTTTGAAGGCGGGATCAGCTAGAAAACCAAGAATGAGCTTCAACAGCGGTTTCCCAATCAAACCATCCCTTGGAATTACCTGTTGCCCAAGGACAATTTCTAGGGGCACTTCTTCCTTCTGTACAGATTCGGAAATAGTGCGAACACCAATTTTCCTGTAAATTTCAAGCAATGTAGTCCGAGGTAATGCAGGCAAGCTCGGCTGAGGGTACCAAACAAATAAGGGGTGATGAGAAGACTGCTCAAAAAGATCCTTCACTAGCAAGTCATCAGCAAGAAACACGTCCGACTTGTTTAGCAACAAGATTTCATCTGAGCCGGAATTAACAGGCAGTTTCACCAAGGCCTCATGAAGAACTTTCTCTGTTTTCGAATTCCAGCTCTTTGCAATATAACCCCAGAACTTGCAACACTGCGCATGCGACAATCCATTTTTGGAGCTTTCCCAAACCTTCCAGAGCTTGCAGTAGTCCTCAATAGAAGGACGAGATTTTACCCCAAAAGCATACGAAAAGAACACTAGCAGGTCATGCTCAAAGTAGGTCTCCAGGACAGTCAGCTGCAAACCAAATAGCCCGTCTTTGTCATTAATAACGCATTGATCAGGACTAGCCCACTCTCCATTCTGATTTCCATTCGGAATCCAGATCCTTTTGTCAGCCTCACAATCCGGCTTCCACTTAAACTCATTCAAGTACTTATATACTCGAACGAAAGTGGAAAGTTCATTATGAAAATCAAGGTGGCTGGCAATCAATGGACATCCTTGCTCCACTTCAACGATCACCCCTATTGCAGAGAGCTCTTTTCTGTAGGTTGTAATTTTAGAACCATAAAATTCTTCGTCAATGAAAGGTCCGTCAGTCTTTTTCAGAAACGAATCAAATTTGGAGTTGAACAACAAGCACTTGCTGGGAGGCCTATAACCAGCATAAGTCTTCAACCATGGTTGAGAAACCTTCTTTCTGAATGCATCCGGAAAGGAATAATCTTTCGCCTGCAATAAAATCTGCATGCACTCCAGCAATGCTAGCGCATTTTCTGGGGAAATGCTGCTTGGTTTCTGGGGAAGACAAAGATTAGAAGCCACAAACATGACACCATCCTTGAATTCCACAATGACGCCCATGCACTTGAGCTCCTTCTTATATTCATGAATGTTCTTGCCATAATAATTTTCAGAATCGTCGATAAAAGGGAGATGAGATATTGGAGAGATACATTCCCAATCAGGACTAAAGAGAATGCACTCTCTTGGAGATCTATAATCACCATGACGAGTGCGCAACCACTTTTCCTCCCGAATGCAGCTTTTCAGATCTTCAGGAAATTCAAAAGGAGTTCCCTTCAGCTTTCTACAACACAACAGAAATGATGCAACATTTTCCTTGGTGATGGAAGTCGAAGATGCGTACTGCTTGAAATAACGAGCAAATACTTTGGCAGCCTTCTCATAATCAACAACCACCCCTATTTTCTTCAACTCATTTCTGTATAAAAATATGTTGTCTCCGTAGAAATTGTGATCAATCAATGGGAGACCACTAAACACCTGAAGAAGGCAACCCCATTCCTTGTGAAACAAGAGACATTCATGTGGAAACTTGTAAACATTGTTTGTTTTCAGGCACCTTGTTCCACTCAATGCTTGGACAATCTTATCAGATGAATTTGAGATATTCATAATTTTCAGCAGTAGTAGAATAGCATCCGATGTTAGAGAAGGTAATAAGCATGACGGTAGCTTTAGGTGGTCAATCATGAGCTGGTAATTTGTGCGGAAGGAAACAACCACACCAAGCAACTCGAGTTCTTCCCTGAAATGAAGAATTTCTTCACCGTAAAGCTCCTGATCAATGAATGGAATGTCACTAATTTTGGATGCAATTCGCCACCCTTGGTTGAACAAGACAGATCCAACTGGAGACCTATAGCCATGGGCCGTTTTAAGCCATTGCCCCTTTTTAATACTGGATATGAATTCTTCTGGTGAAAGATATCTGTCCCTCAAAAACTTGATAAAATTCAGGATTGAAAGTACACTGTATTTAGTTAAAATGGTTGAAGATGCAAGAGACATAAGACGATTCCCAATAAACTTGCATGCTTCTGCGTATTCAAACATAACTCCAAGTACTTTTAACTCCTCCTTGTAATCATTAATTTTCTCGCCATAATAACTCATGTCAACCAATGGGATATCAACAAAATTAGATCCACTCTGCAGAATGTTTCCACATGACGACGTGAGTATGAATGACTGCGAAGGTGGCCTGCTGGAACCTGAAGATCCATTCAAATAAACTTTCAGCCAGTTACCGTCTGCTATGCTTTTCAAAAACTTCTCTGGAATTTGAACCTTCTCGTATTTCAGGTGATGAATCCAGTCCAAAAGCAAGAATGCATTTTGCTTCGTAAGAGTTGAAGACACAGTTGGAATACATGCATTGGGAGCAGAAATATAAGGGACATCCGAAGCTGCAGCGTGATCTTTGAGGAACTCAAGGAGCTGCTTCTTTTTTGTAACTTTACCTGCATAGCGGCCTGGTTTTATGTAATCTTCTCCTAACTCGACATAGCCTTCTTCGATCCACAGATTTGAATCAGTCAAACCTGCCCATTTGCTTTCATTGGCAGGGACAATAAGCCCTCTCCTTTGTCTATTAACGTGGCCGTAGTTATTCACAAGTGGCATTTTACTACATAAATCTACAACTTGGTAAGCAGAGATATACTTATTGCACAATGAATGATACAAAAAGTGGGCATATGCAACAACAGGTTTTCGCTCATTGCCAAGAGAATGATTGAGGCGAACTGCATACTCGTAAACACTTACAGCATCAACCTTCAATTCTTCTGCAAACCATTTCACCAACTCCTCCTTCTTAGAACATGACTGGAGAGCTTGCTGGGTTATTTCTGGCATAAAAAGAAGACTCGCTGTGGATATAAATTCCTTGTTCCAATCAATCAACCATGTGATATGACAATAAAGACGGGATAGGAAAATCTTCTTTTCACCAATCTGCATTGCGCTTAAGCTGCAGAATGATACACTCTCGTCAAAATCCACGTATTTTATCAGTGGAATGTTCTTGATGTTGGTGCAGTGGAATGTCCGCCTCCATTTATCGGAGACAAACAACAGAAGCTCCAAATAGACATCCTCCGACACTCCGGCTACAATATCGGAACTCTGAATGCATTTAGCATACCACTCATCGTTGACTGGTTCAACTCCAAGGAAATTCAGAATGTGATCATACTCCTCTTTGTCAAATGAATCACACAAAACATATCTGCCATGGGAAGAGATGTTCCCCAAGCTAACCCTTTGGTGGCTCGCCTTTCTCAAAATACTCCAGAAAGCAGGCAACAACCTACCCACTTCGCGAGGTTTATGGAAGAACGTCTGCTTGTGTGACTTGGTTGGTACAATGTCTTCCTCAATAAGCAGTGCTTTGATTGACTCCCTCACAACATTCAATTCATCATAGGGGGTGTTCTGGACAGGTAAGAACCTAAAATAAGGAGGCAAACTAGAAACTGGTGCATCTCCTACAGTTTTCACGAGGGTGATAAATGCTTTGAGGAATGCAACGGGCACACAATTAAGAATTCCTTGATTCCACTTGCTGTCCAAGACAATATTTTCTCTTGATGATTGTAACAGAAAATCTGCCTGAATTATGAAAGGCAAATTTGTAAACATCCGAGTGGGAAGGAATGCGTAGACCCCGGGTGAGCTTGTTCCTCTATGAAGGCGCTCCCCATATGGAAATGCTAGTGTGATTACCCACTCATCGACCTCCATTCTCCTCTCCTCTCTGAATTCTTGCCTGACAGGAAACTTCTGCTTCCACATATAATAGCTACAATTTTTGTCGCCGTCCCCACTTTCTTTTGCACAGAGGTGGAGCGTGTAGGACTGAGCATCAATGTTCTTCCGCGCCACAAGATCAATCTCACTTGATATTGATATTGCGCTCACAGTGTTGAGCCTTGGATCCTCATTATCTTCCCTAACTGAGAGTCGCTTAATCTTTGAAAGAAACAAGAGAACTTCCGGATGCATGCTTGAGAGCTGCTGCTTCACAGGATGGACCTCGTCGGGCTTTAGAGGTAAGATCAGCGTTGTGGTTGGAAGGGCAGAACTAGAACCATATATCTGTTGTATGTCAGATAGAGTAGGATTTTCCTCAACCCATTCAGGAACAATGTACCCGAGATTGCAATGCGGACAAGGCTCTTTGCTGAACCTTATCTGATAGCCATTACTAAAGATGTAGGGCCGATCTGTGATCAGAAACACACTCTTGAAGCCAATTCCTGTAGATTAACCAGAAACATGGTTGAATTAGCACAACAATGATAAATCATAACTACCAAACAAGAAAGAAAACACATATAAGCTTATAGCCATTCCAAAATTCGGTTGTGTACTTTACCGATTAATACCTAAATTTTGATATCTGCAGAATAATTCCAATCAAAGTACTATTTTTTCTGTATCAAGCATACTATAATATAGCACATATATAGTTCGCAATAGACGACTGAAATGTGAACTCGCAGAGAATTATTAAATCTTGGAGCATTTCTATAACATAAGGGCTGATCATAAACATGTGCCACATTGTATCAAATGAAACGTTGGGTGGCTTCCATAATGCTAAGGGAAGTAATGTACTGATGAGCACATACCTTTCTCTCCAATGTAGCCGCGCTTCCGGTTGCCTTTCTTGGTGGACCGGCCAATGCTGCAAATGGATTCTATGTTCTTACGTGAAAATCCCTTCTCATTGTTGAAAACCAGCAATGTGGCAAGAGCCCCTGTGCCGGTTATGTCCCTGGACGTTATGACAAATTCAAGGGATGGATCAACGCCGTCTGCGTACTCATTGTCTTCTGCATTCTGTGAAGTAAAATACACCATGTTTTGTCATTTCAATCAAACCATATAAGAAACAAAAGTTAAATCTTAAAATTGTTCATAGTGGCTATCGATTAAGATTAAGATTCACTAGCATATATCTTCACAATACTAAATTATTTCCCATTTCCAATCGATTAAAACATTGAGAAATAGAATAGCATCTTATCCAATGTAATCTTTAACAGTTTAACTTTACTGAATGTATTAAACGAAATTAAAAACCTTCAAATACATTATCCAGCAAACTAATACCTACATGCATGCGCACAAACCTACATAAAGTCCTTAATCTTTCTTCAAAACGCATTTAGTTCTTGTGATACAAAAAAATATTGGGGAGAGGGGAAATTGAACACGCGACTCGGAATTGCTCTTTGCCACTTGAACTACAAGCTTCTTGCAAAAACATCTACTTTTCTTTTCTAGACAAGGATATATTATAAGGGAAATTCATTTCCGCATTTGACAAGGTGATATTCTTTCGGCACACCTTTTTTCTACCCTTAGAAACTTCATATTTATTTATGACATTTGAAGTGAATGAATGAAAGAAGAATTATTATTCTTATTCTAAGAAAGAATTCCTAGTGTTCACCAGGAGAAGAAAAATATAGAAAGAATTCCTAGTCAACTGACCTAACCACGTTAACATCAAAAATAAAATTCATCATGCATATTGATGTTAGATATTCAGAGAGACGGGTCACTAACCCACTCCTAACCACACTGAACTTGTCAACTCAATGATGTATTAACTAGGTGTTAAGTTTTATAAGTGTGGTTAGGAGTGAGCCAGTGGCCCATCTCTTTGAAAATCTGACATGAAATAAAAGCGTACAATTCTTTCAACACGTCTTGGACCTGATTTATTGGACTTGAATTTGCCTTCTTAAATTGAGGCTTTGAAAAGTTGCGCCAACTCCAACTTAAGAGTATTTAATTGATTGGGACCTCAAAACGTTACAATAGCACTAGTCCCTGAATGATGACTTGGCTGTGAAAAAAATTGTGTTAACTTTGGTACAACGGAGTTTTTATCATATATGGCCAAATTTTAGCCCCCAATTTCATAAATGTCAACTTTTATGACAAATTTCATACATAGCCAAAATCACTCTTGAATAGACCCAAATACCCTCAATTAAATCTTTTTTCTTTAAACTGTGCAAGCTTTTTCTCTTAATGAATGAGCAGCAAGTACGCAAAATTTCATAGGCTTACAATAAATTTGGATTCACCGGGAAGAAAACTGTTGTTCGAATATATCAACCTATAGGAACTGCAAATTATATGTCATACATAGTTTCATTTTTATATTAGGAACTTGAGATAGGACTGTTATTGTTCGTGTTCTTCACATTTATACGAGTATTTATCAAATATAGACAAAAATTAACCCTTTCAAAAATGTCACTTTTATAAAAAAATTCAAATATATCTAAAATTTCACTTAAGTAAACACAAATATCCTCAAATTTAACAGTAAAATAAATTAAAGGCTTTTTAGCCACCGTCGCCTTAAAACTGGTCCAACTTCACCTTCGCTCCTACACTCCACCACCATAACCCTATCCCCTTCAACCTCTTCATTGCCGACATTGAGCACCCTTGTGAAATCTACTTTCCGGCAGTCAAAATTAGTTTTTTCTCGGACATAAGCCAGTAGTCCTTTTGTATGTCTTACATGAGTTGGAATCGAAAGGAATGAGTAGGAATCGAAAGGAACTCCAAGGATTTTAGGTCCAGTGTAATTGGGTGTTAATTTTTACGGCATTTAGATTTATTTAGGTGTGTTTTTTTGCTATAATTGATAGTTTTTATAATTAAAAAAATGATATTTATGAAATTAGAGGATAAGTCTTGGCTATATATGATAAATACTCAGTGACACCAATTTGAAAATTGGTTTCCATTGTGATCCCATGTGGAGTCACTCAAGAGAGAGCATATTGGAAAATAAGATCCCAGATACAAAATAATGTAAAATTAATTTATAAAAATTTATATCCCTAATATCGCCGAGACCGAAGCCTTTTGTGATATTAAGAATGAGATATATTATTTTGTTGTATGGACGATGTGCAATCCTATCCTTCAACAACCGAGTGTTTTTACTAGGAGTGTATAAACATGTACAAACACATATACATATATATATATATATATATATATATATATATATAGATATAGGAATGGGAATGCAAATTACCTGAATCAGTTCCATGACAAAGTGGACAGATTTGGTATACAGTTCAAGAGAGAGATTTTTTACTGCCTGATGAAGATCTTCAGTTAAAGGGTTGAGTTTTTCCTCTCCAATGGAGAACTTTTCTTTGCGTATTTCTTCAATGTGCTTTCTCGGCGTTGCCATTTTCGGTACGTTCGACGGGCGATCACAAAACCACAGCCGGCTTTTCAGTTACAGAGAGATTAAACAAAGTCACAGAGACTCAGAGAAAGCAAGCAGGTAGAGCAAGTAAACAAGACAGAGAGTCGAGCGAAGGTGGACGCTACAAAGGAAGTTTTGGTGTTGGGGAGAGGGGGGGGTGGGGTTTTGTTTATATATAAAGGCCACAATTATTTTTCGGAATGGTTATGGAACCCAAAAATTTAATTATGCATTTAAGTTTTTTATATATATTAAGAAAAAAAAGGTCTTTAAGAGAAGAAATCTTTATTTTTATAAAATAAAAAAATAAAAAAAAAACTGGGAATATGACGCTCACACAACGTCGAGTTTTAATAATCTGAATCGTCTATTTTTCAAGTTGCACCTCATAGATCATCCTTGCAAAATATGTCAAATCGAAAGTATTTAAGGCATCTAATTAAATTCAAAGAAATTAACTAACACTTTGTTCTCTAAGAAACATTAAAATTTCATCTTGATAGTTAAATAGGCAACTGGTTTCCGACTGAATTGAATTGAAATTTTGTAAGAATGCTCTATAAATCAAGATTTACAAAATAGACATTCGGATCGTTAAAGTTCAATGTGAAATGGATCTCATAACGAATTTCCATTTTTCGGAAAAATCGAGATCCCTTTCCCTAAAGAGTCTGATTATGAAAAATACTTTTATAAGAAGTGAATATAGTTTGACAAGAAAACGCACATTAATTGTTTAATCTAAATTACATATTAATAAACTACTGTTTGTCAACCAAAAACAAATAAAGTTACTACTATACCCTTTAATACAAAACTGAAAGAAGATATTAGAAAAGAAAACAATGTGGGCATTAAAGTGATTGTGTACAAACAAGTTTTTACTGTTTTTTTTAAACCTCACAACTATGTCACTTCATGAATACCCTCCAAACTCATCTCTCTCTCTCTCTCTCTCTCTCTCTCTCTCTCTCTCTCTCCCCCCCCCCCCCCCCCCCCCAACTATGTCACTTCATGAATACCCTCCAAACTCATCTCTCTCTCTCTCTTTCTCTCTCCCCCCCCCCCCCAACTGCCAACCCTTATTTTTTTGGGATGCTTGCCAACCTGTTAAAAACAAATATTTAAAACATATATTTCTCAACACACAGTGTGTGACCTTTGCTAGTATTAATAATAATTCTCTTATTTTTATTTATTTACTAGCAGAGAGCACACACTTTGTATGTGTAAACAACCACCCACTTCCTCCCACGTTCTCCTCAAACGCAAACCACTTCAGTTCATTCAAACTATCCAAAAAAACATCATGATTTCACTTACCTATATGAAAAAATGATGGTGGGACAATTTCTCTTAATAAGTGCATATTTTTATTTGATATAAATATTTTGATACAAAATTACTATTTTTCTCTCTTTATGTAAATATTGTGTATCAAAAGTGAGGACAAAATAGGAAAAAAGGGCAAAAAGTTCAAAAGATACAAAATTACTACTTTGCCCTCCTCATGTCCAACATTGTGTATAAAAAATGAGGGCAAAATACGAAAAAAATAGGGGCAAAAAGTTGATAAGCCATCTTCTCTTAATAGAATAGAAATAGATTTTGATATGAAGATGCAATTTTTTTACTTTTTTTTTTTTTTTTTTTTTGGGGTGAGAATGGGAATGAAAGAATATTTAATTTACTAAGATGGACAAATAAAAGAATATTTAATTTACTAAAATGGACAAATAACCTTCTTGAGGAAGTTCAATGATTCAATGCAAACAGAGGAAAGGAAAAGAAAATCGAACTTTAACAACAAAAGCAAAAGAACAAAACAAACAAAATATTATTATTACTACGAGGGTTCTTTCGAATCTAAGCCACGTGGCATTGTAATGAAGAACGGAAGGATCACAACTTACATACGATTCCAAAATTATGCGACATATCGGTCTATTGATATTGTCACAAGTAAGTTCTACATAATATTGTATTTTTTAGACTGAAACGTATGATAGTAAACTCGTTTTATATAAGTTACTTTCAAACTAAACAGTTTTGTTGTACGATAACAATTGACGTTGAATGAAGAACTCCTTGTATATGAGAGTGGTCCTTTGCGGAAGCGCTCTTCTTCTTGCGAATATAGAGCGAGTCAATTTAAACTCTTAACTAGGTTTAATGTCATTTCTAATGCACCAAAAAAATTTGGACTTCTTAAATATAAGAATAACCTTATCTAATGCACCAGATACTCAAAACTCTAATAAGTTATCTGTCAAAGTGAGACCCAAATTGAAATTCTGGTATAATATTTGAGTTTGAGGTAAAGCTTATACTAACAAGAAAAAAAATGTTATTCAACCGAAAAAGTAAGATTTGATTTTTTACTACAACCATCTTCAATGCACATAGTTAAATTGTGAAAAACTCAAGTTTTGACTCAAATGTTTTTTCCTGCAATACAAAAACTCAAATTTTAGATGTAACATATAATTCAAATATAAAAGTATGTGTCTAAAATTTAAAAGAGAAAACAAAAAAACCTCAAATTGGCCGCTTTTTTTGTTCAAATATAAAAATATGTTTAAAATTATAAATCTTGCGTTGAGAATGCTCTAAATCACAAAAATTGGATGTCAGATCACACTGGTTAATTCAGATTGGAATTCTCTGCCCTTCCCTCTTTTCCCACCCTTCCTTTTCTTCTCTCATTTATTTTTTTTCTTCTTTCTACTTTTTCTTTCTCTCCCAACAAATATGAAACATTGAACGTTCAAACATAAGAAAAAATGAGTAGGAGAAAAAAAGAAAGAAAAATAGAATTATTGTTCCTTTTATTCTAGTTTGTTGTCGTATCTGTAATTTTAATTTATGAGTATGCATGAACATTGTACGAAAAGCAGACTTTGCATTATTTCAATCGCTTATTAAATTTTGTTTCTTTTTCTTTTGAAACTTTTGTGGAAAAAGAAAGTGAAAGGAAACATGTGGTGGTGGGAATTGTATCCGAAAAGTAAGACCGATTGCATCACCTTGGACGCTGATTCGACCACTAAGTCACCACTCTTCGGAGTCTTAATCTTTTGAGGAATCTAAACACCTTTCCACAACTTTTGTTTTTCCAAGGGACAATAATGGAAGACTCACTGTATCTTATGGTCTAGCTGAAGGGACCTGGTTTCTCTGTTCTCTTAATTTCCATGCATTCTCATCTTTTTTTATTTATGTGGTCACGATTAAGTCACGTTAATATTTTATATTAATTTTTTATAGAGATAATAAGATAAAAAATAATAATTATATAATATTAATGTGACTTAATCGTAACCGTACAAATAAAAAAGGATAAGAGTATGGAAATTGGGAGGGCAGAAAGGTCTGATCCTAGCTGAAGACTTGTAGTTGTCTTGTTTATTGAAAAAGGGTTCAAGTTTGATAAAATTGATGTCAATCGTATCAAGTTAACTATAAAACAAATTTAGTTTAAATATGATCTCGTGTTGGGCTATTTGAGCTTGAATCCGAATAAAGTATACATGCATATTAGGTTTTGCTTCTAAACACAACCCAAACATGCACAATATGCTTGGTTACCATGCGTGGGATACGTATTTACGTGGTTGCTCGAATAGTATCAAACATGTAGCAATAATGTTAGGATTAAGTCATTCATACTCATGCAAAAATTAATAAAATCGTATCAATTTGATGACACAATGACATGATGACAATGAGGGAAATGAAAATGTAGATACAATTAGGATCACAGACGGATCCACCTTGGCTATGGTTGGTCAACTAACCCTCAAGCTCAGAAATTTCTGCCTATTGAAAATTCTGAAATGGCCTTAAAAACTATCCTCTAATTGTTCAACGAACTAGGGGCACTAGGCAAGATAGCTGCTAGCCTTATACATTTGTATGCTTTTCTACAGGCTTCCAATAGGATCACTTGACATAGTTGATATCTGTCGGCATGGCTCCCATAATTTAACGACATAAGTCAACATGCTCCTATTGATATGTGTCGATAGGCGTGCAATATAACTTGAAAAATAATTTCAAGCTTACCAAAACTCAATGAAATGCTAATTTTCATGCTATAACGTTTAAAAAATTTTGTGCTCTACGCACACTGTTCTTATTGACATTAGTGCGGAAGACCAAAAGGCGAGAGATCGATGGTAATTACAAAACCTCATCCTCTTGACTTTTATCAGGCAGAAGAGACTTCATCAAGCAGATATTTTATTTATTAGTACTCTAATAGACAAACGAACCTTCTTGAGGAAGATCTATGATTCAACGCAAACAGACAGAAGGTTAAACCCCTCAATTAAGGAAAAAAAAGTGAACATTAACAACAAAAACAAAAGAACAAAACAAAATCTTATTGAAAACTGGACGGACTGCGATTGCCCTGATGGATGCATTCGAATCTATGTCACGTGTTATTGTGTAACTAAGAGTGAAAATAGGGCAACTTACATATAATGAATTTATCATTACGTGGTGGTTTCGTCCACTAATACGCTATCACAAGTAAGTTGTTTTGGAATTTTTTTTCGACAAATAATTAAAATTTAACATCCGATTTCATAAACATCATTTTGTTTATAAAAATTTTCAAAAATAACAGAAAATCCACTTATATATACTTAAATACCCTTAAAATTATTATTAAAAAAAAAAAACATAAACTAAGTTCAATTAATAAAAAGTCAAAGTTAGCCAAGAACCAACACCATAAGCATAAGATCTACCAACGACCACTAGCAACAAATTACAGCCAGAATGAAGGTACCATTAAAAGTCTTTCTCATGGGTACAAGATCGTGGGGGCAATCACTCTTTCGAAGCAGCGTCACGAGCAACCAAGCTTCAACAATAGTGGCAACAATAGGGAGGAGAGCGCTTGACATTTGATCAGCTTGCTTTGAGAGCACGATTGGGTCAGAAAATAGTTCTTCTCATAGGTCTTAAGAATTCTTGTGAAGCAGTGAAACACTTCGTTCCAACTCCTGGTGTGCCACACAACCACACTAAACCTTATGTGCGGTCCAAGGGATGGAAGTTTGAGAAGGCTAGAGGAAAGAGGAACAAACAAGGAGTTCAGATTGAAAATGCTATTTCTGGAATTCAATTTTGCTTTAGAGTTTAAGCCGGTTAGGATTGATCTTTCATAAACTTGCACAAGTTTGATATTACCAACTTCGCTAGCAGCCTCACACTTTGAACAACAATGCCGAGGAGATTTATTAAAGTGTTTTGGCTTTTTTTATGTAAATGAGTTTTGGATTTTGAGGGTATTTAGGTCTATTCACGTGAGTTTTCTGCTATATTTGAAATTTTTTTATAAAAAGTAATATTTATGAAATTGGGTGTTAAATTTTGGCTATTAATGATAAATACTTGTTGTCATATCCCGTCCCGGGACGGATCACTTCCCGGGCCCGCTCCACCACCATTGCATGATATTATCCTCTTTGGGCTTACCATTCCCTCACGATTTTGTTTTTGGGAACTCAAGAGCAACTTCCCAGTGGGTCACCCATCATGGGATTGCTCTAGCCCCCTTCTCACTTAACTTCGGAGTTCCTACAGAACTCGAAGCCAATGAGCTCCCAAAAGGCCTCGTGCTAGGTAAGGATGGGAATATACATATAAGGATCACTCCCCTGGGCGATGTGGGATGTCACAATCCACCCCCCTTAGGGGCCCGACGTCCTCGTCCGCACACCACGGCCAGGGTTAGGCTATGATACCAAATTGTCACATCCCGGCCCAGGGTGGATCACTTCCAGGGCCCGCTCCACCACCATAGCACGATATTGTCCGCTTTGGGCTTACCATTCCCTCACGGTTTTGTTTTTGGGAACTCACGAGCAACTTCCCAGTGGATCACCCATCATGGGATTGCTCTAGCCCCCTTTTCGCTTAACTTCGGAGTTCCGATGGAACTCGAAGCCAGTGAGCTCCCAAAAGGCCTCGTGCTAAGTAAGGATGGGAATATGCATTTAAGGATCACTCCCCTGGGTGATGTGGGATGTCACAATCCACCCCCCTTAGGGGTCTGACGTCATCGTCGGCACACTAAGGCCAGGGTTAGGCTCTGATACCAAATTGTCACATCTCGGCCCGAGACGGATCATTTCCCGGGCCCGCTCCACCACCATAGCACGATATTGTCCGCTTTAGGCTTACCATTCCCTCACGGTTTTGTTTTTGGGAACTCACGAGCAACTTCCCAGTGGGTCACCCATCATGGGATTGCTCTAGCCCCCTTCTCGCTTAACTTCGAAGTTCCTACAGAACCCGAAGCCAATGAGCTCCCAAAATGCCTCGTGCTAGGTAAGGATGAGAATATACATATAAGGATCACTCCCCTGGGCGATGTGGGATGTCACACTTGTTGTTTTGCTCCGCATAATATTGCATTATTAGTATGAAATATCATGCAACAGTAAACCTGTTTTATGCAAATTACTCTCAAACTACAGGGTTTTGTCGTACAATAAAAATTGACGTTGAACGAACAAGAACTCCCTTGTGTATGAAAGTGGTCCTCTATGTAAATGCTCTTCTTACAAAAATAGAGCGAGCCGTTTTAAACTTGGAAGTCTTAAGAAGGTTTAATGTCATTTCTAATGCGTCAAAATATTTGGACTTCTTAAATATAAAGTATAAACCTGCTATTTAGTAATACAGTCTAGTGGTATTTTTCTTCATTATAAGTGAGAAGTTTTAGGTTCAATTCTCGTCAAAGACGTTATAGAGGAATTTGAACCACATTATTCAATTGAAAACATAAAGATTTGAGTTTTGACTCAAATATTTTCTCCTACAATGCAAAGACTCAAATTTTAAACATAAACATATAATAATTTTTGCATTGAGATTGAGAGAGAGAACCAAATGATGGTGCTAACTACACACTCATTTTTACCTCTCACACACCCCTCTCAAATTCCGGTAGTTGAATTGAATGAATTGAAGAAGATGAGTAGATAAAAACTAACAAGAGCGTGTAGAAAGTAAAAAAAAATATATGTGTGAATAGCACTAACCAAATAAAAAACCTCAAACTGGCCACTTCTTTTAATTTAAGTACAAAAATATAGCTCTAAAAATGTAAAGATTTGCATTGCCATTGAGAATGCTCTAAATCACAAAAATTGGATGTTAGTTAGATCAAACTCGTTTATTCCACTTTGTTGCCGTCCCTGTAATTTTAATTGATGAGCATGCTTTGCCCTAAATCACAAAAAATATTAAGCAACCCTACATGTTTACTTTCACTTTTTTTTTTTTTTTTTTAAACAAATTTCACCTTCGTATTTTACAATGTTTGTAGGATTGATTGGGGGTTGCTTAATTTTTTTTAAAAGCAGCTTCTTAAAAATGTGGTGTCTTAATTATGTTTGATAAATAAAGAAAGTGTTCTTATCTTTTCAAAATCATGGATCTAAAACAGTAAAAAGTATAAGTAGCTTTCCATATGTTAAAAAAAAAAAAAAAAAAAAGTTTTTTCATTAAAGGCACATGAACAATACCAATTAATAAAACTTTCATATTAACAATCATACCCTCATTTTTTTTGCTAAAAGCACTAATAGAACTATAGTTTACCAGACACTTATCTGTTTTTTTATTTATTTTTTATTTTTAAATTGTATATTCTTATAGCAGAATAGAAATAATTAAAAAAAATAGTAATTCCAAACTAATCCATGGTGTAGTGGTAAATATTTAAAGCAATTCTAGTGTGTAAGAGCTCCCCATGGTAATAGGCAATTGAATCCCCTCCAATGAATAGTTACTGCCTTTAATGAACAGTTATTGTCTTTTGCATCTCAACCCCTAAACTAAATAGTCATGACAATAGGCAATAAAATATATTTTTTATTTTATAAAATAATAAAAATAATTTTATTTGTAATTTCGGATAAGATTTTTAACTGATCTCATCACGCCACGTGTCATTATCCGAAAGTACAATTTTTGGTAATAGATTTCGATAAGATTTTATCCAATTCCGTCTCGTCACGTGTCGTTACGGAAGAACTCCCTCTTGTCTTTGAAGCCTTCTTACCTTAAGGCCTGAGTGGATAACAAGTCGACCCCGACACTTGTTCAGGGGTCGCTTCTAGCACTTGTTTTGTGTTGCTTTTATGAACATGCGGGTCGTGATCTAGCGTAGAGTGTAGAAGGGTGTTGTTCGTAACAACTTCTGGACTGATAAGCACAACTTTGAATTTGGGACAATCCTTGATAATATTCCAACATTCCCCCCAGTTGAATGATTTGTTTTTGTTTTTGGTATTGTACCAAGCTTGTTCTTGAAGTGTCTACAAAATGCGGGTTCTTGAAGTGTCTACAAAATGTGCGAGAAGAAAAAATTATAATCAAAGTAGCTAATGTAAATTTGGGTATAATACAACCAAATAAAGAATATATTGTTACCTGATCCGCGTAGTTTTCCCCACTTCAAATATTAGTACTAGATTGTGCCAAGGCGTTTCTCCAATGAGTAAATGATTGGCTGAGTATTCTCCAACAACTTGAGAACAATTGTTCAATTCTTTTGCCACCAATTTTCTCAAGAAAAAAGGAATGAATATTGCTCCACATTTCTCGCAACTGCATCTCATTACCTGTAATCGGATCATGAGTGACTTCAACCCATCTAGAACATAATGCAACATCTTCAATAAGCATCTAATTCGTACCTGCACCAATGGGCCATTTTTTTGGAAACAAAAGTATACAGAAACTTTGAGAGAAAGATTAGTATGTGGTTGAAAGTATTTAAGAAAATATGAAAGTGTGGTGCAAGGTGGAAGATAATGATAAGGTATTTATAGAAAATTAATTTTTTTTGGATTTTTAAAATTTTTTTTATTAACTTAATTAATTTGTACCGTTGGATTACACAAAATTTGAAATCCAACCCTCCAGATTGTGACACGTGGCATAACGGTAACATATCAATTTTTTTCCCCTTTTTTTAATTTTAAAAGCTGAAAAACTTAGTGTAACATCCCGTCCCGAAACTAACGAAACGTACGTGTGAATTTACAATTTTACCCCCCTAGCTGTTATTTTACGTGTATTTTTGTGTTGTGTGGTGTGGTAGGACCACACACAATCATACATTTTCTTTTTCTTCCCGGGATTCCCTCCCTCATTCCCTCACTCTGTCTCTTCTCTCAGTCTCTCTCTCTCTCTCTCTTCCTCCCCGAGTTCACCTTCTTCTTCTTCTTCTTCCTCTACACACGGACACACATACAAACCTAAGCAAATCTTCACCAAACAAGAAACCAAGACCACCATCGTGTTCGTGGAGCTGAGAGGAGTTCAAAGGTGCCATTTTCAGGTAAGGAAAATACCATTTTCACGTCGATATCACGAGGTCCGATTTGAACACTGTTCATGCAAACCTAAACTAGCTTGTTTTTGGAATTTCTAAGCTTGTAGTTGTGCTTGTGAGGTCCCAAGGAGCCTCGGAGTAGTTCGTTGGGTGAATTTGGACGTCGGGATCGTCCTGTACGAAGTTGGCCGATTCTTGAAGTTGAAGACAGGTATGATCTAGCAATTTTTAGGCCTTAAAACTAGTCTAACGTGATTCTACTAGTCCTAAGCTTCATTTTGGTATAAAGAACGTGAAAAATGGTTGAAAAACGAAGGAGAAAACTTAGTTTGAAAATTACCCAGTTTTCCGGCGCCGGCGTCTCGCCGGAGAAGAAAGGAGAATATTCCGTTAAGTCTAACGGAATATTCCTAACGGCAGTGACAGAATCCGGTTAGATTTGACGGAATATTCCGTCAGTTAACGGAATATTCCTGACGGCGTCAACTGACGCCGTCAGTGTGCAGTGCACGTGGGCCGCGCGTAGGTCCGTGCGTGTTCAGGCGCGTGGGGGCGCGTGCGTGGTCCAAAATTTTTTCTAAAAATATGGGCGTGATCCTGAGGTTGTGTAGGTCACGTTGGTATATTCATTTGTCCAATTTGAGCAATGTATGAGAAGTTATTGCGAGAAGTTGCTTAGGTGCTTTTAAATTAATGTTTTCGTAACTTTGTCGCGTTTAGGTGATTCGTTTTCCGAGGACGAGCGTACGCACTCGAGGCAGGGGGGCTACGACCCTTCTAATTATCAGTGAGTGGGCTTTTGTTTTCCGTATATACCTATATACATATTAATTCCCAGAAATTAAATAGAAAAGGTTATATGTTTTATGCCATGCATCATTTGAATATTGTTTACGCATCATCACGTGCGTTGGTAGTTGGCATACATATATAAATGTGTATTTGGTGCTGTGGACGCACAGGTAAGTGCCAGGTAAGCGGTATTCATGTGGTTATGCATTCCTGTTTATTATGCAATAGTAGTTTGAAATGCTTAGAGAGCTCATAATCTGCACCCCCGGTGTTAGTGCTCCCGCCCAGGGCCAGGGCACAGTCCTTCACGTGATGTTCACCAGCACCACACGCTCGCCTTGGATCCAAGTTAGGTGCAAGCCTTGTCGTACAGACCACATTAGGTGGTTCCGACTCGTAGGTGACCCGCGATTATTCGCACAGTCTTCACGTGATCGTAGCACTAGAGCGTATATATTACACCCAGTCTTGTCGTACAGACCACGTTAGGTGGTTCCGACTCGTGTGCAGATTCAGATATTGAGTTGAGATTGAAGCTCTATATGCAGCCGTACAGGTCACGTTAGGTGACTCCCGGCTGCCAGATTATATATATTCGATGTGATTTACGCTTGAGCATTTATAATTGATTATGATATTCTGTAATGGCATATTCTCAAGCATGAATGGCATATTGCAAAGCATGAATGGCATATTGTGAGCATGAATGGCATATGTGGAGCATGATTGACATATCTATACATACGTATATATGTTCATTTTCTGGGAAGTATACAGGTTTTACGGCGAGGGGTTAGAATGTGTTTTGCTAAAGAGTTTTCAAAGAACTTTGTTTTTGCCCACTCACGCTTTTGTTTTTGCGCCCCTCCAGGTTCTAGTGGTCTAGCAAGTTCGGTGGTCTATCCCAGAGGGCGTCCCGGCATTTCTGACAGACACTCACCATTGTAGGGTCACCTTCGGGTGTACATATGTCGTATCTTTCCTTTTCGACTGCTGTAGACTTGCTCTGAATTGTGTCTCTCATACACTAGTACTTTGTATGCTATTAGGTTTTTAATGATTCGTACTTTTATATTACTATACCTTTAGCTTCCGCACGCGCACATGGCTACGTCACCTTCGCGTGACGGCCAGCATGCCCTGATCTCGGTCGGGGTGTGTCAGCTTGGTATCAGAGCCTAGGTTTGGCAGTCCTGTGTCTTTGTGAGTATTCTAATAGTTGGTGTCTTATGTCAGAATCATGCCGCCTCGTCGGGAACCACGTCGCTCAGATGAGTCTAGTTTTCCTGATCTTACTCAGTTGGGGGAAGTGATTGCTACAGCCCTTCAAACAGTGATGCGCCCTCCCCAGAGGACTCCTCTGGAGACTATGTATAACTTGAAGTTGGATAAGTTTAAAGGTAACGAGGGTCACGAAGGCGCAGAACGTTGGTTGGAACACATAGAGAAGACTTTCCGTGTGTTGCATAACCAGGGGAACCTTCCTATGGAAAGGTGGGTTGAGACAACCTCTTGGTTTCTGGAGATGGAGTCTGCAGCTTGGTGGGAGCAAGAACTTCGTAGGTTGACTCCAGCTCAGAGGACCGATTGGAATGTTTTCAAAGACGTGTTTCAAAGGAGATTTGTACCCCCTGAGTATATCGACCGTAAGAAACAGGAATTCACTGAATTGAAACAGCGAAAGATGACGGCTAACGAGTACTATCGTAAGTTCACTGATTTGTCTCGTTACTATCCCGATGTCGCTGGTAATCAGGCGGAGATGCTTCGTCGTTTTCGCTTGGGCACTAAGAAGAAATGGCGTTCTATGGTAACTACTACTCACTGTGAGTCATATCAGGAGTTCTATGAGATATTGTTGAGGGTAGAGGACTCTGAGAATATGTCAAGTGATAGTGACGAAGAGAAAAACGGCAATCAGAAGAAAGACGACAAAGGAAAAGGTCAAACATCGTTGGGGCCTCGCCAAACTCAGAACTTTAAAAGGGGTGGTGCAAGTTCAAGTTCGTCTAGTGGTGGTTTCAGTGCCTCTGGACAAGGACGTGGAGGTAGGTTTTATGGAGGTGCTCGAGGCCAGAGACAAGATGATGGTGGCCGAAACCGACTCCCATTTTGCCGTAGATGTAATAATCGACATTTCGGCGAGTGTAGGCGTGGCAACGGTGCTTGTTTCACGTGTGGGCAGATGGGACATAGAGCGGTGAATTGTCCCCAGGGTCAGCAACAGAAGCCGCAGCAGACCTTTATGCCGCCACCTGCACCGATTCGGCAAATCCAAGGTCCGAGTAATTATGGTCAAACAGGTAGAGGTGGTGCCTATCACTATCAGGGTGATGCTGTTCCCTATGCCCCGGGACCGTATCAGTACCCCCAGGACCCGTATTCACAAGGTGGTTATCCCCCGTATCCCAGCAACTACATGCCGTATCCTCCAGCTCCAACAAGTGGTTCTCAGTGGTACCAAGGAGGACAGTATCAGCAGGGTGAGAATGCCACTAGTAGTGCAGGGTCTTCGAGGCAGATGGGTCAGCCCAGTCAGGGGCGTGGAGCTCAAGGTCGCGGTGTTCAAGCGAGCAGAGGTCGTGGAGGACGACAGCAGGGCCAGGGGCGTATTCACAATATTTCCCTGCAGGATGCTCAGAACAACCCGGACTTGATAATGGGTACGTTAAACATTCTTGGTTATTTTGCTAGAGTCTTAATTGATTGTGGAGCTACACATTCCGTTATTTCTCATACATTTGCTCAAGTAACGCAACCTCGCCCCACACCTCTAGGGTACGATTTAGAGTTCGCTATGCCTAGAGGAGAGAGATGTGTTGTAGATTGTGTGTACCCAGGATGTCCAGTGATAGTAGAGGGTGTAGTTATGCCCGCGGATCTTATTCCGTTAGATATTGTCGATTTTGATGTGATTTTGGGCAATGATTGGTTGCACTTCTATCGTGCCAACATTGATTGTTACGGGAAAGTAGTTACTTTTCACCGTCCTGGATTACCTGAGGTTACTTTTGTGGGTGAGCCGAGTGGAGTAAGACATGGTGTTATTTCAGCTTTACGAGCGAAGAAATTGTTGACTAAAGGTTGTCAGGGGTATCTAGCTCATGTGGTACTAGAGGAGGCCGTTCCAAGCAGAATTGAGGATGTGAGAGTGGTTAGACACTTCCCTGATGTTTTTCCTGAAGATTTACCTGGTTTACCCCCAGATCGAGATGTGGATTTCACTGTTGAGTTGCTTCCAGGTACCAATCCTATTTCATTAACTCCTTATCGTATGGCTCCCGCTGAGTTAAGGGAATTGAAAGTGCAATTACAGGAATTAGTGGATAAGGGATTCATTCAGCCTAGTATTTCACCTTGGGGCGCTCCAGTGTTGTTTGTGAAAAAGAAAGATGGGACTTTGAGGCTGTGTATCGACTACAGACAATTGAATCGGGTGACGATTAAAAACCGTTATCCATTGCCTCGTATCGACGATTTGTTTGATCAGCTGAGAGGTGCTTGTGTATTTTCTAAGATAGACTTGAGGTCTGGGTACTATCAGCTGAAGATTAGTAGGGATGATGTTCCTAAGACGGCGTTCAGGACTCGTTACGGTCATTACGAGTTTCTGGTTATGCCATTTGGGTTGACGAATGCACCAGCAGCTTTTATGGATTTAATGAACCGGGTATTTCAGCCTTACCTGGATAGATTTGTCATTGTCTTCATTGACGATATTCTGGTGTATTCTAAGTCCAAAGCGGAACATGTCCGACATCTTACTTTGGTGTTGAAAAGGTTGAGAGAACACCAATTGTATGCTAAGTTTAGTAAGTGCCAGTTCTGGTTAGATCAAGTCGCGTTTTTGGGGCACATCATTTCTGCTCAAGGTATTCTGGTTGATACTCAGAAGGTTGCAGCTGTGGAGAGTTGGGAGCAACCACGAACCGTCACTGAGGTGAGAAGTTTCATTGGTTTGGCGGGATATTATCGGAGATTCGTTAAGGATTTTTCGGTAATTGCTTTGCCACTGACGAGGTTAACAAGGAAAGATGTTAAGTTTGAGTGGAATGATAAGTGTGAGCAAAGTTTCCAGCAGTTGAAGCATTGTCTTACTAATGCACCTGTTTTGGCACTTCCAGACGATAGTGGTGATTTCGAGGTTTATAGCGATGCTTCCTTGAATGGTCTGGGATGTGTATTGATGCAGCATGGTAGGGTGATTGCTTATGCTTCGCGGCAGTTGAAAACCCATGAAATGAATTACCCTACACATGATTTGGAGTTGGCTGCTATTATCTTTGCATTGAAGTTGTGGAGACACTATCTTTATGGAGAAAAGTGTAGGATCTTCACAGATCACAAGAGTCTTCAGTATCTCTTTACCCAGAAGGAACTTAATCTTCGTCAACGGAGGTGGTTGGAGTTGCTCAGCGATTACGATTGCACGATTGATTATCACCCTGGTCGTGCGAACGTAGTAGCCGATGCACTTAGCAGGAAGTCACATGGCCGTATCAATGCGTTGTACGCTAGTCGTATTCCTCTTTTGGTGGACTTGCGTGCTACGGGAGTAAGGTTAGAAGCAGAAGATCGAGAAGTGGCATTACTTGCTAATTTTCAAGTTAGGCCAATCTTAGTTGATCGGGTGCTTGAAGCTCAGGTAGCTGATGAACAGATTCAAGAACTAATTCAAGCTCGAGATCAAGGAAGGAGGCGAGATCTCAGAGTTCGTGATTCTGATGGCATGTTGATGTTAGAGGGTAGAATGTTCGTGCCTAGTAATGTGGACTTGAAGAAGGAAATTCTTGATGAAGCACATATCTCGGCTTATGCCATGCACCCAGGGGCAACCAAAATGTATCATACCATTCGACCATTTTACTATTGGCCGGGTATGAAAAGGGAGATAGCTGAGTATGTGAGCAGTTGTGCTGTTTGTCAGCAGGTTAAAGCAGAAAGAAAGAAGCCGTTTGGATTGTTACAGCCGCTTCCCGTTCCAGAGTGGAAGTGGGAAAATATCACTATGGATTTTGTGTACAAGTTGCCGCGTACACATAATGGCTTTGATGGCATTTGGGTGATCGTTGATCGGCTCACTAAGTCGGCACATTTCATTCCAGTAAGAGAGAAGTACTCTTTGAGCCGGTTAGCAGAGCTGTTTATTTCAAAGGTTGTGAAGTACCATGGTGTCCCTGTAAGTATTGTCTCGGATCGTGATCCACGATTCACATCAAAGTTTTGGGTAGCCTTTCAGGAAGCTTTGGGTACGAGACTACTTTACAGTACGGCATATCATCCACAAACGGACGGACAGTTTGAGAGAACTATTCAGACCTTGGAAGATATGCTGCGAGCATCAGTGTTACAGTTCAGTGACGCTTGGCACCAGCGGTTAGATTTGATGGAATTTGCTTACAACAACAGTTTCCATTCGAGCATTGGCATGGCGCCATTTGAGGCTTTGTATGGTAGATCTTGTCGCACTCCGTTATGTTGGTCGGAGGTTGGCGAAAGAGTTTTAGTAGGTCCGGAGATTGTCGAGGAGACTACTCAAAATGTTCAGGTAATTAGGTCTAACCTGAAAGCAGCTCAGGACAGGCAGAAAAGTTTAGCAGATCGACATGCTACGGACAGAACGTATGAGGTCGGAGATTGGGTATTTCTGAAGCTTTCACCGTGGAGAGGTGTTGTGCGGTTTGGAAAGAAAGGGAAGTTGAGTCCCAGGTATATCGGACCGTACATAGTCACAGAAAAAGTTGGTGAGGTAGCTTATAGGTTGGAGTTGCCTCCGGAGTTGGCTAAAGTGCATAACGTTTTTCACGTGTCTATGCTCCGACATTACGTTGCTGATCCATTGCATGTGATCCCTCCTCAACCGTTAGAGATAAATCCAGATTTGACGTACGACGAGGAACCGTTAACGATCTTAGATTGGAAAGAGAAGGTTCTGAGGAACAAAACGGTGAATTTGGTGAAAGTCTTGTGGAGGAATCACTCGGTTGAAGAAGCGACATGGGAGACAGAAAATAGGATGAGGGATTTGTATCCAAGATTATTCTTTGACCGTTAGGGGTGTAATTAGTTAGTTTGAATTTCGGGACGAAATTCTATTAAGGTGGGTAGGTTGTAACATCCCGTCCCGAAACTAACGAAACGTACGTGTGAATTTACAATTTTACCCCCCTAGCTGTTATTTTACGTGTATTTTTGTGTTGTGTGGTGTGGTAGGACCACACACAATCATACATTTTCTTTTTCTTCCCGGGATTCCCTCCCTCATTCCCTCACTCTGTCTCTTCTCTCAGTCTCTCTCTCTCTCTCTCTTCCTCCCCGAGTTCACCTTCTTCTTCTTCTTCTTCCTCTACACACGGACACACATACAAACCTAAGCAAATCTTCACCAAACAAGAAACCAAGACCACCATCGTGTTCGTGGAGCTGAGAGGAGTTCAAAGGTGCCATTTTCAGGTAAGGAAAATACCATTTTCACGTCGATATCACGAGGTCCGATTTGAACACTGTTCATGCAAACCTAAACTAGCTTGTTTTTGGAATTTCTAAGCTTGTAGTTGTGCTTGTGAGGTCCCAAGGAGCCTCGGAGTAGTTCGTTGGGTGAATTTGGACGTCGGGATCGTCCTGTACGAAGTTGGCCGATTCTTGAAGTTGAAGACAGGTATGATCTAGCAATTTTTAGGCCTTAAAACTAGTCTAACGTGATTCTACTAGTCCTAAGCTTCATTTTGGTATAAAGAACGTGAAAAATGGTTGAAAAACGAAGGAGAAAACTTAGTTTGAAAATTACCCAGTTTTCCGGCGCCGTCGTCTCGCCGGAGAAGAAAGGAGAATATTCCGTTAAGTCTAACGGAATATTCCTAACGGCAGTGACAGAATCCGGTTAGATTTGACGGAATATTCCGTCAGTTAACGGAATATTCCTGACGGCGTCAACTGACGCCGTCAGTGTGCAGTGCACGTGGGCCGCGCGTGGGGGCGCGTAGGTCCGTGCGTGTTCAGGCGCGTGGGGGCGCGTGCGTGGTCCAAAATTTTTTCTAAAAATATGGGCGTGATCCTGAGGTTGTGTAGGTCACGTTGGTATATTCATTTGTCCAATTTGAGCAATGTATGAGAAGTTATTGCGAGAAGTTGCTTAGGTGCTTTTAAATTAATGTTTTCGTAACTTTGTCGCGTTTAGGTGATTCGTTTTCCGAGGACGAGCGTACGCACTCGAGGCAGGGGGGCTACGACCCTTCTAATTATCAGTGAGTGGGCTTTTGTTTTCCGTATATACCTATATACATATTAATTCCCAGAAATTAAATAGAAAAGGTTATATGTTTTATGCCATGCATCATTTGAATATTGTTTACGCATCATCACGTGCGTTGGTAGTTGGCATACATATATAAATGTGTATTTGGTGCTGTGGACGCACAGGTAAGTGCCAGGTAAGCGGTATTCATGTGGTTATGCATTCCTGTTTATTATGCAATAGTAGTTTGAAATGCTTAGAGAGCTCATAATCTGCACCCCCGGTGTTAGTGCTCCCGCCCAGGGCCAGGGCACAGTCCTTCACGTGATGTTCACCAGCACCACACGCTCGCCTTGGATCCAAGTTAGGTGCAAGCCTTGTCGTACAGACCACATTAGGTGGTTCCGACTCGTAGGTGACCCGCGATTATTCGCACAGTCTTCACGTGATCGTAGCACTAGAGCGTATATATTACACCCAGTCTTGTCGTACAGACCACGTTAGGTGGTTCCGACTCGTGTGCAGATTCAGATATTGAGTTGAGATTGAAGCTCTATATGCAGCCGTACAGGTCACGTTAGGTGACTCCCGGCTGCCAGATTATATATATTCGATGTGATTTACGCTTGAGCATTTATAATTGATTATGATATTCTGTAATGGCATATTCTCAAGCATGAATGGCATATTGCAAAGCATGAATGGCATATTGTGAGCATGAATGGCATATGTGGAGCATGATTGACATATCTATACATACGTATATATGTTCATTTTCTGGGAAGTATACAGGTTTTACGGCGAGGGGTTAGAATGTGTTTTGCTAAAGAGTTTTCAAAGAACTTTGTTTTTGCCCACTCACGCTTTTGTTTTTGCGCCCCTCCAGGTTCTAGTGGTCTAGCAAGTTCGGTGGTCTATCCCAGAGGGCGTCCCGGCATTTCTGACAGACACTCACCATTGTAGGGTCACCTTCGGGTGTACATATGTCGTATCTTTCCTTTTCGACTGCTGTAGACTTGCTCTGAATTGTGTCTCTCATACACTAGTACTTTGTATGCTATTAGGTTTTTAATGATTCGTACTTTTATATTACTATACCTTTAGCTTCCGCACGCGCACATGGCTACGTCACCTTCGCGTGACGGCCAGCATGCCCTGATCTCGGTCGGGGTGTGTCACTTAGACCGTTGAACCTAATTCGAATGCCTCAGATCGTGCCACGTCATCTAGCCGTTGGGGGAGTTTTGAAATTTTTTTTTACCGTTGGAAATCAAACGGTCCAGAAAAAAGAGCCGTTGAAATCTAACAGCCAAGAGGGTGCCACGTTGCACCCAGTAACGGCTACAAACAGCCTGTCGAGCACGGGACCCATTGCCTGCAAATCATGTCAGTGACGCGTCCCCATGCACTGTTGTGTTGCACGTGCCTAACGCAAAATTTTAAAAACATGGCTAACGTCAGCCTTGCATTATTCCCTCTCAGGTGCTCGGGCCTTGGATTTGCGCTTGAGCTTTCCCTCGGGCTCCATGTCAGCCCAATAGCCCGAATAGGCTAGAGCTGCATAGGTTGATGAATTGGGTTGCTAGAGCAACCAATCCCCCTGGCATTTAACCACACTAGACTTGCTCTTAGTGGTAGGATTTCTACAGAAAGCAAGACTGATTGCATCAGCTTGGACATTGATTCGAGACTCTTGTCTTTATTTTTTTAGCAATAATGGATGACTCACTTTATCTTATGAGTGCATTTTTGTTCACCACCATTTAGTATGATGTATGCTCACCACCTTATTTATTACCGTTAGATAAGTTTAAATTTTGAGATTTGTTCCTATCCACTACACAAATCTTTAAATTCAAACTCATCTAACGATAATAAATAAAGTGGTCAGCATACACCACATTAAATGGCAGTAACTAAAAATATTCCCTAATCTTATGGTGTAGCTGAAGACTTAGTAGTTGCTTTTCATTTATTGGAAAAGGTTTCAAGTTCAAGAAAATTATTACTATTAATTTAATTAAAGTCGGGTATCAAGTTAACTATAAAATAAGTCTAGTTCAAATATGACTTTGTGTTAACTATTAACCACTACTCTCTCTCGTTCTCATATATTATATTATACATATACTAAAACTCAGTTTTATAACACTGTTCATTAACAGTGAACAGATGGAAATGCCCTTGGTTTCTTATTTGTTAGTTGTGCTGTTCCCACTCTCCTACAGTAAATTGACTGTTTTGTCCATGAACGCCACACGTTGATGATCGTTGATCTTGATGGTTCCATTCCGTCTTCTTCACTTTACCTTTCAGTTTCATTTTGTATCCCTCACAAGTCTCTGCTTCTGTCCGTCTTCATGTTGTTCTCTTCCTCTCAAATCCTTTGTTGTTTTTCTCATAGAATAGTCGCCAGTAAACTCGGTTTTCGTTTGTTTGGGGATTTTGTTTCCAGTCTCCTTTATGCAAATGTATTCTAGCAATGCTTATAAAGATGACTGTTAGTTTATCAAAGAAGGACTCTGGAATGGTAGAAAACACAAAAGGTTTGCCAGAATTGAGTTTTATCTGTTTTGTTTCATTGAATATAGATAGGAATTCAGAATTCAAAGAATGATAAAATTCTTACATTTTGCTCCAAAAGTTGCAATTTCAATCCTACATCGACAAATTTCTTGGACGGCCACTTACTAGAGCTTGACATTCAGATTGAATGGCTAGATTGGCAACAAATGTATTGGGAAATGCATCTTCAAAGGTATGCCTCTGGAGCAGATTTAAAGGTAGGAATTTTCAAATTTTTCGTGAAAACAATGTTTTGTCGTGGAAGGAGTTTATAATAGATTGGTTGGACAAGTACATAGTGTTTGTTTGGTTGAATGTAGAAAGGAATTGGAAGAATTATGAAAGTACTTGCATTTTGTTGCAGGAGTTGGAACTTCAACGCTGCATGAAGGAACTTGTCATAAGTTCGGTGGCCAGAGCTTGACGTTGGCAACAAATTTACTTGCAAATGCATATTCGAAAGTATGTTGACCAGGCACGGATGGACCGGTCGATACGAATCGCATAAGTGGGACAATATTTGCAACAAAGAAGGGCAGAGCAGGAAGGGAAGGCAAGGTTTGTCAAGAAAACACAATGATGTTTTTAATTACAGGAAATGTGCATTTTTTTTCTAGTCAAATTCTGCTTTTGTTCTGACTATTTTCCATACCATATGCTGGTTTTATTTTTTAATTTTTGGTTTGTCTTTGATTAGCTGGGGAATTAAAATCAAATGACGAATCTTTAGTTTACTTGGGTAAGAATTTTTTCACATATAATTTGGCTGACCATTTTAACTATCAAACCATGTTGTTGTCGTTCATGCTACTAATCATGCATTCAGTAGATTTATATATACAACAGCGTTTAAATGCTAATCGATTACTAACATAATGCAGTCTTTACAGGAAAAGTAGTGGATTCTCAAGAGGGGCTTCAATGTACATAAGAATTACAAGGTCTTATTAGCTATTCATAATTTTATAAAATAATTTAGATAAGATATCGATGAGAAATAAGATATATACCAAATAAAAATCTCTAAAATCTCTTTGTTTTGTTTCTTCTCTGTGTAGCAGATGTCATCAACATGAAAGATGGCTAGCCAGGAGTGGAAATGTTGCCGGAAATAAGGATCTTTATCTTGGGACATTCAGTCGGTGATTTTTCAAACTTCATTTGTGTTTTTTAGTATCTAAAAAATTTCCAAATATTTTTAATATAATCAGTGAAACCACAATTTCATGTCCTAGTTAGCTACTAGGATGCTTGGTTTTTGTATGATTCCGATTATTTGAGGTATCTGGGTATAGTTTTGTTCAAAGTAGGAAAATCAATTTAAACTCAAGCTTCTTTACAAGCTTGAGGAGAGATTTTAGTCTTATAATGATTAATAATTAAGATACAATTAGGGTAATACATGTACTACACATATTGCTAACTATGCTAGACCAAAACTATCATCATTACTGCTTACACATACCAATCAGTCTACATTCTGTGAACGCATATGACTGCTGAGGGGTTTAACCCTCAATTGCAATCTCATTTGTAAAGCTTTTGCTAACCCAACTGATACACACGTGTAATTTTGTGTTTACACCAAAATTCTAAAAGAAGCTAGGTGCTAGTCAGGTGGCGAGTTGGGGCCTAGCACCTAGGCGGTTAGGCGAGGTCTAGGCGGTCGCCTAGGTGGATTTAACTAAATTCATTATATTTCATGTAAATAAGTGTTTGTTTATACTTAAAATATATATAATTTCATCATAAACTACAAAATAGAATGATAAATATATTATAAAGTATTGAAATATAATGAAAACATAGGGAACAAGCATATAATGTGTGCTCATTTAAGCATTCAACAAGTTTCTTACAATTTATTGAAAAAAATAAAATGCAAAATGAAAGTTATCTATTTTTTGCCTAAGTGAGTCACAACTTAAGCAGGTGCTTAGGCAGGCACCTCAACAGGTCTAGGTGTCATTTCTTAATTTTCAAATGCCTAGACATTAATCGGGGCCTAGGCGGGGATTTTTAGAACAGTGGTTTACACCATACTAAACAATATATATTTTTTTCATATGTTTAATCAAACTCTTTTCTAATGTACATTTCACTGAGAGAAACGCGCAAAAATTTGACATCCTATAAAATTGCCAGAAGAAGATCCTTTCTAACTTATGCAAAACTTGACTTCTTTCCCCGCAAAAAAACACTGGGTAAACACAATCTATCCTTATTTTGTTCATAATATAATTCTATTGTGATACAATTTTGTTTCATGCATTTCAATCCTTTTCTTTTCCCTTGCCCAGGATACCTCCCTTAAACAACTTTTCCCATTCTTCTATAACATAGTGTTTACATCTTCCAAACACAGTCTTTCTAGCAATTTTAAACCCGCAGCATCGGGCTTTCCTTTCTAGTAAACTAATATTGATCATTCTCAATTTCTAACGTGTCACAATTTCTGATTGTCTGTGAAATACTAAAGCTGAACTAAAAGAAGCAATCGATACGTCATTGGCTGTTCCGAAAAGCGCACGTAGAAGAGATAAGGAAGACAAAGTTCTACATTGGAAGGAAAGAGGCCAACCC
Organism: Pyrus communis; assembly: GCF_041283825.1. Classification (NCBI taxonomy): domain Eukaryota; kingdom Viridiplantae; phylum Streptophyta; class Magnoliopsida; order Rosales; family Rosaceae; genus Pyrus; species Pyrus communis. The sequence goes on from NC_142570.1 coordinate 6,266,743, forward strand.
TTCGACTGAGGATCTTCACCAGGCAGAATCTCTCTGCTAAACTCTACGCTAAGGATGTTCACTTCCTCATGGAACTCATCCAGGTTTGAATTCCTTTTTTTTAATATGTGTGTGTGTGTGCGCGCTTGTGCGTTTTAGTGTGTTTATGTATTACCTTAGACTAGCTATTTGAATATATGAATCAATGGTTGATAGTATACTGGTTATGTTGCAGAATGCAGAAGATAATGAGTACCCAGAAGAGGTTGATCCATCACTTGAGTTTGTCGTCCCGGGATATTACAGCCGGGGGGGCTCCTGCTAACTTAATTTGTTTTCAACAATGAGAAAGGGTTTTCACCAAACAACATCGAGTCCATTTGCAGTGTTGGATGTTCCACCAAGAAAGGCAACAGGAAGCGCGGCTACATGGGGGAGAAATGTACTGAAAATTAGTACCAGGCGGAATAATCTGTAATTAAAAATCTAAATATACTTGATTGAATAGTCAGCAACATGAGTCAACTCAGATCAAATTTGTTAGTTTGCCAACAGCAGAATTAATCAATTAAAACTTGTTTATTGAAGTGTTCCTAGTTAACTAATCTCCAATTCAGTATACATTCTAACTCTTATAAACTTAGTTGCATAGACATATCTATTTGCAAATCACGGAGGTCATATATCACATGCAAAGAATAAAATATGTGAACAAGAAAAATAATAAATAACACATGGAGTTTTTGGCCGGAAAAAATCACATCTATGTTAAAAAACCAAGGACTCTCCACTGAGTCCAATTCACTAGTGTAGATAAGCTTCTTACAAAGTATCACCACAAGCTTAATTCTAGATCTAATCTACAGAGCAACTTTACCTTTATGCGAATTTACTTCACACAATATGGAGACGTCTTCAGTCTTCCCAAAGATGGCAGCTCCTTTCCCTGGGCTATTCACCTTGTGCCACCGAGACCAACACAACCAATGCAAATGATGTTATGATGAAGTTAACATGAAATATGGATTCAATCGACTAGTCAGTTTCTCCAGTCAAATAGTTTAGGGAAGAAACTAACATGAATCCGAAAAATGGGTGACTAAATAGATTTGAAACTTGAAGAACCTGACCAAAAAAACCATAAAGACAATGCAACCCTATTATGAAATGATTGAGAGTTTAATGCATTAATGTGGTTTTGTGGCTAGGATTTTTAATGAAGAACACAAGAGGCAGCTCAAAACTATAAACGCACTCTTCAGAAAAATATGAACTTCCTAAACAAAAACCAAAAGGATCCTAGAGCCCCTTTTTATGGAATGCTTAAATGTTTTAGACAAAAGGGACCAAATGACACGTGTTAAGTGCAAAAACAATCTAGAAAGATCTAGGGTGAAAAATCCACTCTCAAAAAAAAAAATGTCAGTTGGCCCATGTGGGATGTCTTAAAGCGAGTGCCCAGCTTGTTGGAAAGCAGTGGGAAATTTCGACAGGACAGAACTACTAGACAAAATGAACTGGAATTATAAGCATGAAATGCATATGCATGAACAAACTTTTAAAATGTGAAATCAAACCCTTGAGTGATTATTTCCAGCAGCATTGATGCCATAATGACATTGTAACTAGATCATGTGTAGTACCATTTACAATTTTTGACAAAGAATGCCCTACACAAAATCTAGACGTCACAAATTTAACCCAGAATTTAGGCTAGAGTTAAAAGGCTGCCACACCCAAATTAAGGTTTTTTTTTTTTTTTTATCAAACGATATTATCTACACCATGGGGTGAGGGCGAACTAAGTTTCACAATGCTTTTGACGAGAATAAAACCTATGACTTCTGCCTCACCAAAAAAACTCTATAAATTGTTTCATGGGGTTGATTTAGTGAATGTCATAAAAATAAAGGGAATTGTTATTAGCACTCCAAAAATCTCATTTGGTACTCCAAACTTTCTATAATTAGAAAGAAAAATACACTTGTGAGGAATGTAGAATGAGATTTTTGGAGTGCTAATAATAATTCCCAAAAATAAATTATGATAATTTCAATAATTTTTATTTTGAAAAAAGTTATTGGAAAAAAAAAAATTGAGCCTAAAATCATTCTTTAATAATCTCGGACTAAAATTTTAACCCAAAACCATTGGAGCAAAAAAAATATTTTCTGGATTAATACCTAAATTTTCTGAGTTAAAAAATTTAGGTTTTAGTCCAAGGGTTAGAGATGGCCTAAAGTATCTAAAAGAACCAAAATGTTGACCATGTTTGCTTGACTAAATTTTGTTTTTTGGTCGGATAAAGTTACTTTGCCCGCCCAAATTTTGTTTGTTGGGCAAACTTTCGTCGAGCAAATAGTAATTTATGGTAGTATTTGGAGAGAATTGTGGAAATGCGTGTAAATTAGGTTTTGGTGGTTATTGTTGGTTTTTTTTTTTTTTTTGGGTGTGGTCGTTAAAGGAGAGAGATTGGAAGAAATACATGTACATTGGGTTTTGGTGGTTGTTAAAGTGTTTCCATATGTGTTGATTTCTGTATGTAAAATTGAGATCGATCTCCCTTCCCCTCTTTCAAGATTAGATTGAGAGTTCCAACAGAACGAGCATTCGGTCTGGACACTGATTTCAAATTCCTCAATGAATAATGAGCTAACAGCTAAGTTATTCATTATTAATATTAAAGCGAAAGCGACAACGTGTCACTTAATCAGCATTTGATAGTATGTGTAAAAACTCTATATTTGAGTCTTTTCGTGTATTGGTGGGTTCAACCCTTTTTTCTTTATTTGAGTCTTTTTGTGTATTGCTTAGTTTACTGTCTATTTGGTGGTATGTGTAAAAACTGACACTAAGTTGTAGTAGAGAAATTAGTGTGGGGTTTTATTGATGAGGTAGATAACAACTGATTGACATGGGATTTTATTGACTTGCAGCTGACCTAAATGAGTTCACACTTAAAATCCACCATGGTGTTACTTTGTGGATGAATTTTACATGGGTAGAACTGTGCTATGGGAATACAAGTGTGACAGAGACTTTATCTCCATGTTTGACTTAAACGACTTGACAGAGCATCTTGGCTACAAAAAGTCACAACCGAGTTTTGGTACAAAAAGAAACGAAAGGGATGGATTCCTATTACCAAAAGATGCTCACTAGTGTGATTGTGCTGGGAGATTAATATCTTCAAGAAAAATAGTAGTGGTTTACCTTACTGAAAAATGTTTTCTTATTTTGTTATATAAGGGAGTGAAAGGAAACATGTAGTGGTGGGATTTATATGAAAAAGCAAGACTGATTGCATCAGCTTAGACGCTGATTCGATAACTTAGGCTATCTTCAATGAAAAGAATTAAAGGTTCAAAATTTAAAAAATGATTTGATTAGTTTAAAAATTCTTCCAATTAAAGGTTAGGTTATAATTCTACAAAGTCTACCAAATCAAAATTTTTTGGCCAGTGGGTATTAGGTTGGCCGAATGTAGCGTCTCTCTTAGCCTTTTTTTGGCCCTGCTCTCATTTATAATAATTTATTCAAATTTAACAGTTAGATTTGAAAACGTCTAATGGTAGTTTAATTAAATTAACCAATCAATTTAAAATATAAACTGAAAACTAATAAATTACTAAGAGGGTTGTATTTAGCCCCTTCAATTGAAGACGGTATATGAATATGGGTCTAATACTATTCATTTAAAAATAATTTCTCGCAAAATTATAATTTTAAACGAAATTATGTTTAAACTTTTTAGTTGGAGATGATATTAGCCTCCAGAGTCTTCTTTTGAGGAATCTATACACCTTTCCACAACTTTTCCTTTTCCAAAGGACAATAATGGAAGAGACTCACTTTACCTTATGGTCCAGGCCTCTAGATGCAGACTTGTAGTTTTCTTCATTTACTGCAAAAGATTTCAAGTTCGACAAAATTATCTATATGCTTAAACTCGGTTCCTCTGTCTCTGTTTTGCACTATTATTGAACAGTGAAAGGGCGGAAATGCCCTTGGTTTCTTCTTTGTTTGCCTTGTTTCCTCTTTTCTACGATGAAAAGCTTGTTTTGCCCATTTCATCCACGATTCGATCATCGCTGTGCATCGATCGCATCTCAACTTTTTCCTTCCGTTTCCACTTTTCTTTTTTCACAGTTCTCTGCTTCTCTCACTCTTGACCCTTGCTTTTTTTTTTTCACTCTCAAACGCCGCTTTCTCTGGCTCTTCGACCTTGGGATCTTTCTCTCACAAATTGCTAACGGCAGTTTCTTGCGGAAAAACCACCGAAACAGTATAAGTTTTTTTGGTTCTTCAATTGGATCCGGAAAAAAAAATTTACCTAGAAAAGCTAGCGTTTCCTGGTAAGTTTTACGGCTTTCTCAATATAGGTGTTTCAATTTCTTTTCTGTGATTTTGGATTTGCAGATGGGTTTCTGTTCAAATTTGTCTTTTCTGATTTTGGGGGCTTTGTTTGTGCCCTCGGATCGTGCATGTGGGTGTTCCATTCGGCTGCATATGGGTGTTTAATTTGGTTTTGTTTTCAATTTCAGGGGACCTGATTTTTCGTTTTTTGGCTTTTGTATGCAGCCTCCATTTTGGGACTTCTGTACAACCAAATTTTTTATTTTTATATATTGTGAAAGTTGAATGCGACACTCTGTTTCGTTGCCATTTAATATATTAATGCTGGATTTTTTAAAGCTGATACAGTGTTTACGAATATCAGGTCTTTGAGATACGATATTGTTCCAGGCTGTCATCCAAATTCCCTACCACATTGTTCCACGGCGATTTCAAAGAGGTCCTTGAGACTATGAGATGCTATACTAAGCGAATTCGGATTCTTGTCGGATTCTTTTTGTGTTGATTTTGTGGATTCGTTAATCGTGTCTGTTCATCGTATATCGTGCTATTTGAAATTATTTTAAATATTTTTATTTAAAATTAAACACAAATAATACCTAACAAAAACTAATCATACGATGTATAATGAACGAACACGATTCACAGATTCTCAAGATTCTCATCAAGAGAATCCGGAGAAGATCATGTTGGATACTGAGCAGCTACCATCATAATGAGCTTACGGATTGAGATTTTTCCTGAACTAGTTTTTTTCTTGGAACATGAAACCATATGTATTTGCTGAACGTTGGTGCATGTAAATAGTACAATGTTTCATAATCTTTTATTTAGAGTTTAATGAATGATAATAGTGGATCATAATGTTGACAATAACCTAAGATGGCTATTTTTTTTTTTTTAATGTAAGAGTGGGTGTCGGTCACTAGATGACTTGATAATTTATAATCACTTACCTAACTTTGGATTTGAATAATCACGAGTAACTTGATTTCATGTTACTATTGTTTCAGATCATTCTTATCATATGTTTTCTTTGTAAGTGGGATTGATTTTTTATTCCTCTATTACTTGCTATGTTTTTCCATCAATGAGCCTTCATGTCCCCCTTATTTGTATTTAGAAATAAGATTATGGGGATGATCAGTGAACACTATCACCTATTTAAAAAAACAAATCCTTACATTAATTGGAACCAGTCAGTATCAACAAACTACTATTGTCTCAATCTCAAATATAAATCAACTCTTACTCTTCCTCTTTTCTTGATGATTTAAAGAAATAATTCAACTATTAACCGCCACAACATGTAGTCTATAAAATATGGTTTTAAAACATTGTCTACTTAGCATTTTCAATTATGAGAATTTATGACTATGTCGAACCATGTTGGGCGTGAACTGTTAGGTAACTGAGAGCCAATAAATGTTAGGTGGCATAGGGCCGAACAATCTAATTTTTTTCAATTTTATTCCTTCTTGTTGGGTTGCTGCCGAATTTTTATTTTTTATTTTTATTTTTTTAAAACCTCGACAGGACGAGGTAAATTTATTGATAGGAAAAAATAAGTTACACCTAGTTAGGGGGAATATAAATCTTACCCCTCATAAAACAAGAAAAATGAGATACAAAGAGGGGGGACATACGCCTTATCCCTTTTGAAAATTGGGTGGACATATACCCAAACCCGTCTATAAACCTTAAAAGGTAAGAACCTACAAGACAAGTTGCAAAACGAAAAAAGAAAATCCAAAAAGATTAGGTAAAAAAGGGAAATCACACATCAAGAATGAGAGACAAACCTATAGGCTGGCATACCCAAGAAATCTGAGTTCAGAAGAGGAAGAATCTCTATAGGAGGAGCAGAATGCCAAACAATTAAAGATGAAAGAAGCCCTAAATTGGCTAATTTGTCAGCAACAACATTCCCTTCTCAAAATGTATGAGAGCAACGAAAAACCATGTTTTGCAATCGGAGAATACAATTGTTCCAGCATGTCTAGAGTGACCAAGGAGGAAAGAAGGATCTAGAAGCGAAACAGGATATCACGCTAGAAGAGTCACTTTCAAGCCATAGGTTTTGCCAACCCCGCGCGTGAGCCAATTCCACAGCAAGGATGACAACATGGAGCTCCACATAGAAAGAAGTACGATGCCCCAAGCTTAGAGAGAAACCACCAAAAAAATAGCCCGCATAATCTCGAAAAACCCTGCCACAAGCCACAGAACCCGGGTTACCTTTAGCAAGGCCATCAATATTCACTTTGATCCAAGAAAAATGAGGGGGATGCCAAAGAATAGGGACTATAAAATGAGCTTTACAATATTTAGCCAAGATTCCAAGAGAGACTAAAAGTTGCCTATCCAAAATGCATCGTACATGACCAGGGGTGAGAACTCCAACCTGCCTAATCCAGGTTGAGGTGGAACGGCAAAGGCGTGAGAAGGAAGGGGGTTTACTTTTAAACTTCACTTTGTTACGCATCTTCCAAATAGCCATTAGCAAGAAAAACCCTGAAGCTAGCCAAACATTGCGAAATTGTGGAGAAAACCGCTTTGACACAAAAGCAAGCCAAAAGTCAGAGACGGAGCCCGTAGGTGGAAAAGTAGTGCCAAATTGGGTAGCTAGCCAACACTAATCACGTTGTGCAAATTCACAACTAAAAAATAAGTCGTCAATAGATTCAGAATTCTTATAACATAGTTGGCACATTTGAACCAGTGGAATGCCCCGTTGCTGAAGTTGATCCTTCGTTGGGAGCTTTTTGAAAAGAATCTTCCAAACCAAGGAGTTTTTGGTTATCTGCTGCCGAATATCTTTGTGGTTGGTTTGGTTGAGAAGAACTCGTATTAGAACTTGAATATGTCTGGCTTATGCCCCGTTTGATATTACTTTTTTTCACCAAAAACTGCTTCACTTGAAAGTTAAGTAATAAAAAAGTGTTTGGTAAAAGTAAAATATACTGCTTATTTTAAAAGCAATGGCTTCCAGATAACAGTTTTTAAAAGCAACATGTAAGTTGCTTTTAAAAGCTGCTTTAATAAAAAAATATAGTTGAGCCTTTAATACATATTTCAATTGTTGTAATACCTTCATTAATATTTAAAAAATGACATTATTTGCCTTCCACACACATTTTATTGTAATACCTACCACTACAAACACTAACCTTACACTATCAACGTCGTTTGCCACCACCACAACCATAATCACAACCGCACCATTGCTTTTCTTACTTACAACACTTTTAAAATACAATTAACCAAATGTTCATCTGCTTTATTTTACAACTAATTATTCTTGAAGTACAACATAAGCAGTATTTAAAAAAAAAGCACAACAATTTGGTAATTACAGAGATTCTTAAGTAGACCCATTCATTTTTTTAGTGCACAGCAATGTGGGGTTGAAGAAAATAAAAGTGGGTTCAATTTGTATGTGATCTATGTTCTTTTAGTGCACAAATGGTAATTGCAGGGATTCTCAAGTAGAACCATTCATTTTTTAACTAGTAATTTATTTGGCGTTTCTATAACATTAAGTTCATAATAAATAGGGTAGGGTAGCATATACCATAGCGATTTGAGAATAAGACCGCATTCTACCTCAAGGGTATTGTAACTTAGTTGATTATGAATATTCACCTGTGTTCGACTCCGCCTCAGTTCCACAAGGAAGTGAACATTCTTATAGCAAAGAGTTCAGCAGACAGATTCTTAAACAACTTGGTGAAGTAACTCAAGCAAAGGGCTGGCTGGCTACATGAGTTGATTATATTTGATTAATTTCAATTTATGCATGGATTAACTTAATTCATTTAGTCTTTCTTCTTCCTTGAGAATCTGTGTAACTTATTTTCCTCCCTTCTCATCAGTTTCCAAGGGACTAAGTGGAAAACCAGCTGCTAATAATTAGTTAGCAACTTCTGAACAATACAAAGAGAAAACAACGTTATTAAAATAAATCAGCGATCATACAACTGACCATTCAGTTAACCGCCGAAGGTTATAAAAAAAAATAAAAAATAAAAACAGATGAGAAAACATGGTTCAGAAATTCATATGATAAAAGAAGCAAATCCAGTTGTTCAGAATAACATGAGAATCCAACGATAAAAAACCACACAACCAAAACAGCATAACGTAGAGTTCAATTCATCCGCTTAGAGAGACTATTATTGTTGAAAAAGAAACTAGTTAGATGGGCAGGCAGAATTCAGAAACTCGACATCCTCAACGAAGATCTGCAAATTCTTCGACTTCATCAAGAAATCAACATCTTCCTCATTGAATTCTAGCACGAATGCCAACCTGATCAGCTCCGAAAGTGCAGGTATAAGTTCAATGAACTCCCACAGAACACACTCAGAGATTGCTTCGGCAAAATATGTAGCAAACTCAACGGTCTTCTTCTGCCGGCCAGATTTGTCCATCTGGATGAAGCATTTGGAATTCTTCCTGTCCCACCGTATCCTTCGTGTGCCTCTCACATTCAAAACTTCCCCAGAAGATAGTGGCAGATCATAGCGTACAGTGATTGGTTCTGGTGTCTCCAATACAGCAACGTCTACAAGACCTTGGACAGCTTTCCGCCTCTTCTCCACCTCCATTTCAATGGGAGGACCAGCAAGAAATCCAAGAATCAGCCTCAGCAGTGCTTTTCCGAACAATCTTTCCCTTGGGATTATTTGTAGCTCAGCATCATTTGCAAGAGAAACTTCTTCCTTCTGCACAGATTCTGAAATAGTGCGAACACCAATTTTCTTGTACATTTCAAGCAGCTTAGTTCGAGGCAAGGAGGCCAAGCTTGGCTGAGGGTACCAAACAAATATTGACTGTGAAGACTGTTCAAAAAGACACTGCAGCTGAAGGTCATCAGCAATGAAAACGTCCTCCTTGTTGCACAACAAGATTTTGCCTGAACCAGAATAAACCGGTACTTTCACCACGGCATCAGCGAGACTTTTCTCCGTTTTTAAATTCCAGTGCTTCAAAACATAAAGCCAGAACATGCAGCATTGATCAAGCAACAATTCGCTTTCAGAACTTTCCCAAACTTTCCAGAGATTCAAGTAATCATCAACAGAAGGACGGCATCTTATTCCAAAAGCAGAAGAGAAGAAACCAAACAACTTTTGATCATAGTGTTTCTCCAAAACAGTTAACTGCGAACCAAACAGACCATCCTTGTCATGCATAACACATTCATCTGCACTAACCCACTCACCATTTTTATTTTCTTTCGGAACCCAGATCCTTCGGGGAGCCTCTCCATCTGTCAGTGGAACCCACTCAGACTCACTCAAGTAACTATATACTCGAACAAATGTCGAAAACTCATCCTGTAGATCAAGGTGCCTAGCAATCAAGGCACATCCCTTTTTCACATCGACAATCACTCCAATTGCAGCGAGCTCCTTTCTGTAGGTTGTAATTTTAGAACCATAAAATTCTTCATCGATGAAAGGCCCATCAGTCTGCTTTAAATGCGTTTCCGAATCAAACAACAAGCACTGGTTAGGAGACCGGTAACCAGCATGAGTCTTCAACCATGCTTGAGAAAGTTTTCCCCTGAAAGCCTCCGGAAGGGAGTAGGCTTTCTCCTGCAATAAGATCTGTATACATTCAAGCAATGCTAATGCATTTTCCCGAGAAATGCAGGTCGGATCCTGAGGAAGATACAGACAAGATTCCACAAACTTGACTCCGTCCTTGAATTCCACAACCACCCCCAAGATCTTCAGTTCGTTCTTAAATTCATGAATGTTTTTTCCATAATGATTTTCAGAATCATCAATGAATGGAAGAAGACATATGGAAGAGATGGAATCCCACTCGGGACCAGAGAGAATGCACTGTTTGGGAGATCTATGATCACCAAGGCGAGTACGCAGCCACTTCATCTCGCAAATGCAGCTCGTAAGATCTGCAGGAAATTTAAATGGAGTTACATTCAGTGTTCTGTAACACAACAGAATTGATGCAACATTTTCTTTTGAAATGGAAGTCGAAGATGCATGCTGCTTGAAATAATGGGCAAATACTTTTGCGGCATCCTCAAAACCAACCACCACCCCAGTTTTCTTCAACTCATTTCTGAAGGAAAATATTCCGTCTCCATAGAAATCGTGATCAATCAATGGGAAACCACTGAAGACCTGAAGAATGCATCCCCAATCCTTGTCGAACAGGAGACATTCCTCTGGACGCTTGTAACCAGTTTTTGTCTTTAGGCAATTCGATCCTTTCAAAGCACTGACAAGTTTCTCAGATGAGCTCGAAAGACACATGCATTTAAGCATCAATAGAAGAACCTCAGGTGTCCAAGAAGTCAAGCAAGAATGTGACTTCAGGTTGTCAATTATCAGTTGGTAGCATTTGCTGAATGAGACCGCCACGCCAAGCAACTCAAGTTCTGTTTTGAACTGACAGATTTCTTCTTTACCATAGAATGCTTCATCTATGAAGGGAATGTCGCTAATTTGCGAAGCAACTTTCCACTCATCATCCGACAAGACAGATCCAACCGGAGACCTGAAGCCAAGGGAAGTTTTAAGCCACTGACCATCTTTAATACTGCTGATAAAATCGGCTGGTGGAAGAAGTTTCTCTCTCAAAAATCTGATGAAACGTAGTATAGAAAATACATTGCCACGGGTTAAAGAGGAAGCAGCAGCAAGAGACATGAGATGCTTCCCCATATATTCACACGCTTCTCCAAACTCAAACCTGACTCCAATTTTTTTCAACTCCTCCTTGTATTCGTTAATCTTTCCATCATAATGACTTTGATCAATCAACGGTATATCAACAAAAACAGAACTATTCTGCAAAAGGTTTCCCGATGATGACTTGAGAAGAAATGACTGTGATGGTGGCCTGAAACCAGGAGAACCATTCAAAGTAACTTTCAGCCAGCTACCTTCTTTTACACACATCAAGAACTTCTGAGGGATGCTAGCCTTACACATGAGCTGGCGAATCCAGTCCAAAAGCAAGAATACATTTTGCTTATTGAGTGGTGCAGATAAAGATGATATACCATCGCTGGGAGCACAAACATTTGGGATATCCGAGGCTTTAGCATGATCTTTTAGAAACCCAAGGAGCTCCTTCTGTTGTGTAAAGCTACCAGCAAAATGACCGGAATCCAAATAGTCTTCGTTCAACTCAACATAGCCTTCTCTTCTCCACAGATTAGAGTCGGTCAATCCTGCCCATTTGCTTCCATTAGCTGGAACAAGAACTCCCTTCCTAGTGCTGGTGATGTTGCCATACTTATCCACCAACGGCATCAGTGCACACAAATTAACAGCTTCCCAAGATAAGATATATCCCTTGCTCAAAGACTGGTATAAAAAGTGGGCGAATGCAATAGCAACCTTCCGCTCACAAAGTGACTGATCAAAGAGATTGACTGCATAGTCACGTATACTTACAGAACCAACCTTGACTTGGTCCAAAAGCCACTTCTTCAACGTCTCCTTCCTAGAACACAATCCGAGAGCTTCTTGTGTGATCTCTGGCATAAAGAGAACATTGGAAACAGATGCAAACTCCATGTTCCAGTCAATCAGCCATGAAACATGACAAGAATCACTTGATAAGCAAACTTTGCTTTCGCCTTTCTGGATTGCGCTTATGCTGCACAGAGATTTGTTTCGATAACCCACATATTTTATGAGCGGTATATTCTTGATGCTGGTGCTTGAAAATTTGGACCCCCAAAATTCAGAAATGAAAAGTAGAAGCTCCAAATAGACATCTTCCAGCACCCCAGTTATAAGATTAGATGTACCGCAGATGCATGTTGCATACCATTCATTGTTCACGGCTTCAACTCCCAGGAAATTCAGTATCTCGTTATACTCGACATCATCAAGGGCATATGCCAGAACTGGTTTTCCATGAGACGAGAGATTAACCAAGCTTACCCCTAGCTTGTTCGCTTTATGCAAAATATTCCAAAAGGCAGGCATTAACCTACCGACTTCACAGGGTTTATAAAATACCTTCCGCTCCTCGTGAGGCTCACTAGGGACAATGCTTTCTTCAACAATCTTTGCCTTTATAGACTCCCTGACAACATTCAATCCTTCATAAGAAGAGCTCTGAACAGGCAGAAATTTGAACATGCTAGTCAAGCTAGACACTGGAGCATCTTCTTTAGATCTGACAAGCGAGATAAATGCATTCACAAATGCAGTTGGCACGCAATCGAGAATCCCCTTATTCCATTTGCTGTCCAGAAGAATTGTTTCCCTCGATGAGGCAAGAAGAAAATCGGCTTGAATTATAAAGGGAAAGTTTGTCACCATCTCGGTGGGAAGGAATGCATAGACTCCAGGAGATGTGTTTGTTCCTCTACGAAGGCGCTCTCCAATTGGAAATGCAAGCGTGATCACCCATTCATCTACATCATTTCTCCCATCCACTCTGCACTCCGGCTTGACAGGAAACTTCTGCTTCCACATATAATAGCCGCATTCATTATCAAACTTGCAGCCATTTTCTTTCGCAGAAAGGTGGAGTGTGTAGGATTCAGCATCCATGTCCTTCCTAGTGTCAGAATTAGTTTCACTTGATATTGCAATCGCGCTTACAGTGTTGTGCCTTGGATCCTCATTGTCTTCCTTAACCGAGAGCCGCTCAATCTTTGATAAGAACAAGAGAATTTCCGGTTGCATGCTAGATAGCTGTTGCTTCACAGCTTCAACCTTGTCCGCCTTCAGAGGTAAGATCAGGGTTGTGTTTGGAAGGGCAGAACCAGAACCATACATCTGTTTTATGTCTGAAAGAGTAGGGTTTGCATCAACCCATTCCGGAACTATATAGCCAACATTGCAGTGCACACAGGGCTCTTCACTGAACCTTATTTGATATCCGTTACTGAAAATGTAAGGTTGCGCGGTAATGAGAAACACGCTTTTGAACCCAATACCTGCAGATTAAACAGAAATGTAATTGAATTCGCAAAACGAAAAACTATGAAGACATTCATACAGCCAACAAAAGCTTAATTCAAAACACATAATAAACATGTCAAGATTGAGTAAATAATTCTTTGATATAAATAACACGTCAAAAGATTGAGTAATGGCTCGTTTGGTAGTGTTTCAATGGCTGAAACCGCTTTTGGTGAAGAGATTTTTGGTACCAATCTTTAGCAAAAATACAAGCAAATTTTGGAAAAGCACTTGAAGTGCTTTCTACAAGAAGCGTACGTAATTGGTGCAGCTTGCTTGAAGCATGTCAAGTGCTCTTGGAACCTGAAAACATTTTTTTTCAAAAGCATTTTCAATCATTTTAAAAGCACTTCCAAATGAACGCTTAGTCTTATTTTCTTTAATTTTTTCTTGTTTTTAAACAGCAATGTCAAAAAAAAAAAATATATATATATATATTTGGTAAATATATATAACAGTCAAGATTGTACTATTCTGAAGGGCTAACGTCACCCAATCCTATGTTTATTTATATAAAAAAATATTGATACTTGGTGTTATAAACTCATAATAAAAAGGGCTGGCATGCAGAATACATAAGCAGCATCTCGTGTATATTGTTGCGAGTTATGTGTAAATATTAGTTTTTTTTTTCTTTAGAACAATCGATATTATCTACATTAAAGAAAGAGGGTGGGCCTAGCCTCACAATAAGTTAGCAATAATATGGTTCAAATTTGTTTTTGGCGAAAATCGAACCTAAAACCTTTCACTTAGTGTAAATAGTAGTATTTTGTCACACATTAATAGAGTGCATCTGTAATCCATATTGTAACTCATATATATACTCTATTTAGAGATTAATGAACATGTAAGAAATTCCTCAAATGCAATTTTAAATATTTTGATATTTACCATGTTCAATTCAACATGGTAACAAAGCAGTTCGCTTTTGGTGGGCTATGTGCCCATTTTTTGTTAGTACCATGCCCTAATTGTTCGACTAGGGTTTGTGTTATTGTTATTTCCTTTGTTTTCAAATAATTAAAAAAAAAAAAAAAAATTCGTGTACGGTGTGTGCCAGTGAATAGTTCTTATGCTATAGTGTTGTGAATAGTGCCCATAAACAATGATATGTTACAGTGTGTGCCATTGAACAATGATTTTGCTACAGAGTCATGAATACTGTTTCTGATATAATGTCTCAATTCCGACGCGTATATTTTTTGTGCCTTTATTATCGTTTTTGTTGGCTAAATAGATCAATATAACCATAGTATTGTTTTGCTTCTTGCTAGAACAATGAAGTGGATAATTGATATTGGGACCACTAATCATGTGGCTGGTGACCCTAGAATGTTTGATGAGTTGCATGATTATGTTCGTGATCCGTATATTACTAGTACAAATGGAGCACCTTCACTTGTGAAGGTTGAAGACACTATCTCTCTTACTCTGACCTTATCACAGGTTCATACTCTACTTGTTCTTGATGTTAAGTGCAATCTTTTGTCGGTAGAAAACCTACTTGATACCTTATATTGTTCTGCTCACTTCTACCCCACGTATTGTAATTTTCAAGACCTCAAAATTCATAAGATAATTGGTTATAGTAAAAGAATTGGGGGTATTGTACATCTTAACTATGGAGAATACAGTTGTTTTAGGTTCAAGTAATCATCAAGTTCTAAGTGCCAAAGTGGACGATAAACATCAAATTTGATTGTGGCATCAACGTTTGGGACATCCATCATTTAGTTATCTAAATCATCTATTCCCTTCTGTGTTTCACACTTGTTGTCATTCAAAGTTCAAGTGTGAAACATGTGTCATGGCTAAGAGTCATCGTACTTTCTTCCCAATAAATGAATGTAAAGCTATTTTGCCATTTGATTTGGTACATTCCGATGTGTGGGGTCCGACGAAGTTACTTCTAATGGATTTTGTCGATTTGTTACTTTTATTGATGACTGTATTCAACTAACTTGGGTGTTCTTCATGAAGAATAAGAGTGATATCGTTTCTCTTAATTGATAATTTTGTACAATAGTGTCTACTTAGTTTTAGACTAAAGTTAACGTCTTTAGGTCAGGTAACGGATAAGAGGAAGTAAATAACATTTTGGCGTGCTTCTTTCTTGATTAGGGTATTATTCATCAGATGACTACTCCATTTACACCCTAACAAATTGGTGTGTCCAAACGGAATAATCATCAAACAATGGAGGTTGCTCACTCAATGATGTTGGATAAGTGTGTACCTAATCATTACTGGGGTTATACTATTTTGGTGGTTGTGTATTTGATCAATTGTGTTCTAAGCCAGGTTCTGGATTTTCAGATGTCACTTGACGTGCAACAAAAACATGTCTCTCATGTCTTTGTATCCAAATGTCATCCTAAGGTGCAAGCGTGTGTGGCGTATATGCATATCTACTATCATCAATGGAGTAAACTTGATGCTTGTGCTTTCTGATATGTGTGTTATTGGGTATGCTAATAATCAAAAAGGCTATAAATGTTATCATCATCCAACTCACAAAACTTATAGTACCATGGATGGTACTTTCATGAGAAGGTTCTTATTTTGAGAAGCCATCTTTCGACTCCCCACTTAAGGAGGAAATGGAGTGTGAAGTGCAGAGTTGAAGAGATGGTGTGGATGCAAGCTGAATTAGGGACGGAACCTGTTCTGCTACATGTTATCAAGCAGTAGGCCATACATAGTGATTGGTCGACTGTCATTCTCAAGGCTATGTCTGCTTACAACCAGTCGGATACACCTAACGAACGGTCGCCCATGTGTGATACCACTGGTCTAGAGTCTTTGTTTGTTAATGAATGATCACCTACTGTTGGTTTGTCTAATAAGTTGCCTGCTGATCATTTGTCTAGGTTTAGTATAAAATAGTGACACACATGAGGTAAATTCTTACGGTTTGCCTTGACCTACTTATCAATTGCCTCCACAAGCTAATCGTGGAAAACCTAAAGTAGAATGCGAGTCTGATATGCATGCCAAAACCAAGTATCATATCCAGATTTATGTGTCTACTCATCGTTTGTCCAAGCCATATGTATCTTACATATGTCAGCTATCTAGTCTCTATGTTCCAACAAAATTACAAGATGCTTTGTCTAACCCTAAATGAGTTAATGCCATGAATGTTGGGATAAAAGCTCTAGAAAAGAATCCCATGTAAGATTTGATTCATTTGCCAAAAGAGAATAAAGTTGTTGGATGTAGATGTGTGTTCACTATCAAGCACAACTCAGATGATTCTATTGAATGGTATAAAGCCAAACTAGTTGTTAAGGTTTATACACAAACCTATGGTGTGAACTATCAGGAGACTTTTGCTCCTTTTGCCAAGATTAATATTGTACATGTCCTCTAATCTTTAACAGCAAACCAGGATTGGCCCCTATTGCAGTTTGATGTCAAGAGTACTTTCCTCCATGGTGATCTTAATGAGGATGTTTGTATGGATCTCCCACTAGATACCGTAATATCTTCTGAAAAGGTGTGTGCATATTTCGAAAGGCTTTGTATGGTTTGAAATAATCTCATAAAGCGTGGTTTGGGAGCTTTACAAGTTCAATGAAAAAGTTTGGATATTTCCAAAGTCATTCAAATCACACTTTGTTTCTGAAGCAACAAAATGGTAAGCCAACTACATTAATGATTTATGTTGATGACATCATCGTGACTGGTGATGATTGGAAAAAGCTACAACGTCTTCAAAAGTACCTAACTACTGAATTTGAGATGAAGAAATTGGGTAAACTGAAGTATTTTCTTGGATTGAGGTTGCACGATCCAAGCATGGCTTTTCTTTTTTTTTCTTTTTTTTTTTTGTCTTAATGGAAGTATGTTCTTGATCTGTTAGCTGAAACATGTATGTTAGATTGCAAACCTGCTAATACTCCAATTGAGCAAAATCATCGTCTAGGCTTATTTTCAGATCAAGTTCCTACTCATAAGGAGGTATCAAAGGCTTGTGGGGAGATTAATTTATTTGTCTGATACTCACTCTGACATTGCTTATGCAGTTAGTGTTGTAAATCAGTTTAGACACTCGTATATTCAAGCTAATATGGATGGAGTATCCGTACTTTGAGGTACTTGAAGATGGCTTCTGATTGGTTTTCCCCAAGAATGATCATTTGAATGTAAAAGGGTATACATATGGTGATTGGGCTAGTTCTATAACTGACTGATGGTTTACATATGGATACTTTACTTTTGTGGGTGTTAATCTAGTTACTTGGAGAAGCAAGAAACAGAAAGGTGGTTGCTAGGTCAAGTGCAAAAGTTGAGTTTCGTGGTATGTCTCATGGTATATGTATGTAGTTAAAGAAATTGTCGAGGGATCTTAGGTTTAAACCAAAGGGTGCTATGAAACTCCATTGTGATGACAATGCTGCTATTGAAATTGCTCATAATCCAATGCAACATGATGGTACAAAACATGTGGAGATTGATCGGTATTCATCATTGATTAAGATCAACTTACTGACGTGCTTACTAAGGCTATGTCTAGTATTGTGTTTTCCAACTCGCTCGAGCTTCAACTTGAGGGGAATGTTGCGAGTTATATGTTTAAATATTAGTTAAGTGTAAATAGTAGTCTTTTGTCCCACAACATTGGAGTGCATATGTAATACTATTGTAACTCCTATATACACTCCACTTTGGAGATTAATGAATGGATAAATTAGGTTCTTATCCCTCATTTCTTCTTCTTATTAACTAAAACATTATTCCTTTTCCATTTTCGATGAAGGTCCCTTGACTTTTCTTCATCTCATTATTTGAATATTGAATTATTTACAAGTCATTATATGTCAATTTAAAAACAAACAACTACTAATCATTTTCAAATATAATCTTTTTAGTATTTTTTTTTTCATACATTTATATTCATAATTTTTATCCTTTTTCTAATTTATACTGATATTATTTTTAGTTTTAATCTGTCCTCATAATTTTGAATTTTAATATGTACCCATATTTTCAGTTTAATTTGTACCTATGGTTTTGGATTTTAATATGTACCCATATTTTTAATTTAATTTGTACCAATATTTTTTTTATGAACGTACCCATGTTAATTTTATGTGTTTATTTTATGTTTTAAAATATATCAATTGTTATTTCTTGCACTATATTAATAATTACGTGGGTACAATTCTTTTTTTTTTTTTTTTTTTTTTGCTAGATGTGAAGAACAAATTTCTTTATTATTGATTTTTAAGTAATTGTTATATTTGTAAAAATATTATTTGGATTTTTTTAAATTTCATAATTTGTGGGATATTGAATGCATAAATGCATGAGTTAAATCCCTTAAATGATGCTAGGGACCTTGATCAAACTATTTAAACAAATATTCTAACAACTAAATTGATTAGGGACGAGAACTAAAATGACCCTTAATGAATATATAAGAAAATTTTCCAATATTGCTTTATATATTTTTGTTATTTACTGTGCTCAATTCAACTCATATACATTTACCTTTCTCCCCAATGTAGCCGCGCTTCCTGTTGCCTTTCTTGGTGGAAAGTCCAACATTGCAAATGGCCTCGATGTTGTCTGGTGAAAACCCCTTCTCATTGTTGAAAACAATTAAAGTAGCAGGAGCCCCCGTGGCTGTTATATCCCGCGAAGTTATGACAAACTCAAGTGATGGATCAACCCCTTCTGGGTAATCATTATCTTCTGCATTCTGCAAAATAATTTGTATACTGTTAACCACTGATTCAATATTCAAATAGCTGTCTAAGCTAATACATAAACACACTAAAACACATACACATATGTGTGTGTGTGTGTGTGTGTGTGTAATATTGCAAGATTCTAAGACCATGCCGTAGACTAAACCTTAAAATACACAAAAATCCAAAAAAAAAGATTTAAAACCTGGAGGAGCTCCATGAGGAAGTGAACATCCTTAGCGTAGAGTTCAGCAGAGAGATACTTTACGGCCTGGTGAAAACCCTTAGTCAAACGGTGTTTTTCTTCTCCTATGGAGAAGTCCTTGCGTATTTCTTCTATGTGCTCTCTCGGCGTCGCCATTTTCGGTACGGTCGACCGGCTATCACAAAGCCACTGCCGACTATTCAGTTACAGAGAGATTAACAGAATAAAGTCACAGAGAGAGAGAGAGAGAGAGAGAGAGAGAGAGCAAACTGAGAGAGCAAGTAAAAAGAGAGCAAACTGAGAGAGCAAGTAAACAGAGAGTTAGGGTGAGGGTGGGCGGACACTAACTCTTTTTTCATGTTGCAAAGGAATAGGATGTTTATATAAAGGCCGCAACTATTTTCTGGGAAGGGTTATTGAAACTCTGAACGTTTAATTTTTATATTTTTTAAATAATAAAAAAAGCATTATTGTAGAGAGTGCACAATTAGATTTTTAGTGTTTATATATATATATATATATATATTTATTTTTTTTTGAAATATGTGTGACATCCCACATCGCCCAGGGGAGTGATCCTTAAATGTAAATTCCCATCCCTACCTAGCACGAGGCCTTTTGGGAGCTCACTGGCTTCAGGTTCCGTAGGAACTCTGAAGTTAAGCGAGAAGGGGGCTAGGGCAATCCCATGATGGGTGACCCACTGGGAAGTTGCTCGTGAGTTCCCAAAAACAAAACCGTGAGGGAATGGTAAGCCCAAAGCGGACAATATCGTGCTATGGTAGTGGAGTCGGGCCCGGGAAGTAGTTCCGCCTCGGGCCGGGATGTGACATATGGATGCAACTTTTTTTTTTTTTTTTTGAGAGTTAGAATATATTTTTAATATCAATCCTTAGTAAAAATGCAAGTGAAACTAAAAAAAAAAAAAAAACTTAAAATGCTTTGTGCAAGAAGCATACAACTCTTCAAGTACTTTTGAAATCCAAAAATATTTTATCTAAAAACTCTTTTAATCATTTTAAAAATATTTTCAAATGATCCTATTGCATAAATGGACCTGCTTAAGAAAGATTGACGAATTAATGCAAAGTACAAACAGAGGAAAGGTAAAATCCCTCGATGAAGAAAGGAAAAGGTTAACATTAACAACAAAACAAAAAGAGCAAAACAAAAATATATATATTGAAACTCTGAACGGATTGTGATTGCCCTGATGGACGCTTTCGAATCTGAGCCACGTGTCATTGCATGATGAAGGGAAGGAATGCAATTTATATGAAACGAGTTCATTGCTACGTGGTGGTCCAATGCGCTAGTGAACCACCACAAGTAAAGTTTTTGCTCCACGTAGCATTGCATTATTAAACTGAGACGTTATGTGGTAGTAAACTCATTTTATTTAAGTACTCTCGAACTAAAGATTTTGTTGTAAAAAAAAAACTGACGTTCAACGAGCAAGAACTCCCTTGTATCTGAAAGTGTTCCTCTTCTTGCAAAAATATAGAGCTAGTCATTTTAAACTTGAAATCTGTATAAAGTTTAATGTCATTTCTAATGTATCAAAATTTTGGACTACTTAAATATAAGTTTAAACTTATCTAATGCACCGGATACTTACTCTTATAAGTTTTCTGTTAAAGTGAGATCCAAATTTGGATTTTATTATGATATTTGAGTTTGAGATAAAGCTTATAGCAACAAGTAAAAATGTTATTAAACCAAAAAAATTAAGATTTGAGTTTTAACTCCAACCATTTTCAATACATACCTAAATTGTGAAAACTCAAATTTTGAGTCTTGACTCAATTTTTTCCTGCAATGCCAAAACTCAGACTTTAAACTTAAATATATAAAACTCTTTGCACTGAGATTTGAGAGAGAAAACCAAAAACCAAAAACCTCAAACTGGCAAAAGAAAATTATTTAAATATAAAAAATAGTTCTTAAATATATATCTAGCATTGAGAGTGCTTTAAATCACCAAAATTGGATGTTAGATCATCGTCGTTAATTCTACTATGTCATTGTCGCTGTAATTTTAATTAGAAGTAGGATCTTCTCCGTGCTAATTCATCTTTCCTTCTTTTTCCACTTCTCACACTTTCTACTTTGTCTTTCTTTTTCTATAAATTAAGAAGTTAATATAAAATGTTGTTATAGCTTAATCATAACCGTTTGAATAAAAATGAAAAGAAAAAAAAAGAGGATGAGTATGCATGAGCTTTGTACGTAAAGCAAAGACTTTGCCTTACGTCAGTTAACTCATTAAATTGTGTTTCTTTTTCTTTTCAAACTTTTGGAAAGTAAGAAAGTGAAAGGAAACATGTAGTGGTGGGATTTGTACGAAAGCAAGACTGATTGCATCAGCGTGGACGCTGATTCGACTACTTAATCTACAGAGTCTTAAGTTTTGAGGAATCTGAACACCTAACCACAACTTTCCTTTTCCAAAGGACAATAATAGAAGACTCGCTGTACCTTATGGTCTTTTACTTTTTGGTCATGTACTTATGGTCTAGCTAAAGGCTCGTAGTTGTCTTCATTTATTGGGAAAGATTTCAATTTCGACGAAATTGTAAATTAAGTTGGGTGTGAATCGTATCAAATTAACTATACTCCGGAGTCCGGGCCTTTTGCTCTTCTAACGTAAGCTTCAAGGCTTCACACCAAGTCTTCACCGACATCATATGCATGAGCTTTAATTCGAATAAAGTGTGCATTCGTATTAGGTTTTGCAAGTTTCGGGAATTAGGTAACAAGACGAAACTCAATATTTTTGTGTCGTTTAGTTAATGTGTGTATCAGATCATTATCGAGTCAACACGTTAACTAATCACGATCGTTATTTGGCATAAGATGTCAACACGTTAAAACTTTTCGTTGAAATTTTTGCCCTTGGTGAAAACTTTTCGTTGAGCAAATGATAATTTCTGGTAGTATTTGGAGAGAGATTTGAGACATGCATCGCATTTTGGTGGTTGTTAAAATGGTCCTATTTGTGTCGATTTCTGTACATAAAATTTGGTAAATTTGACTAAATTTTATATTATTTAGTTTACCGTCTATTTGACAATATATACGTAAATTGACTCAATTGTAGTAAAAAAAATAGTGTGGGGTTTTATTGATGTGGTAGATAAGAATTTATTGACGTAGGGTTTTATTGACTTGCAGCTGATCTAAATGAGTACACACTTGAAATGCACCATGGGAGTTAGTCTGTGGATGGATTTTACATGGGTGGAACTGTGCAATGGGAAGACAAGTGTGACAGAGACGTTATCTCCTTATTTGACTTAAAAGACTTGGCAGAGCAACTTGGCTACAATAGTCACAACCGAGTTTTGGTACAAGAAGAAACGAAAGGGTTGAGTTTCTATTACCGAAGATGCTCACTAGTATGATTGTACTGGGATAGTATCTTCGAGAAAAATAGTTGTGCTCAACCTTCCTGAAAAATGTTTTGTTATTATGCTGTAAGTTTTAAATTATTTTGTGTCCACATGTCATATTGTTTATTAGTGATATAGATGATAAATAAGAATTGATGATGAAAAGATTAATTTGCTTTTGATGGAATCAGCAATGGGTTAATTAGTTGATTTCAAATTGTTCAGGAAATTAATCTACCACAAACATACTTCAAGGTGTCAATTTCAACTGAAGTAATAATTCATGACTCAAACGACAGTTTACCCTATTATATATACATGTACGAACAAACTGAAAATTAGAAGGGTTGTTATTTGGGAAAACCATGCAGCTCCATACAATTAGGATGGTAGTTAGTGCAAGAAAACCAAAAGGCAGGAGATCGATGTTTCTTCAATAATCCTCATCCTCTTGACTTTTATCAGGCATGAAGTCTACTAATTATAATTATTATGTACCACCAGTACTCTGAAATT
The DNA here is from genome assembly GCF_041283825.1 of Pyrus communis. Taxonomy (NCBI): domain Eukaryota; kingdom Viridiplantae; phylum Streptophyta; class Magnoliopsida; order Rosales; family Rosaceae; genus Pyrus; species Pyrus communis. The sequence goes on from NC_142570.1 coordinate 6,289,856, forward strand.
TCAAACCATCATTTTTTTTTTTTTGTGTGTGTACTTGGTCTCTCTTACCAGGTAGAAAACTTGGACTAATGTCGCGGGTTAAAAATCATACATTAATTCCGATCGACTATATCTCTGAAAATATTTTCTACGTTTTCGATCTGTTGATTCATACAAACATATTCTACAGATTAGTTTTGACAGTAATTAAGGTCTTTCCGTGGGCACAAAGCAAAACCAAAACGGTACTCTCTTAGTTGCCGGCCCTAACTTTGGTTGGGATTGGTGGCAATCCCTTAGGCCATCTCCAACTGAAGAGTCCAGGTCAAAGGGTCGAAAATAATAAAAAAACCGTCTCTAACCGAAAGTCAGGGCGAAGGGTTCGTGAGCCTCACTGGACAAAAAATGGCCAAAAGGCCAACTGGCTAGCCCAGTTTTTTTTTTCTTTTTTTTTTTTGGTTCTTTTCCATTTGCCCAGCCCACTTTAGGGTTTAGGGCTTAGGTTTTTTTTTTTTTTTTTTTTTGGTCCCAACCCATTTTTTGTTTTTTTATGCCCAACCCACTTTTTTTTTTTTTTTTTAATTTCTAATTTTCGTACACAATTTCTCACATATTTTTCACAATTTCATATTATCTTACCTCATTTTATTTCAATTCTTCATATTCCATACTACAGCCCTTTGACCCTCAGTTGGAGATGGTTTTTTGTGACAGAGCTAAAACGAGTCATATGGCCCTTTGGCCCTCGATTGGAGATGGTAAGAAATATGACCCTATACTATTCATTAAAATATTAATTTCTTGGAGGGCCAGAGGGTCTGGCCAGCCTTCGATTGGAGATAGCCTTATATTTACATGATATACCCATTTTCAGAGCTTGTGTCTCAGTTATTCTAAGCGGGTGTCTCGGATTTGGGCGATATGCTCATTTTGTGGTTCATTCTAGTTTTTGTTTTTCTCCACCCTCTCTCGATCTGTCTCCCTTTCTCCTCCACCTTGTTCTCTCATCCTCACCATACCTACCCCACCTCCTTCTTCTTTGAATCCCCCGTAGAGAAAGACAATATTTCAAACTCTAGAGTACATTTAGTGTTGTTCATACTCTCATTTTTTTTGTGTACTTTCACTAGCAAAGAAATAAGCTTACAAGTTACAACACTCTCACCAAGAGTATGAACAGTACAACCAAAGGGAAAGATGAAAAACTAACTCGGAAGATGAGCAGCAGCTAGTTATCAATGCAATTGAGAACACCATTGTCTGGAAGGAAAACAAAGGGAGCATTTTTGCTCACCACCATAACTATGGTGTATGTTCACCATATACCTAATTATTTGTCATGTGCCTTTTCAACTAACTCTAATTAACTTTTACATTAAATGTTAATTTTTCAATTTTGTAAAATAATTAACTAAGATTAAGTGAAATAACACATGACAAATGATTAGGTGTCTGATGAATATACACCAAAATTTATGGTGAGCAAAAATGCTTCCAAAAACATTAAGGGTGCCTCTACGCCTCTACACCATGAAAAAGTGTGGGTTCCCAAGCCAGCCACATGCCCACAATTAAGGAATTAATATACGTTGGGAAGTCATTGTAGAAAAAACCACTTTAATTTTAACACCCCCCAATACTCAGCTCTCCTTTCATCCTCGGCTCGCATGACCTAGATTTTTCGATTTATGCTCCCACTTTGCATGCCGTTGGTGTTCATCCACACCCTTACTGCACTTGTGAACTTCGAGTCTACAGTGGTCGGTCGGATGGATCAAAGGTCAATTTTGACTCTTACTTCTGACCAATTGAAAATGACGTAGGTTGGCTTGAGTACGAAATTTCAACCCCATCCTCTACAGATCTTTTGTCAAGCCTTGCTTTTTGTCTCTTCCTAGGTTGTTGATGGGGGCGGTTCCTGCGGGAAGGAGTAATTAGAGTTCCTAGGGTTTGTTATATTTTGAGCCTAAACCTTTGTTTTGGGCTCATTATTTTGTTGTTTGGTTGATCCATACGTAATGTGCTTCACTTTGTATTTGGAGCATTTTTTGTACCCTTGTTTATGATAATGAATTATCATTTCCAAAAAAAATAAATATATCCAGCCATTTGATTATTAATTTAAATGAATCTTTAATGAAAATGACTACTCCAAACTTTTTCTTAACCAAAATCATCCTAATAACTTTATTTAATGAAAATGATACAAATTACATACAACAAGCCTAAATATTAAAGACCCATGGGCTGGGAAAAAAAGTCCAACACGCAACCCTCCAATATTTGTTTCCAGTCCTGCCCTAACAGACGTTAGCCCATATCCCTCAAACTATTGCCACTATTTCTAGAATTGGATACTGCATTATTTCTAGAACTGAACATGACCATTATTTCTAGAACTGAATATTACCACTATTTCTTGAACTGAACACTACAACTAACACTATTTCTAGACCTAAACATTGCGACTTCCACTATTTCTAGAACTTAATATTGCCACTATTTCTAGAACTAAACACTGTCACTATTTCTAGAACAAAATAAGTACGTATCAATCTTGAGAAAGCACTTACATGGAAAGGAAGCCCATGAGGAGAGGATTAAATTTCCCTCTTGGGTCAAGGACTGCTTTTGTCATGTTTGGTCAAACATTGGCAAAAATCGCCGGAAAAATGTCATTTTTGGAGAGCTCGATCTCATTGAACATTGAGTTTTGACATGTAGGTCTTGTATTAGAAGAAAGAGAGCATCAGTACGAACTCGTAACCTCTGATCTTGGGTGATTTCGTTACCGTTTGAGAGACTTACGAAGAATCTAAGATTAGAAATAAGAAAATGAGAGAGAGGAACACAACCACCATCTGCCGTTGTGTTTCCAGCGTGAAACGAACCAAATAAACAGCAAAAGGCTTGTCGTCAGGGGCAAAATAAAAGAACTCGTTGTTTGGGCCAATTTTATTAAGATAGTTTGATGTTGGATTTGTCCTAACCATTAAATAAAGTTGTTAAGATTCAAAGTTTTGAAATAAGTTTATTCTAACCATAAAATAAAGTTATTAAGATTTTTTTGGTCAAGATTCAAAGTTTGAAACTCTTTTTATTAGTTTTTTCTAATTTAAAAGCACAATCATGTTTATATGATTGCATCACGCGTGTAGTAATTGGTTTTGACAATGATACTAGAAGCTATTTATGCTGCGATATTCAAGTTAGTTGCTTATTTTTCTCCTCTGTTTGGCGAGTCCTTTCTCCTTGCATGAGAGGTTTTCTCACTTTGTGTGAGTGCTTCCAATTCTGGCACCTCGTTCAACCGCCGGCCTTGGCTTTGGCCATGGTCGGTGGCAGCCCCTTGCCCTTTTCTTTTCATGATCCCCCTCTGTCTACTCTCTGTTTCCCAGTCCCTCGTGCCTCTTATTTAACCGTTCTTTGGCCCGATCAGAAAGTTTCCATTTCCGAAGTTTTTCTTCTTCTCTTGCTGTCTTTCCACCTTCATGCTTTCAATCACTTTCTTTTCTTTCTCTCCCACTTGGCTTCGCCCTCTCTCGATTCCACAATTGATCTGATCTGCAACCATTTCGTTCCACCGTGTTTCACGACTTTATCAGAAGGTGTGTAGAGCTCCGACTCGAGTGTTCACACCCCCACTTTCCATGTGTGTATTGGTTACGGTACTGTTGCATGTGGAGGTAAATTCCCACTGGTTTCCTTCTCAGTTTCCTTTCCTTGGTGGCTGCGAATTCGTTCTTTGTGAGTTTGATCGAGGACGACAGAGTCTGCTTCTTTTTTGTTTTTGGAGCTTGGTTGGGTTTCATCTCCGGAGTATGCAGGGAGGCTGGTTCGTGATCGGCGGCAAGTGCTCCGGCGGCGGTAGAGGAACCGGGACGGGGTTTCTTTCTGCGTTTTTCTGTTTTGGGCTCAACTATTAGGTAAAACGGTGCATATAAAACGGTGTCATTGTACTTGATCAAAATTGGCTATGACGCTGGCTAAAACGATATTGTTATTTATGTTCTTCGATTCTCCTTTACTTTATTCAATTCAAATGTGAGAAATAAACAGAGGTAAGCATAAAAAGAAACAAAGCGTGTCGAAATCATTCCCTTCTCAATATTGACTTTGGCAAGCGCATAACTGCCGGTGTATAACGTTTGTTTTGGAAAATGATGTTGTTCTTACTAGTAGGGAGTTATTAGTTTTGAAAAGGTGCAGACTTTAATTTGATAATTAAGCTGCAGAGTGTTCGGGCTTGTTTGAAATGCTCATCTGAACGGCACTTCATAAAAAAGCGCTTATCTAAACAGCACTTCTGCTCATAAACGCTTTAATACCAGGCAATTATATTCCCCCCAAAAACCCTTGGATGAAAATGTTGTTCCAAAATTCTCATTTGCTTCAGGAACAGCTTCTCCAATGTATCAATGTCAAAAAGAAAAGCACTTGATATGAAATACTGTACAGAAGAAGTGGAACTCCCCTTTCCGATGTTTCAGTTGTGTGGAATATACAACGAAACGCTTATAAGGGTTTATATTACAACAAATGGGAACAATTAATGGAGAAAACAAAAAAGATTGCAATCCGAAAAACCAAGTTAAGCTTGACAGAGACCTAATTTCAAGGGGGCAAAAAAAAGATTGACAGAAATGATACTTTCTCTACCTTAAGCTTTCAAAAAAATACCTCTGGAATCGATTATTTACTCTTGAACAATAAATTCATCGATAGCCCTATCGAGGAAGGGTTGAACGCTTGGATGAACTTCCGAGGTGGTGCTGCCAAGGGGTCCTCTCTATTTGTTTTCTTCCTCCTTGAAGGCCCCCCAACTGCTCCCATGCTTTTAACAGATGATGAAGATTTTGTGTTGAAAATTGTTGATCCAAATGAAGCATCCGTCGTGAGAAATGAGAGCGGTCCTTTATGTGACGCATCTTGTGGGTATCCGACGGCTCCATCCTGATGTGGGGGTGGGAATTTCTCACTCTTGCTCTTGGCATTTGCTTGTGTCTTCACTCTCCACCTCTGGAAATCAGCAAAGATTTGAGTATAAGTTTGCTGAGAGACAAGTACTATCCAAACTTAATTAAGGCATGACACTGCAACTGTTCGCAAACTGAATGTCCTTGTGGTGACTACTCTCGTTCCCAACCAAAGCATAGCAATATCAAAATGGGAGGAAAAATTGTGGCCGATATGTTCATATAGCAGTGATGGTGCCCAATATAAACTGATGTAATGATCTAATACCGTCAGATCAACCCCATTACTTAATATTAAAGAAAATTGACATGGTCAAAAAGATCATCACCATATTCTATTAATCAAGTTCAGTTCATGCTAAATAAAGAAACGTCAAAGGTCAGGCTCAACCTAAAATTCATAAAACCTAATCTTAAACTAGAGAGGATTTCAATTCCAGGTTCATGTCTCTATACGGCAGCGAATAGGTGAAAAAGAAGTCCTTGACACGCAGAGCGATAAAATCTGGATGCAACTAAGAAAGGTACTCTTACAATTCAACCGTTCATACTGGCATATGGCGAGAAGGCTATACAGTTTGACTCAGAATTTTGACGAGCCCAAATGACATTCCAGAAATAATAAGGCTATTTCTAATTTGAAGGAGTGGGGTAAAGTGTCCGTGCAGGAGTGCGTGGGTATGGGTGTGTGGGCGCGCGCGCGCGTGTGCGTGTGAGAGAGAGAGAGAGAGAGAGAGAGAGAGAGAGAGAGAAGCTTCACGTACATCTAAGTTTCCTTGAGCTTCTGCATTAGCTTCTGGAGCTGGAATTGCCCGACCTACTCGATCACGAGCTTTAACTCTCCTGGGACCTTCAGCAGCATTAGATTTCCCACTTAGACCTCTTTGCCTGAGGACAACAAATATCATCTGTTATCATATGGCTCAAATGAGTCTAGAAAGCAGCAAACCTGAAGAAAAGTAAAAGAGTAACCTTCTAGCTTCTTCATCTCGTAACTTTACATCCATTTCTTTGGCGGGGGGATATTTTGGTAGACTTGATGGCTCACAAGCAAAAGGTTCGGTAGTAAAGAACTGTACCCAGATCACCAAATATGCAATTAGACACAATAAAAATCTGGCACAGCCAGCAGGTCAATTTATTGTAAAGAACTCGGTCAGCATTAAGCACTTGCTAACTCCAGGACGGTGATATATCTTTATTTTGGCAACATAATTTTCAAGAAGATTTTCAGTAGACACTGAATGGGTGAATGCCACAGAGTCATTGAACTAATTAACCACTGTGATGATTCCTTTCTTTTCTTTTTCTTCTGATGGGAGGTGATGTTTTACTTTTCAAAATACAAACTTAGCTTCACAGTTATTGTTTCCTCAGAAAAATTGGAATTTTATAGAGGGCACTTACTTCACTATTTAGAGCAGCGGTGGTAGTGCCTCGTCCATCAGCATCTAGTGACAGAAGAGATTCAACTAAAGGTAGAGAAGAAGGTGGGAAATCCTTGAATGTTTCCCCTACACAACGCTTGTATGGCTGCTGTGGCTTAAAAAGTGTTGCATTTGGCAATTTATATTTTTTCCAGTATTCCTCAGATGGGGAGCCACATAACTTAAATATCTTATGCAGTTGTTCAACCTACACAAGAAAAGAACTTAACGGTGTTTGTCAAACTGAAATCACACGATTGAACAGAAAATGACAACAACAAGAGCATCAATGAAGAAGATTCAAATACTAAAGTTCAAACCGTATACACGAGACAAGAATAATCTCTCATTGTATTTTACCGGTGGACTTACAAGTAGAAGTGGACCAAATGTGAAAATGCAAAACAGTTTCCAAATGAGTGGAGCACTACATCATTACTCAAGAACCGGGAATAACCGATCAACAGGAACAGAACTGATAACCTAAAGAGAACACCAACTTATAAACAAAGTACCTCTGTCCGTCCTGGCATAACAGGCTTCCCGGAAAGTAACTCTGCCAAGATGCAGCCAGCACTCCAAAGGTCAACTCCAACTCCGTAGAAAGTGGCCCCAAGAAGAAGTTCAGGCGGGCGGTACCAGAGAGTGACAACTCGACTAGTCATGGATTGCCTCTTCTCAGGATCAAAAAATGTAGCCAATCCAAAATCAGCTATTTTTAAAATTCCTTCGTTGTCAATTAACAGATTGGAACCCTTGATATCCCGGTGTAAGACACCATGGTTGTGACAATGCTCAAGCCCAGACAGCAGTTGTTTCATATAGCACTTGACCTGCCATAACAAATATCTTGAGAAACGAACCAGCCTCTCAATGTCATACTTCTATGCATGTGAAATGAAGAGCCACACAACTCAGATTCAAATGGCACATAAAGCGACCTACAAGCCTCCCAACAAAGATGCTAGCTTACTTTCTGTAAGATACAGTTTTAAGCCATTTATCAATTTTTTTCGAGTAAGCCCCCATTTTAATCCCAAATATCATCCTAAAGCTACGAAATATTTTGTAATATAACTGAAACAGTTGCTCTTTTGTGAACAAAAGTTTGGCATAACTACCTCACAGAAAGAAAGAAAAGGAAAAGGAAGCTTGAACCAATCTAATATCTATACCAAATACTTGTATAATTTTGATCTAAGTGGAGTTTCAGGTATACTTCAGCTGTAGATGAGGGTATTTGAAATTCAACTTCTTTCTTCACGTGTAATCAAAACAATAAAAAGAACTAAAGACATTCCTTTCTTCCATGAGCTTCTAACCAATTCCAACTTTTTAATAAAGTGATGCGTGCAACCGAAAATTTGCCCGACTTCACCTACCCCAAATGATACCATAACATCATATGATTTGCCCGACGTAAATAAATCATAAATCTGGAATCCCAAACTAGCAACTATGGGACCCAACCCAGCCTAGAAAGCTCTCAGGTTAACATCAAAAGCTAACAAAAAGGACAACCATGGGCACGAGTTCAAGAACAAAAGTAGACAACAAAACCAAACAGATAAAAAAAAAACGCAGAAAAGCAGAAACCAAAAGTCCAACTCAAAACCTCCAAACCCACCAACAATTCAAAGATTTATACACACTAAACCCAACAACAATCCAATCCAAATCAAAATCAACAACACGAAGCATCGACTTCAAGTACTAATTGAATCGAAATCAAAAATGTACCTGAGGCTCGGTGAATTTCACCCCGGAGGTGGCGGCGAGGCCCGAGAGATCGTGCTCCATATACTCGAAAACCAAGTAGAGGCTGCAGGACATTCTTGAAGTGACTAACCCTTCAAGCTTAATCACATTGGGATGGTCAAGTTTTCTGAGCACATTGATCTCTCTGGCCATGAATTTCACACTCTCTGGCTCCAAATTATCAAACCTAACCTTCTTTAATGCCACTATCTTACCACTAATCAAGTCCCTTGCTTTATACACATTGCTGTAAGTCCCTTGCCCAATCTGAACGAAAATTATAATAAAATTAATAAAAACAAATAGAATTCAGATAAATTAAAATAAAAATATATATGTATTCAGAGAAATTAAATTCAAACCGGATAAAGTTACGATTTTGAGAACCTTAGCGAGCTTCTCGAACGTGTTGGCGCGCCGAGGGGTCCATCCCTGGATCGCGTCGCCGGCGACGGCCAAGAGCCACGACGGCCAACCTTCCTGGTTCGCCGGGGAAGGCTTCCGCCGCTCGATCGCCGGGAAATCGCCAGTGTGATTCGCTCTATTCGCCCTCTGCCTCGCTACCACCTCCTTTTTATCGGCCCTAACCGCCGCGACTCGCTCTGTAACGCCGGATGGCTCCTCGATGCTCCGGCGACGACGCCCAGCTTCACCGGAACCCCGAGTACTCCCGCCAGACGCGGCCTCCGTGCCCAAAACGCACCCCATCGTCTCAGCTGCAGGAGCTCCGGCGACTCATTTGGGGTTAAAGATATCAGTCGATCGCATTCAGGCGTCGTTTTAACAGCTGGCAGTTTCTTCAAGCACTCGCGTACTACCGTTCAGTAACGGACTGTCACATGGATGACGTCCGACACGGCGTCGTGTCCGCGAATTGAAATGGAAACCGCGGCGGGAGGTGGCGGTTTTAACGACGGCGGTAAGGACAAACGGAGAGAGAGAGGGCGTTTGTGATTCAGTTCGGGAATCAAATAGCGGTATGATGGAGTTCAGTGTCTGTCATCAGAGAGGGAGAGTATCCTTGTCCGGTGGTGGGAAAAATTGAGCCATGGGTTTGGGTTTAATAACGGAAATACCAGTGGTGCTGCTGGGGGATGTAATCGGCAGATTTTTACGATTTACCGCGGGCGGGAGAGAGGGAGGGAGGGAGACCCGGGGGTGGGGGTTGTGTCAGAGGGAAAGGAAGAAACAGAAAAGCTGGTGTGACATGAAATGTAAAAGTTGGTGGCTTGATAAATGTTAAGAAGATATTCTGAGATTTTTTTATGAATTCTCTGTGGTTCCATAATTTTTGGCATAACTTTCGTGTTGATATTATAAATTATTGTACTAAAAATATGAGATGACGAAAAATTTTACTTTGAGAATTTCACCTTAGCATTTCTCAAGCTACTTTTCAAGAGAGCTACAAGGCAAGAGGAGCAACTCATGGCATTTCGTGCTAATAATATAAAAATTTGCATATTACTTTTCAAATGATATTCTATTAGTGATACCAAACGTTATAGTAGTTGTGTGTGTACCCCTACAATATATATTGTGTATCCGTACAATACAAATTACTCTCCCAAGCAGAGGCGTAGTCATGAAAAGACCAGGATGGATCCAGACTCATCTTGACATTTTTTTCATGTAAAAAAATTTAGTGTTATGCTTGTAATTCCAAAGGCTTTTTATAGGCTTAGGGTCCCAAACTCCCAATCCAACGCTTTTACTTTAACCTCTTTCATCAGATTTTTGATTTGAGATGCGTGGCTCTTATAGATATTCGTTGCTTGTGAGATTTGAGGAGGGCTCTGGTCTGGGATCAGTGGAGGGAGAGAGGAAGAAAGTCAAAGAGGCTTGGGGTTTAGGTTTAAAGAGAAGAATGATACAGACAACATTATACCAGACTCAAACAACAGTGGTCAGTTGCTCATCACACGACAATTATTTTTCTAAGATCCAAGGAGCATTTCAAAATCAGACTTTTAGGTCCCACCTAAGTTAAAATCATAGTTTCGCCACTGCTTCGAAAATTAGTGATAAAGAGAAAATTTTACATAAAATAAGTTTATCATCACATAACATTTAGATCTAATAATACCTTATAAATTGTCATGTGTAAGTTTTGTTGTACGTAACAGTATTTATTGACTGACACAACACGGTAGCAATGAAATCATTAAATGAAAGTTGCTCTCCGGTCTCGAGGGACCAAGCTGAAGTTCACAACTATTTTTCTAGAGAGTTTTGACGAAATATTTTTGGTATTATTTATTTTTAACGAACATGATATTTTTATTCTAAAAAATCATCCTTAGTAATATTTATTTACAATATCTTTTTATCTTTTTGATTAAAAGTTAAAATTTTTAAATTATTTCCATTAATTTTCCTATTTTTCTAACCTAAGTTATAACAAATTAACATTGACTCAATGCGTGCAACTTTTTTTTTATATATAACCAATTGACATTGAGTCGAGGCGTGCAACAAGAATCAATTTTCTTAGTCCTCTAGGATTCCCATTAAAATAATGAGTAGATTTCTAGGTAAAAGAAAAGTAGGTGCACGATTTGATTAGAGTAATCATGACATATTGGATAATAATTTAAAACTTAGAACCCAGTAGTGATTACATTGCCGATAAGGGGTAAGGGTTATGCCTTCTCTAGTTAGTTAGGTGTAATTTCTTTTTTCGTTATTAATAAAAAATTTCTTATACGGTTAAAATTTTCCAAAAAAAAAAAATGAAAAACATAGCTAGATTGATATAATCAAGTTGGTAATAGTAAAGGGAGGCTGAATTTATAGCGAAATGCTAGTAAAGTTGCATGAGGTTGAATTTTTGGTTTGATTTATTTTGTGCAGAGTTGATTTTTATAAGGTAATCTAGAAAGTAGATAGTTTTAATAAGAGTAATGTTATTCATATCATGTTTTTATATCACATTTCTATATCATCTTAGGTGACATCTGATATGGACAGCCACATCATTTGAAAAATTTGCAAAATCCAAGGAAAAGAAGGAAAAAGATTTCTCGTATACCACAATTATCATTCAATTAACTAGTTTTTCTTAATTATTAGTTTATTAAATAATGAACTAAATTTAAAAATCTGATTAATTCAAATGATATGCTTGTTCGCATCAAATGTCATCTACGGTGGTATGAAAATGTAGTACAAAAATATGGTATGAATAACATTACTCTTTTAATAATCAAACAACATTGCAGGATGAGAAAAAGAACCGAAAAAGTAGATGGTTCTTATAACATTGACATTCTCTTCGTTGTTTATCGATCTACACCTCTCATCGATATCCCCAATGCTTAAGTAACATTCACCAATTCAGCCTCATGCTACTTCAAATACAACCGGTAAATTAACACCAATCCAAAAAATGATCCACTCTAACAACAAAAAGTAGTTCTTTCGGTTTTGGACGGCTGAATAATTCGACCTAGAGTGAAAAGGAAGCCAATTTTGTGCAAAAGTAAAGTGATAAAGAATGAGTAATAATTAATAGTTTGATAAGCATTAAATTGAGAGATTTTTCAGTGTATCGGAAATAGTTTGATATACAAAGTGTAACAATATAATTAAGAGAATTTTCACGAAAAGCTCCTGATACTATTCACTTTAACGAAAAATCATATTTTTACACTAAAAAGTCAATTCTAGTACTATTCACTTTACCCTTTATTTTGTTCTTATCGTTAAAACTTAATGTTTTCAAACCTTTTTTTATTAGTTTTCCTTATAATTAATTAGTAACTTGGTGTGATAAAAAAACTTTAACAAATTATATTATAACATTTGATGTATCTAATCGTGTTTCTAGAAACAAAAATGAAATGAAAATGAATTCTACCAACCCCACCGAACCTATTAAAAAGGGTAAGATAGGTTGGATACTCACATTTATTACAAGAAACAAAGAAACAAAACTTGCAGTTGAATTTAAGTAGAATTGCAATTGCAGGCACCAAGATTTTGTCAATTTGTGGTGGTTTGATTGCATGGCTACTACTAGTAAAGAATTGTATTTTCAACTGACGAAATTTACATCCTACATGGCTACACCAGAAAATTCTAACTGATTAACTGATAATAAAAAGATGACACTAGACGAGATTTCACAACGTTCTTAATTTTTGTCTATTGATATTTTTAAATTCATTCGATTTGTCTGTCGATAATTAAGAGAAGTATGTAAAAAAAATTAAAAATAAGTGTGTGAATAGTATCCTCTAAAAGAAATGGTATTGAGTCAAACAAATTAAAGGTCAAGTTTATAGTGCTGGTGATTAAATGGAAAATTGACCTGTCATTGACTAGATGATTCAAGCTTTCATAAAATAATAAAAGGGCAAGGAAAGGACAGAGCATGCCAAGGTTTTTCTAGAAACATCAAACATTTCATTCATTGCTCCGCTTAATTTAATTTATTTTTACTTGCTGCGTGAGTCACATTTGAGTTTGGTGGAATAGAATGGCAAATTAAAAATATAGGTTGGATGTCATCAATCTTCACTCATCGGTTTGTAGTGATGAGTATATTCACCAAACCTATATTTTTAATTTATTTTTACTTCTCTTGTTCTTTTCATCTTGATTCTAAAGAATCATGAAGTCTTACTTCGAAGATGCAATAAAACTAAATACAGCCAGTGGCAGATCTGGAAATATTATTAGAGAGTTAATAAGAATAGCACGGCAAGCGCGAAAAAGTTTTTGGGCAAAATGATATGTAAATTGGCATCTCATCGAGATTTGGAAGGTTTGTGGTCATTTGCCTAATCATACTGCACGTATGTCAACAGAAGCCAACAGCTTCTGAGCAAGTATGTCGACGGAAGTCAATAATATTTGAGTAAGCATGCCAACAGATACCAACATATGCTGAGTAAGCATATTGAAAGATGCCCGTAGCAACACATACCAAAGCATGAGGCTAGCAGCAGCCCTACCCAGTGCCATAGAGAATTCGTCGAGCAATTGGAGGCAACTTTTAGGGCAACTCATATCTTCAAAGGGCAATGCCTAGCTCTTTCGTGGAAGATTTCTAAGCTTGGGGAGGTCAGCTGACCCTCCTTGCCCCAAGGTGGATCCGTGTTTGAATACAGTTTGTGTGTGAGGTTTTTAATATCATCGATATGTTTTGTGATAAAACCTCACACCTAATAATCAGTCATTAAATTAAGTTGGTGATGTTGATAGTAGATTATGCTGAAGCTAAAACAGGGTATCAAATTTAACTAACGTATCACATTTTTTAAAATTATATTGATTAGCATATATGTAACGTGGATCAATTTAACTAATATGTTAGTGATATTGAACTTATTTGTGATTGTGAATTCAAAGATGAGATTACATATGATGATCTTGTGTTTAAAATATTATCAACCATTTAATGGTATTGTATATTTATTGGACATATTTTTTTAAACAATTCTTGTTGAACTATAAATTCACCACTCACTATTTAATCACAAGCAATTGTATTTTCTATGATCATTTCATTTTCAATGACCACAATATCAACGTGTTCCTATTTCAAAGTTTGACACCTTAAAACTAAAGTCAAAATCACAACATTATTATTTTGTTTAATAAAAAGAAGAAATGTCAAAAATGGTGACATTGTCGGGTCGTACAAGCGATCGTAGCAGAAAAAGGAGGACTTTGAACGCATGTTTAAATATTCTTCATCAACTGAGCTACGAAACAAAGGTGAAAAGGTTCAGTCAGTGTGTAAATGATGTTTTCGAAACTTCTTACAAGCAGTCCAATCAAGAAGCCCAAATATTTGGACTTCACCTTCTGGTTTTGTGAACTGGGCCTGTCGAGATTTTTTCTCTTTTTTGCTGGGAATTTAACTTTCTGTTGTCAAAATGCCAAAATAAGAAAAAAAAATTTAATTGTTATTTTCTATACGACTTAAGCATCATATATTTGTACAATGCCAAATATTTAAACTTGTTTGAAAGTATTTCTAAAAATGGCTGAAATTCTTTTTGGAGAAAATGTTTTTGAAACCAATTCTTAGTAAAAACTCAAGTGAACTTGGAACAGCACATAATTGGTGGAAGAAGCACTTCAAGTGCTTTTAGAATCCAAAAATATTTCTCTAAAAGTGATTTTAGTCATTTTCAAAGGACTTCAAAACGAGTAATTAATATGTGCTAAAATTTAGTGATAATTCTGTTTACTTGCATGAGGTTTCAAGTTTAACTCCTATAAATCAGAAGCTTGATATTGCACCACACGGAGGAGGGATATTCTACTCTCAGAGGAGACGGGAAAGCATTAGCAACACAATAGATCATTTGAAACTAAGGATCAAACTTTAATGAGATATTGTATGTCCTCATTATTTATGTGAATCGAATTTGAAACCTCACTTACTGATTAAGAGAAATTTATATTCTTTAAACCGTCATATTGGTTGGTACAAAGAGAAAAGAATTGACTAGAAGCACATATAGGGTTGCAGAATCCACAGAACGACTGCTAGCCACAAAGCAGGGACAAACTAAAACCACTAGAAGTAAAAGAATCACAACATTATTGAACAAAACGTGTCAACTCCCCATTGGCTGCATTGTATGATCTGTGGTGGATAAACGGGCATAAAACTCACTACTTAAACCCTTCAATTGATTAATTTTATTTCTTCAAGTTCTGGAAACAAAAGCACACAGAAGTTTGGGAAGGAAGGAGGGAGAGGAAGATGGGAAGCTTCATCTGGTGCTCGGATTCCGACGACGTATTGCTGGGGCTGGTGCTGGCGTTGGTGCTTGCAATGGCCTTCTTCATCATGTGTCAACCTCCTCCTTCAAGGAGAGTGGCTGTTTACCATTGCTATTAATCACTTTTATACCAAAATGTGCTTCGTTTCTTCCCGTCGTGTATTTTTCGTAATGTGTATTTTCCGAAACGCTCTTTCTTTAGCTCCATGCACTTGTGATGCAAAAAAAATTATAAAATATTCAATTTAGAGGGCAGATGACTAAAAATAGAGTGCAAAATCGTTACACATTTACGCATGCAGATGTATTTTGTGCCTTTTTTTTTAATTGTATTTGGCATTTCTCTTCCCATGCACATCAAATAATGAGAAGTGCAAATTAGTTTTTATTCATTTTGTTTATGCATTTATTAATATAAGAAGTAAATAATGTAGGTACCAGAAATTGAGGTCTCTCTTTTCTTTGCTTAAACGTTTTGAGTTTGGTATGAAAACTGGGGGTAGATAGAGTGGAGTCCTATCAATGATGCAATGTTAAGAAAGAGAGAATCGAACACAGAACCTCGACTCCAAGGGAGAGGAGCCATTGGGACAGAAGATGAGAGAACAAGAAACACCGGTGTAGAAACAAGCAAACCCGAGAAAATAAGAATGATCCAAAGTCATCAAGAAGCAGGAACTAAATAGCTACCCACAATGAACCTTACGGAGCTTGTACTCGAGTGATTAAGAACGATTACCCCTGCATCGGAGGTCCTAGACACAGATCCCCCTCCACTACTAGTATTGCAGAAAAAAGTCGCGATGAACCACCGAAAAAGCATTAACATAAGACACCGTACTCATGTCTAAAGATCTGACCGAAACCCCAATTCGTCCATCATCGGACACCCCATTTCACCACAGATATTGCAAAACTTTTGAATTTTCGGGTGAGCATTAGAACAATATTTCAAGAACACAACATCGATGATAGACATAACACCAAAGACAAAGCACATTCCGTCCCTGGAAACAAACACGCATTTCCAATTCCAACCGATGCCCCCCGAATTTTCTGCCAGGCTGATTTTGGTGAAAGAACAATGATGCTGAAATACAAATTTTACCCAAGTTCCACATTTTAACATACTTGGTCAATAAGGATAGAGACAGTCTGCAAAGCATTAGAAAAGATGAAAAAAAATCTAAACTAAACATAGAAAAGCTTTATATCCAATTAATCCTTGATGTCAGTATACTTTCCAGCATCTTAGAGTGGGTAGCTTATATACTTAAAGATCAAATCTCTGCTGGCAGCTATCATTTGTGTGCTGAACAAAGCTTTTCTTTTTGGCTAACCGGAGCAAAGCTTTTCGAGGGCTAAGTTCTCATCCCCGCCAACGGCTTCCAAAGTACTCCTTGCCTGAGCTTCAGGGAAGCCCATCTCAACAAACTTTTGTACCTGTAATGGATCCACCAGCTTAATAGATCTCCAGATTTGAGGATAATTTCATTGTAAGTTATTAATAAGATAGTAGAACTGTTGAGTTTTCTTTCAAAGGAGTACTTTTTTTAGGGTGAATTATGTTTCGAACATTTTCTGTTTTCTTTCCATCAAAGAGAAGGCGGGATCACACTGACCTTTTCAGCAATCCCAAGAGATGATTTCTTAGCAAATGTTTCTGTCCAGTACCGAGCTGTGCCAACAAAGGTCTGATAATCTTTCAGATACTGCAGTATCACCATAGAGGTAGTAATTTAGAAAGAGAAGAATTTCAGGAATAAATACATAAGAGGCATCATCAGGGCCAGATTAGCAGCAATCCATTGCGAGTCTGATACTCTGCGAGGACTACACATTCACTAAACATAATCTAACATCAAGTCATAGACGCATACGTTGCTAAACCAGAATCAATGGATAAAGGACAAAAGCAGGTTTAGACCTGTTGTGCCACCACAGCATCTTGAGGATCATCCGGCTGAGGAGCAGAAAGCAAAGCTTGTACAGATAGAAGTGCTGTCTTCAATGTGAGAGCTGGGCTCCATTGGTCCTTCAATATATCAAGACAAATTGCTCCACTCTGACTGCTAATATTAGGGTGCCTTCAACAGATGACGTACATACACAAAAGAAAATTATGAAGAATCTCTATGAATATCGTTTCTTTGAGTATTCAAATTCATCTACTTTAGAAATTTTATTTACAAACACAGTGGCACCTGGTTGTTTTTGTTCGGAAATGCAAACTGTTTTTACCTAACATTATAAAGTGCAGTCAAAGTGATACAGTAGGGATCAAATATTGACCTTCAAGCCAAATCAAGAAAATTCAATCAAGTCCCCGACTTGCAGTTCATGTTATCAAGAATTAAAAAATACTTGTCTTCAACCCTTGGTACATACATGCAATGGTTTGTCAATGTACTTTAATCTCGGTTGACTACATAAAGACTTAAAACTTAACACTCTGTTTGGATGAGGAAATTTAAGATTACTAAGGAATTTTAAATTGACAGAATTTTGTTATCTAGAATTTGTGAATTTTCTTGTTTACGGATTCTGAATATGGAAATTGTTATTTTTAAACTCTCACTCATGGAAATTGGGAAATGACACCTATCTACATAGAATTTAAACTTGGGAATTGGAGGTCCCAAATTCCGAGTTCTTTTTCCACGTGGAAATTCCAAATTTCTATGTTTACGAATTCAAACAAGGGAATTGGTGCATGTCAATTTATAACATCTGACTTTTGTCAAAATCCCAAGTTTATTTCCATCATCCAAACATAATGTAAAGGAATTCTAATTCCCAATCAAAAGTCACTATGACTTCTCCATTCATGCTTTATTGTTAATGGGTTCTTTTTTCAGTGTTATCAAACCCGGAAATTTAAAGTCTATTTTCCTATTGTATACTCTTATATGCAATATAATCTAAACAGAAATTTAAGACATTTCAATGATACTCAGTGTGTGGTCAAATGAACAAGCAAAATAAAAAGACAAAGACCTAGAGGATGAGATAGGATCATAAATTCGCCCTACCAAACTTTGGTCGTAAACTGCATTTTGGGAGGCTCAAAAGGGTATGCATCTGCACGAAGAAATTCGACAGTTGACAACCATGTTAGTAATAATTTTAGCATATTCCTTTCTCATTCTTTACGACTGGAAACCCATGTTTACAAGCAACCAACTAAACCATATTTTCATATTAATGCAATCGAAAGCAACCCAAACCAAATTATCAAACACCACACAGCCAGAACACACAAGAACAAGGAAAAGAAGTGTAATTTCAACAAATTAATACTCACAAACTTACTTCCCTCCAAATTAATCAACCCAAAAATGACAAATTAACATCTTCTTTTATTTTATTTTTTCTTTAGCTGCAAATATTATTCAAACCCACCTAAAACCCACTAACATATTTACTAAAACGACCTCCTTTCATCAAAAAGTTTCAATTTTTCAACAATCCAATTCACCCTTTCACCTTTTCTCGAGAAACAAACAGAAAAAAACATCAAAATTACGAGTAAAAATGACAAAACAGAAACCTGGCAAGGCGATGTCGATCTGAAAGGTGCCGCCCTCATAAGGGGTACCAATTGGGCCGGGAATTGTTCCGATTAAACGGGCAAGAGTGGCTTCGTTCTTGGGTATGACTTTGATGCCCGAGCGCTCCATGTCTCTGCTGCATTCCTGAAGCTCCTTCTGAACCCTAGCAAAGTCTACCATCTTCAATTGCTCGGAGAGAATTAGCCGAAGAACTCGAGGGGAATGGGAGATGGCGGTACGGCAAATAAAGCTCTCGCCCTTAACTGTCTCTCTGTCGCTCTCTGTTGATGCTATGCTTGCACTTCTAGAGAGAGAGAGAGAGAGAAAGAGATAGAAAGGGTAAATCTCATTTCAGTATCAACTTTTGGAAGGGAAGAAAAAAATCAAAATCAACTAACCAGTGAGAGGTTTTTTTTTTTTTTTTTCCCTCTTAAAAAATATTTTTATTATAAAAGTTATTACTGTTGGCACTACAAAAAAATTATTTCGGACTCCTTTGATGTGTAAAAATTTTTCTTTATATTTCTACACGATTGGAGTGCACAATCATTTTTTTGGAGTGCAATGACAACTGTTTAAATAATATTTTTAGAATTATTTTCTTCTCACTGAAGTTTAATCTCGTTTGTAAGTTATAGAGGTATTTTAAATCTTTAGATTTTGAAAGAAATTGAAAACGATTAGAAATTCAGGAGTACTTAATTAGCATTTTAAACAAATTTAAGAAAGTCCAAGGATACTTAACCAAGATTTTAAATAAATTAACACAAATCTGTAGTTGTTTTAAATGAGTTATTCAATTATGATTTTATTTTTAAAAATGTATAAAGTGAAGGATTTTTATGGTTTTGAGGGAATTTCATGGTGTTTGAAGCTTTTAACAAATCATGCATCTTCCTCTAAAATTTTAAAGCGATTCACTCACTTTGAAAACTCCAACAATTGAATGTGCGCCCTTTTTGTTTTGATTAAAGTATAAAATCATGGTTTCAAAAAACAACTTTTATTTAAACAATCACAATTTTAGACATTTAATCTCATTTACAAAAGATGTTAACACTAATTTCTTCATGGGCATGTGACGTAGTTTAAACAAATTTAAGAAAGTCCAAGGATATTTAATCAATATATTATTATGCGCTCATTCGCGATTGATGCTATTTGATTTATTTCATGAATTTGACTAGTTAATATATTTAGGGTGCGTTTGTTGCACCGGACTGTCTCGGACTAGATTAGCTTCAAGGATTAAGCTGGACTGACTTAGACTAGATTAAGCTGGACTAGTTTAGTAAAGTGTTTGATGCAGTGTTGGTCTAAAAAGTTGGATAATTATCTAACTCAAATATTATATTATTTTATCTATATTTATTAATATTATATTATTAATTTATCATTTTATTTGTTTCTAGAATCATATATCCTTCTAAGGGCCAAAATCTTTTTTTTTATTTATTCCTAAAATTATCTCTCTCTAGCCTATTCCTCCCTTCCTCCGCCATTCTCCCTCTCATCTCCATCTTTTTATTCTGTTTCACCATTTTTCCAGAATATTCTTCCTCTCTCTGTGTACTTCTCCCTATTTTCTTCCGGCAACTCTCTCCCTCCCCTCTCCTTTTTTTCCCTTCGTCCACTTTATCCCTAACCTCTCCCTCTTTTACTTATGCAGAAGATTCGCATGGAGATTCATCGGAGCTCTCCACGTAGCGCCTCCTCTGATTTTCTCGGAAAATCTCAGGATTCTCTGGTGATTTTGCCTTTTTTTTTGAATTTATGTGGGGATTCGCAGGTGCTTGAGCATTTGGTACGCTTTTGGTCACAACTTGCGTCTGGGTTGCGCGCGAATGTGGAGATCGACAGCGAGCTTCTGGTGATGGTTGTCTGGTGGTGGTCTGGTGGTTGCAACCATGACAATTTTGCTGAGAAAGAGAGTGAATTGAACGAAGAAGAAAGGAAGGGAATCAGTGGATTGTTTTTCAGTTTTGTTTGAGGTCTGGGTTTAGGCTTTTAGGTCGGATAGTGAAGGCCCAAGGAAGTGGGCGAAGGTGCAGATCAGAAGGGAGATGGCGAAGGAGAAGGGAGACGACGAGGGATCAGCGGCGAGGGAAAGAACGGGACTAGCAGTCCGCTTGAAATCGAGGGGTCTCCTTAAGAACGTTTAGTGAAACATTTAGTCGGGGCGAGTCCCCTTTGGTCCCATTAAACCTAATCCTTGTCCCGACCAAACAAGGGACTACAGTCTAGTCTAGTTCAGTCCCCCTTAATTCGGTCAAACAAACGCCCCCTTAGGCTCTTGGAGTTGGATAAAAATAATCGTAGACCTTTGATGATCGTACATGACTTATATTGATCATTCTATATAGAAAAATGGAAAGGGATGCTCTCCGGACATCTTCATTCTAATCCACTAAGTTCGGGGATCTGAACCATTGAAATTTGATCCAACCGTTAAAATTATTATAACTTTTAAAATAGATCTCTGTTTGTAACCGTTGGATCAAATTTCAACGATCCTGATTCCTGAACTTGGTGGATTAGGAGGAAGAGATCCGGATGTCAAAGTTATTCTCTCACAATGAAACTTTTTATGAACTCTCTACATTTCAAAATAAACGTCAATTCTCATAAGAACAATATGAAATACAGTGCCAAATCATGAGGTGAAAGACTATGAAAACTCTCACTTTTGAGATAATTTCCTTGGCACTTCTCTACTACACATTTATATTAGTTTGTAAGTTGTAATTACAATATGTTACATTCTTTTAAGATATTTACTCTACACTAGGGTCCCACCCTTCACATACTCAGTGAAGGCCAAAGCTACAAGTCCCAACATTGCCAGCCTTCCATTCCACAACTCAGCATCTGAAGTCATGAGCCCCTTTGATTTGGACTCCACACTCACCCCTTTTAGCAAAGGAACCAGGGATGCCACTGACAATAAAATGCTGGTGCCAAGAAACAATGGGATCCCTGCACCGTTCGATATCTGAGCAAACACATCCTGACCCTTGGATAGCTCCACTGCTAGACCTGCAACAAATCCCACCATTGCTAGCCTGCCGTTGATTCTCTCCGGTGCTGGCCCGCTAAATGCAAGCACGTCTGAAATCTTTGGGGTAACCTGCACACAAAGAGAAACATACATGTCACATATATGTTTGTCATGTATATATCCTTGAGAGTCTATATATATATATATAATATCTCTTCATGAGCTTATAATTTTTATTTATGATTCAATCCTAATTCCACCCACAATGTTCTCTCATCAAATTGCTTCATAGCATATAATTAAAATGCTTATCTTGCAGAATTTGAACTCTGATTTCAAAATTAGTAGGCGCTATATGTATGGTTTAATAGAGTCGGACAAAGTAATTAAATTTGACAAATTAAAGAAAGCTTCCCTACATAGGTTGAGGGAGTAGTTACCTTAGGAGAAGGACGAGGAGGTAAAGGTGATGAAGGAGCTGGTTCTGAATTCTCTGATGCATACGTGGTTGGTTGCTCCTTCTGATCATCCTGCAATTAACCCAAACGTGATGAAAACCCTAACCCTAATACATGTATAATGCTAGATTAATTAAAGACATATATAGAGAGTAAAAATTTACCTTGGCCATGGAGATTACTCTCATGTGAACATGCTTACGTAGAGTAATTGGATAATTAGCAGGAACAATCAACTGGTTCACTCTGCTTTTACCAACTCCGTAAGCTACAGAGCTTGTGAAGATTGATTGCATGGAAACTGTTGCAGACATTGTGTTTCTTAATGAAACAGGATTAAGTAGGAAAATTAATCAACTAATGCACTTTTAAGAAAGGCTGTAAAGTGTGTGTTTCTGGACTGTGGAAGTTGCATGCTTTGGAGACTTGGAGTGGGATTATATAGAGGAGTGACCTTGAGGCCCTAGGTGCCAAGTGGAGAAAGGTGAATTGTGCAAAATTTGGTAACACGTACGTCCTCGTTAGGGTTTCCCAGTCAAAACTGGGGTTCTCTTGTTCCACACATATTGTGGTAAGTAGTAAGAGAAATGGACGTGGCTTCCTCGCTCGCCACAATGTTGCAATGAAACAACAGTGCGTCTGATTTTGCGGTGGCATTTGGTTTCTAGGGTTTTTTTCACACTTTTTGGTCACGACTGCTACGTAGAACATTCTACAACCTACGTGAGAGTACCAGATTACAAATGTGTCCTCGACTTTTCGTGGACTTTCTAGATAATTGAAGAATGTTATGCCGTTGATGGGTTAGACCATCTCCAAATGAGATGTCAAATTTTGAGTGGAAAGTTATACAATTAAATTTGAAGGCTATGTGGATTGACATATGAGTTTTCATATATCAAATTTGACATATGAGAAAATGTGATCATGTCAGTTGAAAAAAAAATAATAAAAAAAGTGATGTTAAATAATTTTTAATTATTTTATTATGTGGGTCTCAATAATGCCCAATTATAGATTTTGAAAATTTAATCGGTTGGAAAAAGAGAAATCTGACATTGTCACGTTAACCATTAAATTAACATTTAACATTTATCTTTTGACATCTTCATTAGAGATGCTCTTAGAAAGTAGTCAAGAAAGGTTGGAGGGTTTAATTACCTCCTCTTAATTACGTAATTTACGTTTGACATAGCTTTGTGGGAGAGTTTGTGGGGATTTGGTCTTCTTGTTTTTAGTGGATTTAAATGCAAAACTTTGGTGACAAATTCAAGCATTGACAAAGAACTTAGGGTACCATGCAAGTCGCAAACTGGGAGGAAATAACTTTGGCAGAATAAAATTAATATCAATAAACGTAGCGATATGACTTGTGAGAATGAGAAGAGTAATTTTTGCTGAAAATAGTACTTTAGCAGTTTGGCCCCTTAAATTCAATTCTCCATAAAAAAAATTCGACATAATATTTTTACTAAAAAAAAAAATCGGTGACTAGGATTTTACATAAGGCAATTCATCGATTATATTCTACTTTACACATTTTACATTTTTCAGGTGCCAAAAATACCATTATTGCATGTTTGATATATACAATTAATTCTTATAAGGGGAGCTAATGATTTTGAAAAAGAAAAAAAATAAAATAAAAGACTAATGCACAAAATCTTGGAGATGAATGCACAAAGGAGGCGAAATTAACGTGTACAAATATAGACGAAGCAATGGAAGGCATTACAAATTATTACATATTAACATGAAATATGAGAACTAATGTCCTGGAAAAACTATGCGAATTACAATTTTGTATACACTAAATAATTACATTAATTTAAATGATTACAATAAATCAGGAATATTATGCTTATTTCTCAATTTAATTATAAAAAGTTAAGGAATCAGATATATGATACACGTCATTGGATGCATTGTCATGTCTTCAAATTTGCATAAAATTAGGTATTTTAATTTAGTTTTTTATCTTCTTACCAAATTTGAAATATGAAAAGGCACTAATTTTGGGTTTCTTGCTTTTACTGCACGTGTTTCTACCAAATTTAGTGTATTTCTAGTTCTTTATAAGTTTGGAAAAAGTTTATCAGCAATAAGTCACATTGTTCTTTCTATATTTTTATCATTCATACTTGAGTCCATTACGTTTTTTTTTTTTTTTGGAGATGCAGTAATACCAATGATTTATTTGGAAAACATGTTGCACCACCACCGCAAACATATCTATCCTACCCGTGGAAAACCATATTAATCGGGTTGGTCAAAGGTTTAGTTGGAGGTTCTTTCGAAAAAATGTTTAGCATTGTATTTAAAAAAAAAAAATGAAAATGAGAGGGTGACACATCGAGTGTTCCAAAAAGTTTTTTGAAGGTTGTCCGTGGTGTGTGCATGCCATTTTGTTTGTAAGTTATGAAGGTACTTTAAATCTTTAGATTTTGAAAGAAATTGAAAGTGATTAGAAATTCAAGAATACTTAATTAACATTTTAAACGAATTTATGAAAGTCCAAGGATATTTAACCAAGATTTTAAATAAATTAACACAAATCTGTAGTTGTTTTAAATAAGTTATTCAATTATGATTTTATTTTTAAAAATGTATAAAGTGAAGGATTTTTATGGTTTTGAGGGAATTTCATGGTGTTTTAGGCTTTTAACAAATCATGCATCTTCCTCTAAAATTTTAAAGCGATTCACTCACTTTGAAAACTCCAACAATTGAATGTGCGCCCTTTTTGTTTTGATTAAAGTATAAAATCATGGTTTCAAAAAACAACTTTTATTTACACAATCACAATTTTAGATATTTAATCTCATTTACAAAAGATGTTAACACTAATTTCTTCATGGGCATGTGACGTAGTTTAAATATTGATTGTTTGGATTCCATATAAGTCATGTTCGATCATCCATGGTTGACATTACATCATACTCACACATACCAATGATTAATATATTATTATGTGCTCATTCGGGATTGATGCTATCAATAATCAATATATTATTATGTGCTCATTCGCGATTGACGCTATTTGATTTATTTCATGAATTTGACTAGTTAATATATTTAGGCTCTTGGAGTTGGATAAAAATAATCGTAGACCTTTGATGATCGTACATGACTTATATTGATCATTCTACATAGAAAAATGGAAAAGGATGCTCTCCGGACACTTTCATTCTAATCCACTAAGTTCAGGGATCTGAACCATTGAAATTTGATCCAACCGCTAAAATTATTATAACTTTTAAAATAGATCTTTGTTTGTAGCCGTTGGATCAAATTTCAACGGTTCTGATTCCTGACCTTGGTGGATTAGGAGGAAGGGATCCGGATGTCAAAGTTATTCTCTCACAATGAGACTTTTTATGAACTCTCTACATTTCAAAATAAACGTCAATTCTCATAAGAACAATATGAAATATAGTGCCAAATCATGAGGTGAGAGTCTATGAAAACTTTCACTTTTGAGATAATTTCCTTGGCACTTCTCTACTATACATTTATATTAATTTGTAAATTGTAATTACAATATGTTACATTCTTTTAAGATATTTACTCTACACTAGAGTCCCACCCTTCACATACTCAGTGAAGGCCAAAGCTACAAGTCCCAACATTGCCAGCCTTCCATTCCACAACTCAGCATCTGAAGTCATGAGCCCCTTTGATTTGGACTCCACACTCACCCCTTTCAGCAAAGGAACCAGGGATGCCACTGACAATAAAATGCTGGTGCCAAGAAACAATGGGATCCCTGCACCGTTCGATATCTGAGCAAACACATCCTGACCCTTGGATAGCTCCACTGCGAGAGCTGCAACAAATCCCACCATTGCTAGCCTGCCGTTGATTCTCTCCGGTGCTGGCCCGCTAAATGCAAGCACGTCTGAAATCTTTGGGGTAACCTGCACACAAAGAGAAATATATATGTCACATATATGTTTGTCATGTATATATCCTTGAGAGTCAATATATATATATATATATATATATATATATATATATATAATATCTCTTCATGAGCTTATAATTTTTATTTATGATTCAATCATAATTCCACCCACAATATTCTCTCATCAAATTGCTTCATAGCATATAATTAAAATGCTTATCTTGCAGAATTTGAACTTTGATTTCAAAATTAGTAGGCGCTAAATGTGTGGTTTAATAGAGTCGGACAAAGTAATTAAATTTGACAAATTAAAGAAAGCTTCCCTGCATAGGTTGAGGGAGTAGCTACCTTAGGAGAAGGACGAGGAGGTAAAGGTGATGAAGGAGCTGGTTCTGAATTTTCTGATGCATACGTGGTTGGTTGCTCCTTTTGATCATCCTCCAATTAACCCAAACGTGATGAAAACCCTGACCCTAATACATGCATAATGCTAGATTAATCAAAGACATATATAGAGAGTAAAAATTTACCTTGGCCATGGAGATTACTCTCATGTGAACATGCTTACGTAGACTAACTAGATAATTAGCAGGAACAATCAGCTGGTTCAGTCTGCTTTTACCAACTCCGTAAGCTACAGAGCTTGTGAAGATTGATTGCATGGAAACTGTTGCAGACATTGTGTTTCTTAATGAAACAGGATTAAGTAGGAAAATTAATCAACTAATGCACTTTTAAGAAGGGCTGTAAAGTGTGTGTTTTTGGATTGTGGAAGTTGCATGCTTTGGAGACTTGGAGTGGGATTATATGGAGGAGTGACCTTGAGGCCCTAGGTGCCAAGTGGAGGAAGCTGAATGGTGCAAAATTTGGCAACACGTAAGTAGTAAGAGAAATGGACGTGGCTTCCTCGCTCGCCACAATGCTGCAATGAAACAACAGTGCCTCTGATTTTGCGGTGGCATTTGGTTTAGGGTTTTTTTCACAGTTTTTTGTCACGACTGCTACGTAGAACATTCTACAATCTACGTGAGAGTACCAGATTACCAATGTGTCCTCGACTTTTCGTGGACTTTCAAGATAATTGAAGAATGTTATGCTGTTGGTGGGTTAGATCATCTTTAAATGAGATGTCAAATTTTAAGTGAAAAATCATACAATTAAATTTGAAGGTAGCAACAAGTTTCAACCGAAATGTCAATCCTATATGGATTGGCATATGAGTTTTCATATGTCAAATTTGATATATGAGAAAATGTGATATCAGATGGAAAAAAAAAAAAGGTGATGTCAAATCATTTTTAATTATTTTATTATGTGGGTTTCATTAATACACCGATTATAGATTTTGAAAATTTATTTTAATTGATTTCTTTTTAAAATGGATCCAACAAATATCATTTATAACAAAAAAAAAAAAAAAAAATCGGTTGCAAAAAGAGTAATCGGACATTGTCACGTCAGCCATCAAATTAACATTTGATATTTGTCTTTTGACATCTCCATTAGAGATGCTCTTAGAAAGTAGTCAAGAAGGGTTGGAGGGTTTAATTACCTCCTCTTAATTACGTAATTTACGTTTGACATAGCTTTGTGGGAGAGTTTGTGGGGATCTGGTCTTCTTGTTTTTAGCGGATTTAAATGCTAAACTTTCGTGACAAATTCAAGCATTGACAAAGAATTTAGGGTACCATGCAAGTGGCAAACTGGAAGGAAATAACTTTGGCAGAATAAAATTAATATCAATAAACATAGCGATATGACTTGTGAGAATGAGGAGAGTAATTTTTTACTGAAAATAGTACTTTAGCAGTTTAGCCCCTTAAATTCAATTCTCCATAAAAAAAATTCAACATAATATTTTTACTTAAAAAAAAATCGGTGACTAGGATTTTACATAAGCCAATTCATCGATTATATTCTACTTTACATATTTTACATTTTTCAGGTGCCAAAAATACCATTATTGCATGTTTGATATATGCAATTAATTCTTATAAGGGGAGCTAATGATTTTGAAAAAGAAAAAAAAATAAAATAAAAGACTAATGCACAAAATCTTGGAGATGAATGCACAGAGGAGGCGAAATTAATGTGTACAAATATAGATGAAGCAATGGAAGGCATTACAAATTATTACATATTAACATGAAATATGAGAACTAATGTCCTGGAAAAACTATGCGAATTACAATTTCATATACACTGAATAATTACATTAATTTAAACGATTACAATAAATCAGGAATATTATGCTTATTTCTCAATTTAATTAATAAAAAGTCAAAGAATCAGATATATGATACACGTTATTGGATGCATTGTCATGTCTTCAAATTTGCATAAAATTAGGTATTTTAATTAGTTTTTTATCTTCTTACCAAATTTGAAATATGAAAAGGCACTAATTTTGGGTTTCTTGCTTTTACTGCACTTGTTTCTACCAAATTTAGTGTATTTATAGTTCTTTATAAGTTCGGAAAAAGTTTATCAGCAATACGTCACATTCTGTTCTTTCCATATTTTTATCATTCATACTTGAGTCCATTGCATTTTTTTTTTTTTGGAGATACAGTAATACTAATGATTTATTTGGAAAACATGTTGCACCACCACCGCAAACATATCTATCCTACCCGTGGAAAACTATATTAATCGGGTTGGTCAAAGGTTTAGTTGGAGGTTCTTTGGTTTTAGAGAGAAACTCCGTACGTATTTCATTGAAAAAAGGTTTAGCATTGTATTTTAAAAAAAAAATGAAAATGAGAGGGTGACAATCGAGTGTTCCAAAAAGTTTTTTGAAGGTTGTCCGTGGCGTGTGCATGCCACTTTGTGTCTTGCTAATGGTTTTTTTGTATTTTTTTATATCCGTACTTTGAATAATGGACATACTTGTAGTGCTCTAATTCGTGAGCAGAAGGGTGGCATGATGTCATCGAAAGTGGTGTCATCCGTTCTAATGAGCAAGCTTCAAACTAATGTTGAAGCCAACTGAGATTGTATTTATCCTTTACAATCTCAGTTGGCTTCAAAGTTAGTTTGAAGCTTGCTCCATTAGAACGGATGACACCACTTTTGATGACATCATGCCACCCTTCCGCTCACGAATTAAACCACTACTAAATATGTTCATTATTCAAAGTACGAATATATAAAAAACAATTAAAAAAAAACCATTAGCAGGACAAAAAGGCATGCACCCGCCACGGACAACCTTTAGACAATTTTGTGGAATGCTCGGCTGTCACCCTCTCCCTTTCATTTTTAGAAATTACAATGCTAAACTCTTTTTCACTGAAATACTTACAGAATTTTTCTCTAAAACCAAAGAACCCCCTCCGACTAAACCTATGACTAACCCGATTAATATCAATTTTCCGCGAATGAGATCGATATGTTTGGCGGTAGTGCAACATATTTTCCAAAAAAATCATTGGTATTACTAAGTGTATTACCATCCCGACCGGAAGACCGTTTCCCATCAACACCAACGTCACCTTCACTCGGTAACACAACCACTGGAAAAATGCAGTGTACTCAGGTATGAACGATAAAAATATAGGGAAAAAAAAAAAAAAAAACCCAACGTGAGATACTGCTCATAAACTTTTCCAAATATATATAGAACTAGAGATACACTAATTTTGGGAGAAGCAAGAAACCCAAAATTAGTGTCTTTTCATATTTCAAATTTGCTAAAAATTAAAATGCCTAATTTTATGCAAATTTGAAAACATGACAATGCAATCAATAACGTGTATCATATATCTGATTCTTTATTTATTTTTAATTAATTAAATTGAGAGAATAAGCATAATATTCAAGATTTATTGTAATCGTTTAAAGTAATAAAATCATTCAATATATAAAAGGTTGTAATTCGTAAAGTTTTTTAGGACATAATTCTCATATTTCATATTAATATGTAATTAATTTATACTGCATTCATTGATTCAGCTATATTTGTACACATTAATTTCGCCTCTTTTGTGCATTCAAATTTGGCTTAAATGTCAAAATGATCCCTGAGTTATAGCCATATAGTCAATTTAGTCCTTGTGTTTGCCTCTTTTAGCCAATTAAGGACATTTCGTTCAATCTTTTTTAAAGGCAAGTGGCCCTTTACTACAATGTTGGAAAGGTGTTGAGCCCTTGCATGACAAAGTAAGTTCAAACCACATCGGTGGCTAATCTAACAAAATTTATTGTTTGACAAAAAATAAAATCTCTTTTAAAAAAAATCATAAGAAAAACTATATGAGATATAATTATTCTTTCTCTTTACATAAAAATGCAAATCAATGAGAAATAACACACACACACACACACACACATATATATATATATATATAAGAGATAAAACTTCCAATCTGAAAAATGATTAAGGTTGTGACATAGAAAAGAGAG
Organism: Pyrus communis; assembly: GCF_041283825.1. NCBI lineage: Eukaryota > Viridiplantae > Streptophyta > Magnoliopsida > Rosales > Rosaceae > Pyrus > Pyrus communis. The sequence continues at coordinate 6,320,054 of NC_142570.1, forward strand.
GGGGTAATGTTAGGAGGCGGTCGGGGAGTTGGGAGGAGAATAATTTTCCTTTTAATTTTTAATTTTATTTCTTAAATATTTTAAATCAATTAAATAATTTTATAAATAAGTTTATAATAATTTTTTATAGAAATTAGATGGAAATGTTCTTAATTGGCTAACGAAGATAAACACAATGGCCAAATTGGCCAGATTGAAAACACATGGACTAAATTGACCCAATGACTAAAACACAGGGACCATGATAACATTTAAGCCTTCAAATTTTATCTCCATAATCTTGTGCAATAATGTCTTTTATTTTTATTTTTTTTCATTTTCAAAATCATTTTTTTTTCAACTCATTTTCAAAATCATTAACTCACTCCTTATAATCTGCATATAATGAAAGGTAATGCTATTTACACACCCTTTTTTACCCCCACACACCCTTATTAATTTTTTTTCACTGTTCTTTTTCTATTTATTCAATCTGACGGTTGAAAATTGAAAGTGATGTGTTAGAAGTAAAAATGAGTGTATGAATAACACCACCCTAAAATTAATTGTGCATATCAAACGTGCAATAAGGGTATTTTCGACACCCAAAAAATGTAAAATGGAGAAAATTGAATTTAAAGGGCTAAAGATATATATATATATATATATACATATATATATATATATAGATATATATATAAAGAAACTCACACATACATTGTATAATTAGTAGATATCGTTAGAATAATGATAATGCGCTCGTACTATGATAGTCTTTCTTGATAATGATAGTGCGCTCGTACTATGATAGTCTTTCTCGATAATGAGAGTATCTTTAGCCACAACAATTGAGTACAAATAACTAGCTCGCTACCTATTCTTTTTGTAATTCCAATTTCCAAGCATGTGAACACACAATCCCTTACGACGAGGGAAAAAAGTTTGTTGCATTCCCGTGTATATCTTTTTGTATTTATTTGTCACGCAATCTTGTGTATATTTTTTTAGTTACTTCACATTTACATGTACATTAGATAAAAACCAAAAAATAACTAAGATAATACCCTTATAGTAGGAAAAATTACACATAGAGGATACTTTTAATACTTAATTTTAAGTTGAGACAACACTTTTTAATCATTTCAAGGAGAGACAACATTATAACACCTATGCCATGATTTTTTAAATTTACTTTTGCACTTACGGGTTTGGACGATGATTATTGGGTTTAGTTGGTAAACTTTTGATGGAGTTGTATTGCCATTTGGGAGAGAGAAACATAGAAGCAAATTAATTATGGGTTTGATTCAAATTTTGTGCTTTTCTTTCTAGTTACATACTTAAATCTTTGGACTTAATGGAGAGAATTTCCATTAAGTTACTTAAACATGGAAGCCATGGTTCCGGGTCAGCTAGAAAATCGACTAGAATTTTGGGAACAAGTTTGAAAGGCCAAGCTTTTGGATTTATCGGGCAGGGTGTGAGTGAGGAAGATAGGAAAAAAAAATTAAATTAAATATTTGAAATTTTCAGTTATGTTAATTTTGTTGAAGTAGTTGATGCTGAAAAAAACTGCAATGAAACTCAAAAAACAACGCGAACGTCGTCTAAGTTATAACTCATGGTAGCCTTCACAATACCATGCCTAGATTGCAGACAATTTCGCAACCGTAGTCCCTCTAAGGGTTTTATTTCAACCTCTGTTAACGAAAAAAATTTATCAATAATTTATACAAACTGATTTTGCAAAAATGGTCAAAGACAGGTTGAATTGATTGTACAAAAACTAGTCAAAAACAGGTTGAACTCATAAATAAAAAATGGTCGAAGACGGGGTTGAACTGATTGTGCAAATCTAAATGAGGATGGGTTGAACTCATTTTGCAAAAATGGTCAAAGACATGTTGAATTAATGCTGCAAAAATGATTGAGGATGGGTTGAAATGGATTTTGCAAAATGGTTGAAAATAGGTTGAATTGATTCGGCAAAAATAGTCGAAGACGGTTTGAACCGATTATGCAAAAAAGGTCGAGGACGGGTTGAACTGATTCTGCAAAAATGGTCGAAGACGGGTTGAACTGATTCTGCATAAATGATCGAAGACGGGTTGAACTGATTCTACATAAATGATCGAGGACGGGTAGAACTGATTGTGCAAAAATGATCGAGGACGAGTTGAACGGATTCTGAAAAAATAGTCGAAGACGGGTTGAACTATGCAAAAATGGTCAAAGACGAGTTGAACTGATTTTGCAAATATGGTCAAAGACGTGTTAAACTGATTCTGCAAAAATAGTCAAAGAAATGTTGAACTAATTTTGCAAAAAATGATCGAGGACGGGTTGAACGAATTATGCAAAAATAGTCGAAGACAGGTTGAACTGATTCTGCAAAAATGGTCGAAGACAAGTTGAACTATGCAAAAATGTTCGAAGAAATGTTGAATTGATTATGCAAAAATGGTCGAAGATAGGTTGAACTGATTATGCACAAATGATCGAGGACGGGTTGAACGGATTCTGGAAAAATCATCGAAGACGGGTTGAATTGATTCTACAAAAATTGATCGAAGACAGGTTGAGCTGATTTTGCAAAAATAATCGAGGACGGGTTGAACTAATTCTAGTAATAAACAATACAAATTGATTCTACATATAATTTCAAAACTGATTCTGCAGAAATAATCGATGATGAGTTGAGCTTATGACATATATTAATTTTGTTGGAGTTGTAAGGGTTGTATTCTATTAACAGCGCTAAAGTCATAGGGCTATGACTGGTATTATAACACATTATTTTAATGTTTTTAGGCTGAACTTTAGTTGTTTTTATATTTTTATCTCTCTTTAATATGTTTAAAATTTAGTCAAATTCCTTGAAATATAATAAAATTTTTTGTCTATATATAAAGCTCCCAAAATAACCATTTACATACACAACAATTTTTCGATTTTTTTCATTAATAAAAAGTTAAAAATTTGTGCAGCATAGAGAGAGACTAAGCTGTGCAGAGACAAAGTTGGCATGGTCCATGAGGTAGACAGGACATGTGATGTAATAACGGGAGAATGAGAGCCGCAACATGAATTCACAGAGAGCCCCTGGTTTTTGCTGTCGGCTTTCGGCTTTTGGCTTTGGCGTTTGAGGTTTGGATTTGCCAACAAACAATTCCATGCCAACAACATTACACAGGAAATTAAAGAAAACAAACCAACATGTGATTTGGTTTTCAACCGCAGTCACCCAGTCAGAAAATTCGGGATTAAGCGATATTGATGACCCACAATATTTTTTTTACTTTTTTCTTTCTTTTATTTATTCAACAAAATTGGGAGGCCAACACCAAATCTTCAATCACTACCCAACATCCATTTTCTCACACCAAAAAGGAAAACAGATGCAAACCAGAGGAATTGCAACCAAAACAAAAGATTTTCGGACAAGAAGAAAGAAGGATAAGCCTGCTGATTTTTGATACAACCCCAATAAGTGCTTTTGGCGTCTGGCTTTTCAGTTTCTAGTTTTCTGAGGAAAAGGTTCGAAATTTAATTCTGGGTTCATATGTTTTTCCTGTATTTCTTTTGGGTTGTTGAGATTTTAGTAGTTGGATTGAAATTTGAAAAGAAATGGTTGTTTTGGATTGATCAGCTTAAGAAAGGTTTTAGCTTTTTCTTTGTTTGTTTATGTTGAACAGTTAAAGAATTAAACATTTGAGAAAGTTCTATGTACTAAAAATACAAATAATCAGTTATGTATGGAGATGTATCTTGTTTGATGTTCTATAATTCTTGAGCAACCAATTGGACCCATGCGAAAATTGTAGCTGGAATTTGTTGGGTTGTTGACTTCTTGTATTGTGGCACTTATTTGTTGAGATTGCCATACGAATGGCCTTTTGACAATTGTGTTGTTGAAAATTGTTTATTTTCGAGTACGTGTTTTCGGAGATTCTTCATTGGCTCACTGGATGTGGAATCCCGTATGAATCAAAGCTGGCCACATTGAAATTATTCAGTGCTACTATTTTGTTGAGTATTTCAAGGGATATACTTCTTGGAGTCTCAGTCATTTGATTGGTTTCTGTATTTTGTTAAGTTGGGGGATCACTATATTTTATTTGTCTGTTTTTTGGAAATGATAAGCCGGAAGGGCAAAAGATAAAAGAATCTGAAGTATGAATGTGTAGTTTTCCCTTTTGGTTGTCAATTACCACTTTCTAACTGAGCTGATAATTCCAGGACGCTGCATTGGTTTTATGGAAAGCCATGAACTACTTATTTCCCATCATTAGCTGGAGTGAAGAAAACATGGCTTTCTACCTGCCCCGTCTGAGATCCTGATTTCTGCTTGATTTCCCATATGTCCGATGGAGAAATAGTTGAGTTGCAGCTGCATGTGGTAGGGATAGTATCGTAGCTTCTGGTATTAGAAATTTATAACTACTTCTTTAGTTGGGGGGGGGGGGGGGGTTTGGTTGGGACTGAGGCAAGTAATGTCTGCGGTAGCACGGAAATGGTTGGGCAACTTGGAACCATTTGGTAACTCAGAACACAGAAATGCAGTTTGATTTTTATGCATGACTGCAACTGAGAAAGCAGGAAAAGAAAACACAACATAAAAGAAGTCAAGTTAAATAAAGCACTTCACCTTGAAATTTTTGAAGATGGGATTACCTCAACTGTCTCCTAGCGGCATTGCCGAGGAAGTGGCAGCATCACTGTGCACATTTATGCAACCTCAACCTAGAGTTGCTGGCATGAGCACTTGTGATTTAAGTGGGGTGCATGGAGCAAACCTGGGAAATCATGTGCAGGTGGATTTCACATGCTCTTCTTTTGGAGAATTCCATAGGAAATCCATCACGGAGATTCCAAATAAACCAGATTTTTCTAATTCTCGTAAAGATAGTAGTAGATCATGCATGCATGCATTGAAGATTAACTCTTCAGAACAAAACAACTGGTTAAGTCAGAGAAGTGGGCAGAATATTCAGACACCTGTTCCTAGGGTTGTTGGTTTTGAACCAAGAATATTAGATTTTCCTCTTAATTCATTTAATGGAGACCAATACTCTTCAAGTGCAGTGACTGTCACAGGGGACACAACTGAGGCTGCTGGGTCAGCACTCAGGAAGCGGTTATTGTCTCCTTTGAATGGAATGCTTCTCCAGGATCAGTGTAATGGTGATTCTCTAGAGATTGCGGACAGGGTTCATAAGAGTGGCTCCTGGGGTGGTAACGGTAGTTCTAATGATCCCATGTTGCAAGAGCATAAGAAAGCTCATCTTGGCAACTCCAGTTGTTGCAATTCTACAATCTGGTCTGCATCTTGTTCCCCGGAGTGGAAGAGATCACCGGATCACAACTGCAATACAAACTCTTCTTTTGTATTTGGTGGTCCTTTGCTTGAAAACAAGAAGTCACGATCTCCGAATGAATTCATATCATCATCCGAACTTGATTACTCTAGAGAAACAATTAAGGTGAGGTCACAATCAAGTGCTATAGACATATCTTCAAGTAAAGTTGTGTTGCCTACACTTTCTTTATCTCCTCTTGGTCCTAAGTTTCCTGAAAGAGTTAAACCTGGAGAATCATGCAGGGTTCGTACGCCAAAGTTAGATGATAACAATATAACCCTGAAGGACATAGAACAGTCACTTAATGGAACGATCGCAGGCATTTCCTCATCCTGGAAAGAGGACGCTTTTAGGTGGCTAAGGAAATCATCGGAAGACGTTGATGTTCTGCAGGAAAAGTTTGACCTCTTTAGTTCTGAGAGTACTACTTCTGGGATGGGCCAGCACTGGAGTCAGGACTTGAAACCTAATCCTAAATGTGTTAAATTAGTACGATCACTGACTGGATTGCCTGTTAGAAGGTCATTGGTTGGTTCATTTGAGGAATCCCTGTTGTCTGGTCGATTATTATCAACAAAGGTTAGTCAGGTTCGCTTCCATCTGAACAGTAATGTTATATTTATTGAGTTCCATAGTGTATCAATTTTTGTTATTGAATTTATTTTGTGTTTGAAACTTCCCATTTGCAGAGAATTGATGGTTTTCTTGCTGTTCTGAATGTCACTGGGGGGAATTTCTCGCCAAAACCTCAGAAACTTCCATTTGCAGTGACCAGTGTGGATGGAGATAACTATCTACTATATTATTCATCAATTAGTCTTGCTGAAAGTACGACACCAAACAAGTATGGAAGCCCCAGGATGAAGAGGAGCCTTAGCATGGATGATTCATGGGCAGACAAGAACCGTCTGAGAATACCCATGAAAGGCCGTATACAACTGGTAATTAGAATATTAATCCAAATATAATGAAATATCAGAAACTCCAGATGGTCTCAGACTCTCAGTTCTATCCACAGAAATGCATTGAATTTAGGAACTTTTTAGAATAACAGGAGATCTTAATATTCTTGATTGGAGCTGCTATTTGCACTTCAGAAAAGTCATCATGCACTCCTTCATAGTGGAAAAGATAAAGAGGGGTGGATGCATGACGACTTTTTTGGAGTGTTACTAACAATTCCCTTCTTGATATGCTAATTACAATTTATGTTATCATCAATAGTTGTTTGTATGGCTGTGGATGTGTCACTCTCATGGGCTTAAGCTGTGGAATTTGATTTCGAGGAAAAAGTAACGTTGGATGGTGAATTATTTCTAACAAAATGAATGATAAGAATATGGATGCATGGATTGTCTGCCTTGAAATCTTGGATGATCATATTCATACTGATTATGTCTATCAAATAATTCCTAGTTGTACGTATCGAATGACATCTGGTCGTAGTCAGACCAAGAGATGGTTGGTCATACACTCATGAATGTGAATTGTTTATGGCAGGTTCTCAGCAATCCAGAGAAGACACCTATTCACACCTTCTTCTGTAATTATGATTTGAATGACATGCCAGCTGGAACCAAGGTAGTCAGGAAGTATAGGGGAATCGTTATATATCAGTTTTTACAATTCTTGTGCATGATAAATGTGTTAGTCATGGTTTGAAGTTAAACCTGTCTCGAGTGAATATGATTTGAAGTTAAACCTATCTCGAGTGAATCTGCACTTTGATATGAAGTTAAACCTGTCTCGAGTGAATATGATTTGAAGTTAAACCTGTATTGAGTGAATATGATTTGAAGTTAAACCTGTCTCGAGTGAATCTGCACTTTGATATGGAATTGGATATGGCAAGGTTTTTCCAACAGGTATTACCTGTTATAGGATATAAATAATGTTCCTTAATAGGGCGTTGCGTGACTTGTAAAAGCATTTGTAGTCATATAATTAGGAACTGGTCTCTTGACACTGCTTGACTTCATTGAAGTAGTCAGATATGAGTGCTACCACTTGACCGTGTATGAGGAAATATACAGAGGTAGGGAAAGCACAAAAATGCAAGTGCGTGAATCAAATTAGAATTTAGTTAGCAAAAGGGTTTGAAGGGGTTCAGGTGACTTCTAGGCCAATTTAGGTCAGCCCAAAGCTCAGACAGGTAATACGACTATACGATCCCAACCTGAGTCCATCCTGAATGCATTTTTTCCTGGAATATCCAAACCCAGTATGCCTTAACTAACCCAACCATTATATGTTTATATAGGTGGTAAAATCTCGCTAAGCTGATAACATAAATCTGTCATCATTTGTCGTAAAATCAAGAAGCTACCATCTATATATACCGTTGTATATGAGCTGGTTTGAAATGGCTCAAGCTGCATATTTTGTGAACAGGCTAGCCAAGGCATATTAGTCCATAGCTCAAACTGAGGATTTTGTGGCTGAACATGTTGGTGTATAATTAAAAAAAATTCATGTTGTTGCTTACGCGTATTATATATGAAGCATAAATAAAGACTTTCTAGCTTAATCTTTGGCTTCTGTAGAATTTTACATGGAATATGCTTGCTTCAGTTGTTAGGTTTTTCTTTGACTGAGATCTTATACATAAGTCAATTTTTTTTTCATATCAAATACAGACGTTTTTGCGCCAAAAGATCACTCTAGCCTCATCTGATACAGCCTCTAAGGCCGGGAATGGAAGACATGCAGATCCTGCTAAAGAAAATGATGCCAAACCATCTTCGATCCTAGATGCTGCAAATTCTTTGCAGCTTAGCGACAATGGTGCGGATTCAAACAAGTTTAAGGATGTAGTTAGTCGGTACCAAAGAGAGGGAGAACGCACTAAGGCCTGTTATCACAGTGAACACAGTGATTGTAGCCTTTGTACGTCTGAAAAGACCAGTGAGATTAGTAAAAGTAGTTCTGTGCATAGCCCTTCAAAGATGAGCAAGAAAACTGCTGGTGCTGGTGCTGGCGTTCTGCGTTATGCTCTTCACCTTCGTTTCTCATGCCTATTTCCTAAGAAATGTTCGAGGTCAGTCCAGAGATGCAAGTTAGATCCATCATCTGGACAAGCGACAAATAGTATCGACATTGAAGGGGAGAGGCGCTTCTACTTGTATAATGATTTGAGGGTCGTGTTCCCTCAACGCCAGACAGATGCTGATGAGGGCAAGGTACATACACCACACCTTATATATTGATTTGCTTTATAGATGTTTTCCATGTTGGTGTGCATGTAATCTTGCATGATTCGTATTTATCCGCGGAAGTAAATAGAACAATGTAGTATTCAACTACGCGTAACTTGTCTGTGTTTTGGTTTCGATAAGTTTATAAATCCTAGTTCTTCACTTTGTTTCCAGGCATGAAACAGTCTTGAGACCCTTATCGTAATCCAACTACGCATGTTGTTCGTTTTGCAGTTACATGTGGAATATCACTTTCCTTCCGATCCGAAATACTTTGATATCAGCAACTAAAGGCATAGGAATTCTCTGCTAAAATAGATAGCTGTAAATTCAGTTCAAATCTCCCAGTCTTTGGGGCAATTCCCCATTCAATCTGTAAATAATTGTAATTATCAATAACTAGTCGATTAAATATGTTCTAAATGCTTGTAGATATATGATCACTTTGATAGACACTTCCATCTAGTCCTTAACTCCTTTTTTCATATATAATTTCTTTTTATAAGCAATGTAGGCAAAAAGGGGAGTCGTTGAACGCAGGATAGCCGGCGCACAGGTGAAAGGTCTTAACCAACTGGAATACAAACCAACCCCGTGAGTCCGTAACTCGTCGATGAGACTAAAGCTTGGAGTTTTCGTTTGGAATTTGAACTAGGCACCCTGAGAGCAATTTGTTTCAAGTTTGTGGAATTATATCAGCTAATTCAGCCATGGCTAGTACTTATGAAGAAGGGCACTGCAGAGACTTCCCTAAAATGTAGTAAATTTCAAAAGAACAGTAAAAAGAAGATTCCAATCCGAATGAATTTCACTTTTCAGACATCATTCTTCCCCTCCAACCACCCACCAAACTGTAATTTTTTTTTTTTCCATGTAAAATGGGATTATTTTAAGAAAAGAATCGAGATTAGTGTCATTTGACAGGGTCAGTTAATCCTAGTTCGTATACGAAGCAATAAAGAAGTAGAGAATGAGGATCGAACTTAGGACTTTTAGCTAGAAAGGTTTTTGTTACCTCTTAGCTTAAGCTGTCAAGGAATGAGACAACAATTTATATTAAGTTTACAAGCGCAAAACAATGCGATTCGATTTGTGCAGTTGTAATGCGATAACTTTAAACTGAAGATGTGAGAGCAAAGTTGTGGTTTTAGAGGGTGGCGTTGAAAGAAAGAGAGGTGGTTGCTGCCATGCACAGCGATTCCAAGCAACTCTTATATGAGGATTCTAATTAAGCTGAAAGAAGGTGTGAGCATCCCAACAAATCTGATAGTAATAGTATTTGGTACCAACAATGAGTTAGGAAATACCAGTCGGTGTCTGAAAATCACAATCTGACACATGTAGTTAGAACTTATTGAAATCGCAAATAGAAAATTAAACAAACCCAAATCAGATTGTGATTCGTTTGCAACGATAAATACTATAAAATTATGCGGTGTGTACTATAACATATAAGCGCGTACTTAAGTGAACTGGTGCTACTATCTCCAACTCAATGAAAGATAAAAGAACCGTCTTCTTCTTTGTCTACAATTATAAGAAGTGGTCCAGCTACGAGAAAATAAGCAAAATAATTGCTTATTAAATTGGAGAAAATGCTTTGTAAATAACAAACTACAAATTTGAATTTAGGAAGTAAAAAAAAAGTGCTACAAATTGAGGAGTCTCATAGTTTTTTCATAAAGAGTTAATTACCCCTGAGAATCAAAATGAAGTATCGATTGGACTTTCTTTGCTAATAGACTGACAAAAGAGAAATTATAAAATAATGTCGTGAGGTCAAGAGACCCTCGAAATATCACAAAAATAACAATTGCTTACAAGAAGATGGAGCTTGCTCAAAATAGACCGGACCCAAAGAATGAGTGAGGCTCAGGTTGGCCAACTTAACGGGATGGAGCTTGCTATTTCATTTTAATGAAAGTAAATTAGGCTTGGTTATGTTTGGTTCGGTTTAAGCAATTTCAAACAGGAATTCAATCGGCTCAGCTCAAGATTATACTTTTTAAAGTGTAAAAACTTATTGAACCGCCAAATTGATTTGATTTGGCCATTTTGAAAATTTCAGACGGTTGTTCTGCCTCCTAATTTTGGTATTACTTCAAAACCCACCTAATTTCTTGAGATGGAAAGTGAAAATTGCACCTTGATAGTGAAACCTAGCCAGCAAATCTACCTCCCTAGTGCTTTACACGCCCTATATATGTTGGATTCTACAACACTGATTGCATATAGCGTAGTAAGATATATGGTCTAATATGATTGGATCTTTTACCTCCATTAAGATTTATGGTCTAATATGATTGGATCTTTTACCTCCATCCTAGAGTTGGATACTATATTGGTTCGTTAGATGTTAATTTATACCAGATTTTGAAATAAATGTGTCTCAAGTGCTTGCAGAAGGATATACACAACATAACCAATATATAGTGGCAAAGAGGGGGAAAAAGGGAAGAGAGAAATGCTAAGAAGACAGAGACTCTCTCAACGTGAGATTCTTCATAGATTTTCTGCTACCTCATGTTTTTGACACAATATTTTATAATGTTGATTCGAAATTGTGCTAAAAACATAAAGTGATGGAGAGTCATAGTTTTAAGAGAATCTCTTTAGTATTTATCAAAGGAAGATTGCTTGACAAAGATGTGAAGTTCGAACCACATATAAAAGGAGTACACTTACCTCACGCCATGTTTGTTCCATCAAATGAATAATGACATCTATAAATCTTAGCTACTCTTAACAATGGTTACGTTTCCATTAGATATTTGCTTATTTTTCGTTTTTGTTAGTTTGAATTTTTATATTTAGAAAGCCATAAGCTAGACGAGTCTGCAGAAGGTAGAAGGAGGTGAATATAGATCACTTCTCTATAATGAATGTATTAGCCATAAAGGAATAAGTTTATTTATGAATTATACATCATCTACCTTTAAGTTGGACAAATATCTTCATTTATTCCTTAAACATTTTAAATACAGTGAGTTATTCAATCAAATCTAATCATAGCCTAGTCCCACAGAAAGACGAGCCCGTGATATTTATGTTGTCAAATAACTACGGTCTAACAACATAAGCATACATTTCCTTCGCAACATAAAGTTGATAGAGAACATTACCCTAGACGAGCATGTGATAAGATTCATTATATAGTATTATCCAATATTTTAAGCAATCTAGTCTAAATCTAAACCTAGATATTAAATGAGCTCATACAAAGACAAACCAATTGTTTTTACACTTCAATAGTCTCACAACATAAGCATACATTTGCCCCACAACATAAAAATAGAGAACACTACCCTAATGGAGCAGGTGATAGAATTCATCATATAGTATTATTCAATCCAATCAAATTTTAAACACCAAACACTTGTTAAAAGATGAGCCCATAGTATTTATATTATCATCCCACAACAGTTTAACAACATAATTAAGCATAAATTTGCCTAACAATATAACTCTGATGAGAAAACGTTACCCTAATGAATTACGTGGTAGGATTCATATATATAGCATTATCCAACCCCTTAAGCAATTTATTATTCGACATGAATACATATATTTTGGTTCCATCTAGTCTCTATAATGTAACATGCCAAACATGGCCTTGTACATAGATAATATATGACAAGGTCAGTTAATCTTAGTTTGTATATGACGCAATAAAGAAGTAGGGAATAAGGATCGAACTTAGGACTTTTAGTTGAAAAGATTTTTGTTACCTCTTAACTTAAGCTGTTAAGGAATGAGTGAACACTTCATATTAAGTTTACAAGCGCAAAACAATGCAATTCAATTTGTGAAGTGGTAATGCGATAACTTTAAAATGAAGATGTGAGAGCAAAGTTGTGGTTTTAGAGGGTGGCGTTGAAAGAAAGAGAGAGAGGTGGTTGCTTCCATGCACAGCGATTCCAAGCAGCTCTTATATGAGGATTCTAATTAAGCTGAAAGAAAGTGTGAAGCATCCCAAAAAATCTGATAGTAATGGTATTTGGTAACAACAATGATTTAGGAAATATTATTTGGTATCTGAAAATCACAATCTGACACATGTAGTTAGAACTCATGGAAATCGCAAATAGAAAATTATACGCACCCAAATAAGATTGTGATTCATAACGATAAATACCATAAATTATGCTGTGTGTGCTACAACATATATGCGTGTACTTAAGTGAACAGGTGCTGCTATCTCCAACTCAATGAAAGATAAAAGAACCGTCTTCTTCTTTGTCTACAATTATAAGAAGTGGTCCAGCTACAAGAAAATAAGCAAAATATTTGGTTACTAAATTGGAGAAAATGCTTTGTTAAAAATAACGAAGTACAAATTTGAATTTAGGAAGTAAATAAAAAGTGCTACAAATTGAGGAGTCTCATAGTTTTTTCATAAAGAGTTAACTACCCCTGAGAATCAAAATGAAGTATTGACTGGACTTTCTTTGCTAATAGACCGAAAAAAGAGAAATTATAAAATAATGTCATGAGGTCGAGAGACTTTAGAAATATCACAAAAATAACAATTGCTTACAAGAAGATGGAGCTTGCTCAAAATAGACCAGACCCAATGAATGAGTGAGGCTCAGGTTGGCCAACTTATCGGGATGGAGCTTGCTATTTCATTTTAATGAAAGTAAATTAGGCTTGGTTATGTTTGGTTCGGTTTAGGCAATTTCAAACAGGAATTTAGTCGGCTCAACTCAAGATTATACTTTTTTAAGTGTAAAAACTTATTGAACCACCAAATTGATTTGATTTGGCCATTTTGAAAAATTCAGACGGTTGTTCTGCACTCCACTAATTTTGGTATTACTTCAAAACCCACCTAATTTCTTGAGGTGGAAAGTCAAAATTGCACCTTGATAGTGAAACCTAGCCAGCAAATCTACCTACCTAGTGCTTTACACACCCTATATATGTTGGATTCTACAACACTGATTGCATATAGTGTAGTAAGATTTATGGTCTAATATGATTGGATCTTTTACCTCCATCCTGAAGTTGGATACTATATTGGTACGTTAGATGTTAATTTATACCAGATTTTGAAATAAATGTGTCTCAAGTGCTTGCAGAAGGATATACACAACATAACCAATATATAGTGGCAAAGAGGGCAAAAAAGGAAGAGAAAAATGCTAAGAAGACATAGACTCTCTCAAAATGAGATTTTTCATAGATTTTCTGCTACCTCATGTTTTGATACAATATTTTATAATGTTGGTTCGGAAATTGTGCTAAAAACATAAGGTGATGGAGAGTTATACTTTTGAGAGAATATCTTTAGTATTTATCAAAGGAAGATTGCTTGACAAAGATGTGAAGTTTGAACCATATATTAAGGGAGTGCACTTACCTCACGCCATGTTTGTTCCATCAAATGAATAATGACATCTATAAATCTTAGCTACTCTTAACAATAATTACGTTTCCATTAGATATGGCTTATTTTTCGTTTTTGTTAGTTTGAATTTTTATATTTAGACTTCGGATATAATGGCAGAAAAAATGTTCTTTTGTCAGATACAAAGTTCATTTGGTGTTTAGGATAGAATTAGATTAGATAAAAAGGTATGTGTGATGGTCATCATAAATTATTTTTTCTTTCCGAGAGGATTAGAACGTAGGCAAATTACATATCCGTTTTTTTTTTTTTTGGTCATTATATTGAACAAATCAAAGAAAAATAAAAAGTCATAAGCTAGACGAGTCTGCAGAAGCCAGAAAGAGGTGAACATAGATCACTTCCCTATAATGAATGTATTAGCCATAAAGGAATAAGTTTATCTATGAATTATACATCATCTACTTTTAAGTTGGACAATTATCTTGAAAAATTCCTTAAACATTTTAAATACAGTGAGTTATTCAATCCAATCTAATCATAGCCTAATCCCACGGAAAGACAAGCCCATAGTATTTATATTGTCAAATGACTACAGTCTAACAACATAAGCATACATTTCCTTCGCAACATAAAGTTGATAGAGAACATTACCCTAGACGAGCATGTGATAAGATTCATTATATAGTATTATCCAATATTTTAAGCAATCTAGTCTAAATCTAAACCTAGACTCATACAAAGACAAACCAATTGTTTATACACTACAATAGTCTCACAACATAAGCATCATTTGCCCTACAACATAAAAATAGAGAACACTACCCTAATGGAGCAGGTGATAGAATTCATCATATAGTATTATTCAATCCAATCAAATTTTAAACACCAAATACTTGTTAAAAAATGAGCCCATAGTATTTATATTATCATACCACAACAGTTTAACAACATAATTAAACATAAATTTGCTTAACAATGTAACTCTGATGAGAAAACGTTACCCTAATAAATTACGTGATAAGATTCATATAGCATTATCCAACCCCTTAAGCAATTTATTATTCGACATGAATACATATATTTTGGTTCCGTCTAGTCTCTATAATGCAACATGCCAAACATGGGCCTCGTACATAGATAAATATGATTGGAGTGGCCACCACAACCTAGTAACTTAAAAAACCATGGATGGCATTGAATATGGTTAGGGGGCCGTATCCTGAGTCCCAAAACGTGTCGTGTCGACCTCTTTTTATTTATATTGGTTGCAGCTTTTGAGAAAACTCCCATCCTGAAAGCATCCTTTTATCTGAAAGGTTGGAAAGTTGATCAAACCTACATGATTTCCACCGATTTAAAGACAAAAATGTTGCACAGTTTGGCCATCCAAATCTAGGCTGCAGTAAATTTTGCAAGAGAAATCGTGGTTTTCCACTTTCCAGTAAAGGGTTTGTAACTTTTTACTGAACGAGTGGAAAAAATAGATAGACA
This sequence comes from Pyrus communis, assembly GCF_041283825.1. Classification (NCBI taxonomy): domain Eukaryota; kingdom Viridiplantae; phylum Streptophyta; class Magnoliopsida; order Rosales; family Rosaceae; genus Pyrus; species Pyrus communis. The sequence goes on from NC_142570.1 coordinate 6,335,431, forward strand.
AGTTATGGGTTCAAAGCTTAAAGTTGTATATATGAAGTAAATGCCATGTTTGAACAAAAGGTAAACTTTTGAATTGGTGTGTAAATATGGTATTGAGATTTCACAGCGAGATATTTTTTGTCAAACTAATGTTATCGGACAAATACTTATGTTGTCAAACTTTGAATATAAGTCACAACATAGCTAATAGTTTAGTAACATGTCTAACAGTATAAACATCTTATGTTGTCAAATATAAGTATACACAAATACTTATGTTGTTAGACTTTAAATATAGGTCACACGTATAGATAAAAACAAAATGTATGAGTAACTTAGATTCACAATCTAACAACATAAACATTTTATGGGTAAATTTTTTTTTCTTGATCTACCTTCTTTGTTGGTAGTAACTGTGAAACCATACATGGAAGAAGGGGAATAAATAACTACTCCAATTCAACATATGAGATCCTGAATTACAGATCACTGATAATTTTGTTTTTTAGCTCAGCACTAAGTTAAAAGCAGTAACCATTCACATGACATCAACATGGTTGGCAGATGGCTGTAATTCTCTCTTCAAAAACTGACAAACTTTTCTGAATTTCTCAATGCTCTAGGAGCATCATCACTCACTCCAAGGGTAATTGAGTGAAATTAACTCGGTAATAATAAAAACTAAGTCATAAATTTAGATCTAGTTAGAGCAATATATTTTATCGTTTTCAAGTTTGAATCTTTTTCCTTCCGTATCTTAAATGAATTTAGCGTAATTCTCTTATTGTTTGTAAAAAATAAATAATCAAAACTAAATAACATTATGCAAATATCAAACCAAATTTCAAGAGAATCGCTGGGTTTAAGTTTAACAATGTCATTGTCAAAGAATAGTTTAAATGGTTAAGAACGTTTATTCTTTCGTCAGAAGTCCTGTGTTCGAATTTTTTTTTTCTCTTAATATCCTTGCATTAAAACTAAGAAAAACCATGTAATTGTCCATGCCAAAATTCTGCAAATGTGATAAAATGGAAACCCAAAAATTTAATTTGCGGTTGAGTTGACAAGTCACACCAACACCATAACTCTCCACTCTCGAAAGATTCCTATCACCATTTACTTGTATAAATGTTCCTCTTATCTCCACACACTACTCAATATCTGCCCCCTATCCTTTCCCTTCAGCTCTTATTTTCTGTTCCTTGTTTTCTGCAACCCAAGAACTTTTCACCATGGCCAGCACAGACTCCAAGTTCCAGCAAAACGCACCTCTGAAAACCCAAAAGATTTTTCTTGGAGTCCAAATCTTCATGAGAACTGTCGCAATGACTGCTACATTGGCTGCAACTTGGGTGATGGTCACCAACAAGCAGAGCAGTCAGATTATTGGCATAGAATTTGATGCTCGATATTATTATTCACCTACCTTCAAGTAAGATGAGATATAAGACCAATTTTATTTTGCCCTACAAAAGAAAAAATAATTTTTTTTCCCATTTTGTTTAATTAATTTTTCATATATATTATGTATTTTTGCAGGTTCTTTGCTTATGCAAATGCTGTTGTGAGTGCCTTCTGCTTGCTCTCCTTGTTCCTCGTTTTCCTTATCCATCGCCATGGCTCGAATCCTACCAACTACTTCATCTTGTTCCTACACGATTTGGTATGCCAATTCGGATTTTATTTTCCACCCATAATTTTCCTTATTACCAATAATTATTAGTCTAGCCGAGTTCTCTGCGTTTTTTTTAATTTTCAAAAAGAGATTTTAAGTTCGAATCTTTTAGTTCGGACCACAATATCTTGTTCCTACACAATTTGGTATGCCAGCTCGGCTTTACGAGCATAAAATTATTGTATATCAACGAACTATTAGTCTAGCAGGTTTTTTTTTTTATTTTTTTATTTTTTTAAAAAGATGTCTCAAGTTCGAATCTTTCTTTCGTCCGACAGGTAATGCTGTGTTTGCTGATGGCTGGATGCTCAGCTGCAACTGCAATAGGGTACGTGGGGCAATATGGGAATAGCCACTCGGGCTGGGCGCCAATTTGTGATCACTTTGGGAAGTTCTGCAAAAGAGGGACTGATTCTGTGGTTCTCTCTTACTTGTCTCTCGTTTTCTTGCTCATGCTCACCATCAGCTCTGCAACCAAGTCGAGAAAGATTCAGGTTTAGATCTTCTAATTAAGTTGTTGTTGTTGTAAAGGAAGTTGAGCGTGATGGAGGTAGTTGCAATGTGATATATAAGAAAATGTTGAGCTAGAGCCGTCCCAATGCAAACTGAGGCCTAAGAGAGTTTAATGAGGCACTCCTAATTTAATATCTTAACTTAATTAATACATTTTTTTAATAAATTAATGAGACTATATATCAAACTTTCTAATTCATTTTACCATCTAGGGTATGAAAAAAATATGAGGTTTGTTTCAAACTGAGGACTATGGTACATGGCTTTGGTCGCCTTGCCCTCGGGACAACTCTGGTTGAGCTTGAGTCCTCTTTTTATCTAACCCTCTCCACTAACACGGGTTTATCAAAAACACTTCCTTCGTGAGTTGAATCAGTTGGTAAATACAGTATTCATCAATTTAACCATAATTCGAACTCTCTACTTCATAAATCAGAGTAATTTTAAATATCATCTTTAAAAATTAAAAAAAAAACACTTCAACTCACATTTGGTTTCAAGAACCCTGTTTAAAAAAAAATAAATAAATAAATAAACAAAGATGCGTTAGTTTCAAAAGTATGTATGGAATCAATCAAATTCGTAAATTGCACATAAACGACAATATCATGAGTGCCGTTTCGAGGACGTGGAGGCGAGCTAACAGTCCCACGTCGGCCAGAAGACTTCTTTCGTTAGGCTTTATATAGCACTCACCTGCAAGTAAGTTTTTCCCTTCGGGGTCATCCAATAAAATTAGAATGATATAGAGAAGATTAGCATGGTTCCTATGCAAAGATGACATGCATAAATCGAGAAATGGTCTAAATTATTTTTTCCTTTCTGAGTTTCGATCTTCTTTTCCTTCAACTATTATTGCATCTGGTGTTTATACGTACGGTGTTTTTCTTCTTTTCTATAGTTTAATTCATGTGTCTCATATTTTCAAGTTTTGTTCTTTTTCTTTTGACTATTCTTTGATATGATACTTAACAGTTTATATTTCTTCTTTCTATAGTTTAATTCAAAAGTGTTGCTGTTAATGTTAACAAAGGGAATACACTAGTTAAGTAAGAAATATATTCGGATTTAACTGTAGAATTCATTTTTTGAATTTACTTAGTATTAACATTACCAAATCTTATAATTCTCATTTGGAACTAGCTACAATAAGAGCTCGTTTTGAAAATACTTTTTTAAAAATCACTTATGGTCAGAAGCATTTCTAGTATTTGGAGTACACCAATTTTTTAAGAAAAATGCAAGTGCCTCTTAAAAAAGGAGTTGACATGCTCCATGAAATAACCATGTAACAGATGCTACTTACAAGAAACACTTTTACAGAAAAATACCAAGTGACACCCAAAAAAACAATTGAAGTGCTCCATTCATGAAGCCACAACAAGTGCTACTTTCATAATGCACTTGATTGTCAACCCCGAAACACGTTGACCTTTTTCGACTAAAACACTATTAGAAACACTTTTGGTGATTTGAAAGCACAAAATAACAATGATCAAGCCATATTCCGTTAAGTGAGTCAGTTGTATGAATATTAGAATGTCATTATGGTCGATTTTGGCACCATATCTTCGGTTAGTTTCTAATACTTTATTTAATTATTTTAAAAGTACTTCCATACATATGTTAAATGATTGGCATTTATTTGGTAGGGTGTCCTCTAGATTTTTCAGGGGACTATTAAAGGGGTTGCACTTATCATTAACAAAGTATATTTATCCATTTGGAACACAGAGCCGAATACACATATAGATACATATGGGCCGCAACATCTATTTATAGGCTCCGAAATTCCGCAACCCAAACTCCATTAATATCGGCAATGTCTATCAGCTCCGGGCAATGTCTCTCAACTCCCTTCCCTTATCTTTCAGCTCAGCAAACAGTACCCAGTTTTTTTCTTTTTCTTGATAAATAAAATACATTGATGAGAAAAGATAATACAAACAAGCATAAAAAAGCTGCAGCAACCAAGCCAACAACGCTGCACCAAAGCAGTAATAACAAACGCTAATTATTCTTGGAAATATTCTATTTTCGTAAAATAAACTCATTAGCAGCGGAATGAACGATTTTCAAAGAACTCAACCTAAGTCTAATAATGGACTCAATTGAGTTAAGAACCACAATAGCGGGTTGACATGAGTTATTGAATTTACAATTGTTCTGCTCTTCCATGCATAATCCATGGTAGCTGTAAGATAAAACTTCAACATCATCGACGATAAAGATTTTCCCTTCCAACGGCTAGTAGCCCACATGACAAAAAAAAAGGCCAAGAGGGTCTTAGCCAAGGAACACCACACTTGAACAACACCGAAAACCAAATGCCATCAGTCAAAGGACAATAATAAAAAGGGGTGGCAACGGGACATTGTAGTACCAAAGCAGATGATGAAAATCAAAGCATATCTATTACAATTTACGTAAGTTAAGTCAATTAGTTATGTTAGTATTCACGTCATTTCACGATATTAGAATATTGTTTGTAAAAAATAATAAAAAAAATCATATAGAAGTAGCTTGTTTTGGATTAAGTGAGAATATTACATCTTTTCATCACTAAAAATCACACTTTGACCTTATTTTCTCCAAAGATTCCATTAGAGAGTATAATAATAATAATAATAATAATAATAATAATAATAATAATAATAAGGTGAAGAATTTAAAGATGGGCCACCAAAACCCATTAGCTGTCTTATTTCATTTCCAATTAGGAACAATCCAACAAAGCAAACAGAATCATAGTCATTTTCTTTCCAAATTAGTTCATTCCGACTGTTTGCATTACACTTAACGGGTTTTAATAGTTACCCATTGGGTTGATTTACCACCTGTAATTGCGTGTGTGTGTATATATGGCAAATAATGGTTAGGAGATTTGCCAACACAGGAGTGCGAAATTGGGCAACCGATGGAACAAAAGCACATGCTTCATTAACAAAACCACATGCTTCTTGACCACAAAACTCCAAACACCTGTTAAACCATCAAATTAGCTGAAAGAATTGAGATTATAACTTGTACGGCAATCCGATGAACACTACTCAATTACAAAATCAATCCCGAGAGATATTCTTAGCTATCTCTGGTTGTATATCTCCTCGTATCAATCTCCTTGTCACGCCAGAAAGACAGACACGACGGAATATACAACCCATTATATAGATAGACTGTCTCCAACGTGCAGCCAAGAGCCAAAAAGATTTGACACTTGCAAAAGACCAGAGACGAGTGCAGAAGATGATTAGGGTGATAGTGGGTAAGGGGGGCATACCAGTTTACAAGAAACTGGCATTACAGGGGAGGAACATAATAGAGACAGTAATGCAAATAATCCAGTAATAGGGTCCTAGCACATGGTTCTGGCCCCACTCTTAATTATTATATATAATTATCAATTGTCCTCCAGGTCCAAAACTTTCATCAAATTAATCAGGGATTTGGTAAACAGGGACCTAACTGCAAATTTCTTCATTTTTGTGAATTGACCAATACTCAGAAATTTGAGAAGAGAAATGATAAGAACTCTCTGTGTGCTTCCTGTCGCTTCATGTTTTTGTACAATCTTTTAAAATATTAGTATGAGAACTGACGTTAAACCATAACAGAAAATTCACCCTTACAAATCCTTGGTAGGTAGTGATTTTCGCATTCCGGTTTTCCTTCCACCTTCTCCCTTTTCTTTTATCCCTCGATCTAAACAAGGCTCAATCTTTACTAACTATGGTTGGCTAGATTGTTAAGTCAATGAAGTCGCAAAAAGTTTGCTACACATGTATGAACTCGCAATAAGGCAGCAACATCAATCATTGGCTTTTTGTTGAGAAAACAAAGAACGTTTATCCAGTTAGGTCACCAAAACTAGATACAGTGAAGCTAATTTAATTTTTCTACCATGAAGGAAGAGCAATGATAAACAAGGTTGGAAAAAAGACAGGAAAAACAAAGCCAAAACTAAAAGTAATCACAAGTTTTGTACATACAGATCAATGAATCATCTTCGTGTACGTCTATGCTCCGAAATTCGGCATTCGTCAAGTCTTCCATCGTCAAGATCTGGCAAAAACACCCCAAATCTTACCCCGACCGAGGCTTTCCAAGAGCTTCTTAGACCCCTCTACTTCCATGTCGACGAGTTTCTGTAAATGTAGACACGCACCGGCAGCAATCATTTGCTTCCTCCGCTTGTTTGAATGTGCAAGCGCTGCCAATAAGGCAACAGGGTATTTCTTATCCAAATTCTGAATTGATGGGTCCAAAAGCTGAACTGAACTCACAATTCCACCCTCATGTTTCTTAAAAATCTTTCGATTACCGGCGTATAAAATCAACTCCGACAAGGCCTTCGCAGCTGATTCTTTCTCCTCAATGGCTTTACCATCCAACATTTTGATTAATGGGTCAATGCAGCCACGCTCACCCATCTCCTTTCGAGTTTTTGAGCAAAACCCGAGTTCATAAGCGGCCTTAGCTGCTGCAATTCTCACTCCTAACACACCACAACTCAACACCCCAACAAGCCTAGCTACAAACCCGTCAGAAACAAGCACTTCAGCAATCGGAGAACACGAAGCTAAGTGCCTCAAGAACTCGACCGCAACCTCGAGGTTTCGATTGTTATTGTTCCAGCCAGAGTCCCAGAAATTCTTCAAACACTCAATCCCACCTTCCCTAACAACCAAAAGCTTCAAACTTTCACTCCCAGAAACCAAATGACACAAACACCCAATCGCATTCTCTTGAGCCAAAGCCGTCCCCGAACTCACAAGCCCCAAAAGCACACCAACCCCATTTTCCTCCAAGAAATTCTCTTGATTCTCGGCAAACCCAGCCAAATTTCTCAGCACACCCGCCGCCGAAGCCTGCGAGCCGGGCGTGCCGCCCTGGCAAATGTCCAAGAGTGACGAAATCCCACCTCTAGACCCAATTGCCCTCGCGTTATCCTTCGAAATGCTCAGAGCTTCAAGTGCCAAACAAGTCTTTTCCTTTGCGAACCCACTTCCCGAGTCGAGCACCCGCATCAGGTGATTCAACAGCGACAAACCCTCCGCAATCAAGACGTGCTTGCCGCTCTCCACCATCGACACTATCGATATCGCGAAAACGGCGTTTTCCTTGGCTTCGATTGAGCTCGAATCGAGTAACCGCACGAGCACCGGAATGATCCCCTGCGCCACGGCGATCATCACGTGCTTGTCGTCCTCCTGCAGAAGCCCTAAAAGCGCCTCCATCGCCGAGTTCCTCGACTCGGCGGTTCCTATTTGGAGCCGAGTCACCAGGTTCCGGCACTCGGCCCGAACCGTCTCCCTCTTAGAGGAGGAGCTGCTGACGGACGAGACAGCGGAGTCCAGGAGGACGCCGCTCTTGATCAAAATCTCGGCGTCGGCGACGTGGCGGTCAAGGCGGGCCAGGATCGAGTCGACGTCGCTCTGGGTGCGGAGCTTGCCGGCGGAGAGATTGGCGGTCTGGCATTTGAGGGAGAGCGAAACGGCGTCGCTGAGGGTTTGAGAGACGGAGAGGAGGAGGTGGATGGAGAGAGGGTGGGAGGTGGAGGTTGGGAGGTCGGCGAAGTCGACAAGCTGGGCCCGGAACTCCGAGAGCTTGTCCCGGATTAAGGCCCATTTACCTTTGAAAGTTTGGATGAGTGGGATTTGGTCGTAGAGTGAAGAGATGAGCTGGGTCGACGATGCGATTGGATCGTTTTCTGGTTCTTTCATGGCTTCTGCTGGCTTTCTGTAGAGAGAGAAAGTGAGAAGAGAGAGAGAGTCTGGGGGTTTGCCTTTTAGGGTTTACAGAGGGGAGAGAGAGAGAGGGAAATGTTGGAGTAAATGACGACGAGGGGGGGAGGTGATGGCGAAGGAGAAGAAATAGTAAGAGGTGAAGTGGAATTTGACTGGCGGCTTCGGCGCACACGCAACTGCCGCGAGTGGTCTCGCGCGCCTTTAACGGACTCGAATTAGGCTACAGTTATCCATTTGTTTGTTATTTTAAGTTACAAGATGTGAACATTTTATCTAACATTTTATTTAAAAATAACTTTTATTTTATTTTATCAAAAACATCAAATAAATTACATCAATATATTCACTTACCTGGGTGTTCGCTAAAAGAAAACTTTTGAATATTTAATGTCACATCCCGGCCCGGGGCGGATCACTTTCCGGGCCCGCTCCACCATCGTAGCACGATGTTGTCCGCTTTGGGCTTACCATTCCCTCACGGTTTTGTTTTTGGGAACTCACGAGCAACTTACCAGTGGGTCACCCATCATGGGATTGCTCTACCCCCCTTCTCGCTTAACTTCGGAGTTCCTACGGAACCCGAAGCCAGTGAGCTCCCAAAAGGCCTCGTGCTAGGTAGGGATAGGAATATACATATAAGGATCACTCCCCTGGACGATGTAGGATGTCACAATCCACCCCCCTTAGGGGCCCAACGTCCTCGTCGGCACACACGCGGCCAGTGTTAGGCTCTGATACCAATTTGTCACATCCCGGCCCGGGGGGAAACACTTCCCGGGCCCGCTCCACCACCGTAGCACGATATTGTCTGCTTTGGGCTTACCATTCCCTCACGGTTTTGTTTTTGGGAACTCACTAGCAACTTCCCAGTGGGTCATCCATCATGGGATTGCTCAAGCCCCCTTCTCGCTTAACTTCGGAGTTCCTACAGAACTCGAAGCCAGTGAGCTCCCAAAAGGCCTCGTGCTAAGTAGGGATGGGAATGTACATATAAGGATCACTTCCCTGGACGATGTAGGATGTCACATTTAACATTAGTTTGTTCATACATGTTAATGACGTCATAAACATTCTACTGAATTTTTTATTTTATAAACTTAATTTATCAACGGCGGTTATTATTATCCACGACTGCATAAATCACTATATGGAGTTAAGTAAAAAGAATTAGATGTAGTTCGTATTGACCTCAATCTTCACTCAAAGTCTTTGTAATGTAAAACTAAAGTTGTCTGAACTAAAAATTATTTTGCTTAACTTTTCAATGACATGTTGGCATAATTATAATTATTTTGCTCAACCCTTCGTAGTGTTGTTAATTAAAAAAAATTAGATAAAATTATACTTTAATCCTTAACTATGAATCTATATGCATAAAATTGTAATTTTATAAACTTGTGAAAATAAAGCCAAACCGTAAATAAAAAATTTGATTAAATTTTGCCCAATATATATAGTATTTAGTAGAGTCGAGCCAAGCTAAAGTGGAGGGAAACGCTGACGCGGTCCGCGCCGTTTGGTTTACTACCACGTGCAACACACGTAGATACAAAGCACGTGAAGAAGCAACTAGCCCGCATAGCAGGTTCGACTGAAAAATAAGATTATAATACTCGGGACTTGAGCCAAATTTAGGTCCCACCTCATACAGTGACTCAAAGCGGGACCCACATTCTTTTCAATTATACCCCTCTTTTATTAGATCATAATTAGGTGATGTAATCCACGCATACAGTATTTTTTATTTTGATTGTCACAATAATGAATGAATTGAAAAAAAATTAAAATTAAACATTAATAAGGGACTTGTAAAAATAAAAAATAAATGTATAAATAGTACTATTTTATATTTAATATATGCAAATTAGTATATGCAAATTAGTATAGGCATTCGCATGACAAAATTTAATTTTTAATATATATTTGGTCTAGGCTGAAATAGCTCGGGCATTCAAAGTTTAAAGCTCTTAAAAAATCTATGTCAAAGAAAAAAAAGTAGCCAATAATAACTAGCCACTGAACATTTTTATGCCCTAATCTCTTCCAACTCGTGTTTAGAATATCAGTATGGAAAGTGTTATTGGCACTTCAAAAATCTCATTCTACACTCCTCATAAGTGTATTTTTCTTTCCAAATATAGAAAGTTTGGAGTGTAGAATGAGATTTTTGAAGTGCCAATAACAATTCCCTATCAGTATTTGTAGAAATACCGATATGTAAATTTATAGAAATATCGATAGATATGTCAATACTAAGATCAATTGTCTTCGATGAAAATTTGCTAAAAAACATGGATATTTAAAATGAAACTTTAGGGAATGTCATATGCCAGTTTATAGATATTTAACCGATGTGTCGGAAATATTGACGAAATATGTTGATTTTAACCGAAATTTAAGAGTTTCTCTTATATCTTGTGATCTTGTGAAGTTTATGACACACCCCGACCGAGATCGGAGCGTGCTGGCCGTCACACAAAGGTGACGTAGCCATGTGCACGTGCGGAAGCTAATAAGTAGTAATATAAAAGTACGAATAAATTAAAAACTAGCATACAAGTACTAAAATGAGTGCTAGTTAGTGCGATACAAATTCAGAGCAGGTCTAAAGCAGTCCAAATGAAACGACAACAATAGTACGCCCGAAGGCGACCCTACGATGTGGAGTGTCTGTCAGAACGCCGAAAAGCTCACAAGGGAAACCACCGCAACGGCTAAGCAACTAGAACCTGGAGGGGCGCAAAACAAAAGCGTGAGTGGGCAAAAACAATTCTTTCTAAAACCATTTACAAAATACTTTCTAACCCCTCGCCGTAAAACCTGTATACTTCCCAGAAAATAAACATATATACGTATGTGTAAACATGCAAAACATGCTCAAGGGTATACCAATCATGCTCAAGATATGCCATGCCACAATCTCAAAGTGATATGCAAGTGCCCAGGTATAACCATATCAATATCATGTAATCTGGCAGCCGGAGTCACCTAACGTGACCTGTACGGCTGCATCTAGAGCTCAAATCTCCATCTCAATATCTAAACCTGCCCACGAGTCGGAACCACCTAAAGTGGTCTGTACGACAAGCCTGGGTGTAACATATATATACGCTCTAGTGCTACGATCACGTGAAGGCTGTGCGAATAATCGCGGGTCACCTACGAGTCGGAACCACCTATTGTGGTCTGTACGACAGGCCTATGCACCTAGCTTGGATCCAAGCTGAGCGTATGGTGCGGGAGGTGAACAACACGTGAAGGACTGTGCCCTACTCTGGGCGGGAGCACTAACACCGGGGGTGCAGGTTATGAGCTCTCTAAGCATCTTTAACCACTAATTAATGCAATCGTTAATTAACGCTTACCTGGCACTTACCTATGCCTCCACAGCACCCACATATAAATATGTATAAGCATGCCACTACTAATAAATGTGATGATGCATAAACGATACTAATAATATGCATGGCATAAGGCAAATAACCCTTTTTAAATCAATTTCTGGGAATATAAATGTATATAGGTATATACGGAAAACAAAAGCCCACTCACTGGTATGTAGAAGGGTCGTAGCCCCCCTGCCTCGCGTGTGCACGCTCGTCCTCTGGGTACGTGTCACCTAAATGCGAAACAACTATAAAAACGTTAACTTTAAAGCACATAACCCGTTTCTCGTAATAACTTCTCATACATTGCTCAAAATGGACAAATGAATATACCCACGTGCTCTACACAACCTCAGGGTCACAACCATATTTTTAGAAAAAATTTTGGACCCCGCACGCGCCCCCACGCGCCAGCACAGGCACGGACCTACGCGCCCCCCACGCGCGGCCACGTGCCAGGCACACTGACGGTGTCAACAGACGCCGTCAGGAATATTCCGTTAAACTGACGGAATATTCCGTCAAATCTAACCGGATACCGTCACTGCCGTTAGGAATATTCCGTCAAACTTGACGGAATATTCCCCTTTCTTCTCCGGCCTACCCTCGCCGGACTCCGGTCGCCGGAAACTGGGAAAAACTTTAAACTAACTATTCTCCTTCGTTTCTCAACCGTTTTCTATGATTCTTGGACCAAAAGAAAGCCCTAAACTAGAAGAATCACGTTGGACCACTTTTAAAGGCTAAAAGTTACGAAATCTTACCTGTGCAAACAACCAAAACCGGCCAACTTCGAGTAGGACGATCCCGACGTCCAATTTCGTCCAACGAAGCACTCCGAGGCTCCTTGGGACACCACCAAGCTACCTACGAGCTTAGAAATCCCAAAAACTCAACGTATAAATTTTGCATGAACAGTACATAAATCGGGGCTTGTGAATTCGACGTGAAAACGTTGAGGTTCCTACCTGAAAATGGTATGGTTGTGCTCGCCTCGACCTCACGAGTTGAATGGTGTCCTTAGTTTCCTCAATCTGTCACGGTTTGAGGGGTATGTGTGTTGGTCCGTACGTTTTTAGGAAGAAGAAGAAGGATAGAGGACTCGGGAGAGAGAGAAGACAGAGGGAGAGAGAGAAGGATAGTGTCTGTGTGTGTGTGGAAGTGTGTGAGGTTCCAAACACATGCCACAACACAACAACCAAAACGTGACGAAAGCACACTAGGGGTAAAATTGTAATTTCATACGTACATTTCGGTATTTCCGGGACGGGATGTCACAACCTTCCCACCTTAAAAGAATTTCGTCCCGAAATTCAAAACAACAACGCAGCAACCCCCTAGTAGTCAAAGAACAATCGAGGGTACAAATCCCTCATCCGATTCTCTGTCTCCCACGTAGCTTCTTCGACTGAATGGTTCCTCCACAAAACCTTCACCAAATTCACTGTCTTGTTCCTCAAAACCTTCTCTTTCCAATCAATGATCGTCACCGGTTCCTCATCGTACGTCAAATCTGGGTTAATCTCAAGCGGTTGAGGAGGTATCACGTGAGATGGATCAGCAACATAGTGTCGGAGCATAGACACGTGAAAAACATTATGCACTCTAGCCAACTCCGGGGGCAACTCCAACCTGTAAGCTACCTCACCAACTCGTTCTGTGACCACGTATGGTCCGATGTACCTGGGACTCAACTTCCCTTTCTTTCCGAACCGCACAACACCTCTCCACGGTGAAAGCTTCAGAAATACCCAATCTCCGACCTCATATGTTCTGTCCGTAGCACGCCGATCCGCTAGACTCTTCTGCCTGTCCTGAGCTGCTTTCAGGTTAGACTTAATCACCTGAACATTCTGAGTAGTCTCCTCGACAATCTCTGGACCCACTAAAACTCTTTCGCCAACCTCTGACCAACACAACGGTGTGCGACAAGCTCTGCCATACAAGGCCTCAAATGGCGCCATGCCAATGCTCGAATGAAAACTGTTGTTGTAGGCAAATTCCATCAAATCCAATCTTTGGTGCCAAGCGTCACCAAACTGCAACACCGAAGCTCGCAGCATATCCTCCAAGGTCTGAATAGTTCTCTCTGACTGTCCGTCTGTCTGTGGATGATACGCCGTGCTGTAAAGTAATCTCGTGCCCAAAGCTTCCTGGAAAGCTACCCAAAACTTCGACGTAAATCGTGGATCTCGATCCGAGACAATACTCACTGGGACACCGTGGTACTTTACAACCTTCGAAATGAACAACTCCGCTAAACGGCTCAGGGAATACTTCTCCCTCACAGGAATAAAATGAGCCGACTTAGTGAGTCGATCGACGATCACCCAAATGCCGTCAAAGCCATTATGTGTACGCGGGAGCTTGTACACAAAATCCATGGTGATATTTTCCCATTTCCACTCTGGAACGGGAAGCGGCTGCAACAACCCAAACGGCTTCTTCCTTTCTGCTTTAACTTGCTGACAAACAGCACACCTGCTCACATACTCGGCTATCTCCCTCTTCATACCCGGCCAATAGTAAAATGGTCGAATGGTATGATACATTTTAGTAGCTCCTGGGTGCATGGCATAAGCCGAGATATGTGCTTCATCGAGAATTTCTTTCTTCAACTCCACACTCTTAGGCACGAACATTCTACCTTCTAGCATCAACATGCCATCCGAATCCCGAACTCTGAGGTCTCGCCTCCTCCCTTGCTCTCGAGCTTGAATAAGTTCTTGAGTCTCCTGATCAGTTACTTGGGCTTCAAGCACCCGATCAACAAGTATCGGCCTAACTTGGAAATTAGCAAGTAATGCCACATCTCGATCTTCGGCTTCTAGCCTTACCCCCGTAGTACGCAAGTCCACCAAAAGAGGAGCACGACTAGCGTACAACGCATTAATACGGCCCTGTGACTTCCTGCTAAGTGCATCAGCCACTACGTTCGCACGACCAGGATGATAATCAATCGTGCAATCGTAATCGCTGAGCAACTCCAACCACCTCCGCTGACGAAGATTGAGTTCCTTCTGAGTAAAGAGATACTGGAGACTCTTGTGATCCGTAAAGATCCTGCACTTTTCTCCGTAAAGATAGTGCCTCCACAACTTTAACACAAAAATGATAGCAGCCAACTCCAAATCATGTGTAGGGTAATTCCTCTCATGAGGTTTCAACTGCCGCGAAGCATAAGCAATCACCCTACCATGCTGCATCAATACACATCCCAAACCATTCAAGGAAGCATCGCTGTAAACCTCGAAATCACCACTATCGTCTGGGAGTGCCAAAACAGGTGCATGAGTGAGACAATGCTTCAACCGTTGGAAACTCTGCTCACACTTATCATCCCACTCAAATTTGACATCCTTTCTCGTTAACCTCGTCAACGGCAAGGCAATCACCGAAAAATCCTTAACGAACCTCCGATAATACCCTGCCAAACCAAGGAAACTTCTCACTTCGGTGACGGTTCGCGGTTGCTCCCAACTCTCTACCGCTGCAACCTTCTGAGGGTCAACCAAAATACCCTGAGCAGAAATGACGTGCCCCAAGAACGCAACTTGGTCTAACCAGAACTGACACTTGCTAAACTTAGCATATAACTGGTGTTCCCTCAACCTTTTCAACACCAAAGTAAGATGTCGAACATGCTCCGCTTTCGACTTAGAATACACCAGAATATCGTCAATGAAGACAATGACGAATCTATCCAAGTAAGGCTGGAATACTCGGTTCATCAAATCCATAAAGGCGGCTGGTGCATTCGTCAACCCAAATGGCATAACCAGAAACTCGTAATGACCGTAACGAGTCCTGAACGCCGTCTTAGGGACATCATCCCTACTGATCTTCAGCTGATAGTAACCAGACCTCAAGTCTATCTTAGAGAACACGCAAGCACCTCTCAGCTGATCGAACAAATCATCGATACGAGGCAATGGATAACGGTTTTTAATCGTCACCCGATTGAGTTGCCTGTAGTCGATGCACAGTCTCAAAGTTCCATCCTTCTTTCTCACAAACAACACTGGAGCACCCCAAGGCGAAGTACTAGGCTGGATAAATCCCTTATCTACTAACTCTTGCAGCTGAACTTTCAATTCCCTTAACTCCGCAGGAGCCATACGATAAGGAGTTAAAGAAATAGGATTGGTACCTGGAATCAACTCAATGGTGAACTCTACGTCTCGATCTAGGGGTAACCCAGGTAAATCCTCAGGAAATACATCAGGGAAGTGTCTGACCACTCTCACATCCTCTATTCTGCTAGTAACAACCTCATCCAGCACCACATGAGCCAGATACCCCTGACAACCCTTAGTTAACAACTTTTTCGCTCGTAGCGCCGAAATAACGCCATATTTCACCCCACTCTGCTCACCCACGAAGGTAACCACAAGTAGTCCAGGTCGGTGAAACGTAACCACTTTTCCATAACAGTCAATGTTGGCACGATAGAAGTGCAACCAATCCGTGCCCAGAATCACATCAAAGTCCACAATATCTAACGGGATAAGATCGGCTGACAAAGCAACACCCTCTACGATCACTGGACACCCCGGGTACACACAATCTACAACGCAACTCTCTCCCCTAGGCATAACCAACTCTAAATCATACCCTAGGGGTGTGGGGCGAGGTTGCGTCGCTTGAGCAAATGTATGAGAAATTACGGAATGTGTAGCTCCACAATCAATTAAGACTCTAGCAAAACAACCAAGAATGTTCAACGTACCCATAATCAAGTCTGGGTTGTTCTGAGCGTCCTGCAGAGAAATATTGTGAAGACGCCCCTGTCCCTGCTGACGCCCACCGCGGCCTCGGCTCGCCTGAACACCGCGTCCCTGAGCACCACGCCCCTGACTGGGCTGGCCTGACTGTCTCGAAGATCCTGCACTGCTAGTGGCAATCTCCCCCTGCTGATACTGTCCTCCCTGATACCACTGTGAACCACCCGCTGGGGCTGGAGGATACGGCACATAGCCGCCCGAATACTGGGGATAGCCACCCTGGGAATAGGGATCCTGAGGGTACTGATACTGCCCCGGAGCATAAGGGACAGCATCACCCTGATAGTGGTAAGCACCACCTCGACCCGTCTGGCCGTAACTACTAGAACCCTGGATCTGCTGGAGTGGTGCAGGTGGGGGCATAAAGGTCTGCTGCGATTTCTGCTGCTGCTGACCCTGGGGACAATTTGCCGCTCTATGTCCCACCTGTCCACATGTGAAACAACCGTTGCTACCACGTCTACACTCACCGAAATGTCGGTTGTTACACCTGCGGCAAATAGGGGCTCTGCCTCGCCCACCATCGCCCTGCCTCTGGCCTCTAGCGCCACCAGAAAATCTACCCCCACGACCCTGCCCAGTGGCACTGAAGCCACCACTCGAAGAACTAGAACTAGCTCCACCTCTCTTGAAACTCTGAGTCTGACGGGCCCCGAGCGATGCCTGACCTTTGCCCTTGTCATCTTTCTTCTGGTTGCCGTCCTTCTCTTCATCAGTATCGCTCGACATATTCTCGGAATCCTCGATCCTCAGTAGTATCTCATAGAAGTCCCGATAAGTCTCGCTGTGGACCGTAGACGCCATAGAACGCCACTTCTTCCTGGTGCCCAGACGGAAAAGACGGAGCATCTCCGCCGGATTACCAGCGACATCAGGGTGATAACGGGACAAGTCCGTAAACTTACGGTAGTACTCATTCGCTGACATCTTCCGCTGTTTCAGTTCGGAAAACTCCTGCTTCTTGCGGTCAATGTACTCAGGGGGTACATATCTTCTCCTAAATAACCCCGTAAACACGTTCCAATCAATCCTCTGATCCGGAGTCAACCTACGAAGCTCCTGCTCCCACCAAGCTGCCGACTCCGTATCCAGAAACCAAGCGGTCGTCTCAACCCACCTCTCCATAGGCAAGTTCCCCTGATTATGTAGCACCCGGAAAGTCTTCTCTATATGTTCTAGCCAGCGCTCTGCGCTCTCGGGTCCCTCACTGCCCTTAAACTTATCCAACTTCAGATTGTACATCGTCTCCAGAGGAGTCCTCTGGGGAGGGCGCATCACTGCCTGAAGGGCTGTAGCAAAAGCTTCCCCCAACTGAGTAATATCGGGGAACATAGGCTCAGAAGAGCGACGGGGTTCCCGACGAGGCGGCATAGTTCTGACAGAAGACACCAAAATTATTAGAATACTCACAAGGACACAGGACTGCCAAACCTAGGCTCTGATACCAAACTGACACACCCCGACCGAGATCGGAGCGTGCTGGCCGTCACACAAAGGTGACGTAGCCATGTGCACGTGCGGAAGCTAATAAGTAGTAATATAAAAGTACGAATAAATTAAAAACTAGCATACAAGTACTAAAATGAGTGCTAGTTAGTGCGATACAAATTCAGAGCAGGTCTAAAGCAGTCCAAATGAAACGACAACAATAGTACGCCCGAAGGCGACCCTACGATGTGGAGTGTCTGTCAGAACGCCGAAAAGCTCACAAGGGAAACCACCGCAACGGCTAAGCAACTAGAACCTGGAGGGGCGCAAAACAAAAGCGTGAGTGGGCAAAAACAATTCTTTCTAAAACCATTTACAAAATACTTTCTAACCCCTCGCCGTAAAACCTGTATACTTCCCAGAAAATAAACATATATACGTATGTGTAAACATGCAAAACATGCTCAAGGGTATACCAATCATGCTCAAGATATGCCATGCCACAATCTCAAAGTGATATGCAAGTGCCCAGGTATAACCATATCAATATCATGTAATCTGGCAGCCGGAGTCACCTAACGTGACCTGTACGGCTGCATCTAGAGCTCAAATCTCCATCTCAATATCTAAACCTGCCCACGAGTCGGAACCACCTAAAGTGGTCTGTACGACAAGCCTGGGTGTAACATATATATACGCTCTAGTGCTACGATCACGTGAAGGCTGTGCGAATAATCGCGGGTCACCTACGAGTCGGAACCACCTATTGTGGTCTGTACGACAGGCCTATGCACCTAGCTTGGATCCAAGCTGAGCGTATGGTGCGGGAGGTGAACAACACGTGAAGGACTGTGCCCTACTCTGGGCGGGAGCACTAACACCGGGGGTGCAGGTTATGAGCTCTCTAAGCATCTTTAACCACTAATTAATGCAATCGTTAATTAACGCTTACCTGGCACTTACCTATGCCTCCACAGCACCCACATATAAATATGTATAAGCATGCCACTACTAATAAATGTGATGATGCATAAACGATACTAATAATATGCATGGCATAAGGCAAATAACCCTTTTTAAATCAATTTCTGGGAATATAAATGTATATAGGTATATACGGAAAACAAAAGCCCACTCACTGGTATGTAGAAGGGTCGTAGCCCCCCTGCCTCGCGTGTGCACGCTCGTCCTCTGGGTACGTGTCACCTAAATGCGAAACAACTATAAAAACGTTAACTTTAAAGCACATAACCCGTTTCTCGTAATAACTTCTCATACATTGCTCAAAATGGACAAATGAATATACCCACGTGCTCTACACAACCTCAGGGTCACAACCATATTTTTAGAAAAAATTTTGGACCCCGCACGCGCCCCCACGCGCCAGCACAGGCACGGACCTACGCGCCCCCCACGCGCGGCCACGTGCCAGGCACACTGACGGTGTCAACAGACGCCGTCAGGAATATTCCGTTAAACTGACGGAATATTCCGTCAAATCTAACCGGATACCGTCACTGCCGTTAGGAATATTCCGTCAAACTTGACGGAATATTCCCCTTTCTTCTCCGGCCTACCCTCGCCGGACTCCGGTCGCCGGAAACTGGGAAAAACTTTAAACTAACTATTCTCCTTCGTTTCTCAACCGTTTTCTATGATTCTTGGACCAAAAGAAAGCCCTAAACTAGAAGAATCACGTTGGACCACTTTTAAAGGCTAAAAGTTACGAAATCTTACCTGTGCAAACAACCAAAACCGGCCAACTTCGAGTAGGACGATCCCGACGTCCAATTTCGTCCAACGAAGCACTCCGAGGCTCCTTGGGACACCACCAAGCTACCTACGAGCTTAGAAATCCCAAAAACTCAACGTATAAATTTTGCATGAACAGTACATAAATCGGGGCTTGTGAATTCGACGTGAAAACGTTGAGGTTCCTACCTGAAAATGGTATGGTTGTGCTCGCCTCGACCTCACGAGTTGAATGGTGTCCTTAGTTTCCTCGATCTGTCACGGTTTGAGGGGTATGTGTGTTGGTCCGTACGTTTTTAGGAAGAAGAAGAAGGATAGAGGACTCGGGAGAGAGAGAAGACAGAGGGAGAGAGAGAAGGATAGTGTCTGTGTGTGTGTGGAAGTGTGTGAGGTTCCAAACACATGCCACAACACAACAACCAAAACGTGACGAAAGCACACTAGGGGTAAAATTGTAATTTCATACGTACATTTCGGTATTTCCGGGACGGGATGTCACAGTTTAGACTTTACCTCCATTCTGTATTTTTCTCCAATTGTTATTTACAGTTTCACTAAAATGTTAACCATGTCGAAGAAATTTCAAACACTGTTTACAACAACATAATTCTAAGAATGCTAAATTTCAGGAGTACCAAATAACTTTGTGGCTGATGCTTTAGCTTATGTTGGTATTAAGTTTGCTAATCTTTGTATTTGAGATGCATGCATTATGTTGGTATTAAGTTTGCTAATCTTTGATTTTGAGATGCATGCATTTCGATCGAAGCTAAGGCTACCCTGTTATTTGATACTCTTAGAACTGGTTCTACTAGACGTTCTTCTCTTTAATAAATTTTCTTTGCTAGCAAAAAAAATATATAATAATAATAATAATAAATAAAACTTGTACCCCTAACCCTTGCCCTCGTCAATTGATTTGCTTTTAAAGTTTTAGTGACAGGTAGGAAAGCGAAAGTTCCCAAGTTTCCTGCTCTTTCCGCAAACTCGGGGGTAATCTCCAGTTGTCTCTCACCGTTATCGTCACAGCCGCTTCTGGACCGTTGGATTGGATTACGACTAGGAGTCAATGCTGGGCTTGGCTAATGGGATTGCGCTGTGACGGGAGAGGTTGACGAGTTGCTTAGACATTAAGCATGTGACTTTTTGCCGGGATAGTCTGACCATATATCTATGTGCGTGTTTATTACTCTGGAAAGTAAAAGCACCGCGTCGTCCTCACTGGATATTTAAGGAAAGAAAGCGACTGAAAGATACTTTTACCATTTGTTTATTGGTTATATTTTGGTCATTAACCATTTATTTATTATTGCCTTTTTATTTATTAACTCTATTTAAATTGAGGGGGAAATTGCAATGAAACTATTGGAATTGTTGAATTACATTGGTTAAGGAGACGTTTTTATTTTTACTTTATTGAAAATTAAAAGTAGCTATCACACAAGATTGCAAGTTTTCAAAATAAAAATAAAAAAAAGCTGAAAACAAAATAATTATTAAACGAATATTAAGTTTTTATTTTTTTATTTTTTTTTATAAGACGATAACATTAATGGTTAAATGTTAGATTAGAGAACCGAAGGGTTCGAATCCACGCCGAAATGTAAAAGCATAACTCCTTTCTACCACAATGGTAAATGACCGCTTTCAACGAATGTTAAGTTTATTAGTGTGTGCTCTATCCGTTTTACTCAAATTTTATTCTTTTTGTTTTCATTTTTTTCTTCTTTTTCAAAAAGAGGGACAACTAGTGGCAAACCACGATTATTCACCATTTTCTGGCCTTGAGAGGCAATGAGAAATTTCACCATTTTCGTGGTCACAATCAAGCAGACTCACCAACTTGGAGCATCGAACCCATGACCTTTTACATTTTTTGCTTATTAGGGAGTCGCACCCCGTGTCCCACTTGTTTTCATAAAAAAAAAATAATAATATTTTCATAAAAATATTACACTAAAATATATCGTCAGTAATCTTGATTTTAAAATTCAATTATGATTTATAACTAAGCAATAGTATTTATTTTTTAAAAATATAAAAAAGATATAAAGAAAATCTTCCACGAATCCTTAAACTGTAGATCAAATTTTTATAAAATTACATTGAAAAAAAATCATTAAATCAAACTTTTATATTCGATTCTCGCCAAATGTGAATTTGAACCATATTATTGCGAGTTAATTGTGAGATTTAACCCACTCTCTTATTCTCTTAATATAAATAATATCATTTGTTAAAAAAAAAAAAAAACACAAAAGTGATCTTAATTATAATTAAAAATCAAGCTCGTCCCGTCTACTGCCACAATCCATATTCACTTCACAGTAAACATAATTAAAAGTATAACCACGAATACTAATTTCCAAATTAATGAATAGCCCATAAAGTCCCAACAAAATACAAATAATAACAAATTAACTTCATTTCCACCATTCCATGTCAACTGGAAGTTAAGGATCACCATTTCACTAAGGAGTAGGATTATCTTCTCTCCAAATTTCGTTTCTCTATAATTTCCTCCTATTTGAACAGTCACGATTAAGTCACGTTAACGTTTTGTATCGTCTTCTTTATAGAGTGAGAAAGAAAAATAGGAAAGTAAGAGGAAAGGGAAGGGGAGGAGAAGAAATTCAGAAAGGAGCAGAAGAAATTCATACGGGAGAGAATTCTACTCCTTCGTGAAACTTTGGGGATTATTGGTCAATTATTATTTTTTATTATTGGTCAATTATCTACCCCATTAGAATACTCGAAAATGTGATTGTTTGAGATTTTGTTTTCCCTTTTTATACGTAAAATTTGTAATTAATTTTTTCATGCAAACCAATATGGCAATATGCATTAGAAATAAGAATCGTGGTCCAATCACCTCCATTCACACGGTGACTTGGTCAAGAATTCTAATGCTTATTATTTTTAACTAATATATTTTTTGTTTCCTCGCATTTTTATTTAAATATATTATCATCTTAAAGCACTGGCAAGACAAGATTAGTAGTGCATGGAAGTTTAAAGAGGAGTTGTTTTATGGAAACTTAATTAGTAGTCAAGTACACGTACGTAACCATTAATATTAATTGGTGCTAGCTGCAATAACATAACCTTATTTAGCATGAATGTTGAATGAAATTTCGATCATGTTGATGTTGGCATCATGCACTAAAATAGCAACTACAAAAAAAAAATTATGATGCCTTCCATTTGATGACGTTTAATATAAAATATGTAAAATGGAAAAATGCTAAGAAGACTTTTAAAGTGGGGTGAGCTTCACGCCACTTCATTTTTTTGCATAATGTTTTATAATGAGAATAGTGCTAAAAATATGAGGTGGCGAAGAGTTCTTGGAGAGTCTCATTTTGTGAGAGTCTCCTTAGCATTTTTCTATATTATTTTCTTTTTCTTTTCTTTTCTTTTTGAGAAATGCTAGAAGACTTGCTCAAAAGCAAGACTTTTCTTGGTCTCTTTGTCATTTCAATTTTTTCGCACATTATTTTATAAAATTGACATAAAAATTGACGTTAAACTGTGAAATTGCGAAGAATCCATAAAAAATCCAAATTTGAGAGTCTCTTTAGAATTTCTCCATGTTTTATCACAAATTTTATTATTTTCATTTTTTTTTTGGTCAAATGGAGAAAAATGATTAGTATTCATATTCTTGATAAAGTCAATGATTAGCATCAATAATTACGTTTTACCATGTATGCCAATATTGAAGTCAAACCCATGCAACCTTCCTTTCCACCCAAAACAAATGAAAAACTCATGCAATCGATTATATTCTCCTACATATATCTTCATTTTATGTCCACTCTCCCAATTTGCACCGTCAACTAATTTTAAAATATTTTTTTGTCTTAGTAGAACCGATAATTTTACTCTAAAGTTTAGTTAAGGGAGAAATTTTTTAATACAAACGCTAATACAACTGTAATTCACATTACATAAAGAAATGAGAGTTTAAACTCAAACCGCAATGAGTTGAAGGAAAAGACCTTAATTAACCACCAAAAAAAGTCATTACTTACACTGGAGAAATGAAAACAATTTCTTAGCTAGTCATATATAACAAGTTGCTATGATATGATATCTTTGCTAGCATTCAAGAGCTCAAAATTTATAATAAAAGTCAGGGGGTACTATTTGTAGCTTTTCAATGTGAGAAACAGCAATCTTGGCAGCTCTGCAAGCCCTCCACTCAGTGTTGATATGGCTTGATTTGGTTCAATATGCATGGGAGGTTGATTTTTTGCTTAGTTGCTTGTTCGTGTAGTGATTTTTTCGCACTCGTTTGTTAGTCATCTGCGCTTTTTAACGGGCATACATAGATGATTAAAATAGAGAAGTGAGAAAATCGCTACCTTGTATAAATTTTATGTTTTTCTTTGTTTTGACGTTTCATTGCGAATTTAGCTTGAATATCTTGGGTCAACTTCATCCCAGTTTTACTGGG
This sequence comes from Pyrus communis, assembly GCF_041283825.1. Lineage (NCBI taxonomy): Eukaryota > Viridiplantae > Streptophyta > Magnoliopsida > Rosales > Rosaceae > Pyrus > Pyrus communis. The sequence goes on from NC_142570.1 coordinate 6,359,154, forward strand.
GGAAAAAACCTCATTTTTCATGTCGAATCGGTAAATATTAAGATACATAGTGAAAAAGAATAACCAATTTATTGCCTATATAATTTTCCACCATGTTATAAAACTTAATCCACATAGATCAATTACTATTCCTGAGGCGGTAGAGGAAATTAGATGAACAAAAAGGTCATTTTAACCATCTATTTGTACCATATGTCTAACAGAAATGGGACATGATGAGACAAATAGATGCTAAGTGTAGCACTATTCATATCTCAACAGGAAAAAAAATTAAAATTAAATTCTTGTTTTGGGAAGAGGATACATATTAGTTGTGCGCAAGATTCTCCTCTACGACCGATGTAATGCAAGTTGAACTTAGACGAATTCTATCTACCTGGCCCCCGCTCGTAAAGGCTGTAAATCCCGAAGATATCCAAGTGTGATCTTCATGCTACCATGTGGTTCTACTATTTTAAGTATGAAAGAATATATTTTTATCTATAAATGAATGGTTTCATTACTAATAACATCAAGATTGACTTAACATGACTTGCTGATGAGTCTTTCGTTACTTGAAACACAAAAGGTTACTTATGTGGAATTCATTGCATGTATGGCCCATTAAACACGTGGTTAAATATAACTCCAACTCTTTTATGAAAAAACACAATGAAGATAAACTCTAATTATCCAAGCAATCCACCAATATAGTACGAGAATGCATTTTCCCTAACATTTAATTTGCTTCCTAAAAATTGTTTGGATATCATCTCAAGCCATGAAGCCGGCCGGTGTACCAAGAAGAATCAAATCAATCCAAAACACATCCACCATTCCATGGGCACAAGTATTCTTTGTAGTTGCCCTTGAGAAGAACCAAAAACCAAATAAAGTTGAATGCAAGTGAAGCGATGGGATTTGTTGCTTTTTTGAGTAACAAGCTTGGAATATTATTGTAAACAGAATTTGGTGATTAAGTTGGATGGTTTTACTATTATTTTCCTCTTTTGTTGGGTGGGAATATGACATGGCGGTTGAGATCTTACTATCATACAGCAGGTGAGGAACTTTGGAATAAGCGAGCTCACAAAGGGATTATAAAAGAAAGTCAAGGAGAGTCGTGTCATCTCATACCATAAATCCTATCAGATCTTATCTTTAAGGATGCCGGATGTGATTTATCAATCAAGGTCAAAACAATTTCGATTTCAGTCCTTTTTGTAGTTAGAAGAATGTCAATGAGGAAATTGGAAATAGATTGGGTTGGATGCCTCAATGCCAACCAAGAAATATATGACCCTCCATTTATATTAGGAGAAGGGGGAGAAGAGTTGAAGATGAAGACGAAGACTGTAACCACCTCACCATTTATAATATTATACACTTATGACTTCAAATTGCAATTTCACTAGAAAACTTATAGCCACTAGAAGAAAAAAGCTCATCTATCATGGTGGATGCCCGTGATAAATTGCAATCTACCATGGGCATTGTACCTTTTAGTATTCTAGATGTGATAAAAAGTCTTTGTTTCTACCACGAACTATGCACATTGTTAAATGCAAAGTAACCACGGATTGTGCCCGTAGTAGATTGGGATCTAACACCATGTGCTATGACCATTGTGGATTACAAATTAATCATCGCTAATGCTCGTTATAAAAAAATTTCATAAAGTAAAAAAAATTAAAAAAGATTTAACAAATGGGAATTGTTGTTGGCACTCCAAAAATCTCATTTTACACTCCAAACTTTCTATATTTGAAAAGAAAAATACACTTGTGAGGAGTGTAGAATGAGATTTTTGGAGTGCCAATAACACTTCCCTAATAAATTAAAATATATATATATATAAAGATATTTATATACAAAATTGCAAATTTAACTTTATTAAAATTTATATATTCTAATATTACACTAAAATTAACAACAAAATGAGTAGTTATATTAAGAAATATACCAAATCACCAAAATATGTAGAGACTTTGCTTCACACTTTAAAACAAAACTCAAGTCCTAGTTCCACCCTTAGTCCTCCAATGATATTCGTCTTCTCTGCAATCGTTTCTTCAAGAAGACACACATCTCCTGCAAGCCAATCACACTTTAAATTTGCAGGTGGCTGTAAATGTAGTTGATATTTGAGTTATAAACCCTCATGAATTAGACCCACCAACCACCTATGAGACAAACAAGGAAAAATATAAAGCTTAGAAATCAAGACCACCTACACCAAATGAGGACATTTTAATTCCTTAAACTTGCTCATGTTAAAAAAAAAAAAAAACACAAAATTAAATGAGGGGATCCATACCATAAGACAAGGAAAAACAAAGGGAAAGACTCTTTGTCAAGTACTGTAGATCTCCCCATTCTCCCTCGTCCTCGTTCTTCTTTATCTGTGCAAGATTACATAGAAATCGTAAATTAGTGGATCAATTTTCAATTTAAATTAGTGGATAAAATAAAAATAGAATGAGCACCTATTTATCCAAACTTGAAAGTAAATGAACCAAAAACCTAACGCAACTTTTAGGAAGGCTGGGTGGAGGGATATTTTATAGTTTGCATGCTTTTGTACCTGTAGGGATAAGTAGCATATGAGAAAATATCGAACTTGTAGAGCCGCAACTTATCATGATCAATAACTGAACTAAAAAGAATAAATATGAAATTATTCTTATAAGATTACAGACTGAATAAGTAACATATGAAATTATTATGAGCGTGAGTGACAGAAAAGCAACACGTAGGGAGAGAGAAGGGGAGGAAGAATATACCTTTTTGAGAGACATTTGTTATGTTCATCCAACACAATTTTGATTCTAAAACACTTGTCATGATTTATAAACAAAAAATAAAATCATAGAATAATTTCAAAAGCACATAAAAGTTGTGTAAACAAATTTACTCTCTTGACTTTGCTTGCTTTACATTTCTGCAGCGAACAACAATAAAAAATATTATAAATAACTTGAGAGAAAAACCCAAATGAAAATTAAACAATACCAGCAGTGCTCCCTACATCCATTTTCAATCCCTCTACCTTGTTCTTAGATTGCTGTGTGAACCATAATTGGGAGAGGTAGTAATGGGTATCATTCATTCCTGATAAATTGAGTAAGAAAAGAACCTGAACTGATGGAAAACTTTGTAGAACGTAGAGGTAATTTTGGATTTGAATCCCATGATCGACGGTTATCTCTTTTTTGCAAAACTCCTTCCCTTTACATGCTTAACCCACATGGCTTTAATCCATTTTATTTAGTTCTTTAAAAAAAATTGTTTTATATTTTTTATTTTTATGACAAAATTACCCATGAGAATTTGATTCTATTATTTTCAGCTAGTTTTGGGTTTTTTTTTTGTTTAAGGGGGTTTTTTTAGTCTAATTATTTTTGGTGAAGCCTTGAGACACCCAACTTGATTTATGGCTTTCTAATATTAGAGATTAGAGATAGAGATTAGAGATACTAGTTGATTAAAAAATAAAAAATTTAAATTACAAAGATAACAATTACAGTCCATCATAAAATTAAAAAGGTGTTGTTGTTAAAACTTTTTGCAACCACGGGCTTTCCTCGCAGTAATATTTAGCTAAATTACAACAAGCTTTAAACGCGCGTTGTTATTTTAACCATTTCAACCACATGTTTGTTTATGCCCGTTGTTATAATAATTATTTACCACGAACTTCAAATGTCCGTGGTTAAATTTGACTATTTATAACGGACTTTATACATCCGTGGTCAATTAGCCGTGATAGATGTAGTGTTATGGCGCAGTGAGCTCTGATTAAGAGTATTTATCGATGCACCATTGATTTTGTATTCAATAGGGAGAAGAGCTTTGTGAGTGCAATTGTCCACAACGACATGAGCGTTTGTCAATCTTTGATTGATTTGTGCATCTGGCATATATCAACTACCTACAATAACTACCATCTGCTACTTATGCAATAATGCATTTCGATGTGTTATCTGTGAGGGACTAATTAGTAGCCTCAGATGCGGACTATCTATGGCCTAAGCAACAAGGGCCACAGTTGTTAGACTTGTGGCTAATAAACCGGTGGCCTTCGCCCCATTTTATACCCGTGTAAGTCTAGCTAACTGGAGATTGTAAAGGAGTCAAATTTGTGAGTAGAAGTAATCTATAAATGGTATAAAGATTGAAAAGATACGAAGAATTAGACTGCATGCACAAATGTTGTATGAACTCAACTTGAATTTTTATAAATTAATGTCATTTTACTTAATTGCAAATTGTATTTAGACACATACGAAAATATCTCATCGAAAATCATAAAAAGAAAAATTCATATACATATGTAACATTAGATTAATCGTAGCGACTTCTTAATTGTAACAAGCTAAATATTGTTCATGAAATAGCACAGATAATACTGAAAGGTCAAATGAAGATTGAGAACAAATTCAGTGCAAGTTGCTTGACCACCGACGACCAATATATTCTATTTGCTATTGTGGCGTGATATGCAAAAGTGAAACCTTTAATTTGTACCTTTTGACTTATCAATTTTGAGACTCATCAGTACTTATCCATGCAGGATGAGCTTGCTAGCACATCAAACATCAACATGCATAAGTTGCAGCACTCGCATGAAGATCAAATGGATACAATTTGCTGGCCTCTAATTGGAGGAACGAATATATTCGATCCATATCTTCTGCACTGATATAGTTAGTTGCAGCATGACTAGGCAGCCTCCGATGTGTTACCTATAAATAGAAGCTTAGTTTAACAATAGAGAACATAGGCAACAAATTAAATTCAGAGGAAGAGAAGTCCTGTATGAAGGTGAAGAGCCATGTTTGGTAGCCAGGGATGACTTGCCTAATTAGATCTCATATGTGCACAAGTTACTAACAAGTTAGCGCTTGAGCCTATATATATTGAGATTTCTAGATAAGCAAGTTGTCCTTCGGCTTGCCTGACTGGCTCTTATCTTTCATGCTAGACTTTCCTCTCTTCCATGTATATGGAGTTTTTAAGTCTCTACTGATGTCGTTTTACTATATATTGGATATGCATTTTGATGTGACTACTGCAGCTTGTATATATACAATGTCTAGAGGTACATTTTATGAGTATGCATAGCATCACAATTTGCAGCTGGTAATTGAAAACGGTACTTCCCACGTATTCGATCGCCACTTAAACCCTACCAAGAAATGCGGATTCGGACAGTAGTGGATCAAGGTTTGCGACGAGCTAAAATCATATGCGATCATCTCACACTAATTTGATTTTTTATACTATATGCAGATTTCCCAATATATATATGATCGCTCCCAGATTTCATGATTGTCTGATGGGGGAACCCTGTCTATTTATATGTGGTAAACATTTTTTTTTACTGTGAAACGATGTATGTATTACTAGAAAAGGTGCAACAATCAAGCTGCGGCTTGACTGTTTTGGATGCTTAAACTGCAACTCTCATGCTTGTGTTGTGGTTATAATACCGAACAATATATCTTGTCAATTTATTCGAAACTATGCGAAGTTGATCAACAGCATTAACTTTAACCAAAAAAAATAAATTTTCAATTGTCTTAGTTGTCTGGATATTACAAGGGAACTTGCTACATGGGGTCATGCTTTAAGTATAAAGCATCAGAGTGAGAAATGCAGTAGTAGTAGATTTGTTGGAATCTTGGACTGGAAGAGACAATCAGGGCATGATTAATGAAGGTGGTAACAGACACTTTAACATAGGTAACCATCGCAACCATGTTTTGTTGGAAATTATTAGTATTTTGGTTTATTTGAATGTTTGGTTTTCTGGGCTTAACCCAGTAGCATGAGGGTTTTGATTTCTTATGTTTTAGGATTAAGGTTAGTTTATTATAAATAGCATGCTTGTTATTCAGTTGAAAATATGTTAGTCACGATGTAGCCTCTTGAGATTTTGTAACCGTTAGCATTCTTATTTGTTTAATAATATTCCTATCATTTTGTAGTCTTGGTTACGCCGTACTCTGATATTCAAAGTGGAGCAAGAGGATCTGGTACGGTTTGACAGAGATGGGTCAGGTGCGGATTGTTCAGGCGGGTCTGCAACGGGTGGTGGTGGACGGCGGCGGCGAGAACTGATTGCAGTGATGCGGGACAGAAGCGGTGCAGCAAGGATGGCGACGGATCAGGTGCGACACGGTCTGGAGCAGCAGCGGAATGCGAGTCGGGATCTAGACTTCGATCAGATTTTTGAAACAGAGCGACGACAGGTTTGCGGAGGCCGGTTGAAGGAGGTCGTGTTCTGGGTTTCTAGTTGCGCTGCGGCAGCGTGATGGTGATGTCTGGTACGATGGCCAAGCGGCGACGGGGCAGAGGGTTGGTTCAGCAACTGGTTTAGTTTCCTTTTTTTTTTTTTCAAACTATAAAACCCTAATCCAGGGCACAACGACTGAACAATCCGCACCTGACCCATCTCTGTCAAGCCGTACCAGATCCTCTTGCACCACTTTGATCCGCACCTATTGAACCTGCATCTCGCTCGCCTCGAACCAGTCTCGCCACCTGCTTGAATTCAGTCCTAAATCTCTCCGTCCTTGCTGCACTTGCTCGCACCCTCCAAGCACCCGCACCGACAGAACCATACATGCACCATACCCACTCAACCTGCACTTGTTTTGGTGCTCTAACCCAGACACGCATCTGATCAACCCGACTCGCACCCGCATCGCTGCAACCCGACCCAGTCCCAGCCGTTCGTCTGAACCATTCACCAGTACCCACTGTTGCTTTTGCTGTGTTAATTTTCCATTAGAAAGACAAGAAGAAAAAAAAAAAAAAAAAAAAAGGAAAAAGTTAAAACAAAAAAATTGTTTGGCCCACACGGACAAGGCGAAAAAAATGGTCAAGCTAGGTTTAGGCCCACACAAGTTGCTAGCCTATTTGGAATTGTTTTGTGACCGTCACTTGAGTGTTTGGACCTGTGATCATTTGAGTGATAGTAGCTTTTTATTTTCGTCATTTGTTGTTACAATTGAGATATGGAAATCTCGTACGTTTAGTGACGAGTTCTTTCTATAGTGTCAACATTAGCCAATCTAAACCTGAATTAGTTTGCCAGCCATAATCAGCTTGCCAGCACGAATCAGTTTGCCAATCCAGTCAAGTCGAGTTTGCCAGTCAAGTCAGGTCAAGTTAGCCAATCAAGTCAAGTCAAGTTCGCTGGTCAAGTCAAGTTTGCATGCCTACTAGTCCGCATCTGCTTGTTTGCAAACCCATGTCGTATACCCCCATAGTTTTTTGGGCTTAACCGGTTAGCATTAGGATTTTGATTTCTTACCTTTTAGGATGAGGGTTAGTTTATTATAAATAGCATGCTTGTTATTCAGTCGAGAATATGTTAGTCACAATGTAGCCTCTTAGGATTTTGCAGTTTTGGTTATGATGCACTCTGATATTCAACTTGTTTATATGGTTTGTTCATACAAAAGTACGATCTAATCGCTCATATATGAGTTAGGCCAGTTAATGAAGAAAATGTTCCCGTCTCCTTTGCACTCAAGCTCAAACTTTGCTCTCCGTAAGTTAGAGTATTTGTACAAATTAGATTGGTTTAATTATAATATCGTCTTGCTAGAAGAATAAAAAATTGGAATCAAACGCCAACAGGTTGGGCTCACGACACCAAAAACTGCTTTTAATAGCATGTTGTATAGCGTTTTTTTTTTTTTTTTAAATAAAGTTTAATGCTAACAAAGAAACATGGTAGCTTATAAGAAAAAAGAAGCTCGATTATAAAAATAGTTTCGTGTAAGCTCAGAGAGCACACTCTCTCTGTCGTCCTGGTCGCCGTCGCCATCACAAATCTCCGTCGTCGTCATCATCGCCACACATGTCTCCGTCGTAGACTCTGAAAATCGCCATCGCAGTCTCTTTCTCACATATCTTCACAATCGCACTGTTGCACACATCCAAAATCGCAGTAAGTTCCCAATTGCAATCGCCATTGCAAGCTGCAAGGTCATATTAGATCAAATTGTATGCTTATTCCATTATTTTCATCTGCCTTTGGTTGTAGAAATTTTATATGCATCTGAAACATTTTCTAAATTAGGGTTTTTAGATTACAAAAGTTACGTATATGCTCTTGGATTGGTAATTAGGGCTTGGATTTGATGAATCGCATGTATGCTCGTTTATTCTTCTATCCTTCCCTTTGTGATTTTCATCTAGTATAGTATTTTTTTTGTTTTGTTTTTTTGTTTTTTTGTTTTTAGTAAATATTCTACCCGAGAATTGAAACTCTAGTCAGATTATAAAAAAGTTGAATCCATATCGCAATCTCGTTGTCGCACAGTGAGCTCAACCAACATTGATAAGCTAGAAAGCTCCCTCTATTGGGTAAGAACTAACTATACTTGATCAAGCTTCGAGTTAGACACCAAGAAATTACATAATTACAAATCTTACCAAATAGAGGAAGTTTTCTAGCTTATCAATGCTGATCGAGCTCATTATTTGTGCGACAACGAGACTGCGATTTAGCTTCAACTTTTTGATAATTTGACTACAGTTTCAATCCTAGGGTTAGAATATTTACAAAAAAAAAAAAAAAAGGGAATCTATGTTAGATGAAAATCACAAAGAGAGTGATAGAAGACATGACGAGCATATATGTGATTCATAAAATCCAAGCCCTAATTACCAATCCAAGAGCATATACGTAACTTTTTTAAAATTGGGAACTCAATGCGATTGTGGATGGCCGCAGCAATGATTTGGTCTAATCTGACACTTGCAAGCTTGCAATGGCGATTGTGGATGCGCGCAGCAGTGTGATTGTGGTTGCGCGGCTATGCGATTGTGAAGATATGCGAGAAAGATAGATTGCAATGGTGATATTCTGAGTCGACAACCGTGATTTGTGATGGAGACGACAAGCAGGACGATTGAGAAAGTGTGCTTCTGCGCTCTATGAGTTTACGCAGAACTATTTTTTATTTGTAAATCGAGTTTCTTTTTTCTTATAAGCTGTCGTGTTTCTTTGTTGGCGTTAAACTTTATTTAAAAAATATATATTTAAACTTTTGATAGCGTATGGCTAAGAAACCCCGTTTAAGTTTTTAAAATGCTATTAAATGTTGTAACATGACATTTCTTTCAAAAAAAAAAAAAAAAAAAAAAGAAAAAAGCATTTTCATAAAAATACGCTATAAAAACATGCTATTAAAGGCAGTTTATGGTGTAATGCATGTAGTTTAGATTAGTTTAAATTAGAATATTGCCTGTATAAAAATGCCAAAATGCTTTCCTGCATATATACCTATATATACCCACATATTTGAGATTAGGATGCCAGAGTTCCGTGGTTGATAATCTGTGTAGGATTTCTTTGGAAGACCAATAGCAAGTGCTCTTGATGTAGTTGAACGTGTTTCCGAGGATATTCTCAAGTGAGTAATTTTAAAACAACTTTCTTTGTTTCCTTCCATTTTTCGCAGATTAATCATTCGAAATGTACTTGATGCAGACGAACAGCAAAGAAACGTATGTTTCTCAATTTGGGATCGTATAATTATTTAGGCTTTGCTGCGTCGGATGAGTACCGCACGTCTCGTGGGATCCATTCATCGGAAAAGTTTTCCGTGAGTGCTTGTAGCAGTCGTGTCGATGGGGGTAATGCCTGAGGCTCAGGAGCGGAAGTTGAACATTTCGAGCGTGATTGTAAGTTTTATACTGCTCTCATGTCGCGAGCGCGATTGAATCCGAAGCTCTCTTTACTTATTTGGTTCTCTATTTCCTGATTGCTTTAGCTCCTTGGCACTTGGAGAAGATTTTGAGAGAGCAAATAGTTGAGGGGCAATCTATAACACACAGGCGTGGAAGAAGATAATCGTTGTTGTAGAGGGAATATACAGTACGGAAGGCGATCTCTGCAACCTTCCAGAGCTTGTTGCAACCTGTAAGAAATACAAGGAATGTACGTGTTAGATTGCCGAGTGATCTTTTCAGAATTTTCAACAGATGAACTAAGCATTACCATTGCTCTCTCCTTGGTGTTTGTTGCAGGCATATGTTTACTGGGATGAGGCTCTCAGCATCGGAGCAGTTGGAAAAATGGGAAGAGATGTCTGTGAATTATTAGGCGTCGACACTGCAGATGTGCTATAATAATGGCAACTTTTACAAAACCATTTGGTTCATGTGATGGTTATATAGCTGCATCCGAGGTTGGTACTCTTATTCATTTTCGCTTCTTATGTCCTCGCCCTCGCATCATTTTCGCTTTCACCTCCAGCTGCTCAACAGATCTATTATTATTATTTTTTATTATAACATAATAATAAAAAAATTATTTTTAATTTCTGACTTTATAAAAAAAAAATTATTAATTGTTTACTTTCTTAATTTCTTTGCATTTGCCCTTTTCCTTCGACTTTCTGAATGGGTTCCATCACTTGGTATTACTGGTTGTATGGGGACTGGGTTGCTCTTTCTTTCTCCCTTCTATATGGGTTCCGTCCTTGCCATTGAGATCCATTCAAGCCCTAACTCCACCACAACGCCACCGCTGCTTCCATCCCCGCCACCACTTAACTTCATTATGTAGGTGGCGCCACTTACTGCTTCCATCCCCGCCACCACTTCACTTCATTCTGTAGGTGGCGCCACTTACTGTTGCTCTTAAATAAGACCGTTCTTAGGCACCCTCTGTCTCCGCAAGTCAGATCTGGGTGCCCATGATGACAACTCTGCCCAATGATGCACACTCGAACGATTCAGTTGCGATCATAGTGGGCTTTGACGTTAGGCTGATGTAAGCCTGACATCAGAAGGTACGGCTGTTGGGTCTGTCGATTCTAGGCCGGTCTCTTGCCTGGCTTGGGCTGGGTGTCAACCTATTAGGCTGGGGTGGAGTGATTTGGCTGGCGGATGGCCTGTTTTGGGTGCCGGGCATTCCACTCCCGGTGGACTTGCTCTTACATCCAGCAAAAATTCATGTTGAAAAATGTGAGGCATATAGCCTTAAAGACAGTCAGGTATAATACCGTTAAATCTTTATATCGGTTACTCTGTAAAATTGTATCAATGAAATATGTACATATGCATCTCCCATTTGTTTGAATACCAGTTGTGTGTTTCTACCTCAGCACTGTTGTATTGATTAGAAATGAATTTAGTTGATGTCATGTTGGTCTGAATTGCTCAGCCCGCGAAATCCGGAATGGGAGATTCCGAGAGAATCTCAATCCGTCGGGGTCTTTGAAGTACAAGTAGAGCAGAGGGAGTGGGACCCCATGCTCACAGGCACAACCACCTTTTGCTATATACACAACATATATTTGCACAACGTCCTTAGCCGTTAGATCAATCTCAGCGGCTGCTGTGAAATTCTCATCATTCAGATGTCTATAATTTAGGGAAATTCCACTTTGATACATGAAAGTTTAAATTGTTGCGATTCATCTCTAGCCATGTTGCAACAATCCTAAGGTAACAACTTTGTCACTTATTTTTTCAAGAGAAAGCATGCACTTGCACGCGACAGAATTAGACGTTAAGGATGGCATTGAAGTGCAAAGTAATTGATGGGTCTCGCAAAAGGGATGGCAACAGTTTGATTTGATGACGGAAATGCTATATCCATCTTCATAATCACGAAAATTAACCATACTCATAACCGTCAATTAACCATCGGGTATTATCTATAACCATACCCACTAGGTAACGAATTCCCTATCGGTTAATGGTTATACCCATTTTCGTCAATACATAAAATATATTCGTTCAATTAACACATGATAATTTAGTAAATATTAATTTCATCACTAAATATTTAATGTATAAAATGATTTAATGAATGGATCTTGTAGAGCATAAAAATTAAAGCAAAACATTGATAATGTTGGTTAATCTTTGATATCTCCCATAAGTTATATTGGTCTAGATTCTCATAGATTTTGATTCATATCAAAACTTTTTAACTTGCCCACAAAATGCAATTCACACAATGCAACATTTGTATTCTCAAGGTAATGGATTCAGTGAATAATAAATATATATATATATATATATATATTATAATATGATTATATTATATATGATTATATATAAATACTATTATATTATATATAATTCGGTTCGGATTTGGTTACAGATATGGATTGAAGACCCCTGTAACCATATGCAAAACCATAACCGAATATTATTCACGGTTTTTCCCCATATCCGAAATATATCTGAATTTTCATACCCAAATCCAATCCATTCAGGCAACTATCAACGGATATCGGTTTCAACGGTTAGAATTGTCATTCTTGTGAGACCTCACTAATCTTGTATGATAAGGACAGTGATTTCTAATCTGAACCTCGGACCATCAGCAAGTTCTGTTCAGAAGCGTTGAGGGAGAGCCAAAGGTGCGATCGCACAAGATCCCAAATTTGAGGGGCTCCAAAAAGATTTTCATCTAAACTTTATATGTGATTATGCTATATATTAAAAAAATAATTGCTTTTATTAGCACATTAAAATCTCATTGTGCACTCCTTATAATTCTTATACGTGTAAATTTTTTTTTCTTTCTAAATATAAAAATTTAGAATGTACAATGATATATTTGAAGTGCTCATAACAACAACTAAAAACGATTTTTTTCTTTTTTTTTCAATTCGATTATATAATAATGCTATATATTCAAGTGAAACTTTGAAGTTAGAGTTTTTGAATTTTTTTTCTTATTTGGTTGCTTAAAATTGAAGCGATTTTGATTATTTAGTAAAAGTTATGTTTGTAGTTCTTTTTATTTATTGTTTAATGACATTCAGTGAGTCCTAAGTTAGTTTTGATTAAAGTTAATGTTTTTTAGTATCAGTATATAGTCTTACTTTTTTTGAAAAACTATCTTAAGAATGAGCCCTTTTATAAATTTCACACAGGCTCCCAAAATCTCAAAGAAGGCCTGGTTCCGTTCTAAATTCTAATGAAATGCCTCTATCGGCAGCTGTTGGCTAATCATATACAGCAGTAATGAAAACTCAGTAACCATACTATAAAAACAAGGTGATAAAACTACACAAGCAAAGCCTTTACATAAATACGTACCGCGTACAAATAGGTGTCTTGCAGGCTCAACTTTCCCTGGAAAAAGAAAAGAACACAAACTTCAAACTCTTAAGTCGACATTCGTCATGAAACTTTGCAGATTTGTACACATATATTGGGAAACACCAGAATAACCAGCTAGTGAAAGTTACCTACGCTACCAATCCTAAACTTTGTCAAGATATATATATAGGGAAGACAAAATCAAGATGCAATGAAGACTATTTAGAATATAATGGTAATAATGCAGTATGCAATTCATCGAGTATTGGATGACTCGGTGCTCAAACTGTGATTCCTAACACTGGACATCCATGTCTCACAATTTCATTTTATACCGTCTTTTGGAAGAGATGCACGACTAATACCCTGCGATACTCAACCTTGTTAACCCTGCCCTAGATCGGCACAAGCCCATCTTGCCCGGGTTAGGATTGGTGAAGGAAGCAATGCCTTCTGGAACTAGAAAGCAAGCTTTCCCTCTGAGCAACTCAGCATTAAAACTTCAACCCGCCTCGATCAAGGATATTGTAACAGCAATGCCTGACCTCTTAGACTCTAAATCCCCGTCCTGGTTCTGCAGGAAAGATAACATCGGGAGAACATCACCTCCACTGCCATACAATCTACCTTTAAAACACCCTAAGAGAACTATACAACTCTGTACATTTAATCTCAACTTTCAGGCGTCCCCCTCTCTAACCACAACAATCCAAATTGGACTTCCAAAATTCAACTCCTTGCCTATATCTTCTCTTTCATAAACCAACCAGATATGTATATACTTGGACTAACTTGATCAGTTGATCCACTAACCAAATCTGGCTCCAAATAAACGCCACAATTACGGCAAAAAACCTGCAAATGTGCGGAATGCTTTGCAGCATCACCCAAAATCGAATGCAGCAATAAGATAACATAGTTTTCTATATACAACTCTGTACATCATAAAAACAGGAGGCCTAATAGATAAGTAAGCTTAAATTCAACAGAAGACAATCTAGGAAATCATTATATAGATTAGACAGGCCATCAGCTCAAAACTATTCCACATGCTTGGTGGAAATTATGAACGGAAACGAGATATCACAATTGATCCTTCCTGTAACCAATTCTAGGCGTTTCTCTTACCCATTCTGTTCTAAAGGCTACAGCCAAATAAGAAAACAACGTATCTCATCTCGGTCTCACTATGATCAACGGATGACTACAACTAGTCAGCATTACTATCAAAATGAAGTATAAGGATCTGAAATTGTACTGCATCGAAAGAATGCAAAAAGAGAGCAAATAGTGCAATGAAAAACAAAATCTACTCATCCAAAATACTACTGAGTTGAGATTTGAGAGTGAAAATATAACCAAAAAGCCCAAACCAGTTTTACTTGCAGGCATGTCTCTTACATTGACATGGCTGGGGATTTTTTTTTTCGATTTCGGTGTTTTATTTGCCAACAGTCACAAAAGCAAAAGTCAAGAAAATCCCTTCCCAAGCTTCTGAATTGCACAATACATTTTCCTCCTGGACCCAACTGCATTTATCCCCATATCCTTGAGGTCCTCCAATGTTAACATGGGCAATACCTCATCATCCACCTCATGAATTTCAAACACCGGCGCATACCGCCCTAACCCTAACCCATTGAGCCAAACCCTAACCCCATCTTCCCCACACCTCTCTCTTCCTTCATTCTCATTTCTATCCCCACTTGTCCCTCTGCAATTCCAATCCCTGGCATCAGTATCCGACGGCCCGGATAGCTCAATACCATCATGGTTGTCCCTACCCTCCGAAATCCTAGTCCTAATGGGTCTTCTACTTCCATGGTAAAGCAGCTCCCTTCCATTGGCACGCCCATCCACGCCCAAATTCTCTGAACTATGAATTGGGCTCTGCTCTTTCAAAGGACTTTCCGAGTTTTCGACATCGAAATCCCGATGATACCCTTCATCAACGTCCTCTGCACCACTGAATTTCTCGTCCCCTTCACCGCCGCCGCCACCTTCGTCAATCTTGGAAGATACCCAATTGGATCTGACCCGTTTGGTGACGTTCGAAGCCCGTTTCTTGGCGTCCTTGACCTTCCAGCTCCCAATGGCAACACTATCAAGATTGCCCTCTCTGTCTTCGCCGTCTAGGGTTTCATGGAACTCCCCAACGGAGCTCAAATTCGTTAAAGGTCGAATCTTTGAGGACTTGTTGGCGTCTTTGCGGTGGTCCGGCGGGAACTTCCACTGCTTGGTGGCGCGGCGGACCTGCGAATCGTACGGCTGGTCTCCTCCGATGTCACCCAATCGGACGCTGGGCCTCCGCTGTCGCTTCGATCCTACCGTCTCGGATGAACCCATCAAGAACTGCCCTCCGCCGTTGATCTGACTCACCGGCTGCGGTTGAATCTCCGCCATCGAATCCCAATTTTTATTTTCCTTTTTTTGCCCTAAAATCCAATTTTATTTGCTGGGATTTGAGTTTCT
This sequence comes from Pyrus communis, assembly GCF_041283825.1. Classification (NCBI taxonomy): domain Eukaryota; kingdom Viridiplantae; phylum Streptophyta; class Magnoliopsida; order Rosales; family Rosaceae; genus Pyrus; species Pyrus communis. The sequence continues at coordinate 6,374,694 of NC_142570.1, forward strand.
CTCAGCAAAGACTCGAACTTCCCGGATTTCTCTGTGTATTTTTTTTGGTTAATTGAAAAAATGGGGGGAGAAGCAAAGGGGGCTCTTTGGCCTTTGGGATGTAGTGCTGTTCGATGTGCCTACAAGATTGTCCTTTTGGTCGTTTTCTAGAGAGAGAGAGAGAGAGAGAGAGAGTGTTGTGAAGTAAATGAAGTGATTGATAAGGGAGGGAGAGAGAGAAAGAGAAGGTGAAGGTTTCAGTGAGTGATGAGTGAGAAACTTTGGGGGTTTGGGGGTGAGAGAGAAGGCGTGTTGGAGTCTACAGGAGGGTGACACTTGTCACTCTCTCCATGTTATTATCAGATGAGAATGTCCCATTGACCTCAAGATATCTTTATTCTCAATCAATCAAAATTTTCACAAAAGAAACATTTTTACTCACCATCATAACTACGATGTATACGATGTATGTTCATAATATATTATTATGTGCTATGTGTTTTTTCACTTAAATCGTTAACTTTCACATTAAGAGTTAGTTTTTTAATTTTTAAAAAAATTAACCAGAATTAAATGAAATTACACATGACACGTAATTAGATGTATAGTAAATACACATCAAAATTTAGTGTGACGAGCAAAAATACTCATTTTCATAAATGGCACATGAAAATATTATGCTGTGATTCCTTCTTTAAAAACTGTTATTGACAGTTCAGAAAATTATTCTATCGTGAATTTTTTTATTAGTTTTTGTTTTTCATAAAAAATTTTTGGAAAAATAATGTTATTCATATACTTATTTTTCTTTTTCATACACTTTTTATTAAACTTTTTATTAAACTTTTTATCATTACTCTTTTTCAATTTATTCGATCCAATAACTGAAAATAGATAAGTAAAACTGAATTTTTAAAAAAGTCAATAAAAGCTGCCTGAAGTTTATCTTGCTCATTATTTTGCCAATATTATCTTTATTTTTTTTTACCTTTTTTGGTGTATCCATCGATTATCCACTCCAGGTCCAAGATGGATTCCAAATTTGAATGGCAAGTTTTGCTGGTCCCTCTCCATTCCAATGAAAAGAGCGGTGGACCTGTTACATATAAGATTTTTTCCAATTTTCGTTTGTATGTAAGTCTCTTGTTTGAAGAGAGAGAGAGATGATGATTCAACACAAATTATGTATAAAAATTGCATTTACCATCACATGTTCTCTTGTGATGCAAGAAATTATAATTTCCATGGAAATAATTGTGGATTCAAGACTTTAAGATGTTCCTCGACATTCTTCCAAAATCGATGGATCCATAATTTTAGGTACTATTTGCAAAGAGACTATTTCCACGACTCGAACTCGTGATCTCTTAGTCACAAAGGAACAACCTTTCTGTTGCACCAAAACTCGCCCTCTGAAATATCACTAGATAATAATACTAATTCTCATTTTTACAAACAACAGAAGAACAGAAACAAGTAAAAGGGGTATGGAATCTAAAGGATAGACCAAAAGTAAAGAGAATGAGGTTGTTTTCCATCTACCCTCTTTCATTCAATTACATTTAACTCAAGAAAGAACACTGCTACAATCCTTGCGTTTAAAATGAAGTGGGAGAAAGACGAACGGGTTCAGCATCACCATGGTATCCAAGTCCAATAATGTCAAATGTCAAATGTCATGTCATGTGTAAGACTTTCTCCACATGGCAGAATATTATTGGATCAAGAAGTCACGGGACGATGAACCTATTTCATACAAGTTGCTTTCACGATGTGAACACGTGTACTTAAGTGACTTGTCAAAATTACAAAAAGAAAATTTCACGTGTCAAAATGTAATTTGTCCCTAATTAAAAATAACCCAAACATAAAAACCAAGTATTTTCGATTCCCTCAAGAAATTTTTTGTAACCAGTCAACTGCAAGTACATCTAAAAGCAAAATAACAGCAGGTACTCAACTATGTCGTCAGAAAAAGTGGCAAGCATTGCACACACGAGAAGTTCATGCTATTTGAATTGCATTTTTCCCGTTCATACAAGCTATTGGATCAGAATTTTCAGAAACAAGAGAATTTATATAAATCATGGCCTGTCTTGTGTCCAAAGAATCATTTGTAAAACCTCATATACGACACTGCTAATTCCGAAAAACAAACTGTCAACTGACGCTACGGACTGAATCTTCATATCTCAGCCTAATATTTTCATTTTGGATGGAAAAATCAATATTATGATGAATGCAGGGTGCCGAAAAACTTACAGCTCTTTCCAAACTCTACACTGAGTAGGCTCCTGTTGATCTCCTTCCTGAACAATTTTGAGCTGCTACTCGTTTCTACGTACATTAGCTTAAGTATGGCGCTTGGACCAAGAAATTGGGTTGACTGATTTGTTTAGTTGCTTCGGTGCAAGGAACAGTCTAGTAAACTCAACTTTATATGGTTCACACAGTGCAAAGCATACCATGCCGAGGACTACGCTCCAGAGGGTACAAGGTTGCACTTTTCACATATTTCTGATGGTCAATAGCGGCCTTTCTTAGACTTAGAAATGATGTCAGCTTTAGGTTGACTTGCTTCTTTACAATTGAACACATACGCAGTGGATCTACATACCCTGCTCCAATCCTCCTATAGACATAAACAAAAGCACAATTACCACTTTGAAGTGGAACAATATAATGAAAAAACAGAAAACCCTCAACACATTGCAGAACTAAAAATCAGAAATGTACAAGAAAGATAAACCATCACATGACGAATAGAAGTTCCCTACATAAACAACCGAATATTGAGGAGAGCTTGCATATTTTAAGCTCCATCAATGTAATGGAACCTCTTCTCTTACTCTATTTATTAACTTATTTCATGAGTTTAGAGATATTCAGTAGCAACGAGCCAGCTGACTACAAACAATAGTACTTATCCTCTTACTGGGACGGTCATGTAGGGTTGCATCAGAAGTTCCTAACTGTAATAGCGATATGTGTGATTCATAAAGATGTATGACTCAATCTTGGTCGAACTCAAGCTCGTGATAACAGCTGCACATTTTAAAGAATGAATCTGATTTTTTTCATTAAATAAATAAATTTTGTATGTTACCTCAACAATTTCTCGGATGCAATTCTAGCAGCAGTTACTAAACTTCGTTCTGGTACCCATTGCACAACACGGTTTGGATCAGCTCGAATAGGCGAATGAATTTTGATAAGCTTAACAAAGAGAAATAAAATGTATCAATAACAAATAAGAAAAATTACCCAGTACAAATTATCCATTTCTCTCACATAATAAGCAGAAGGTGTAAGTACTTTTCTAAAATAGACAAACAAAAGACGCTATAGTTCTGGACTCTTGAAACTTTATTTGAACAATTTGTAATTTATTGGCTAAAACAGTTACCATCTGAGATCCATAAAAGGAGGTTTCTTCCTCCGTATAGCGCTTTCAAGAAAATTCTACTAATATTGCTTGTATATGCCGGTTACAGAATGACAACAGGAGAAAATTAAACACTTACGCCCAAACACTCCATCATCTGGTAGTATGCCCTACCATGTAGAGGAGTATGGCCTTGTCGGGCTTCTGAGAAATATCTAGTCCTGAAAAAATATTTTCAAAATCCTTTATCAGGTAAACATTTTAAATCTGTGAGAAAGCATTTTGTAGGAGATGTTGGCAGAAAGAGTAGAAAATTTTTCATTACCATTCTTTATATCCCGGATCAACAGTGAAACCATACATATCTACTGAGTCACATATAGAGAGCCCAAATTCAAGAGCCTTGAGCCCAGTTCCTTTTGCGGCAGAACCAAAGGAAGCACCTAGCAGGAGATAAACATGATTTTTTATTGGAATTTCCTGCAGTTTGCAATCAAAATTTGTACAAACAAAACATCAGTACTCTTTGCAGGTAAAACAAACATATGCAGCAACAAGTACTTGGTTGAGTGTTAAGTCAAGACAACAAGTTATTGAATAACAATATACAAACCCGAATCATCTGGTTCATGGCGTCATGAATTGTTGTTTTGATGATCAATACTTCCTTTCTTGACTCTGCAATAACTTTATACTTAGTGTTTACTACTTAGTGTTTACTCCAGTAAATATGCCATACTTACAACAAAGTGGACCATTTACCATACCGTCTAACTCCACAACTTTATCAAGAGCTTTAGCAGATCCCCTATTAAGAAGCCGAAATGTGCATTTCTTCCCTACGTATTCAGTGTAGTTCTGCAGAAGAACAAAAAAGTAAGAAGATTTCTCAAAGTCAAGTAAGCATCACTATTCCAAACTTCTAAAAAGAATCAGCTTGACCTGAATTGGTGCACCATTTTCTCTAATAACAACATCATAGCCATCAATCTCCTTTCCAAACCTTGTTTGCAAAAGATCTCCTGAGTTTCCAATCACAGCACATCGGCGAAACATCCGTGGAACATATGGTGGTGTTGCAGGGAGTACCAGTGAAAGTTTTTCCACGCATAATGTCTTGTTCTTACAGCGGTTGCTGCAATACAGAAATACAGTAAATCAACTACATGTTCATCCAATTATTTTTCATTCTGAAACTAGTATCTAGAGCAGTACTAACAGGCGATCTCCTTTGTTAATCCTACGCCACGCATAATCCTCCCATCCATTTGGTAAAGAGTCAATGAACTCCCTGGTCAGTATTGTGGTACTATTCCGCACCTGAGCAATCAACTCACTGAATAACAAATCAATTGTAAAGCATAAAACAAAACCAAACTTAACATTGAAAAGGTCGAGACAAAAAAGAAGAAATTGATTTCAACATGCACAGTTGCATATCTCATTTGATGACATAGTAATGTCAGATCGCATATCTCTACGAGTGATAGAACACTAACCTGTTCCCATGTAGCCACAGCCTCACAAAGATCAAACTCATAAGATAAGCCTTCAAGCTCACCGGTTTTAATATCTTTCTGTTTACACATAAAATTCAGAGAATAGATTAGCCCACGGGAGCGACTTAAATTAGTCTACAACCAAAACAGAGGGCAAATAGATGCCAAGACATTCCAACTTCTAAACAATATTGCTTAAAGAGACTACGAATCAATACAAAAAAACTAGTTTAACACCCTTTCTTTTCATTTTAAAGATTACGGTATCTTATCCCTATTCCCAACTCAAATGCCAAATACACGCATTTTCAAATGCTGAACATTTCAACCAGGAAAAAGAACTCACCCATTTAGGAATGGTGTCAGCAGGAAACTGCATTATGACTTGACAGTAATCTTTACCGAGCGTGGCTTGCAAACCTAATCCATTTGCAGCCTGCATCACAATCATATGAATATGACATCCCCAACATTCCGAAATCTCTCACAACACAAACAAACCCCATTTTTTAGTACCTCAATTCAACATACATTACCATGTTCTACCAACCAAAAGACATATAATTTTTTTCAGAACACATACAAAAAAAGAGCAGAAGTTTCAATTGGTACGTGCACACACACACACACACATATAAAATAGAAAAGAAATTTCCAGACGGCTCACCACACACTTCTGGAAACCGGTCTGCAAAGAATGCAGCGCCTCCACATCTTCTTCCGTAAGCCGATGCGTCTCATCTGCATCACAGAATTCCAGCCACACACATAAACATACACAAAATCAAAACTTGTACAGAGAGAAAGAGGGGAGAGAGGGAGAGAGAGAGAAGCATACAGAGATCGGCGACGCCGATGATGTAGATGAGAATGGCGACCAATCCGAAGAGTACAGAAACCACGAACGCCAACCGCAAAAGCCTCATCGGCTTCGAAAGCTTCAAACTTTTTGGCGACGCGAAGCTCCCTGCGTGTTTCTGATAATTTGAAGATCTGGTTTTGAACTGCTACCTCTCAGCGAGCGAGCTCTGGATCTCTCGAGAAGAACCCACCTTGCTTTCTTGCTCCTTGTGCTTACTGTGCTCCGAGTAACAGGAAAGGAGGACGAAGAAGACCCGCGTAATTACAGTTGTAAGTGGCCCAGTTCAATGGGGCCCAAATTTACGGGCCGGACTTTTAGCTTAATTGATGTCTGGGCCTAGGCCCATGACACCTTAGACTAAGCTAAATTGTAAGGAGATTTGAGCACGTCAGTCATCGCCTTGTGATCTATGGTTAGAATTATGGTAGTTTAGAGTTCAAATTCTAGCGAAGATAATATCGTATGTATTAATTAAAAAAAATAAGAAGCAATCAAGTGGGCTCTTCGAGCTTTTAGTCACATTCTTAGTGAGAATAATGAACGAAAAATTAGAAATGCCACAAAGATTTTAAAACATAAGTAAAAGATGAAAAAAAATCCATCATGATTTTGTTTATCACCATGAGCATCAACTTTTTTTTGGTACAATGCTATATTTATGTTACAAGGAGGGGGAATAAATTGGTATCAAACTTGTTATTTCTAAAATTTGAAACTAAGACCTCTTACTTATAAGTAAAAGAAAAATATTACTAGACCATAATTTTAAGTCACAACACAGACATCAACTGTTAATACCAACTAATGTGATATTACTAGACCATAATTTCGACCCGCAAACGATCAATTTTGACCAGGTCGTATCTCCCTCGTCCGACTTCTGTTTTGGGTGATCTTCATGTCCATGGAAAGGTCTCGACGAGCCTAACATCTTGGTGTTGTTAGATTTCCCATTTTATCACCCACTTTTTTCAGGTTGAAGCCACAAAGAGCCAAGGGTTTTCCGGCAAATTTTCTCCTTTTTCGATGATTTCGAAAAATATTGCCATTGATCCCCACCATGAATAGACTTACCTCAACCCCAGGAACAAATCCCAAGCAGTGGTGAAGGCATTGGAGGTCGAATCGATAACACCCATTTCAAAGGTTTCCGGCAGTCAATGCAGTTTTCAAGTGTTTTCCGGCCGAATTGGACTTCGGGCCAAGTATGAAAGTTCTTCCCCTTGATGAGTTCTACATTTTTTTTAAATTTGGTAATTTTTGGAGTTCGTAATTGGGTTTCCATTGCCGAAAACCACCACCCACGACGGCACGTGGCCAGTTGGCTGACGATGCTATTTTAAGCTAAATTAGATGTCCTGATTTCATATTCGAATCCACTTTATGTGATTTGATTGTTTGAACCTAGTTTCATTATGGTACATCGCTTGATCATGATATGAATTAACGATCCGACCATTGGATCGTCACCAAACTTTAATGCGTTATAGCACATAATATTTGAGGATATTAGGAACTAACGGATCAGGAACCTGACATACTGATCTTCTCGGATTGATTTCCTAAGTTTGTAAAACTAAACGTCGGCCGTCACGTAATTTTAGCGGTTGTCGGAAATCCAACAATTGAATCGTTCCGAAATTTTAAGATATTGTTCTAAAAAATTAAAGAGACTTTTGAGAAGTTACGGATCAGAAATTTGATAAGCGAATCTTCTGGATTAAATTACTAGGGTTGTGGACCCTACCCTCAACCTTGATTGACGGTTGACTTTTTAGTCAACTAGCTTGAATTATTCTAACGTGTCGTTTATCTTAGTGTGTTGTTGAGATTCATGAAGCTTAATGGGCTCATCGTGATGGCGTGTGTCTTAATTTATGTACAAGTGGCACCATATTGAGTTATACTTGTTTATTAAATGTGATTTCTATTGAATTGTTATTTTTATTTGTAGCCATCGATCTATGTGTATTAATTGTGATTCGACTGTAGTTTGAAAACATTTATGAAAGGTGGTTTGATTTGTATGATTGGTATGATGTGTATGATTGTTTTTATGACGATGTGAACCTAGAATCTTATTAGAAGTATTATGTAGAATTTTTATGCTTGTATGACAAGATAGTTAGTGGACATAAGAAGTTGATAGTGTAGGTGCCTACGTTGTAAATCATAGGGATTGAGGTAAGGGTAGATTGTGTGTTAAACTGATTGTACCAGGTAGGAGTGTTACTTGAATGGTCCTGCTTGGTATATCCACGATAGGGGACTGCACGTATTTTAGGGGTGATCATACTTAGGATATCCGCAATGGGTGATCACTGCCTGCACGGTTAGACTATGCTTATGGTCCTGCTTGGTTTATCTGCAATGGGGGACCATACACATTCTAGAGGTGATCATGCTTGGTTTATCTGTGATAGGTGATCACTACCTAGAGTTAGGACGTGGTCCTGCTTAGTATATCCGCGATAGGGGACCACATGTTAGACTATGCATATAGTTCTGCTTGGTATATCTACAATGGGGGATCATACGTATTCTAGGGGTGATCATGCTTGGTATATCCACAATAGGTGATCACTACCTAAAGCTAGAGGATACAATCGTACTTGGTATATCTGCGATGGGGGACTGCTAGGAGTGATCATGCTTGGTATATCCGCAATGGGTGATCACTACCAACACGTTTAGATCATGTTTATGGTTCTGCTTGGTATATCCGCAATGGGGGACCATATGCATACTAGGGGTGATGATGATTAGTTGTACTTGGTACATTTCGATAGACGATTTTATTTTAGTTGGATTCCGTTGAGAGGTCTAGAATCCCTACTCTTGCTCATTTCCACAAGGTTAGTCCAGCCTTAAATTCAAGTGAATAGTAATTGCTCACAATAGGCATCGTGTTTATAAATTAGATTTACCATGTTATTGTTTATAATCTAAGTGGGGAATTGTATAGACTTCTTTTATTAAATTTTGTGAGGTGATACATGATCTTGTTGATTGATTAACGTAATCAAATGTTAATATCGTGCCTCATTGATTCATGGAATTGGTTGATTGAAGTGATTGTTGTATGATGTTGGATATAATTGCATATAATTGTTATTAATATGATTAGATTAGTTAATGAATGTGACTAGAGGAAAATATTGTGCTTTGTTGATCCTTTGATATATTACATGTTTTGGATTGCGATATTATGTTGAAAACATAGTGATTTTATGATTGATGGAATGTAAATCTTGAACGTCATGTAGGTTCGTTATGTAGCTTGAATGAATTAATTCATGCTTATCAAGTCCAAATAATTGATTAATTAAGGAATGATACGTTTTCCTATTAAAACGTACTGGGATAAGTGTCGGAGTTTGGTGAATAACGAATTACGTATGGCTTGATCCCTATTTAGGGTATGTAAGCAATCTAATGAGGAGGTTAGATGTAGCCATAAAGTATACGAAAAAATTACTACGCATTTGGACCTTGAATGGTGCTTTATGCATAGCCGGAGGCGAGGTATGTTAGAGATACGGATTTTTTGTGACATTATGTGTCGATCTTGGATGTATATCAAGATCGAGGCGTGACACTACATCTTGTTGAATTGTTCAAATTATTTTCTTTCAATAATTGGTAGCTAAAAATATATTATATTTTAGGAATTAGGGTTCAATTTTTATTCTCTTCACAACTTGCATTTTTTTAATTTTAATGTAACATTTTGGAGTACATCAGTAATTAATCTAGCTTGATGAGAAATTATATATGTTTTAGTGTATAGGATAAATATATACAGATGAGGTGGATTCATGACATCACATTTTTTACATAGTTTTTGACACGTTTTTATGGGGTTCACTCCGTAATATATTTTAACGATCCGAACTGTCAATTTTTTAGGACACCATTCATAGATCATATTTGCAAAAAATTAAACAAATCCAAAATCATTAAGACATTTATTTGCAATGAAGAAAATAGAATAATACGGTTCTACCAAAAAAAACCCTAAACCCTTCATCCAACGATAATATTGTTTCAGATTTTGGTAATTTTTTGTAGATATGATATATTTGAGAGGAGACTTAAAATATAAACGATTCGAATTGTTGAATACATTACGAAGTGGGGTTCACTAAAATGTGATCCGACCCTATAAAGATATATAGATAGTTACATATGCATGTGATTGATTGTATCATTGTCGAACCAAAATTGATATACGATTCACCGATTCAAAGTCGCATAATTTGAAATGGGATGCCCGACAATTGTCATCCCCACAATGAGATCTTCGTACTTGGTAGCTGGAGGCACAACTTGAAAGCAGCTTTCTCGCTAGTTTCTAAATAATTAATGTAATCATGATTATTCATGTCGATAATTATCCAGAGAATGAAGAAAATTATCAAATCAAATTCAGTGACATCAACTTCAAGTGACTAGCTAGCTGGTCATAAGCGAAACGTATTGATATGTATACATCTAATTGGGCTGGCATGATGGTCTACACATGAGTAATCACGTATCTGTGACAGTACTGCTATAGCCAATATGAACACGCAAATTATGTTAATCATTAATTAAGTTGTGATTGGTACACTAATTAAGGGAGTAGGATTTTCTCCCTTCTTTTTTTCCCTTCCCTTCCATCCTCTCCTATTTGAACAGTCATGATTAAGCTACGTCGACATTTTATATTAATTTTTTATAGAAAGAGAAAGACAAAGTAGAGAATGTGATAAGAGATGATGGAAAGAGGAAGGGAAAGAATTCTAATCCTTAATTGAGCCTCTTGTTGAGTCTCATCAATCATATGCGTGTGTGTGTGTGTTATGTCAATGTGCGTGCAAATCACACATTGACATCTGACGATGGTGATCGGCGGTGACGGTGATGATGAAAATCGTTTTCAATTCAATATCTAATGTTTAGTAGCTGTCTACCCATAATGGGTTTAGGGTGTGAAAACGATTAAGATTTGGAACCCCAACCCAAATTCAAACTCTTACGGATAAGAATAATTATATGAAATGAGTTTACCTATGTAACGTTCCGATCTAATAATTCATTGTCATGTAGAGAAAAATTTGTTTGACAATGCAGTATAGGATAAAGGACACATATGGTAGTGAATCCATTTCATGTAAATCCTTCTCTCAACGGATGTATTAATCCATAGAGCCACTGACTCAGCTTGCATAATAAAGGTAAACAATAACAATGCATGCGAGTGACATAACTTTAGTCCCGCTTAAGGACCTTAAAATGAGGACCGGGTTAGCAACTCTTTTATAAGATCCCTTGGATACATCCAAGGAAAGATATGGTTTACCAGCTGAAGGCTTCGAGGGTTAACAACTCTAATATGAGGACCGGGTTAGCAACTCTAATATTATTTCTCAGCGTCAAATATGTCCATGTGTCAAATATACGAGATGTTGGTTTACCTAGTCATGCTGCATTCAGATCTGGACGGGGCATGCATTGTTATATATATACATGATCATGACGCAAAAAGTTAAGTGAAGTCTCCAGGTGTTTGCCCACCTACGTACACGGCAAGAAATTATGAGATCCGGCAACGAGTCATGCGTTCGTGCAGCTCCAGGCACAATAATACTCATCTATCTCCGTCTCTGATTTGTTACCCCTTCCCATTTTACAAACACCGGATTCCAAGTGTAGTATATAAGACGCTCTCTTACATGGCACCTAAAACCTCTGTATCTTGCAAAGAAAAAGCAAGACCTAGTATTTTGTTTGGATCGAATACTGCATTACGATTGATTGCTTCGCCTGTTCTTCTCTTACGGGACTGATTCTCTCTTGCAATCAAGAAATAGTCTTAGGGGCTTCACTTGTTTTATAAATGTTTACCACGTAAATGTATACTATATATACAATAAATATTTGCTACTTAGTGTTATTAGTTATGATAAAGTTTCTTCCTGCATATATATGGCGAGGAGAATTATCTCCTTTCGTAATCTCTCTCTCCTTCTCTCCCCTTCTACTTGAACTGTTATGGTTAAATTACATCAACATCTTATATTAATTGTTTTATAGAGATAATAATACAAAAAATATAGTATGAGGGAAAGGAAGGAAAATGAATGGAAATAGAAGATGAGAGAATCATACTCCTATATACGAAGCTTAGTTTGCCAAATGTTTTATTTTCGCATATATACAGAGCTTAGTTTGCCGCCAAGTGTTTTTTTTTTTTTTCATGGGATATAACAGATTTAAAGAGTGTCGACCTAGCTAGCAAGTAAGCTGCGGACCTAATTATTTTCTTTCTATCTTCTTCTAAAGTAAGCTGGTATGATAGATGACGATTATCTTTTAGTTTAGATGTCTGACTTGTCACGGCAAAGTTCGCATAAATGTATTTTATACGTGTACGTAGCATTGGCTTTGCTAGCTGGAGAGTTTGGGAGCTAATGCTTTCATTGTTCCACTAGAAGGGGACAATGAAGATTAATTGCCTAGAGCGTCCACTTACTATAATTAGTGAATTCTCTAGAACTTAGTGGAATATGGAAGTTAGAAACTAAGAGGTGCATGTATTCAATTAAGATTTAAGAGATTTTTATAGAATGTAATTGATTTAAAGAGATTATTTAGTACTCTGATTTAATGATATTATTTTTCACTTGTAAGTGACAGGTTAGATTCGATTCTCACCAATGCGAATTTGAACCACATTATTGTTAGTATATTGTGAGGCTAAGCTCATCCCCTCCCCCTTAGTGTGGATAACATCAATTGTTTAAAAAGTTAATTTTAGGAGACTATGTAATATTTTGAGTGAACTTACTCAAATTTTCAAAGAGAGAGGTGATATTTTTATTTTTTTTAACAAACGATATTATCTACAAAGGGGGTGGGAAGTGGGCTAAGTCTCATAATAGGCTAGCAATAATGTGATTCAAATTTGCCTTTGGCGAGAATCAAACCTAAGACCTCTCACCTACAAATGAAGAAGAATATCACTAGACCGTAGTACTAAATGGTATGTGAGATTAAAGAATGCTTAAAATGCACTATAAAATATCTCAAATTCCTCAGCTTTTAAAATCTTTTAAAATCAATTTCTAATTGAATTTATACTTAGAATGTTATAAACTCCTTTAAATACTAATTACATTAGTAATCATACTGTTTTATTGGGGCCGAAAGTGGGAAACCCGCATATTTACATATTTTATAAAGATGAGATGAATGAAATATGAAAGGGTTCCGTTGATGTCTTAGTTCTTAAGGATAATAAGATTCAGATTATCCAAAGTTTGATTTTAGATTTTTGGTGTGGTGTTAATCTTTTCCGAGCTGATTACCTGTGGAAGGAGAAAATTTTCATTGTGACCGGAACACGGAGGCTACACCACGTGTTTTTATATAAGCGGTGGGAAATTTTATTTTTTAAGTAATTAACTTTTTAACACACATATCTCACCATTTGTATAATGACACGTGATGTACCACTCTGTGTACCGTTCACATTGAAAAATTTATCCTTGTGGAAGTGCTATCTTGTTTCAGCTGTGACAAGTGGCAAATGAGCAATGGTTTGCATACGAAACAAAATTAAATTTTGTAGGCCAACATTTCCTTTGATGATGGGTCATGATTCGATAAAAATGGCAATGTTTGGGTGAACATTATTTAGATCAAATTTTATATATCATATAACATAGTTCTTGATGATTGAATTATTATTTAAGTATTGATTAACATACTTATTTTTTATTGATGACATCAAGTGATTTGCAAATATGATCTAAAAGGTTGGTCTACCTAACATTACTCTGTGTGTGTGTGTGTGAGTTCATTTTTGTTCACTCCACCCGACTGAAGGTGGCCGTTAAAACTTACCACCCCTCCAAAATTTGTCGCGTGTCTATTTTTTTTTTCTTTTTCTAAACAAACGATGTTAGCTACATTAAGGGGTGGGGGAGTGCGCTAAGTCTCACAATGGGTTAACAATAATATGGTTCAAATTCGCCTTTAGCGAGAATCGAACCTAAAACATCTTACTTAAAGGTCAAGAGGAATACCCTAGACCGTAGTACTAAGTGGCGTCACATGTCTATTTAATAACCTATTATTATCTATGCATTTAATGAAAATTTGTGTGAAAAAAAACTAATTAAATGAATTAAAAATAATAAAACTTACCATTTCTTCTTCTTCTTTTTTTTATTCTCTCTCCTTAATTAATAATTGATTGCAATCTTTAATTTTTCTCAACCAGTCCTCATTCTTATAGTCCAGTAAGAACAAAATATAAAAAATAAATGTATTACCGTTTTAGCGTAGATAATATCGTTTATTTAAAATAAAAAAAACTAATGCCCGGGGTAGTTATTCCTTTTCTTTTTCTGCTATGGGGCGGGTGTGAACTTTTATTGTAAAATTTTGTTCTTACTGCAGATAATGGCGAAGTCAAGAATTATTAGGAGAAGAGACGAAATTTAAAACGATAAAAGGTCCTTAAAAAATATAAATAACCAAATTCTAAACATGAAGCTATTATTCTAATGTCATGTTTAAAAATCTGTTATCAGGTATTATTGCAATTAGTAAATCTCAAACACAACACACAAACACAAATAATAACATCCCGAACCAAAAGAACAAAACCGTGAAAAACATTAAAAACTGAGAGACAACATATATATGACTAAATATTAGAATGAAAACGGTACTTGGAGACTGAAAGAATAGAAAGAATGCATGTAAAATCAACATGTGAATTTTCATGAAATGCTAAAATGCAGACCCATCAGTCATTGACATGCATGCCCTTGGAGCACTTGAGAAGTTGGAAATTTCATCAAGATTAGAAGCGGCTTATCCAATTGATACAAATGCAAGCTCCTGGTCAACTCTGCCAAAGAAACAAACAAAATACCTTTTTTTTATCTTAAAAAAACAAAAACAAAAAAAAACAAAACAAAACAAACAAGCAAACAAACAAAAAAAACAAAACCCAACAAGCAGAAGAGCAGAAATATTAAATATTTGGAGAGAAAAGGAAAAAAATTAAAATGGGGATGGACCGTGGCTGTTGGTGTTCATGAACGCCATAAGAGATCTTAGCAAATGGGGGGTCACAATCACAATCACAAGAATCCATGAGAAGAAGATCGTGTTGTTGTGGGCGTGGAAAAAGTAGAAAACCGAATCGTTCCGTGCAGGTTTAGAGGAATCAAAGAGGCGGATTCTCGCTCTTAAAGCCGATTTTCAATAACCAGAGATGCGATTACACCTCATTGCTCCTATTTGGCTTAGCCACTGGGTGCAGACAATATAGGGTAGAAGGACTAGATGAGAATGTGAAATTAAAATGCATGGATAACCATAATTTGTTAAATAAAAATGTGACAAAATATTGGAGGGAGGGAGGGTAGCGATCACCTTGGGTTGGGGATAAGCACAAAAATGTTACAGATATCACATTTTTACATATTGGTGTATTAGAGCTCGTTTGGATATGCTTTTAAAATGACTGAAAGCGCTTTTAGAGAAAATGTTTTTGGATTCCAAAAGCACTTCAATTATGTGCTTCTTCCAAGAAGCACTTTAAGCGCTTTCCCAGAATTTACTTGCATTTTTACCAAAAATTAGTTCTAAAAACATTTTCACCAAAAGCACTTTCAATCATTTTAAAAGCACATCCAAACGAGCTCTTATTTGATATGGCAAGTGATATGCACTGTACATGCCAAGTCAATTAATGAATTTATCTCATTGAATGTTCCTTGTATACATCAATTTTCACATTAAATAATTAATACACCAACTAATGTCATATAAATTAAACATATATATCATGCTTTTTCTATTTATATTCATGAACACCTGTGAAAGATTAAAAAAAAAAATGTAATTAAAAGCAATAATCAAAGTTTGGATTCATCCATCAGTTTGATTCTAGTCCTCACAATGTTCCACAACTTCAAGAGATGGGACTGGAAGTCCGGACAAATATTGAACAACATAATTGCCAAACAATAGTTTAGTTTTATTCTCTTTTTGGAACTGGCCTACAAAACTATACGCGTCTTTTCTGATACAAAATATATTGGAAGAACACCACAAAACGTCTTACATGTGAATGCTCTTAATTAATTAACTGTGTTTGAAGTTTGATGTGTTTTAGAAGTAAAGAAAGTTGCGATTCCACTATAAAATCAAATAACAATATGAGGAATAGTTCAACTTCTTTTAAGTTATTGCATGGTTTGGTCCCTAACTGATATGGGACTTTGTTCTTGTGTTCTCACACACCCTCAATTGTGACGAATTTTCAAGTTTAATACGTGGACAATACAAATTGGATAACGTAAAGTCGGTGTGACTGTTAGCTAGGCTTCACAAGTAGGCCAACATGCTCTTATACCATGAAGAATGTTAAAGTTCCACCATAAAATTAATTGGCAATAAGAAAAGTAAGTTCCACATCGTTGAGGGACCAAACCATGCAAGAATTTAGAGAAGTTGAACTATTCTTTCATACTGCAAATTAATTTTATAGTGACTTCTTCCAAAAGGATATGCAATTCTCATTGAGGTGAAACAATGCAAGTAGACTGGATGTGTCCGACAAAGGATATGCAATTCTTATTGAGGTGAAACAATGCAAGTAGACTGGATGTGTCCGACTAATTGCCACTAACAATACAACATGTGGGTCAACCTAAAAATCAGGTCGAACACAAAAACCACATGCATTGTCTTCCTCCATATATGTAGAACCAACTTAACTTAAGCATGTATCCTTTTTTAAACAGGAGAATTTCCAAAACTAAGCTACTTGTCACTAATGATATTTATGGATATCTACTATTTACTGGGCCATATATTGTAAATTAGTAACTCAACTCAACCAATGATTATAATTAAGTCAAGTGTAATTTTTGTTTTTTATTTCATAACGGGTGACCAAATATTAACTGCAAGATAGTATGGGAGGCCAATATCAGATATTATCTGCATTAATAATTTTTCTTCTTCTTTTTTTTTTTTTTTTTTTTTTTTTTTTTTTTTTTGTTACAAGTTAAGAGAAATTCTGCAGCGTATCATTGTATAAGATGTCTTATTTTAAGGGATGATTGAATTTGCTTGTGTATAAAATCTGTGCATAACATATATCGATGATTGAGTTTTGTATTTATGTTTAAATATATATATATATATATATATATATATATATATTCTTCCAAATCCTATTGTCATTCATTTGGTGAAACATTGTTACAATCAGTGTTTAAAATATCGATATACATGAACGTATAGATATGCAAATTTATAAAAATATTTAATTATCGACAATTTCGTGAATATTTTAAACACAGATTTCAATAGAGTCTAGCCATGTTTCTTGGGGCTGTTTACTTCTTAGATTCAGTTACTACCAGAACAATTATTTCTTGCTTGGTCTATTTGGTAAAATCATTTAATTGCAACCCAGCTTATCATTGTCATATGACCTGAACAATTCAAAGACATCAATGAATGTGGTCCTCTGCAAAATTGTATGAACACAGTCTCTCGAATTCTTACCAATCACTTCCAAGCAGTGTGTGGGTTTATGAAATTTACTTGACAGGAGCAACATTAAGGCTCTCGAACATTGATTAAAAAACTCAGTTGGTTAAGATATTCACTTATATCCGATATCTTGAATTCCATTTCTCTCATTCCCACTGCATCGGCCGTATGTTGTATAAAAAAAACTTATAATGACGACTTCAAGCTAGCTCGTATGCCTAACCATGGAGACTAGTTTGCTTCTTTACCCGCCGTCTCAAAGGCATTTTGTCAAACACATTGCCTCATGAAGGTCGTACTCAAGGGATCTATCAATGTAAATATTAAGCAACTTCAAGGAAGTAAAAATGGTGAGTGAGGGCTATAACCTTCACGGCCCTAATGTGAATCTATATTGCTCATAACCTACGCATGTAAAGTTGAGTAAAGATTATTTGGTGGTAGATACACCAATCTAACGGATGACATTTTGGAGGGATTGGGTCGGCAACCCCAAAAGATGAAACTCCCAAGACATTATAGTATACCTACATTATAACAATTTTGTCACGTATAAATTGAGAATGCATAAATCTTTAGCCTAATAAATACCAGTCAATCTGCATTTTATGTTTTTTTCTTTTTAGGTTAATAAGATGTAGGTCAGTTATGTTCAACAAGAAGTATAATTTTTTTTCTCTCCAAAATTTCTCTCCTCCTCTCTCACTTTTTCTTTTTCTTTTTCTGTAAATAAGTGATCACAAGATTTTTACATACTTTAATTGTGACCGTTCAAATAATGAATGGGAGGGAAAGAAATTTTGAAAGGGAGACTGCTCCATTCAACAGATGCTTCTGCTGCCTAGAACCGTTACGTTTACGTCGATGGACGGGGGGAATTAACCTCACGTCCTCAGAGAAACCTGAGTCTCACAATAACGCGAAAATAATACCAAAAAATTCCACAAACAACTGCATAACCAGTCATGTCGAACTGCTAACCTACAGGAACAGAATCAAACAACCCTACTTTTAGGGTTTTACTTTCTCAATTCACGCACCACAAAAACAAAGGTTAAAAAATAACTGAAATAACTAGAATAGCTGAAACCACAGGAATTGGTCAAATACATTAAACGGTCATATATATTCTGTTTTTACATATTAAAATTCCAGCTAGGCTACTTTGGAAGTTGTGCATTGCATAAAATAAGGCAAAGTGATCTTGAAAAGATATGGTCTTTTTTTGGTCGGTTGCTATCTGTCGTTCTCTGTGTTCTTCTGCATCCACTGGTATTGCTAGCTTTCCTTTATTCATGTTCCAAGCTCCGACTCCAATGGAACTGATGAAAAAAACAACCTTAAGCCTTTGATTCATTTTCCATGTTTGGGTTTTCTTTTTCTCTGTTTTGGCTGCTTTCTTGTTGTCTCCTCACAAACTGGAAAGACCAATGAAAAAAGAAGAGTGCTTTCTAAGTTCTATGAGTGAACAAGGTGGACAATATACAAAATTAGGGTACGCTTCGGTATTTAACACAAGGATTTTGGCAATCGGATCATTCATCAAGAATTCAATGACTAAGATCTAATCATTGGAGTTTAATAGAAGTTTCGAACAACGATTAATTAATAAACACAAGTACATGGTACTTGTTTTAAATTGATTTAACTAGTTATCTTATCAATTTGTGTATAATTATGCACTTGTCTTTTAAGTACGAGACAGGAAATGAGAGCCAACCATATGCTGGTATGCTTGAGGGGCAGCTTTTTTGCCTTGTAATTAATTGAAAGAACACAAGTTGCTGTTGCTGTTGCTGAAACCAGATGGATTAAGAAAGCTTTGTCTTTGATCTTCCACATCCCACAACAAGCTCTCACTGTCCTGAAAATGATATATGTTTTGCCATGAACCTCAAGGTTAGAGAAATAGTATTAACTAATAATTCATTGAATAACATTTGTTCAAGTGATATTTTAAAAGGTAAATTGAAATTGGGTTAACAAATTAGGTCAGAAATATATACCTGAGAGAAGGTATTTGGCCTTTGAAGTAGAAGTGAAGCTGAACTGTCTAGAAAAGGACAGTTGTTATTTGTGGTGAAGGCGGCAGCCGCAGCGGCAGTGGTGGCGGTGATGTCGATGGATGTATCAGCAAAAGGTGTTGGCTGTGTTTGCACAGATTGATATGGTGATTCCATACTACACAATCTCTGCATGGAAAACAATAAAAACCAAATTGTTATTACATTAGTACTTTTTGGTTCGTGAATTAGATTTTTTGACAATGAAAATCTCGTGTCTCTATTCCCATGAGATAAGAACAGAAGATTTTCATTCCCATGTTTGAAAACGTTGTGACGTGGGACTGAACACAATTGATCCTTTTTAACTATGTACCTCTGGTTTGACCAACAAAGCACCAAGGTCCATTCCAAAGTCGTAGAACATTGGATTCGAAGAATCAAGTTTCATTGAGAGGAACTAAAAAGAAAAAGAACAAAAATTGGTTAAATCAAATGTTCAATAAAGATCATAAATTAACATGTGTGGATATTATATATATTTAAAACAGTACCTCCACTTGATTTTGTAGGGACTGAACATAATTGATAATTTCATCCAGCATGACTGCCCTTCCAGTTATCTAATTTATTTTAAAAAACCAATCACATGAATCTAGTCAGGAAAATTACATTATATATACATATAGGGTAAAGGCAAGTAAGCAAGAGAGAGCAGCTGGTTTTCCACCTTGTCACAGCCTGGAACAAGTCTTTGCAACATCTTCATCCTCTCACTAATTTTCTGTCTTCTTACCTATGAAATAGAGAAAAAAAGAATACACAATTATGAGATATAATAAAATGGTGGGCACAATAGCAATTTTGGGACATAAACTGTTGGACATGTTTAATGAAATTTCATATTTTGTGTACCCTTTCTGCAAGGCTGTGACTATCTGTAGCCTGACCCCTCCTTGCTCTAACATGAATGTAGCCAGTTGGAGGTCCTTCTCTTGCTTTCACCTGGTCTTCTTCATCTGATTTAATCTTCTTTTCCTCATCTTTCTTGGTACCGCCATCAATCTTCTTTTGCTTCTTTCCCTTCTGCTCTTTAGTACCCTAATGGAACACAGTACCATTAAACACCCCACTCCCCAAATTCCTATCAATTAAGATTTTTTGCTACAATAAAGCGGGATAACTGCTAAGAAATGGCTCGTATATTACATTTATATATAATAGAATATGAAAATACCTTGGATTGAGCAGAATTGAAGGATGATCCAGTTCTGGATTTTCTCTTCTTGCCCATAGGAGTCACTTTCTGAGTGACCTGATCACCAATTTCAAGCCTATCCACATCCACAACAGTTGAGGACTCTGTGCTCTTGTTTTTGGTCACAGAAGGATCATTCTCATTATCACTAAAAGCAACCTTAGTAGAGCTATGATCCATAGTGCAGCTGCTTTCAACGGCTCTTGAATTATTATCAGCTTGAATTTCCTGAGTTAAAGGCTCAGATGGGTAAAAAGATTGAGAGAAGTTACTGTCAGTGTTGATGTTATTGGTAGTAGGAGAGTTGGGCAAGAAAATTGAGTCAAGGAGAGAAGGGTGGTGGGGATTTTGGTATGAAAAGGCTGCCATGTGTCCTATATCTGGACAGAGAGCTTTTGAAAATTTGGAAAAATGGTTGAGAGTGTTATATGAAAGAAAGTGATATATGGAAGACAGAGAGAGAGAGAGAGCGAGAGAGAGAGAGAGAGAGAGAGAGAGAGAGCAAGTTAAGAAAAGTGGGTTTTCTGTGAGAAACTAAGTGGGAAGTGGCATATATAAAGATGAGGAGGGGGGAGTGGAGAGAAGGGAGACACATCCAACAGGTGTATAAAATCTTTTGGTAACTCATAAGCATGCAAATGTTTTCTCTACACCGGTCTTATCTCATCAATCCCTTTCTTTTTTCTCTCTTACTCTAATATACATACAGTTGTGTATGAAAAGAAAATAAAATAAAAGAGAAACAGAAAAAGATGAATAGCTGATAAGGATTTAAGCTTATATTATCAACTATGGCCATATATTATTTAAGAATAATGTTAAAAAGATTTTCTTATTTAAATCATATACTGTAAATTATATGACTTGATTGTTAGCATGCTATTTTCAGTGTGTACTGGCGGGTGCATCTTTTGTACCGGCTATTTGGTTTAATGTGAAAATAATATGTTACCAGCTGGGGCATCTTTTGTACTGGCTATTTGGTTAAATGTGATTTAAAATGTCCATGTACATGAGCAGAAACAATCGCACTATGCAGTCAGAAACTAAAAGCAACCGATCGACGGGTGTCATCAATGACAAAATATCACTATCAGTAGAAACAGAAATAAATAAGAAAGAGAGGAAACACTGAGCATTCACCGTTAATTTGCTTCTCTTTCTTCTGCAATTATTTGAGCTAAAGAGCTAGCTGTGATGATGTCTTTCAGTTTGGTGAAGTACTGCCTCTGTCTTGAAATTATGGTCCAACGTTTTTTCTTGTTCTACCAAAAGCATATGCCTCTCCTAGCCCCTCATCCTTGCAATTGTACCTAGCTTCTTTTTTGAGATTATGGGGTTCATCTATTTTGAAAGAAAAAGTTCCTTAGCTTCCAATAGAATTCGCATTGTGTTCGAAAACTTTTTAAACAATGTAGCATTGATCTAGAAAGGTGATCCATCAGTCTAATGGTACAAACGCACTTGTAGTTGTATAAGAGTTCCGCGAATT
This sequence comes from Pyrus communis, assembly GCF_041283825.1. NCBI lineage: Eukaryota > Viridiplantae > Streptophyta > Magnoliopsida > Rosales > Rosaceae > Pyrus > Pyrus communis. The sequence goes on from NC_142570.1 coordinate 6,396,743, forward strand.
TGATCATTAATAAGTTGACCAAGATCATATATGGCTGAACTCTGTCACAGGGTATATGGCATACACATTTTTACAAAGTGATGCTACTATCTACACTCATTTTCATCTCTCACACATCTGTCTTAATTTTCGGCCGTCGGATGAACAAATTAAAGAAGATCAATGAATAAAAATTAACAAAAGTGTGTGAGTGATAAAAAAATGATGTATAAATAGTGCTATTCTTTTACAAAACGGAAATTTGACTTCAAAAGAAAAGTACGACTTTAATTTTTTCGGAAACAGGAGTACTGGTACTCTTTTGTATCATTTGACATGTCAATCATTATATAAGCCAATATACACTCAGTGATATTGTTATCCAGAAATTAAACATGGGTCTGTAATTAGGGATTAATTAAGACGAGTTTCCTTAGTAGAAGCAAATTAGGACCACCGTCAATGCTATAGGTTCCCTATTCTTAGAGCATATCCTTGGAGACTAAAGGTCCCCCATTAATCGTTTAGGCCATGTCGACGAAGATTTAGGTTCCCTAGTGTTGGTCCATGTACACACAATAATATAGAAAACTTCGATCTCTACAGCGGTTAGCAGCACTTGTGGTTACCCTATTTTTGCATTGCGGGTCGATCAAGATTGTCACATTGTCGTTTGACAGGCATTTTTGCATGACAGTTGGGGCACATGTACATCCGTCACATGTTGATATAGGAAGTCTTTAAAGGAAGGGATCCCTATTTTTCAAAAAAAAAAATTGGGGGCATCCTCCTGACCGTTAGATTTGAATTTAATGAAATCCTGCAGTTGAGATTCTGTGACCTGTGATTTAATCTCAACCACAGAATTTCATTAAAGTCAAATCTAACGGTCAAGAGGGGTATCCCCATTTTTTTTGAAAAATGGGGATCCCTTCCCTTAAAAGGCATGTGTTGATATATTTAAGATTTGATCATCCTTAGTTGCAAGTTTAAGTAAACTACATAACTCTAACAACTAAAAGTGAGCATCATCTCCACTTATTGAGTGTTCTAAAATGAGGCATAGGCACTAAAACAATTGTGATTTTTCTTTCTGCCATCGACTACCGTTTTGCGATTTTCAGAACATTGTTAATGAAAAATGTAATGTGACTCATTACTTAAAAGATCTTTAAAAAAATCACAAGTGAATTAAGTAAAACACTATACCTTCTTGCACTATATTCATTAATTTAAATGTCCTTCCCATATAGATTAAAATAGTTTGGTATTTTTAGAAGAATCACAACATAGAATGCCTTTTGGCGATTAAAAGCGAAGTGCAAGAACCAGAGTGCACAGGTAGGTACGTGTACATGTCACGTAAAAGTCTCAGGGTTCTTTTGCTTGCTCTTTTGGTTTCAACTTTGGAAGTACGATTTGTAGAAATTGAGAGGCCCTGAGGGGAAGCTCTGTGTTTTCGCGTTCACTTCTCTCTCTGCATGTAAATTGAAAAAAGCATCACCATCGTCATCATGGATTGGGTTCGTGAATTGTAAGATATCTTTAGGAGTTCTCTGTGCCATGCATACACTGTCATGAAGGGCATCATTCGTTCAGATTTTCTAATCATGGCTTTTTTTTCCCTTCATTTTGTTTTATTTTTATATTTTAACAGTGGCCCCTTGTCCTCAGCAACGGATAAAATGAACAATCAACATTTTACCAAATAAAAAATATATATAAATTTAAAAATAAAGTAAAAAATAAAAAATAAACCATTTACAATTATTGTACACGTGTTGGTGAGCCTTACTTTTATTATACAAATGGTACAAATATAAAAAAAATGTAATAAGTGTAATATTACTCATTTAAACTACGTGTGTACCCATATATGAAAAAGATCTACATAGTTTATACTGTTTTCACAATTTAACCGTATAAGTATATTAGGGGTTGTTTGGAATAATAGTATCCTTTTTAATTAATCCAATTTTTAATTTTCAAAAATGATGAATATAGCTAAATTACTTAGCATCCCTTGATTTTAAATTGGATCCAAAAAACACAAAACATGCACTTTAACATCCAAACCCGTTTGGTATTAAAAGATATAGTAGAAGATATCACAGTTTCCAATTGGAAATAATATATGTCTAAGAAATTTACACCCAATACTTTCATTTAGAATTTAATCTCCTCATCCTCTAATATGAAATTCGCCACTAAATCTTGCAAAATAGTTAATATTTCGGGTCGGAGATATATTCTATAATGTTTTACTATTTTGATCACTTTATTTTCTTTATTTTGCACTAGAATGTATCAAGATCTGCATAGTTTCACTTAAGTTAGTAATTTGCTTGAATTCTTTGACAAAATTTGAACTCTCAACCTCATCATTTATTCGAACCCTAGGGCCTATACTTTCATCCATCACTTCCTCAAGAAAAATATATCTTAAAAAATTTGTCGGTCTGAAACTGATCAATCTTGGCCGTCCACCTCTTTAAATAGCTAGTTTGGCCGGTTCTTGCTTAAGTATGCGGGTGTGATCTTCAATTAAATGCACTTTGTTGACTAGCTAGACATACCTAGAAGCCAATAATAAAGATACAACTGGCAACAATAATATTTTGTGCACATTTTCATTGCTTTGTTTTCCCTTCTTCTTCTTCTTCTTCCTCCAAAATAAACCTGCAGATGTCCCTTCAGACCAGCCCTTTGGATATATTTTTGCAATTTTGAGTGGTTGGAACTGCGTGGGTTCTGGTGGGTGCATGTATATTGATGGTGGTAAATAGCACATCTATGGACTGTGACGAGTCTTTTACGCGTGAAGTGTGGGGGTCCTTGTGATATGTTGTCACCAGTCTCATATACTTTAGTACATACCGCAAAAAAATACTATAGTCGGTGCATGTATACACGTTTGGCACCTCGTAACTTTAAGAAGCCAAATTCATGAGCCAATAAGATCCGCAGAAATTCTCTATTATGTTCTGATGTATGAAATATATCAAATGGATAAAAAGTTGAACGTGCAACTAAGAATTCAATAATTAAGAATACAATGGCTAAGGATCTTAATGTATAGTATACACTAGTGCACAAAAAAAAATTACTAAGATCAAACTTTGGTTAATAATTGTTGAAGATAACATGAACATTGTGAATTGGGAAAGTAAAACATCATTTTCCATTGTGGAAATGCTCGACCATGGGTTATCGGAAGGAGAGAGTACTTTCCACCACGAAGATGTCACTGTTACAATATGCATATATGTTGAGAGTATAAATTTCATATATTAAAAAAAAAAAAATCGTATTCTGGTCTATAAAAATTTATAAAATGAATAAAAAGTTGAACGCCGGTTAAAAAGTCAATATCCGAATCCAACAGCCAAAAAAATATACATTGATGCGTAATAGAAAATCTCTAAAATCAAACTTGGAATAATTGAAGATGGAGAACATGAAAAATATGAATTGGGAAATTAAACATCGTTTTCTATTGCGGAAATGCTCTAGTAGGTCTTGGAAGTTCTACTGCATGGCTGTCATTAAGGAGAGAAGAACTTTCGTAAAACAACGACAATGTCACTGTATAATCTGCATAAATTCTTTTTACATTATATTTTGTTTACGTGCTCTAGCTACAAGCTAGTAGTCCATCATGCATGAAACAGCTTTAGTCTGCATGTGGTTGTTAATTAATTACCGATCCAAATGCAAGCTCTTTGGAGCAACGCATGTGATAGATTAGCTTATAATTAGCAATTATGTGTCTAAATCCTCCCTGGCTCTTATAATTATATATAGCTAATTAACTTAATATAATTTATACGTCGGCATGCATCTTCTCTGGCTCTTATATGTTAGTTCATGACTCCGTCGACTGTGTCGCACAAATTAAGGACCTGTATGTAGCCATCTTCTTTCATAACACGAAGTTAATCGCATGGCAAGCTAGCTCTCTCATGTGCAACTCTATCATCCAAATTGGCACACTGAATCTTAATTAGGAGGGCTCTAGTCACTAGCTAGTTCAAATTATCACTTATTACCACTTGTTCAATCCGTATGTAAAAGAAAATTTTATGTGACCAGCATTTATAATTTGTATATTTACTGAACGTTGAATTTACTTGTACATACGCGTACGCATATGCAAAACAATAAACATACATGAACATATTGACAAAATCCAAGCCAACCCTAAGAATTTGGGGGGCCTAGGTGAGCTTTTGAAGTGGGAGGCAGATTGTTTGCCCTCCTGTTACCGTGCACTTCCCATCCCCTCCTATTTGTGCGGTCACGATTAAGTTACGTCAACATTTTATATTGATTTTTAAATAGAGATAATAAGACAAAAGGTAATAGGAATATAAAATGTTGACGTGACTTAACCGTGACCGCACAAATAGAAGGAGATGGGAAGGGCACGATAACAGGAGGGCAAAGAATCTACCTCCTTTGAAGTGGGGCTCTAGAGTTTTTTGAACCAGGGCCTCCCCTTTTTTACATTGGTATATATATATATAAATAAAAAAATAAAAAATAAAAACTACATCTACTGTGTTGTAAAAATAAACAGCTGTAAAATAAAGTTGTTGAGTGTTTGGTAAACCTTTTTTTTTTTTTTTTTTTTTTTTTGTAAAAGTGCTTTTAACAAAGAAAATAGTGTCTGAGTGTTTGGGAAATTTTTATATAAATTGTTATGAATATGTTAAATGACAAAACAGGATATGGTTATTAATGTGATATAATAATTGTCAAAGAGAATAAAGTATGGGTAATGATTGTCATTTTGTAAAATATATGGGGTTATAAAAAACACTGTTTAAGAAGCATGTAGACCTTGTTTCTACTTTTCTATGTTGAAAAGTCTCATGGGCAATGAATGCCCACAGTTTCATTAGTAGAATTCTTCAGCATGGGCAGAAGTTTTCAATGCCCATGCAAAGTGAAAGTGGAAAATGAATTGTATTGTCAGAGGACGCGTTACAAGTTTCAACATGCAGTTAATGCATCAGTTTGGAGTTGCTCTATAAATAGAGCAATCCATATGTTTTCATGTAACAGAAAAGATAAGAAGAAAGAAAACTAGAGAAAAATATCAGTAACATCATCTATTCCTCTGCCTTTTATTTGTTATCTGTCTGTGCTATAATTTTAGTGTGGCATTTTACATCTACCTTGCACATACCATTAAAAGGTTATCTCTCAAACTTTGACCTTTTTTTATAACACGTTATCAGCACGAGTCTCTAAATATAATTATTCTCTCATCTCTCTTCGCCGAACGAACGACCGAAAGAAAGAAAAATGTTTCCTTTAAGGTTTTTACTGTTCATCTTCTTCCTCTGCCTCAACTGCGCAGTATACCCTCGCGACGAACTATTTGCTCCATGCCTGTTCTTAGTTCTCCAACTAACGGTTACATACATCTTTGATTACTTGTTTGGTGTAGAGATTGATTACTAACCCAGTATTTATTTATGTTAATTTCACTGCAATCCAAGATGGTGCGGTACAATCGCCCATCTTGAATTGCAAATTTATTCTTATTGCGATCCAAGACGGTGCGGTATCATCGTCTATCTTGGACTGTAGATTTAATTTTACTGCAAATTTTAGGTAGAGCGGTATAATCGCCCACCCTACCCTGCATATTTGAATTTACCTGCTGTTTAATTTCATTGCAATTTTATGTGGTGCGGTATAATCGCCCACGCTGCTCTGCATATTTAATTTTCCTGTTACTTGAGTGGTGCGGAATAATCGCTCATTCTATATTACATTATTTCAATGAGAATGGTGCGGTACGATCGCCCTCCTCATTCACCCTGAAAATCTCGAGCCAGAAATTTCGAGTGCTTATCATTTTGGCCTGAAGATCAAAATGAAAAATTTGTAAGAACCAGAAGTTCTAACATCATATTCCTCCAGGAATACATATTATTGCAAGTTCTTACACATCTCATTTTCTTTTAGAAAAGAAAATGGCAAACTTGGCGAAGCTTGAATTTGCTGCCCTGGATATTACCGGGAAGAATTACCTGACCTGGGTACTGGATACCAAGATCCATCTGGAAGCAGGGAATCTTGGAGATACCATCAGGGAAGAGAGCAACTCATCCTCTCAAGATCGGGCAAAGGCCATGATTTTCATTCGCCACCATCTTGATGAGGCGCTAAAGAGCGAGTACTTAACGGTTGAAAATCCGTTAGCTCTCTGGAATGCCTTGAGAAACATATACAATCACCAGACAACGGTGATTCTTCCAAGGGCCCGCTGTGAGTGGACTCATCTGAGGATCCAAGACTACAAGTCAGTGGCAGAATACAATTCTGCATTGTTCAGAATTACCTCTCAGATGAAGCTTTGTGGGGATATTATTACTAATGAGCATATGCTGGAAAAGACTTTCAGCACATTTCATGCCTCCAACGTGCTCCTGCAGCAACAGTATAGAGCGCGAGGCTACACTGAGTACAACCAGCTGATACCTGTGCTTTTAGTAGCTGAACAGAATGATGAGCTCCTGATGAAAAATCATCATTCCCGACCTACTGGATCTGCACCATTCCCAGAAGTGAATGCTGCTTCCCTCGAAGTGAACGCCACATCCTCTGGTGGTGATAATCATAAACGAGGGCCTGGCCACAAGCGAGGTCGATGGAATAGGAAAGGCAAGAACCATGGAGTTCAGTTTCACAACCAAGTTCTGAGGCATAATTCAGGCCCGAGCTTCAAAAATATGAATCGCCACAAAGGCAAAGCTCATATGAACAATGCTTCTAGAAACTCTGAAGGAGCCTGCCATAGGTGTGGTGGCAATGGGCATTGGGCGCATACTTGTCGTACCCCAAAACATCTAGTGGATCTGTATCAAGCCTCCCTTAAGGAGAAGGGTGTCGAGACCAACTTTCTCGACCAGGCTAGACCAATGGATATACCTGATCCAGTGTTTAACTTATCAGGGCAGTTGAACACAACTCATCTAGATGTTCCAGATTTTATTGTGGAAAGGGGAAATGAAGTATACCGGTCCAATTAAAACATTGATGTACTTTTATGCTGAACTTGTAGTATTTTCAGATTCAATAAAAGTGGCATGTAAATTTCTTGTTATAACTTGCTTTTAACTCTGATTCTCTTACTCAGAGAGCATGGATAAAAATTGTGGTTATTCTCAGAACATGAGAAATGGCGGAGATATTTGTCTTGCAGACAGTGCAACCACACATACAATACTTCGTGATCGAAAGTATTTCTCAAGCTTAAGACTTACAAGAGTAGGGGTAACAACAATATCAGGACCTTCAGATGTAATTCAAGGTTCAGGGCAAGTCCAGATTATGTTACCAAATGGAACAATATTGTCCATACAAAATGCATTGTATACTACTCGATCTACTCGAAATTTGTTGAGTTTCAAAGACATACGTTTAAATGGATACCACATTGAAACAAAAAGTGCAGAAAATGTGAAGTATCTATGCATTACCTCCAATGATACCCAGAAGCGTATATTGGAGAAGTTGCGTAGTATGTCGAGTGAATTGTATTATACATACATAAGGACAATTGAATCACATACTGTCATGAACCAGAAGTTCATTGATTCAAAGGTTTACATGCTTTGGCATGACCGTCTGGGTCATCCAGGATCTACCATGATGCGTAGGATCATTATCAACTCTAATGGACATCCATTAGTGAGCAGACACATTGCTACCTCAAATGATAACCCTTGCAAAGCTTGTTCTCAAGGGAAATTGGTAATTAGACCATCACAACTAAAGGTTGATGCTGAATCCCCATCATTTCTGCAAAAAATTCAAGGGGATATTTGTGGGCCTATTCAACCATCATGTGGACCATTTCGATATTTTATGGTTTTGGTTGATGCATCTACCCGATAGTCACATGTTTGTCTCTTGTCTACTCGGAATGTAGCCTTTGCGAGACTCTTTGCTCAAATAATTAAGTTATGAGCACAGTTCCCAGATTATCCCATTAAGTCAATCCGACTTGATAATGCTGGTGAATTTACGTCTCAAACCTTTGATGATTATTGCATGACATTGGGCATTGATGTTGAACACCATGTTCCTCATGTCCATACTCAAAATGGTTTAGCAAAAGCATTGATCAAGCGGCTTCAGTTAATAGCTCGCACTCTGCTTATGAAAACCAAATTGTCAGTCTCTGCATGGGGACATGCCATCTTACATGCTGCATCATTGGTTCGATTGAGACCTATAGCCAACCATCAATACTCTTCAGTACAACTCGTGTTTGGACATCAGCCAAACATTTCCCATTTACGAGTTTTTGGTTGTGCTGTTTATGTGCCTATTGCACCGCCGCAACGCACTAAAATGGGACCTCAGCGTAGACTGGGAATTTACGTGGGTTTTGATTCACCATCTATCATTAGATATTTGGAATCCTTGACATGTGATATGTTTACAGCTCGTTTGGCTGATTGTCACTTTGATGAGACAATTTTCCCATCGTTAGGGGGAGAAAAGATCGTTCCAGAAGAACAGAAAGAGCTGACATGGGTTGTTCCCACCTTGTCTCATTTTGATCCTCACAGCATTCAATGTGAAAATGAAGTGAGAAAGATCGTTCATCTTCAAAGCATTGCCAATCAAATGCCAGATGCATTTAATGATGCTATGACAGTGACAAAATCACATATACCAGCTGCAAATGCACCTGCAAGAATTGATGTCCCTGTTGGACAAAATAAAGTGGCAACGAATGATTCATCTGGTGCACGCCTGAAGCGTGGTAGACCCCAAGGTTCAAAAGATTCAGCTACTCGAAAGAGAAAATCGAGGGCATAACTGAATCCAAATGAAGTCATTCAGGAAGAGAAAATGAATGATACATCCACAATTCATAATTCTGGACTTCCAGAAAAAGAAAATGTCCTTGATGAGACATCTGTCCTTGAAGAGACAGAAGTACATGAAAGCAAAGAAATCTCCATAAATTATGCATGTACAAATGAATTGTGGGATCAGAATAGAATAATCATCGATGATATGTTTGCATTTGCAGTAGCCACTGAAATCATCTTAAGTGATGATATTGAGCCCCGCTCTGTTGATGAATGCAAACAGAGATAGGATTGGCCTAAGTGGAAAGATGCAATCCAGGCAGAATTAAATTCCTTAGAAAAACGGAATGTTTTTGGACCAGTAGTCCAAACCCCGCCTAGTATAAACCCCGTGGGTTACAAATGGGTATTCACAAGGAAACGCAATGAGAAAAATGAGATCGCAAGATACAAAGCACGACTCGTTGCACAAGGTTTTTCTCAAAGACCTGGAATTGATTATGAGGAGACATACTCTCCTGTAATGGACGCAATTACGTTCCGTTACTTAATAAGTTTAGTGGTTTCAGAAAGACTTGACATGCGACTTATGGATGTCATCACTGCGTATCTATATGTAGAATTAGATACTGACATCTATATGAAAGTCCCAGAATGACTTAAGTTGCCTGAAACAAGTAATAAACCACGAGGTATGCTCTCGATCAAATTAAGGCGATCATTGTATGGTCTGAAGCAATCTGGACGAATGTGGTATAATCGTCTCAGTGAGTATTTGATCAAAGAAGAGTATATCAACAATGTTATTTGCCCTTGTGTGTTCATTAAGAAATCCAATTCTGGATTCGCTATAGTGGCAATATATGTTGATGATATCAATCTAGTTGGGAATCCTAAAGAGCTCAATAAAACTGCTGAATATCTGAAAAGCGAATTTGAAATGAAAGACTTTGGGAAAACAAAATATTGTCTCGGCCTGCAGATCGAGCATTGTGCTTGTGGATTTTTGGTCCACCAATCAGCTTACATTGAAAAAATTCTGAAGCGATTTGGTATGGACAAGGCTTATCCACTAAGCATGCCAATGGTCGTTCGTTCTTTGAACATTAAGAAAGATCCATTTCATCCAAAAGAAGATGATGAACTGGTCCTTGGTCCAGAAGTACCATATCTGAGTGCAGTAGGTGCTTTGTTGTATTTAGCACAATGTACTAGACCAGATATAGTTTTTTCAGTTAACTTGTTAGCAAGGTATAACTCTGCTCCAATAATTCGGCATTGGAAGGGTATCAAGGATGTATTGCGATACCTTCGTGGGACAACAGACATGGGTTTCTTCTACTCAAAGAACTCCACAGATGACCAGGTCCTTGTTGGATATGCAAATGTTGGCTTCCTCTCTGATCCGCATAAAGCCCGCTCACAAACTGGATATGTGTTTAAGAATGGAGATACAACAATCTCTTGGCGCTCAACCAAGCAAATATTAATTGCTACATCTTCAAATCATTCAGAAATACTTGCTTTACATGAAGCAAGTCGCAAATATTCTTGGTTAAGATTAATGATCCATCATATTCGGAATTCATGTGGTCTAACTTCAAAGACAGACAATCCAACTATCATCCATGAAGATAATGCAGTCTGTGTTGCCCAAATGAAGGAAGGATTCATCAAGGGCGATAAGACTAAACACATATCTCCAAAATTTTTCAGTGCTCATGAGCTTCAGAAGGCTAAAGTTATTGAAGCCAGACAAATCCGTTCAAATGAAAATCTGGCAGACTTGTTCACCAAATTACTACCGAAGTGCACATTTCAGAAGTTAGTGTAAGGCATCGGATTACGTCGACTTACCAAACAGCTAAATTTGGAGAATGCGAAATCAGGGGGAGATACATATCAGGGGGAGCATCCATGATACATACTTGTTGTACTCTTTTTCCTTCGATTAGGATTTTTTCCACTGGGTTTTTCCTATCAAGGTTTTAACAAGGCAACATAAGTATACTTGACACTATATGACACTATATCAACGATCCAGGAAAAGTTGTACTCTTTTTCCTTCGCTATGGTTTTTTCCCACTGGGTTTTTCCAAGCAAGGTTTTAACGAGGTAACTCATGTTGATATGTGGGCATCCAAGGGGGAGTGTTGAAAAGTCTCATGGGCAATGAATGCCCACAGTTTCATTAGTAGAATTCTTCAGCATGGGCAGAAGTTTTCAATGCCTATGCAAAGTGAAAGTGGAAAATGAATTGTATTGTCAGAGGACGCGTTACAAGTTTCAACATGCAGTTAATGCATCAGTTTGGAGTTGCTCTATAAATAGAGCACTCCATATGTTTTCATGTAACAGAAAAGATAAGAAGAAAGAAAACTAGAGAAAAATATCAGTAACATCATCTATTCCTCTGCCTTTTATTTGTTATCTGCCTGTGCCATAATTTTAGTGTGGCATTTTACATCTACCTTGCACCTACCATTAAAAGGTTATCTCTCAAACTTTGACCTTTTTTTATAACATTCTATACTTTTTTATTGTCATTGACAACAGTTTTTTTTTTTTTTTAAAAAACAATTTTTTTGTTTTACCAAACACATTTGATATACTTGATTTTTTTAATAAACTGCTTTTTTTTAAGGGAACTTTAACAAAAAGCTCACGGTACTATTTATTTTAACGAAAACCCACATTTTTACACTACAAAATTAATCATGGTACTATTCACTTTACCCTTTATTTTTTCCTTATCGTTAAAACTTAAAGTTTTCAAGCCTTTTTCATTAGTTTTCATTTTTTTAAAAGCACAGCATTCCCAAACCAACCCTAAATACATGAAAAAGTCTATTTATACATCAAAATCATTAAAAATTAATATCAAAAGAAGAAATATATACACATACTACTTAAATGTTTACTTCTCACGTTTTGTAGATGCAAATGTACTAATTAAGTTTACATAATTGTTATCTACTGACTATTTTCAATTGATAACATAGCTAATCCTTTGGGAAACAGTTAAGACCATCTCCAATGGAAGGATAATGTTAGAGAAACTAAAATTTTAAACCAGATTTGCAAACTAAATGATGTGTCACCAATAAGAATGAGCATGTTAATCAACACTTGAGTAATAATCCAATTAGGATAATGCTAGGGAGACAAAATTTACAAACTAAATGATTTGTCACCAATAGAAATGAGCACATTTATCAACGGTTAAGTAATAATCCAATCATTAACTTCCATATCATTTAGTTTATAACATTTTGTCTATAAATTTAGTCTCCCTAGCATTACCCATCCAATTATTAACAACCATATCATTTTGTTTACAAAACTTTGTTTAAAAATTTAGTCTTCCTAGCATTATCCCTAGTAGCGAAGATACACATGGGCAAGGAGGGGCGGCCGCCCCTCCCATCACCGGAAATCAAGCTTAGGAGAGGTGGTTTCACCCCTCTAGTCCAGTTGAAAGTGGTGGTGCTCGCTCTGCTGTCAAGTTTCTTCTATACAACAAGGTGTTTTACTTTTTTTTTGGAAAATCCTTAAGTTAGACGACGCCGTTTCGGTTAATGATTAGAAATTTTTTAAAATATTTCTTAGACAATGTCACAGTTCCATTTAGGTAAATACAAAAAAAAAAAAAAAAAAAAACCAAAAACCAAAAACTAAGTGGGGACCACTGGTCCCCCCTTTGCGTTCACACCATTCAATCCCACCCCTTTTTGAAAACCAATCATAAAGCACATAGGTGTGTTTTGTGCCTCCCAAAATTTTAATTTCCAAATTTATATATTGGTAACTCTAATTGATTAATTAATACGATTTTGTTTAATTAATATAGAATCATAGAGCAATACACTAATAGAGTTATTGATTATTAATTAGAGATATGAATCCTACGAATGATTATTGATGAATGAAATTGTTATTTAGGGTAGAAATTGAATTCTTGATTATTGATTAATTAATTATCGATATTGATTGAATTTTTGTTTTTGGAATAATTTATACGATTATTGGTATTGATTAATTGAGTTGTTGGTTTAATTAGTTAGTAGTCATATAGTATATTTTACTCTAGGATTAAGAGTATTACGACTTTTTTTCTTCCCATTATACAGTTATGTATTGAAACAATACAATAAGAAACAATGCTTAAATCCTTCAAATATTCCGGATAGTCCTCCTTCAAATTTCCAGGTAGTCATTCCCATTATTAATATTGGTAAATTAAAGAAGACATTACTATATAAAAGGATTTGGTTATTGCCATTTTTTTAACATTGCACTCTTTAAATTCCGCTCATCCACTTGAAAATTTCTGGCTTCGCTACTAATTACCCCCAATGAAAATGTCAAAATATAACAGTCAAATTATAATTAATGGTTGATGTGGTAATCTGAAGTTTTATATCAAATTTTGTGTTTGTCTAACCAAATTGTCAAATATTATTTTCTTATTAATATAGAGCTTTAATTGGTTGTATATATTAAAAATTTGTTGAAACAAAATTTTTATAGGCTAAAATGATAGTGGAATTAGGGACCCACTACTAAACTAATCAAAATAAATTTGACATTGATGTCAAATTTGAAGGCTAATCACAAAGACTTTAAATTTAATTTACAAATAACATTTCGTTGGAAAGATTTTTTTATGACATACGTGTAGTGAAATCTGCACTTAAGAATGTTTGACATCTATTTTGAAATTGCTATAATTCTTATCGGAAGTTGAAAAGGCCAAAATTAAAAAGGGAGCTTTAATGAAAAGGGCTTGAGTTAAGTTTAATTTAATAAAAAACCATCATATACTATTATTTAACAAAAAGGGCTTCATATTTAATCATAAGGATAAAACTAATCTATATCAAACTCACAAACATTTAATACACATGGGCTGAACTAAAAGCCCAAAACGAAATGATTTTTTTTTTTCACCTTTGCCCCTAACAACAATCCTCTTATGTCAGCCAATTCTATTAGAAATAAACTTTCTTTTATTTACAAATATGCCATTATGTCAGCCAATTCTCTCTCTTTATTTTTTCTTTTGGTTGTTCGTTCTCTCTTCAGGTTTTGCCTTTTTTTTAGGAAAACTAATGAAAATGGCTTGAAAACTTTGAATTTTAACGAAAATGACAAAATAAAGGGTAAAACGAATAGTACCAAGATTGACTTTTTACTGTAAAAATGTGATTTTTCGTTAAAATGAACAGTACCTAAAGTTTTTTGTTAAGGTTCTTTTTTTTTTTTCTTTTCTTGTTTCTTCTTGTTGTCCCTTTCCTCCTGAAAGGGAGGTAAAGCTCAACGTGGGTGAAGGAGAGTGGCCACCTCCTCAAACCATTTTGCACGTTTAAAGAAAGGCTTTTTATATCAACACCCCACAAAATGTTAAATGCACCCCACATTAAATTTTAATACTAAATGACTTATTTACCCCACTATGCAATGACAAATTTGACCTTATTAGGGTTTTTAAAAATAAAATAAAAATTCTAAATACACCCCAAATCACTTTTAGCGTATTATTTCTCTTCTCAACTATCAAAACCCTATTACCCTCCATTGTTGAACAAAATCCTAACCAATGAAACTACAAACATGTTGATTGAGAAAAATTATTTTTGACAAATGGAGAACCCTAAACTGGTGATCGTATCTAGAAACGGATCAAGAGAAAAACCAATGAAGACTTGTTGGTGGAAATGTTTGAGAAAATTGGGTTTGAAGTTGAAGTTCTTAGACCTGATTCGAGGATCGAGTTGGTAAAGATTTATTGGGTTCTTAATTTAAGTGATGTCGTGATAGGGGTTCACGGTGCTACCATGACACATTTTCTGTTCATGAGACCTGGCTCTGTGTTGATCCAAGTGATTCCTCTTGGAACTAGTTGGGGAGCAGAGGCATACTTTGGGGAACTTGCAAGAAAGCTTGATTTAAACTACATTGGCTACAAAATTCTTCCCACAGAGAGCTCATCGTACGATAAGTATGGTAAAGTTGATCCTGTTCTTAAACATCCAGCAATGAAGCCATTACTGATGTTACCCTACATAACGATGGTAGACATCTGTCAATGCAAACTATACTAAGATGATTTCAAATCATCATTTTGAAATCATTCGGCAAACTGAACATTCAGATGATTTGAAATCTTTCGGCAAACTAAACATTTAAATGGTTAGATTCAGTCCTTGAAAATTAAAAATGAGTGTTATAAGACTTGAGAAATGTGGGGTGTATAGAAATAGTGTGAGTTATTTTAGTTCAGTTTCAAAAATAATATGAGTTATTTTGCTATAGTTTTAAAAATAATGTGGGTTTTGTCCTAACTATTGAATAAAGTTATTACCTGATTTTTTGTTAACATTCAAAGTTTACAAGTTATTTTCATTAGTTTTCCTAATTAAAAAAGAGAGAGAGAGAGAGAGAGAGAGAGAGAGAGAGAGAGAGGGGGGGGGGGGTGGTGGGGAAGCATGTCGCAATCTTCGTGCATGCCCGTATCTAGATAGATCATAATCATAGTAAAAGTCAGTCAAGGGTCAAGTCCAAATTAATTTGCTTTGGACGTATATATTTCTGCAGATTAATTTATCATACAAGTTGTGGCATATCTTGGATCAGTTCGATTTTATGCTACGGGATGTAAAACAAAATTTGAAATAAACGACGTCAATCAATCCAAGTTGATCAAACAGAAGTGTTCTTCTGCGAAATTGCCCGCAAAATTCAAACAAAATTCGATCAAATTTTCACGGAAGTGAATCACTTTCAGAGGGCACCATTAACTTCAAATTGCATGAGAGATGTGTACTGTGTTGGCTACGCGTAAACAGACATTGGACGGTGGCCTGTTGACAAACTTATCCCACAACAAATTAAAAAAAAAATGATCCGAAAATCTTGAATTAAAGATCTTCATATATTAAGTGAAAGCAATGCATGCAGGCATGCAGCCCAATAGGAAGCACGTAACATCGATGGTTGTATTTGTGGTTCTTGCTTGCCCTTCTTCTCTCTGTGTACCATCACAGGTTCACAATATTTACGCGTATCTTTTCCCTCCATCAAATTTGGCTTTTCATTTTTCTTCTTCTTTCCTGTCAGGTTCCAATCATGTTTTTTACTTAATTTTCCTTCCCCCCCCAATTATAAATTACCAAACTACAATTTGATTATGATAGATCAATTATCTAATGGTACATATTCAATGAAGGCTAGTGCTAGTTTCATCATCAATTATTCTAAAGGTATTTGTTGATTTTCTCTCTGAACTTGTAAGAAGCTGCCAATTTTCCTCTTGAACTTTAATTTTATAATTACCTCTGAACTTTTATAATTAGCTAATTTCCCTTAACTTTGATTTTCACTGATTACCCCACCTGAACTTTTATAATTGGTCAATTTCTCCCATGAACTTTAATTTTATAATTGTAAGAAGGAATTTTATCCTTGATGTAGTGGACAGCATTTTTTTTCTTCTTCTTCTTCTATGCTACTAGTTCACTCCATACACTTTTTGTTGAATTTTAGAGTTTAGGAGGGAAATTGGCCAATTATAAAAATTCTAGGGTAATCGGTTTAAATTATAGTTCAGGAAGAAATTGGCCAATTATAAAAGTTCAGGGAGGTAATCGGCTAAAATTAAAGTTTAAAGAGGAAATTAGTAGCTCCTTACAAGCTCCCCAGGGGGGAATTGGTGAATACCTCATTATTTTTTATGGTGATGCTATCCACACATTTTTTTTTTACTTTCTATACATTTCTCTCAATTTCATGCTATCATATCAAATGAATTGAAGAAAATTAAAGGATGAATATTAACAGGGTTGTCTCAAGAGTAAAAAGGGGTGTGGATAGCACCACCCACTTTATAGTATGATAATGTTACTAACCTAAGATAAATGATTAGGAGCATAACTCACACTTAGCAACCAATAGCACTACAGTCTAGTATAATCGTCTTACTTGTAAGTGAAATGTCGACTCGTATAGATGGTGATTTCGATGCGTAATTTTTTTATAACTGGCAGCGTGAATCTATTCATCCAAAAGTACTGTAATCGGAAATGCTCTCACCCCAACATTGGTTGAAAACTGGCATAATGCCATGGGTTCACTTGGCCACTGATTGAACAACAATCACATTTTTTTCAATATTGGGGTTTAGAAAGGCTCAATGCAACCATTTTCTTAATGGGCCCACGTTTGAGTTGAGGGTTGCCACAAATTTGGGTTGGTTAATTTGGGCTGGACATGCATACCAACCCAGTCCAAGCTAACTAAGCTTTAGAAAAAAAGGAAAAATAACAAGAATTATAATTGAGCGAAATTTGGATGGTACTATCAACACAATCCTTTTTATCTCCACACTTTTCTTAATTTTGAACCATCAGATATAATGAATTGAAGAAGATCAAACTATGAAAATTAACAAGGGGTTCGTGGAAAGTAAAAATAAGTGTGGAGGTGGCGCTACCTAGGTTTTTATAGTAACCAATTCAATCCAATACGTATTGTGTTGAACTAATCTAGTTCCAGCACGTTTTTAACTGGACTGAACTGGGGGGCATTTGGCACTAGTAAGGAAAATAAAGGCAAAAATGAGTTTGATTTGGTTCGGTTTTTTAATAATATTTGTTAAATTGAACCAAACCAAAACATTATATTGTAATCGACCTTGCCCACTCCTACCAATCAGAAAATGAAAGAAACTACTTTTCACAATATTATTTCTCGACGTTAAAAGAGATTTCAAGTTCGATATCCTCCATGCTCTAATACGAACATGGGCCAAACCCGTTATGTGCCCTAGACCAGTTCACATTTAGCCCAATAAGGTATTTGCGTGTGGAGTAAGCCCATGTAAGCCCAAGCTAATCCAACTTAGATCATCACAGTTCACGTGTGGCTAAAACATTTCCAGTCAGAGGAGCCACTCTGCTCTCACTTCTGCCCCTGTTTTCTAAAACCCTAACAATTGGGTTTAAGCTCTGCAATCCAAATTCCCAAAACCCGACTCGGTGAATGAATCAACTCCGATAATGGTGATTTCGAGCTTCGGAATCGCCTGCCGACCCCATTTCTGCCTCCGTGCTCCTCCGTTTCACTGCATCAGCAAGGTAATTTCATCCCTGCATATGTCAAATATAATATATATATATATATATGTGTGTGTGTGTGTGTGTGTGTGTATGTACATGTGTGTGTGAGTTGCTTTATGAGCCACCCGTTTCAATCAATTGCAGGTGCAAGTGAACTTGGTCGCGGCCATGGAGGCGCTTGATGAGCC
This sequence comes from Pyrus communis, assembly GCF_041283825.1. Taxonomy (NCBI): domain Eukaryota; kingdom Viridiplantae; phylum Streptophyta; class Magnoliopsida; order Rosales; family Rosaceae; genus Pyrus; species Pyrus communis. The sequence continues at coordinate 6,414,869 of NC_142570.1, forward strand.
GGAGGGTCTGTTTAAGGACAATAAAAGCAGTAATTCTGCCAATGGAAGAAGCAAGTTTCGACCTTTTGGTTTAATTTTCTTGCCTGTAATTTGGGTTTTGTATTATGGATCATTTGAATGGTTTTTTTTTTTTAACTTGTACTTTCGGATTTTTTGGGGGTGTAGAAGATGCTAAGGCGCCGGCATGGAAGAAGTTGAATTCCACAGAGCTTGGGATTACTACTTCAATGATCGACAAGCCTACTCGAAAGGTTCTCAATGGGCTAAAGCGAAAGGGTGCGTGTTAATGTAGCGTTTAGATGGTGATCAAGTTTGAATTTATGGTTGAATTTGGTTTGTATTATTAAAATGGTTGTTGCTTTATTCTTAATTGTGTAAATAACCGTGTTAGCTTGTCTTCTCTTGTAGGATATGATGTGTATCTTGTAGGAGGTTGTGTAAGGGATCTTATATTAAACCGTACGCCAAAGGACTTTGACATAATAACTTCTGCTGAACTGAAGGAGGTTTCGCTCTGAATTTTTTACTTTAATGTTATCTGGTTGTTGATATTATAAGTTGTTTCCAGCTTGTTGTATCTGCTGTATTTTCAGGTGACAAGAACATTTTCTTGGTGTGAAATAGTTGGCAAGCGGTTTCCCATATGTCATGTCCACATTGGTGATACAGTTATTGAGGTTTGTTTTATGGAGTAATTCTAAGCTATTTTTCAACTAATAATGAACTATTAGCCTAATGCATTGGGAGTGCTATCATTTCGAACTCAAATACCATGAAGTTCCTTGTACATTTGCACACAGGCACACACATATATGCACACTGTTCTAATGTCATGTTAATGTTTGCGCTCATATCAGGTCTCAAGTTTTAGCATCTCTGCACGTAAGTCTGGCAGAAACTTAAGTCGTGATTTCAGGAAACCAAATCACTGTGACGACAATGATTATATGCGTTGGATGAATTGTTCACAGCGTGACTTTACAATTAACGGGTTGCTTATAAAACCCTTTTTACTTGAAAGTTGGCAATTAAAACTCTTCCTTCTTTTTATTTCTTATAGTCTTCCTTTTTGTCTTTTGCAGGTTGATGTTTGATCCTTATGCAAGGATAGTGTACGACTACATGGGAGGCATTGAAGATATTAGAAAAGCTAAAGTGTGCTTGTACTCTTAGCAGTTGTGATTTCTTAAATTACTTTACCCTAGATGGCAAATACATTGTCCTCACATCATCTTCTTTGGGCCTAGGTCCAAACCGTGATACCTGCAAGTACTTCTTTTCAAGAGGATTGTGGTGAGTTTATGTGTGCAGAATACAAGGTTACCTGTGCTCAATTGGCAAACACTTTATCATGTTTATGAAGATAATAAAATCAGATTCTGCATTTTGTGCAGCTCGCATTCTACGTGCAATAAGAATTGCTGCCCGTTTAGGATTTCGTATTTCCAAGGACACGGCTTATTCTGTTAAAAGTTTATCTTATTCAATTCTTAGGCTTGATAAGGTATTTCAATAGCTCTTTGACCTTATCATTTTTTTTTCCACTTAATATTCTGGAATTCCTGAATTACTTTCTCATAACTTTATGCTTTAGGGAAGGCTCCTCATGGAAATGAACTACATGTTAGCGTATGGTTCTGCCGAAGCTTCTTTAAGGTTGTTATGGAAATTTGGACTTCTAGAACTGCTTCTTCCTATCCAGGTATGGGTCTCATAAATGAATAAATTTTCTACTTTTCCACACCATAGAATTAGTTCTAATACAGTTTCATCTTGTAGGCAGCATATTTTGTTCGCCATGGTTTTCGAAGACGTGACAAAAGGACCAACCTGCTTTTGGTAATCATCATTACATAACTATTCACTTACTTGTTATATGCTTATTCATAAGTTCACATATTAAGAGGCTTTGCCTTAAAAGCGAAAGACTTGTAAATTCTTTGGCTTGCCACATGCAGTCCCTTTTTTCTAACTTGGACAAACTTCTTTCGCCTGACAAGCCATGCCACAGTAGCTTATGGTAAGATCCTTTCGAAATAAATGAATGCTCGTTTACTTATGCCATTAATAGCAGGAAATTGGAAAGATAAAATGGCATGTTCTCTTGTATAGTAGAGGTTTTAGGATATTCTTTCAAGCTCATTACACTTTGGACCAAGACTCATCACAGGTTTACACTTCCAGGGTTGCGATCTTAGCATTCCACAATGCACTATCCGAACAACCTCGGGATCCGTTGGTGGTTGCTGCACTTAGCCTTGCAATTCACAATGGTGGAGACATGTTAGAAGCAGTAAGCATAGCCAAGAGAGTCACTAAAGTACATGATGTTAGCTTTCACGAGTTATTAGAAAATCAGAATTTGAACCATCGAGCTTTGCGAGATGAAGTTGTGAATCTCACAACATCTCTTAAGCGTGCCCTCAATAATATGACTGATGAGCAAATAGTCTCTCAGGCAATGGCAGCGTACCCACAAGCACCATATTCGGATCTGGTTAGCACTTCCTTTTATTTCTTTTCCCGATGAAGTTGCATGCTGATCTAGTAATTCTTCGTCTCATTTATTGATAAACGGCAAAAGGGCTTGCTTATTTGATTTGATCTCAAATCACAGGTACTTATCCCGTGGGGATTATCTTTGAGGGTCTGCCGGATTTTTAGCTGCGTAACGTCAGGCGCAGAGAGGGGATTCATCCCGAAGCAGGGCAGCAAGATTGATTATGAGTCATTAGCTCAGGGAGCCCTGCCGGAAGTTCGGCATATTTTCGCAAGAGTTGTGTTCGATACCATATATCCTCTTAGTCTAAATCCTGATAATGCTCAAACATGACTTGCTTGTGAGAACAAATTTTCGAAATCTTAATAGTAAGATATGGGAGTCGTTTTTTGTCCCTTTGTTCCCTCATCTAAATTACACGACTAGGTTAGGGCGGTTAAACCAACTCTCATACGAGCTCTTGGCAGTTCATTCATCCGACAGTAGACGATTAAATAGCGTCATTGAAGACTTGAATGTTACCTCAATTTAGTGGAACTTTTTAATTCTATGTTACATGTTCATTGATGGGGAAATTGACCCCAGAAATTTCTCTTGGCATCAAATCGAGCAGTACAACGTAGCGAACAAGTATACATACAGGATCAATGACCGAAATTGAATCAAATCATCACTTTGAAAGAAATAGTTTATGCAAATTCTCAGAGCCAAAAAGATTTGGGGTTGTCAGCTATCCGGTATGGATTCAAGTGTTGGCAACCTTGATGGCGGCAGCAGCAGGAGCAGGACCACCAGTAGTCGGCCTGAGAAAAGCAATTGAACGCACCACGTCACATTTCAACGACCAAAAACAGAGCATCCTTGGAAGAACAAAACGAAAGACAATGAAGGGAGCAGAAACTTACAGCCCTACAAAAACTTTGAAAGCATCATAGATAACCCATTGGCCTCCGGTGAGGGTTCCGATCATGACGATTCGCAGAGGAAGGCCTCGGGTGAAAAGACCTAAAACTCCCAGTTTCTTCAGAGCCTGCAAGACATCAATCACAATTAAAATAAACAACTAATTATTAACCACGTGTTGGTAAACGCAGAGGAAGCCGGAGATATATGAACACTCACTTCGCCAACGGTTGCTCCCTTGGCATTGTTGAGGAAGGAGACCAAGTTGTCGGCTGGGTGCGAGACAACAGCACAGAACACACCAGCAATGTACCCGCTAGCAAAGCTCACACCCAGCTGCAAGGGTTTGCTGCATTGCTCTTTAGGTGTTGGGATGGCATGCTTGTACATGAGCTCGATAATCGTCTCAAAAGACGCGAATTTCATCATAGTATCTGTAGAAACCAGGACCATGTTTACGCCCTTATGAGTAAATGCATGGGAAGGAAGTTAGGAAGCAGAATAAAAGTTGACTGAAAGGTTTCAACTTACAAGGAACTTGACGTCCCCAGAGCGGAACCATCCCTTTGTACAACCTACAACATAACGAAACTCCTTAGCCTCATCATACCAAAGCTTTTCAACACACAACATTGTGTTTCAGTTTTCGATTCATACGTACCCAAGAGCGCCTTCGGATTTGATGAACTTCGGAAGGCCATCAGTCAAGCCTCTGGCAAAACCGGGCTGAGTTTGGACGCGAACTTTGACGGCTTCCATAGGACAGAGGGCGACATCAGCAATGACTTCAGCTGATGCAGAACCTGCAAGGTAGATCAATGTTTTGTACTTGGCTGCATACTCAGGGCCGGCAACGTCGCTGTAGTACTTCTTGAAGAACTCGTAGAGCCCGAACTTGCCGGCTCCCTGAACACTGTAACCAGCCCAGGTTGGTGCCCAACCTTTGAACAAACCCCTAATGCCCTGCTCCTTGAGCAGAACTCCGAATCCGGATGTGATGCTCTTGTACTTGATTGGGTCAATCTGAAGAAGGGTTTTAGGGTTTAGAGGCATGGTAACTTCAGTAAGCTTAGAATCAACATAAGTAATGCCACAATGTCCGTTTGAGAGGATCGCTATTGAGACTCTATAAAACAAATTTGAGTGGGACTTGTTGACGCTTGTAGTTTTTGTCTTAAGAACAGACTCCTTCAAAAGCAAGGTTAAGTGCGAGTGCTTGCACTTGTTGAGAGAGTCTGAATAGCGTTTCTATTTGCAAAGATATAATGGGGCATTTGATGTGTAAATGTATAATTGGTCATGCTAAGTGATGTTAAAAGTAACATTAACTACTTAATTATTGGATGAATGTGATCAGAAAATATAGCATTTCATTGAAGTTAGAAAGGTGTTTCAAAATTAAGAGTAATATTTTTGGGTTATTACCTCTTACGTGACATTATATTACGTTTATATTTGAGTGCGTTTCAAAACTTTGTTTATTCGTGAATTATAATCAGTAACCAACTGTGAAGTTACAAGTTACGTGACTGACACATGAACAAAATACTTTGGCTTTCTATTTGCTTCCAAACTTGTTAAACAACAACCACATCGGTTACAAGAATCATGAATTCCAAAACCAAATGAAAATTGTGTTCGTGTTGAATAACACCTAGAATCCATAAATGAACACTACAAAATTCGACGCTTGCTCATATTTTCAGAAACCAAGAGGGAAAAAAAAATAGCGAGGAAGCTGATCACCTGCATATTACACTTGACGAGATCGATCGGGGTGACAGCCAAGTGGGTGAGTCCGGTGCTCAACATCCCTCCTACGCCACACGCGGCGTAAAACCCCGCCGAGTACATCTCCACCTTCTCTTTAGGCGCCGGAACCACCACTCTTTTCGACAATAACGCTGCCCCCACCAACGACGATGAAACCGACGGCCGCAGTGCATCAGTACTCGTCGTTATTGAAGAAGATGAAGAGTACAAGAAGCTTGGGACGAGAGAGTGGCGACGAGAGTTGCTGAGTGGATCTGCCATTTTTTGAGCTGTCTGAGAAACGAGAGGAAATTGGAGAGACTGCGTTAAAATGTTGGTGGAAATACACGTCGAAAAATGTGCGCGTGCCGCGCAATTTTATATTATCTTGGCCGGGCGGAGTGGCCATTTGCGGAGGGGACCAATCATCATTCAAAATTTCAAAGCCTTGTCGCACTCAAATATTTGGGATAAATTAAGATCATTTTTAAAGAAGATGTTCAATTTTAAGTGAAATCTTATGTAATTAAATTTGAGAGTACGAGCAAATTTTAACAGATATGCCAATTCTATGTGGATTAATATATGAGTTTTCATATATCAAATTTAACATATGAGAAAAAGTGATGTTAAATCATTTTTTAATTATTTTATTGTGTATGTCCCATTAATGCACCAATTATAGATCTGAAACTTTATTTTAATTGATTTTTTTATAAAATAGGTCTTACAAATATCATTTAAAACAAAAAAATATATCAGTTGGAAAAGAAAAAAAAATCTGACATTACTACGTCAGCCATCAATTAATAAGAATCTGCAAAAATAAAAATAAATGCATCAATAACATTATCATTTTTGTTCGATGAGCAACCACGTGTAACTAGTTTCCTTTCTACCACATGCTAAAAAGAATATTCAGACATAGAAATATTAAAGAATCTTCTGCCCATACCTTAATAAGTAATAATTATCTTCCAGTTTCAAGATAACAATTTTTATGGAACTGGCAACTGCAATCGTAGTTCTCTACGTAGTCAGTATTATGATATATTATTAGCACGAAATATCACACTAGTGATTTACTCATATTAAGCGAATCATTTTTGTAGTTTAGTAGAGAAATTTATCAACATCAGTAATGTTTTATGTGGGAAGCCTAAAACACTCGATAAAATATTGTGACATGTAATAAATTTGAGGCATCATCATTTTGTCGTTTCTGATTCATATAAGTCTCTCTCATACAATGGTCTATGAATGTAGTCAATTCTTGTAGTTCAAACAACGTTTCACTTCAATTTCTGTAAGTCAATTGTCGTGCATCTAAATTAATAATCGTTGCCATTGGAAATCACAGGATTTTAATGTACTTTTCAAAAACTCATCTTACTCACACATGTCCTCTTATGTTCTAATTTAGTCGACGTAATAAGTCGTTGTCCTTTAAGCTTCAATAGTTATTAAACTAAAAGGATTAAATAATAGCGATTTAAACAAAACTGAAGACGAACTGTATTCAAATTACTGTAAAGTTAATTTTATTTTTCATTGTAAACCCATTTTGTGTGATTCGACATGTAATTTTTCATTTCACAAGCATCGTTTCAGTCATAGAACACGACGATACACGTCATATTTTATCTTTGCGAGATGCGTCATATTTCATCATATAATTTGAAAGAAATTTTTTTAATTTTTAAATATCTCTTCAATTACATATGACGTGTCACATACCGTTCTCATTAATCTCTGTACACAACATGTCTCGTGTGCTGGATGCCTAGTTGTTAATTTGTCCCATGTGGCAACTTGTACCTAGCTTTTGGGGACCCACCATGCTGTCCGAGTATCTACCACGTAAGTAGTAGATAGGGCTCTGTTCCAATAGGATAATTTAGCTGACTTTCACCATATCTCTATTTCAAGTAACCAAGTTTCTGTGCTTCGTTTTTGTGAACTCCAATGGCTTCTGCTTCAGCAACTCCTCTCTGCAGGTTCCAAACCTTTCAAAACCAGCCAATCAAGACCTGCCAGGTACTAACATTTACCTTAGATTCACTTTTATTGCAGTTAATTTTGAGAGAGACCTTCATAGAACACGTTCATTGCAACGTCCTATGCCACTTCTATGTTAGGACTGCTCAAGATGCCACGATAACGGGAACACGTGTCATTAAGTCTTCATTAATTTTAGTCTCATTTGGTTTTTTAGTACTACTATACCAAATTTTGTGTGCTCAAGTCACATTTCTCTTGTTGTTCGATTGGGTTATCTCTTGAAAATTTGGGGTCTGTTTTGGAGAAAATCTTGCGTCCAATGGTGATACTGAAGATAGGTGTACTCTCTGCATGTGCATCTCACACGAGTCTATCTACTTATCTGTGAAAGGCGTTCACATACCTTAGTTATAGGTTAACCACTAGGAGTCGTTACTTTTTGAATTTCTTGAATATTTGCCCAATTGATGGTTTTTTAGACCAATAAAATGTGCTGAAGGTGAAAATAATGCAGGTAACAAAAACAAGTTCAAGTTTAAAGTTGGTTTCTAATGGATGGGCCAAGAGTGGCTTCTCTTCTTTGAGGATCTCTCGTCTCCAAATTTGTTGCGTCGTAAGTTTTTCGAACTCAAAAATTAATTGTGTCTCTCGAAAGATTCATAGTTATTATTATTTGTATATTGGCTTGTGTCTATTTCTCTGTTTATAATCGGTTACAAGGCAGATGACTTGTAAATTTGAGATTAACAAGTTATATTGAAACCACATAAATGAACAGGCCAAACCGGAGACAGTGCAAAAGGTAGTGGAGATTGTGAGGAAGCAATTGGCTTTGCCTCCGGAGTCAGAGGTTTCCCCTGACTCCAAGTTTGCATTACTTGGTGCCGACTCTCTTGACACCGTATGTCTAATTTTCTTATCCAATTTATCAAATTTTAGTTTTATGTGCATATATAATGCAGCAATGTTCTCAAATAGCGCTATTACTATGTCAAGTCTCGAGAATGTCGCCAACATATTGATACTTTATTTATACCATTTCAAAACTATCTCGGATTATTTGCTATCGATTAGGTTGACGAAGAAGTAATTTGGATACAGGTGGAGATAGTGATGAATTTGGAGGAAGAGTTTGACATTAGTGTTGAAGAGGAGAGCTCTCAGAACATAAGCACGGTCCAAGAAGCAGCTGATTTGATAGAGAAGCTCATTGAAAAGAAATCAGCTGCTTAATTTATTCAAATTAATTGAGTTTAATTATGTTAAGCTTATTGGTTATGAGGTGCGACTTTTTCTTATTTGATTTGGTGAGGTTGGTTTGCTAGTTCTGGATTTGGATGACTTTGATTTGGTTTGGTGAAGTTGCATAGTTTTTGTCTACAACATTGTTACTGCAAAAATGCATGCTATTTCTCCTTGTTAATGTATGTGAACAAATAGAGCTTATCATAATTCCGGCAGTGTCAAAGTTTGAAAAAGGATTTAACACTTCTCGGCACGTCAACGTGACATTATAAGTGAATACAATGATGTCTTGTGTTTTAATTTTCTCGCGTTATTGGTTTAAAATGCTATAATAATGTGCCTAAATAAAATCATGGATTTTTGTGGTTCATTGATAAAAGCAAAGTTAATATTGCAAAGATTTTCCAATCAACAGTTTCACGATTGCTTTTATACACCAAGATATGTAGCTAATCGAGCTTAATTCGTCAAGTTTAACACGCAGTGATGTATTGTATTAAATACAATTCAAGTAAAACTAATATTGTAATATTTTTTAATTAACGGTTCACAGTTATTTTCATACACCTAAACATGCATCTAGTGGAGCTCAATTGGTTCCCACCTTCTCATGTTATAGTGAAACACAAGCAACTTTGACGAGAGAGATTTACATTTGCGCGTATATTATCTTCACATTTCTAACCATTAACGTACTGTCACTTAAAAAAACAAACGACATATTATTTGTTTATAATGCCATGACATCTTACTATTTATGTACATGACATCTTACTCCCATTGATCTCTAAGTAACTTTTACTCAATCGCTTGGCATTGAGAAAACAAACACGTTTAATCATTAAAAAAGTATGATCACATTAGGGAGTTGACATGATTAAGAATAGTTAGAGATGAATAATTTTTTATTAATTAGTCTTAACAACTCATTGTCCAAAGCTTTCTCCTCACAAAACGTTAACGTTTCATAGACCTCGTCTCGTCCCAACGTTAGTTAGTTCGAATAAGGATTCTTTCCGGATTCTCTTTGTGAGAATTCAAGAATTCATGTTTATTATCATATCGTACGGTCAAAAATTATTTTAAATTTTATTATTTAAAATTGAACATAAATAATATAATAAAAAATAACCATACAATTTACGATGAACGAATATCCTTCACGAATTTTCGAAATCCTTACAAAGAGAATCTGGATTCACTCGTTCCCGCAGCAAAAAGTCTACGTGTCCGAAACTGCCGACGAAATGCATCAATACCCGAAACATCTGGCATCGGCTGCCACCAAAAGCATCGGGCCCACGCCTTCTCATTTGACACGTCACCGCCCGCTTCCACTCATCCTCTCCCGCGAAACGTGCATCAACGTCAATCAAAAGCCAAAACGCCACCGTTTGTTTGCTCAGCATGCGCATTGCAAGTTTCAACCCCACACGACTTGTCTCTAACCCCCGAACTCGAGGGGAAAAACACCTTCCCCTATTTCTCTAGTCTCTCTCAGTCCCCTCTCTCAGTCCACCTCCCGATTTTCCCGAGAAAATTTTCTCGGGAAAATATCAGCTTTCATTTCACAGCAATACATACATATTTATACACACACATATAGATGGATCGGAGGAGACAAGCGAGTCCGGTGTACTCGCGGCAGTGGAGCGGAGGCTCGAGCAGCACAGGCTCTTCTCCGGCGATGTCGCCAGCGCACCCTCAGTCCCGGCTCAATCCGTCGGCCACCGGAATCTCCACCATCAAGCGAAATCAAAACTTCGCTGCTAAAGCCGCCGCTCAACGGCTAGCTCAGGTCATGGCTTCTCAGTCCACCGGCGATGACGACGACGACGACGACGATGATCTCGGTTTCCGATTCGCTCAGCCGCCTCATGCACCGTCTTCTTTCTCCGGAAATGGTTTTACTAACGGCGCAAAGCCTCTTCCGGCGATTGCGGTGGCTCGGCCTAATAGATCTCCCTCGCCTGCGGTAATTCAAAATCTACGCTGATAATTACGTGATTTGAAATTTTGAATCATGTGGAATTGGATTTTTTTAATTAATTTTTTTGTTTAATTTCGTTGATATCGTTTTAAGACCTGAATTTTGCTTACTTCGTTGTGTTTAGATTGAGTTGGAGCTTAGTTTCATAGAGATTTATTTAAATTCAGTCTAATTAAACTTTAATTATTTTTTCTGCTAGAGTTCTTACCATTGGCTTGTTCTTAATTAGTGTTAATTTAATTATTTGACTTTTAGTTAACGTTCGATTGGTAAACTTGTAAGAGGATTTGAATGTGGTGATCTTATGGCTGATTGGATTCTGGTATTTTAATTAGTTAGGTCGGAACTTTGTAGAGCATACAACATCGGTTCGCTCCTCATCAACGGGGAGGCCCTCTATGTCAGTTCGTTCGGCGGCAGTAGTGCCACCACCGAGCAAACCATCGCTTAGAACTCCAGTAACCATACCTCCAATTGATCCTCCTTCTAATAGGAATAGAGATAAAAGGCAAGTTCGTATCTATTTCTCACTTGCATTATAGTAGCTAGTTGATATTATCGAAATTTAGGAAGTATGTGTAGCTGATATATTTAATTTGTTACAGGGACAGGTTTACACCAGATATTGGACAGTTCAAAGCAAAGGCCCCAGGAGATGAGCGTGAAGCTTCTGCGCTTCGTGATGAAGTATGTCATTTTCATCCCTTAACGGGCGCAGATAACCTTTACCTGAAGGATACGCATTATTGCTCCACTTTTAAGATTGTTATTTGTGGAGCTGTAACTGTCATTTTTTCAGCAGTAGTCTTGAAACTAACATGTGCTGTAATTGCAGCTTGATATGCTACAAGAAGATAACGAGATTATACTTCAGAAGGTGTGCTCTTCTACATTTTAGTACACACAAGTATATGCAAATACTTTACATTCTAATACAGACATACATTCATAACCATGCACGCATGGAGCATGACTCGGTTATATTCGATTTGTAAATTTATGCCTAAACATGCATTACAGCTTCGCCTTGCTGAAAAAAAACATGCGCAAGCAGAGGCCAGAGCTAAGGAGCTTGAGAAACAGGTCAAACCTTTTATTCATATTGATTTAACTGTATGGCTTGTAAATCAGGAGATGTTGCCGTTATGTTTCTTTTTATCATGTTATATGTTCCTTTATAGTTTTAACAATATTAGCGTAAGTTTACTACAAAGAAGGTAGCGGTGCTGATTCAGCCATTTTTATGGTCAATTCATTCACAGGTTGCTAATCTGGGGGAAGGTGTAAGCATGGAAGCCAAATTGTTGAGCAGGTAACGTTGAGCTGTTTTGCGTCTGTTCTGCCTTTATTTGATATCCTGGTTGTGATTATTTAAATGATTCATCTGCAGGAAGGAAGCAGCTTTGCGTTCAAGAGAGGTAAGTTGGGAGGGTAAATTAGATGTGGCATAGATATAGCATTTAATAAGGATACTACTAGTATAAGTTGAAACTTGTTCTGTTAAAATGACATAGTCAGTGGCTGTCTTTAAACTAAAACTTATTGATTGTTCAGGCTGCTCTTCTCGCTGCCAAGCAAAACAAGGATGGGAAAGAGGAGGAAATTGCAACTCTTCGATCAGAAATTGAGGTATATTCTTTAGATCTTAATCAAGTGTTTCTGATTTATGTGATAGCTTCTTGAGTATTTTATGTTGTTATAATCAGAATTTAAAAGATGGGGCAGCAGCGGCAGCCGAACAGCTCCGAGAAGCAGAATCTGAAGCAAAGAGTCTTCGTACAAAGACGCAAAGAATGATTTTAACACAGGAAGAGATGGTTTGTCTACTGATACTCGTGTGAGATTTATTTTTAGCTGTTCATACTCTTTTAAGTTTATTTTTGTATGTATCTTTTAGGAGGAAGTTGTTTTGAAGAGATGTTGGCTTGCTCGTTACTGGGGTTTAGCGGTGCAACATGGTATTGTATTCTATTTTCTACCATCTTCTCCTTGAATGAGGATATAAATTGCATGCCTAAATTTGACATCTCAGCTTGCTGAGGAATGTTTCACTTGATTTGGAGATTTTGGTCAATTTCAACATTGTGTATTCCATTTTAGTCATAACATCAAGAAAGTGTATGGTGAAGTGTGTTTATATATGTGTATATGTGAATATGGATTTGAATGAATCAAGTTGCAGATTTATAATTAGTTAGATTTTGCTTTATTTTTTTCTTTTGTGCTTAAGGCATATGTGCAGATATAGCAGTGTCAAAGCATGAGCATTGGTCGTCGTTAGCTCCTCTTCCATTTGAAGTTGTCATTTCTGCTGGACAAAAGGCAAAGGAGGAACCTTGGCGCAAAAGTTAGTTTAGTTGTTCCTTATATCAAAGAAAACGATTATGTTATCTCTTTATCTAATTTGGTTTTTCATTTGATGCACTCAATTAAACTTTTATACTGTATGATGTCTACCAGGTGGTGATGATCCAGATAGAAGTAAGCTGGCTCGGGATTTAACCGACCTCACCAGCGAAGGAAATATTGAGAGTATGCTTTCAGTGGAAATGGGTATGAGGGAATTATCTTCTCTAAAGGTCGATTCCTAATCTTTGACTTGTGAATCTTTTTATTCTTCTTTAAAAAAAAATATACTTTATATTTTTATTATTATCCAGTTTTCAACTTCTAATTGCTGTACTACATTTCTTTTAGGTTGAGGATGCTGTTGTAATTGCATTGGCCCAACATAGACGTCCTAATTCTGTTCGGCAGTCCATTTTAGGTATTTTTCTTTATTGTCTCATGTTATTCTAGAATTTGCCTGGTTATGGTGTTTTGGTAAACTATTTTGATAGTTACATCCATGTGCTTGATGGTTCAAATGCTGTGCGTCGCAACATTTTATTCTTGCTATCAATTTCATGCTGGCTATCCTAGAGTTGTCCAAGGTTAAGGACCGGAGCAGAAAGATTCTCAAAACAATGCTTACCTTACTTTTCTTTTGAATTTCAGATTCGAAATCACCTGGCGCCCCCAAGTTCATGGAGGCATTTGGTAAGAGAGATATTTTGATCTATTGCACAATGTATCTTTGTATCACATATATATGCCGAAATTAAGGAATCTCAGCACACATATCTTAATCATATCAGAAAATAATTTTATTACTATTTCCCAAAGCCTCCCATCTTCCGGGACGACTTTTCTTGTAACTTACCCAAAATTAAATGCACATTTTTTTACTAAAATTAAAATGTAAAGAAAAGTGATCACACGTTGCGTTTTGGTGGATATTCAAAACCAAGCAAGTAGTTCAAAACTACCTGCTTCGAGTCATGTGATAGAATCACAGTTATATAGTATTTACACATCAAGTTTATGGGTAGATTTAAACTGATGAAAAGTGGTAATCTTATCACTATTCTGTTTTTTTTCCTTGCAGATCTTAGTGACGATGAGATTGAAGACATTTCTTTCAAAGTGGTTAGTTGGTTTGGCCCCTTGAATATAAGAAATGCCCATATATTCTTCCCTTCTGCTATGATATCTACTATTTGTATTAAAACCAGAAACAAGATACTAAATTATGTCAGTCGACATTTGTTTGCATTGAATACTCTATTGACATCACAGGCTTGGCTGACTTACTTTTGGAGAAGAGCTAAAGAACACGGCGTGGAAGATGATATTGCAGATGATAGGCTTCAGTTATGGATAAGCCGTAGTGTGCAGACGCCAACTTGCCACGATGCTGTGGATGGTAAGCTTCATAATGATGAAATATCAACAGTGCCTAGATTCTTATTAATCGGTGATTCGGTAAATTGATGCCTACTAAACGGAGAAATAGAAATAGATTGGAAGTCTTGTTTTCGTTTGGAATTTGTAATTTCTATCGAATGTTGTTGCTGTAAATGAATGTATAAGTGCTTGTGGCAGCGGAGCGGGGTTTATATGAGCTGCGGAAGCTGGGGATAGAACAGCAACTTTGGGAAGCATCTCGTAAGGAAATCGATCAGCCCGTCTCGGCTTACAAATCTGCTGCAGCAGATTTTGACACCTCTTCGTGATAGATGCTGCCTTCAGATGGTTTCTTATATCATTTCTTTTTTCTTTTTATACTATTTTTCACATGAAGTGTTAGTCCAAACTGCTAGCATCTCTCTCTCTCTCTCTCTCTCTCTCTCTCTCTCTCTCTCTCTCTCTCACTGGAGTTCCTGTATAATTAAACTGAGTTGGGATTGTAGTACATATATCACTCAATTTTTTTATGTAATCAAGTTCACATTTTTTTTCCCATTGCGAGGGTTTGCGAATCAGTAGCGAGTCATTTCTCCTCTCGTCTTTATACGGAATGAGATTTGCAATTGTTTCGACCAATGAAACATGCCTGTCAAGATCTTTCGGGGACTCTTCAAATGGCTAGTACGAGGTCCTTTTGTGTACAACTGTTGGACGAAATGCTTACTCGGCAGCACGCCCAAGACGAGTAGACAAGACTAGGTAACAGGGTTTCGACAGCACTTGCCAGGGGCACTCAACAAGAGTTGGTAGTTGACATGTGTGCATTATGGCTTGTAGACAACGTTAGCCCACCAAGTGATCGACAAAATGCCAAAAGAAATTGCACACTTACATTGCGACACCTCAAAGTTGTAATCCTAGATGCTTGGAGCACTAGTGTTGTGTTTGGGTCGGTAAGTTACTGGTCCAGAGACCCAAAACAAGTTGAACGATGTTAAATTTGTGTTAGCACTGAGCGGTCCGAAACACTAAACTCCTCTCAATAGATAGCAGAAGCTTCCTAAAAAGAAGGGGAAAAGTCAATCGCCAAACGCAAAACAACATAAGCAACTCCTCTCAAAGCTAAAGCTGCTTCACAGCACCCCTAAATTGAGGATCATGTTATATATGGTAGACAAGAAAAATGCTAAGGAGACTCTTTCAAATTAGGAACCATGAATTCTCTGTCGCCTCACAGCTTAACATTAATTCTCCTGCTAACATTATCAAACGTTGTGCAAAAAATATAAGGTGATAAAAAATATGTGAAAAATCTGATTTTTGAGAGAGTGGCCTTTTGACACTTCTAGGTAGACAAATAGAAGCAAAGTCCAAATTAAGCTAGGCTTCTCTACAAGTTCAAGCCAACCGGCACTTACTACATTACCTAAAAAGAAGGAACTCAATAATATTTCCATTTTTTTAAACAAAAGAAATATTATATCCTTCTTTTGGAAGCTATTTAAATATAGAAAAGTTGATTGTCTTTTCTCCACTATTAAAATTCCACCAAAAGGGGGGAAATATTTGTATATAAAAAAATAAAACAAATGAAGAAAAAAGGTGAAAACATTGCTTTCATGCCAAGACAGTCAAGACTTTATAAAAATAAACTCTAATGTACACATTTTCCAACTGTGATGCTCCTAGCCACGGATTCGAATTCAGATTCTCTCATCTCTCATTATCTCTCTCCTTTAATCCCTTTTGATTTAAACGTTTACAATTAAGGAATCCCTTGATGAGAAGGGTCTGAGGAAAGCTTGAACACAGTTCTTATAGTGAAGCCACATCAACATTTTGTGTTAACTTTTTTATAGAGAGACAAAGACAAAAGTGTGAGAGGAGAGGAGGGGATGAGATAGGAGAGAAAATTTGGACGGGAGAGAATCTAACCACTTCCTGTTCTTTATATTCCTCTATTTTTTTTTTAATTTTTAAATAAGCTATTCACACACCTATTTTTACCTCCGAAACATCCTTATTAATTTTTAGTTATTGATCTTCTTCAATTCATTCGATTAGACAACCAAAAATTGAAAGAGATGTGTGAGAAGTAAAAATAAATATGTAGATAACAGTACCATTTTTTATTTCTCTTTCCATTCTATGCAGGCTTAAAACAATGGAACCATGGAACAAATCAAAACATATCAAAGAAATTTAAACATGAATTCTTATGAAAGGATACAATTACCTTTGACAATTTATTTTTATTTTCCTCGACAAGGTAGCGGAAATTCAAACCTGAAATCTCTTTCTGTATTAAAAAGAATCATTAACCTAGGAGCTAATTAATAATGTTGAGCGCTTGTTAGATGCCAAAATTATGTCCTTAAAAATCAGAGAAAAGGCGTTGAAGCAATGATGAAGAAGACCAGCCATGTTCATGGAATATATATAAAATTGGGACCATATCAATTCCGCCATAACCAAAGTATGGTATGTGAATGTGACTTCATCATGAAGATTTTATCTTATGCTTAAACCTCATATCTAGGTTAAGATGCACATTGAGGACAATCATCCCGTTATTTCTTCAGTTGTAGTTACTTCATTTAGTCTTCACTTTATCGGAAGAGATCTTAAAAAAATTATAGATGCTAGATGTTTTATTAGAAAGAGAGAATGCAATTGGTTGTATATTCGAGTTCATGTTGTACCTTTTTTATCTTGATAAAACAAGGGAATGTCACCCTAAAGTGTTGATCCTCTCCTTCAAAATCGAGGGTGACCACTTGCATCATGTGACTTCCACTAAAGAGCTAATCTCGTTTAATTTTTTATTTAAAATCAAATAAGAAGCTTAAAATGATCGATTTACAACCTCAACTGTTAAATCAACCAAAGTCAAATACTGATAGTATTTCAATCAAATATTGAAGAAATATGAATCAAATGCTAGCGATATTAACTAAATACCGAAAGGCATTTTTTTCAATAATTGAAATTGAAATTTTAATTATTTCGGTCATGTTTAATATTACTTGTTGATTCTACTTGCTTTACTCGTTGATTCTTTACGTAAAGTCGTTTTCAAAGTTTTCCTAGGTCTTCCTTTACCCCTTTTCCTCTAAGCCTCTATCTCATAATTGGATTTTATAACAGAAACATCTATAGGTCTTCGGTTTACATGTTCAAATCACCTTAACCAATTTTCTTTCATTATTTTCGATTGCAGCCACTCCCACTTTACCTCGAATATCTTCTTTCTTAATCATATCCTTTCTTGTGTGCCCACAAATCCAACAAAGCATTCTCATCCTCCGCTACACTCATTTTTTGCACGTGTTGATACTTGACTGCCCAACATTTTGTGTCATAAAGCGTTGTTATTGGCCTTATTGTCGTCCTATGCATATTTTTCCTTAAATTTTAGTGGCATACAATAGTGGCACGACACACCCAATGTATTATTTCACTTCATCCATCAAACTTATATTCTATGATTGAAATCTTCATCTAATTCTCTGTCCTTTTGAAAGATAGATCTATAATAACATAAGCGTTTACTGTTTAGTACTTCACAATCTCCAATCATCACTCCTATCTCATTTTAGACCCTCATTCTAACTAACTTGCACCATAGACTTAGTTTTTGACCTACAAATACTTCTAAACTCCAACACTTTTCACCAAAATGTAGACTTTGCATTTACTCCCTCCGACAACCATAAATAAAAAAGGTGCGTAAACAATTAACAAAAAAAGTGTATAAATTAATCATTTTTTTCTCAAACAAAGTTACACTTTCATTTAACTAGTACCACCTTTCAAATCCGTGACTTGAGGGCTCAGTGGTCATTGGATGACCTGCAGAATCATTTGTTTAGAAATGGCACGCACTGCAATGTGTGTAGTCTTCCTTCAACAATTGAGTTTTACAGGAGGAGGCAGGTCAGTCAGGTCCCATTAGAATTTAGAAGCAAAATTACTTGTTGTTTGTGAAGCTCTGATGGTGTCTTTGTAGACCTGACCTGCATTTTTCTTTGATGGAAAGTATAGTCCACTGTAAAGCCACTTTCCATGGATCATGCTCAAAACTGTTACAGAAACAACAAAACTTCGGTTTTCAAAAGACCAAACAGGCACAGACCAGACTCACTCTCTACACTCCAGTCATTGCGTCTCTCACACATCTCTTTCATCACCATTTTCAGGCCTGCAATCAAAAAGCTAGGACTGTAATCATAATATAAAACAAGGTATGGCATTATGGCACGACAGTTGGCCGGGACAGCATGTCAGTCCTCTTACATTTGAGTTTCGATCATACTCTTTAGATTAGAGTAATTTAGAATAACGTTTTGTCAGACAAAATAATAAACAAGATATGACATAGAGTAATTTAGAATAAAGTTTTGTCGGACAAAATAATAAACAAGATACGACATTTCTATGAAAAGAATTTTCTTACAGAGGTCACTGTAACTGTATTTCAAATCAATCACACATTACTGCATAAAAAAATTAAAATGCATTTTGATTTGAGATACCGTTATACTAGCATTATTGTAGGTCAATCACATGGACATTATCGAGACAAAATCAAAACTTTGACGATACTTTTTTTGACTTTAAAGTACAACTACAAAGTCTACAATGGTTTAGGTAAGTTTCTCTCCATCTATATGGTCCCCCCACTCTCAACCCCAGGCCTCCACCGAGCAACATTCAACTCCTCTCTCTCTCTCTCTCTCTCTCTCCCCACTTCTGTAACCATGTTTTCTTCTCATACATGGAAGGCCATGGCAATGGCTGCGGCACTTGTACTTCAGACCTACTCTTCCATGGAGGTTGTTGAGTCCTCATCTCACCACCATCCTGATCACAAGCTAACCAGCCTTCCTGGACAACCCCATGTCGGATTCCAACAGTTTTCTGGTTACATTACTGTGGACGATCACAACCATAAAGCTCTCTTTTACTACTTTGCTGAAGCAGAAATCAATCCAGCTTCAAAGCCTTTGGTCCTCTGGTTGAACGGAGGTCAGTAACATAATTACTCCCCTTTATTACTTGCTTCAATGTAAATTAAACTATGGACAACGTGGTTCCTTCATTTTTTTTCTAATTTATGGGTGGGATTCGAACTTGAATGAAAAGAGCGGACGCACTGCTCTAACCAACTGGCCTAATAACATTTGCAATGTGGTTCCTTCATTGATGTGTTATTTTTGTTTTCATGTAGGACCTGGTTGTTCTTCTCTTGGAGTAGGAGCATTCTCTGAGAATGGACCTTTTAGACCAGATGGTGAGGTCTTGGTTAGAAATGAGTACAGCTGGAATAGAGGTATTCACCGGTTTTAGTTTCCGTGTTCGATTCTCCCTTCCTCAATATCGCTCGTATATAAAAAAAAAAAAAAGATGAGCATATGTAAGTAGCTGCATGATTTGGAAATTAGTACATTCATAATTTTGGCATTTGATATAATGCAGAGGCAAATATGTTGTATTTAGAGACACCAGTTGGAGTGGGATTCTCTTATTCTAAATCCAACTCCTCCTATATGGCAGTGGATGATGAGGCAACAGGTACATTATACATGTTCTGTTCATCCTTTTTGCTTCTTTCTTGCTTTCTACTTTTCTCCTTTTGAAACTTATGGTTTTCCAAGTGGACTGCATTGAAGTTGCTTTGGCTTTTCAAGAAGTGACATGTTCAACCGTAATTCTTGGCTGAAATATCGGATTTGAATCCCATTCGGATTCAAATTGTGGGATCCTAAGGATCCTTGCATTATATCCGTTCATCGTATATTGTGCAGTTAGAAATCATTTTGAATTTTTTATTTAAAATTAAACATAAATAGTATAATCTAGGATCTTCGATCCTGATCCTCACAAAGAGGATCCAGAGAGGATCCTCGTCACTGTTACTTTTGCTTTTGACTCCCCCTGATAAAAGATTCTACAGCATAATCGGAATATATCAAATCTCGTGATAAGAGATATACAACAGTTAAACACGAGATTTGCCCCCAAGAGCTCGAAACTCTAGTATTAACAAGCTCTTTTCACCTTTTTCCTTTCTTATGTTTCTTTGTTCCTAATTCATAATTTAGAACTTACGGTATTTGTGAATGTTGTTTCTGCATTTGACTTCTCAAGCCAGGGACAATCTTGTATTCTTGCAACGCTGGTTCAACAAGTTCCCCCAATACAGGCACATGGATTTATTTCTAGCAGGAGAGAGTTACGCAGGTACTCTAAAAATTTATCGTTTCCGAGAGTCGTTTGGAAAGAGCATTTTGGCATTTCTGCTTCATCCTTTTGCTTTTTCTTTTTCTTTTTCTTATTGTTTTTTTTTTTTTTTTGGTTGCTTACTATTAATTCCAGGTCACTACATCCCTCAACTTGCGAAGCTCGTTGTTGAAATCAACAGAAAGGAGAAGTTCAATCTAAAAGGAATTGCTGTGAGTAGAAAGTACTTTTACTGAAATTAACACTTGCCACTCAGAAAGTTCAATAACTTCATGAGGTCTTGCAGCTGGGAAATCCTGTTCTAGAATTTGCCACGGACTTGAATTCGCAGGCGGAGTTCCTTTGGTCTCACGGGCTGATATCCGATTCAACATACAACATGTTCACTTCTGTCTGTAACTATTCGCGCTATGTGAGCGAGTACTACAGACACTCGGTCTCACCTGTTTGCTCAAGGGTTATGAGCCAAGTGACCAAGGAAACAAGTCAATTTGTGGACAAGTATGATGTAACCCTAGATGTCTGTATTTCATCTGTGCTTTCACAATCCAAGTTTATAAGCCCCAATGTAAGCCTAATTCTCCCCCTTAACGTTTTGTTACACCCTTTTTCTCCGCCTGCACATTCCTAATAAATCAAGCGATATTCAAAGAACATAAATAAATAGGAGTGCGTAGACAGAAAAAAGGAGTGCACGGAGATCATTTCCATTTTTTCTGAATTTTTTTTCTCATTACACATGTAAGTCTTCACATTATGTGGCTGCAGCAAATGACTGAGAGGATAGATGTGTGTGTTGAAGACAAAACTGTGAATTATTTGAACCGGAAAGATGTGCAAAAGGCTCTCCATGCGCGGCTTGTTGGCGTGCGCAGATGGGATGTTTGCAGCAGGTAATTAAATTCTTTTTAGTTGAGATTAAAGAAAAAGCTGATGTAGTAATTCTGTACAAATACAATTTAAGCAGCTACTAATAAAAATTTCAAACTTTTGCTGCATATATTGATCCTATAGCATTTTGGAGTACCAAATGCTCAACCTGGAAGTACCTACAATCTCATTAGTTGGATCGCTTGTGAAGCAAGGCATCCAAGTCTTGGTGTACAGGTAACTAAATTTCAGTTTCACCTGCTATATGGATACTTCTTGCTGCTATAAAACAAACTCCTAAATTTTCAAAATTCAGTGGAGATCAGGATTCTGTAATTCCATTAACGGGAAGCCGAAGATTGGTCTCTAGATTGGCAAGGGAGTTAGAATTGAACACCACTGTCCCTTATCGAGTTTGGTTCGAGGGAAAGCAGGTATATATATTCTAGGAATTTATTTGTAATGAAAAATGAGTAAGGAAAATCGGGTTTTATGCGATTTCTTCTTCTTCCGTCCAGGTTGGTGGGTGGACTCAAGTTTATGGAAACATTCTGTCATTTGCCACCATCAGAGGTGCCTCTCATGAAGCTCCATTCTCACAGCCTGAGAGATCACTGAGGCTATTTAAGTCATTTCTGGAAGGCAGGCATCTGCCTGAAGTTTTCTGATACAATTGTTTGGTCCATGGTGTTCGAGTTTGAAGAGATCTTTCAATTGCAAGAAGAAAGGTTCTAAAAAAAAAAATGTAAAAAGAAAAGACGGGAGATTTTGTGTGTTTGTTTGGTGGATTTTGTAATTGTAATATTGACTGTTTGGGAGAACGAGCCTTGATGCAACGGAAAATTTGTTCCTATATGGCCGAAAGATCAGAAGTTCGAGTTGTGAAAACAATATTTTTACAAAGCAAAAATAAGGTTGTGTATGATAAACGTTTCCCTCAACCCTCACAAAGCGAGGAGCCAGGGTTGCCCTTTAATATTGACTGTTTGGATTGCAAATTTTTTGTCAAAAAATCTTTTTTGGCCTTGACTTGAGCCAATATCAAGGGTTAGATGGAAACTTTGGGTAAGTGATTATTTACAATTCCTTTCTCCTTGCCTTTACTCGTAAAATTGAATAAATCAAATAAAAATTAGTATAAAACAACAAAGCGACAAGTGATAAAGAAGATTACGAGAGTGAAAATCACAACATATGTTTTGTTAAGACAATTCTTATACTAAATGAGAGTCAAGTAAAAAAAGATCAAAAATATAATAGATCACATAATTTCCCCACCCTTTCTTACATAATTTGACCTCTCTCTCTCTCTCTCTCTCTCTCTCTCTCTCTACCGTATAACAACAACGCATAGTTTTCAGAACAGCAAAACAAACTGAAAAGGCGCCAACTTCCAACGATCCCGCATTCTCTTTCTTAAAAAAGCCAACTCCTTTTTTTATTTCTTAAATTATGCTTTATCCTCCTCTGCAGCTCT
This sequence comes from Pyrus communis, assembly GCF_041283825.1. Lineage (NCBI taxonomy): Eukaryota > Viridiplantae > Streptophyta > Magnoliopsida > Rosales > Rosaceae > Pyrus > Pyrus communis. Next base: position 6,437,579 of record NC_142570.1, read on the forward strand.
CTCTCCAACTGCTTCAAGTCTCTCTGTCCTCCTCCCGTTCTTTTCATTTTCTAAAGAAAATCCCCAACATCCCAAAAATAAACATTATGGCCAAGGAGCAAAGCCAGGAGCCTGCACTCACCAACCCTTTGCAGCTCCAGGTGTTTTCCTCCCTTCCCTTTATCTTTCCTTCCCTTTTATTAAAACCCAGATCGTTAAAATCTCAGATTGCGCCTAATTTGAATGCCATTCGCGTTTATCTGATGTTTTGGAATCTGGGGTTTCTCTGCATTGTGTAAATTTTGCATCTTTTTTTTTTTTTTTTTTTTGGAAAAAATGATTAAACTTGGGGGTTTCCGATTTCATATTTTGTAGTTTATATGCTGGAATTACAGGACAAGGAATTGGACCCCGGTTCTGACGAGCCTGAGGCCCCTTTACCTCTCACCGTCACTTCCCGGGTTAGTAACTTGTATAATATGCCGCATTTTTATTGGAATGCTTGTGTTGTAGTACGATTTTGCATAGAAAGGTAGTGGTTGAACTTTTGAGAAACAAAAATGAAATTTAATCATGGATGTTTGGGGGTGCATTGGGAATGCAGGCCTTGTATATGTTGGGCGACATTGCCGCAGGGCAGGCATATAGAATCACGCAATGGATGGAACTGCTTCGTAAACGGAGTGCCAAATATCACTCCTCTGGCTTCCCCCACCACCTTCCGAGGTTCGACAGTATGCCTTCGAGGTCTGTTTCAATTTTTGTGTTATCTTACGTTGAAATGTGGTCACAATATTTGGTAGTAGTCATCACGGTGGCCATTCAGTGTAGGAGACTTTGTTGATGATTGGGAAGGTTCTCTTCCCTGTGAGCAAACCACGGAAGTCAATCTCTGGGAAAGACTTGGTAAAGCTGCTGCATTGGACATTGAGTCGTGTTATTTTTCCTGGGATAGACTCTCTTCGCTTCATCACACTGAGCATAGTAGTAGCAATGACAATTCTGAGGATGAAATGAATAAAGCTCTTGAGGTGTGCAATCTAAATTAACTACATTGTATGGAATTCTTGTTATGTTTACTGGATTGAATCACTGAATCAATATGTACGTCATTATTTATATTCTTATTTGCTTCCCCGTAATCTCTTCAGTTGTGTGCATATAGGTAACCGTAAATTCAGGGGGCGTTGTCTTCTTTGGCCTATTCAACCAGCCAGGGAATGATGATGCTTCTACTAAGGAAGCGGCGGCTGTTATAAAGATTTCATCATCAAGAATGGCCACACAATCTGAACGCCTTGGATATGAATTTGCAAAGTGGCTTGGAGTTCGAACTCCTCAGGTAGTACATTGTCACTCAAATCTCTCCTGCGATAATATCATATCTACCATAATACATATATGCTTTGTCTGTTGGATATTGCAGGCCAGAGTCATTCATAATTGTAGCTTGGAGTGGCTGCAGATGAAGGAAGCTGCAGAGAAAGCAAGAGATGCAGCAAGTTTAGAAGGAGATGAATGTGGGGAAATGACGTGCTCAGAACTTTTGGAAGCTCTTGAACTTAGCCGGTGCCTTTTGCTCATAAGGTCTAACTATAATCATAGTGTCTCTATTTCTAACGTAGTTAAGGAGTTAATTCTGCATTATGAAATGTTTGTGCTTCGTTCACCATCGAGCATGCACATAACTAGTTAGAGTCGTGGCAAAAACTTGTTTTGATTGCTCGGGTCATTTTGTATGCAGTTAAATTGTTCCCCTAGATTTTCTAGAACCTGATCTCTGCCCCACTCCTTGTGTGCTTTTAACAGAAACTAAATGAGGAAGCATCATGTTCCATGATCTGGACCACTAGAAAACGCTTCCTAGTAGATAACTGGTCCTTTTATATGGTGTTCTGAAGGCCAAAGCTTTAATTTTTGCAGCTATATTCAGGGATCTCCTTTACTTGAAAGCCCAACTGTATTTGAGTCGAGGGAAACTGCAGAAAAAACAGCGGCTGCTCTTGGTAGGATCTTGATGTTGGATCTTGTCATCAGAAATGAGGATAGGCTTCCTTGCCATAAGCTCAGATGGCGTGGAAATTCCGCAAATCTATTGTTGGCTGATAAAATGGCTTTGGGAAATATGGATAGATTGGAGGAAGCCTTCGATTGTGCAATCAAGCGATACAAACCAAGAGTAATCAGAGGTCTTCATAAGGATAGAAGGGCAACTTCAGTAGATAGCAAATTGGGTACTCATAATGCCGTAACAGTAACACAGACCTCTGATCTTTCAGATATTATAGAGTCACCAAGATCTATACAGAGTGAACTATCAGATCATTCAGTGTTTTCTGATTTTCCAGTTGTGGCTATTGACTCTGGGGTTCCTCGTCGACCTCCTGCTGGAAAGCGCGCAAATGATCAGGAAATTTATCCCAGGTTGGTTGAGTTACTACTGAACAGTTCTGAGTACTCCTCTAATGTGTTGCATGAAATAACATTAGGGAAGTTAGGACGTTCTACCATACAAGAAACTGATGCATCTGATATACCAGCGTATGAGATGGCTTCAGTTGTTAAAAAATTTCGTAGTGGATTCCGAGCTGCTCTTAGGGATCTGCAGGGATTCCATATATTCTTACTCACACTTCATCAAAGACTGGAGAACTTGTTACGAATATTCTTCAATATTATAGATAGAATATCCTCAGGGGAGTCCGACAAAGAGGATTTGGCAGTTCCTGAGTCTCCCTCTCATGCTGCTGGAAGTGTTCATTGTGCTTCTGCACCAAGTAAGGAACGACTTGTCAATGAGAACAATCCTGATTTTAGTGATTCCGAGTCACAGAGAACTGCTCTAAGGTCTTCGTCTTCTGGAAATAAAGAAGGCTATGACTGCAGCTCTCCCATGTCAAGGGATAGTTGGCATGGGAGGTTCTCTAAAGGAAGTGCGGAGCCCCTCAGTAGTCTACGTTTGACAGCAAAGCTTCGGGACTTTCATAAATACGCCAAGGTTGGACATACTTAAAGCAAACTAAAAATTTTCTTATATGATACCGCAGATGAGGAAACAGAAAGCCGTTTCTTGATACATAGTTTCTCTTAAACTTCGATATATTACAATGCTCAGGTTGATGCTGAATCAAACAAAGAACTGGAACAGTGGAATGAAATGCTAAAGAGTGATGCTATCAAACTATGTCAAGAGAACAATTTTAATTCTGGGTTTTTTGAGGGCAGTGACAACAATGGTGTTGTTGATGCTTATGAATTGAAGGTATATTTGTCCCTTCTTTCCTTTTCTGTTTTTTTATTCCTTTCTTTCTCTTTCTTGTAAACATTTCTCTATAACTAACAGGTCAGACTTGAGCACATTCTTGAGAGGATTGCATTGATATCGGAGGCTGCAAATACAGAGAGGCCATCTCGAGTCACAAGTTGCATGTTCATCGGTGGAGCCTTGGCTGCACGATCTGTATTCACGCTGCAACGCTTAGGAATTACTCATGTATTGTGTTTGTGCTCCAATGAAATTGGACAAGCAGATTCTCAGTTTCCTGATCTATTCGAGTACAAGAATTTTGCTGTAAGGGTTCTTTCTCATCAGTGTTTACACATCCAAATAAGCATATGTGAACGTTGTCTGATGACATCTTCTCTCCCAGAATCCATGCTCACCATTTAATTTGGTGAAGTTTCTGTTTTTAATGTTTTAAAATTTTAATCCCCTAACTCTGCATGTATTTTATTGCTTTCATAAAATGTTTGGCACCTGCATTGTCCTGATTAGACTGCACACCTCCTTTGAACAGATATGCGACAATGACGATACAAATATCAGCACCATCTTTGATGAAGCTATCAGTTTTACTGATCGTGTTGAACAAGAAAGAGGGAAAGTTCTTGTCCATTGCTTCGAGGGGAAAAGTAGAAGTGCCACCCTAGTGCTTGCATACCTAATGCTGAGAAAGTAAGTAAAATATGTTATACATATCGTAGAACATATATTACACTCCTCATACACATGTGGCATCAACAGATCTTCAATACCCGTATTGCTTTTATTGGTGTAAATTGTGATTCCAACAATATTACTTTGAGAAATCTTTAGCTAAGTAATCTTTCTATGGTGCAGGAATTGCACTCTATTAGAGGCGTGGAATTCTCTAAAACAAGTTCATCGTCGGGCGCAGCCCAATGATGGTTTTGCAAAGATCCTAGTGGATCTGGATAAGAAACTTCATGGGAGAGTTTCCATGGAGTGGCAACAGCGGAAGCCTACGATGAAAGTTTGCCCCATCTGCGGGGTAAATGCAGGTCTGAGTAGCAGCTCGCTTAAGCTTCATCTGCAGAAATCACACAAGAAGCTATCGTCAGGTAGTGTCGATAGTGCAATGACAATGGAGATACAAAAGGCCTTGACAGCGCTAAAAATTAGCCGAGGCGGAAGCATCATCCCTAAACAGAGGTCTCATTCAGATGTGGAAGATTAGGGATCTCCCAGGCCTCCTTTTTATAAGGTGCTTTTGGAGGTCAAGGACTTATGGTTGCAGAAATGTGGCTGGCCATTCTTGTAGATATAAATATACAGATTGTAGAGTTTGCCTGGTAATCAAGAAGATTGTAGATTGTCAGACAAGTCAGGGATGTATATTGGCAGTGCCATGCACTGTGTTTCTGACAAAGCGATATTATAATGTACTCTAATTTACGGGTGAAGGGATTCGAACAGAGATGTAAAGGGAAGGCGCATTGGCCTAACCCGCGTCTGCGAGGAAGCACAGTTTTTCATGTGTACATAGATGAATATCAGCAGCAACTACCCTTTTTTAACTCAAAATCGTTTCATTTCCTTGTTAATAATTCATGTTACAGGAGCGCTCAAACACTAGCAGTTAGTGACTTGAATATTTCGTACCAGTAATCATTCTTGTAAAATTAGTCATTATTTTGGTAGACATTGCATTGTTTATCGACAATGTTGTGTTTGTCTATTTAACCGCTTTGTCAGAGACTCTTTCAATAATAACTTGACAAATATCAGTTCAAACTACGAGAAATATCAGAGAGTAAAGTGGGCCGAAACGCTAGAGTTGTTACTAACTGATTAACGCTTGATCAAACTTCATGTCACATGGCAGCACACAACTTCTCAGAGGCATAGAAGTTTAACAGTTGAAAATTTTATTATAAATACCAACACTGAACCACCACACGAGGTGTAAAAAGAGAAGTCTAATTCTACCATATGGGAAACTGAAGTATGGAATTGCTATTTTTCTGTATTGAACTGGTACAGCCTTGAACATTCAAGCGAAGAACCATTAAACAAACAGCTTTCGATTGCCGCTACCGACTAGTCCTTTTCGACATTAAAACATACTACGTTTAATGGCCAAAGTGCAAATGAAAAAAAGATGCAGACATATTGCCAACAGATCAACGAAATGCGCCTACGTTAACTCTTCAAACGGGAATCGGCTCTGGCAAGGACTCAGGAGAACCGCTGCTGCCGTTTAGCACGGTCACGTTCCCATCAGAATCGACGTCCACAATGACTGAGTCGCCTTCTTTGATCTCCCTTGCAAGCATCTTCTCAGCCATGCTGTCCTCCAACAGTCTCATGATCGCTCTTCTTAGAGGCCTGGCTCCGTAGCTCGGGTTGTATCCTTCGTCAACCACTCTGTCTCTGAACCTCTCCGTCACTTGAAGCTCTATCTCCTTCTTCTTCAACCTTTCGAATACCTCCTTGAGCATTATATCTGCTATATCCTTTACCTCCAGCTTGGTGAGTTGACGGAAAACAATCATTTCGTCCAACCTGTTCAAGAACTCGGGTCTGAAGTATTGTTTTAGTTCCTCTGTCACCAAGCTCTTAATTCTATTGTAACTGCTATCCTTCTCATCATAATCAAGGTCAAATCCTATGCGTCGGCCTCCCTTCTCAATAACACTGCTTCCGACGTTAGATGTCATTATCAGAAGTGTATTCTTGAAATCCACGGTTCTGCCCTTGCTGTCGGTTAATCTTCCATCCTCGAGTATTTGAAGCATCATGTTGAATACATCGGGATGTGCCTTCTCAATTTCATCAAAAAGCACCACAGTGTAAGGACGGCGTCGAACGGCTTCAGTCAGCTGACCTCCCTCGGTGTAACCAACATAACCCGGGGGAGAACCAATGAGCTTGGAAACAGTGTGCCTCTCCATAAACTCACTCATATCAAGCCGAATCATGGCTTCTTCAGAACCAAAGTAGTAAGCAGCCAAAGCTTTTGCGAGCTCAGATTTCCCAACACCAGTTGGACCAGAAAAGATGAAACTGGCAATAGGACGATTAGGATTCTTCAGTCCAACACGGGCTCGGCGAATAGCACGACTAATAGCCTTGACTGCTTCATCCTGACCAATCACTCTCTTATGGAGGGTCTCTTCCATCTTGAGGAGGCGGTCTGATTCATCGGTGGACACTTTCTCAACTGGAATTCCAGTCCAGGAGGACACAATATGTTGAATATCCACTTCGGTCACGAGAGGACCTACATCTCCTGCCTCACTCTCTGCCTTGCTCATCTCCTTGCCTTTATCAACAACAGCTGTGATCTGTGCCTTTAGGTCCATTTCTTTGTCACGTAACTCCCCAGCCTGTCCAAAATGCATGTTGTCAGCTCAACTTATGCAAGTTTTTTTAAGCCACAGGCCTAACAGACGATGATATTTGACAGTCTTAATCTACCATCGGAAACCCCATTAACTCTGAAATCAATTTTACAACAGAAGAGCATTCAGAAACAGAGTTCTGTACCTTTTCAAAGTCTTGGCTTCTAACAGCCTCGTTCTTCTCTTTAGTGATTGCCCTCAGCTCTTTCTCAAGCTCTCTAGCTTCTTCAGGTAGCTGTAAAAAACATTTAGCATGTCCCCATCAATACAAAATCCCTGAGCTTAAGAAGATGGTGGCTATCAAAACTTAGAAATGGTCATACTCATACCTGTGCATGACGAAGGCGAACTCGAGAACCAGCTTCATCAATCAAGTCAATTGCCTTATCAGGCAGAAAGCGATCACTGAAGTATACACAATTATCAATCAGAACAGAACTATTCAAGTACACATGCATGGGGAAAGAGATAGGTAGCTAGCACCATCAGAAACAAACAGAAAAGTGGAGACCAACTAATTTATACGGATTGGTTATGCGGAGGGAACGCAAACAATAACAAAGGACATTTGTACTCATCAAAACACTATCAACATTTAATTAGTTTCAATAAGCATCAACAGTATCCAGCATTAGCAACATTACACATAGAATTATGGATGCCTACCTGATGTACTGGTATGATAGCTGAGCAGCAGATACCAGGGCTTCATCAGTGTAGCGGAGCTTGTGGTGAATCTCGTAACGCTCTCTAAGCCCTCTCAAAATTTGAATGGTTTCATCCACGGTTGGTTCAGGAACTTTGACTGGTTGGAATCGCCTTTCCAATGCTGGATCTTTCTCAATGTGCTTTCTGTATTCATCGAGAGTTGTGGCTCCAATACACTGTACCAATAGAGATGAAACTTACTATTCGGATTCAAATGTAAACAGCAGCAAGCTAATATAATGTAGCAAATATATCATTCCTGAATCGTCAGAATTCAAAGAGCACAAAACAAATGAAAAGCTCAACTCCCCAGACAATAAAATCTATAAGTGCATCCTCCAGTTAACAAATACATATGTGTTTAATATACATATACGATATTTGTTCAGGTAAAAAAAAACAAAAAATGGTTTGAATACTTTTTATCTGTACATCACTTTTTTAATATTACGATTATTACCTGCAGTTCACCTCTTGCAAGAGCTGGTTTTAATATATTTGCGGCATCAATTGCCCCTTCAGCTGCTCCTGCTCCAATTAAAGTGTGCACCTCATCAATAAACAAAATAATCTCATCACTTTGTTTGATTTCCTCCATTAGCTTCTTTAATCTTTCCTCAAACTCTCCACGGTACTTTGTACCAGCAACAAGAAGACCCATATCCAGAGTTATAACCTAGACAGTTTTAAGAAGGAGAAAAGGTCAAACGTATTATTACATTGCTTTTCAAGATATAACTTGATATACTGAAATAGAAGGAACGGTTCCAAATAAGTTTTAACCTATTCAGAATTATAACTAAACTCTCACCCACCTTCTTTCCCTCTATTGTTTCTGGAACATCACCAGTTGCAATCCGTTGAGCAAGACCTTCTGCAATTGCAGTCTTCCCAACACCAGGTTCTCCAATAAGGCAGGGATTATTCTTGGTCCTCCTACCCAAAATTTGGACGACACGTTCAATTTGAGGTTGTCTTCCAACAACAGGATCCAACTTACCCTGTGAATTGAAGAAAAAGTATCTTAAAAACAAACCTTGATACAAAAACAAAACATCTAAAGCAGCGCACATTCTACGACATGACAAAGGAAAAAAAGAACAAACGAGTTCAATACCTCCTCCGCTAGCTTAGTCAAATTGGTCCCGTATTCTTCTAGAGTCGGCATTTTATTACCACTGGTCCCTCCTCCAACACCAGCACCAACAGCTTCTGTGCTCTCACCAACCATACGAATAACCTGTCCGCACCAAGAAAGTTTTTATGGTTACTTTCAGTTCTGATAATGAATTTCTTCAAAAAAAATCACTAAACAAGGATGCTATTCTTGCCTGTGTGCGAATGTTACTAGGATCAGCACCTAAATTCTCAAGAACACGAGCTGCTACACCCTCACCCTCCCGAAGCAATCCCAGAAGCAAATGCTCGGAGCCAATATAGTTATGACCTGAAATCCATCATTTATGAACTGTATAACACAAAATTGGATGTACAGCAGAGAAACAAAAAAAAGAAAAAAGAGTTATCAACTTGCATTGAGATCATATTTCTGCCTTCAATTCATGTATGATCCCTACACTTCAATTGAAATATGGATTCACTCCACAAGGATTACGTTTGATGCCAAACAGCCTATATAAATTTTGTTCCACCTAAATTAAATGAAGGTTTACACATCGCAATTACTAGGAAAACCAAGTAAATAAACACAGGATGCCCTTCAAGGAGAAAAAGGATGCTTCTTATTAGTTTAACTTTATATCAATGTTTTTGAGGAATTTGGTGAACAGGAGGAAGAGAAAAGAAGGTACCAAGTTGGCGAGCTTCCTCCAGTGACAGCTCCAAAACTCGCTTTGCACGAGGAGTGAATGGAATTTCAACAGCAACAAATCCACTACCCCTTCCAATTATCTTTTCCACTTCAACTCGTGCATCTTTAAGATTGATTCCCATGGATTTGAGAACCTTGGCAGCAATACCGGTCCCTTCACCAATAAGACCCAAAAGTATCTGCTCAGTACCAACAAAATTGTGACCTAGTCGCCTTGCTTCCTCTTGTGCAAGCATAATTACTTTAATTGCTTTTTCTGTGAAGCGCTCAAACATGGCTTTAGGCACACATCTGCTTGCTCGTTCACGACGTTTAGTGTTTGCGAATTTCACCGTCGAAAATAAGTCATGCCTGGGTTTTACGCTAACATCTAAAGCATTAACACTCCGGAGTCCTGTGTAACTGCTCATTCTCAATGCAGGTGCTCGTAAAGTACAGAACATGACTGTCCTTCTGGCATTCCCAGACCCTTTAGAGTAGCCAAGCCTTCTCCCGGTTCCCACACTTGGAATATAAGTAGACTGAACCAGATTCCTCGCCATGATTCCAACCTATTCCGCATTCAGCAACGACCAAACAAAGATTTAGTTCACAATTCAAGACATCCATAGAGACACAAACTCAACATACAGATTTCACTAATAACAGAATTTATGCTACGCGCATCAAACTACGGAGATTTACGCAGCAATATTCACACCAGTAAGATTACTACTCAAGGTACAGAAATGTCCTCTCTCCCATTAGAATAAAACATATGTATCGACTTACTCAAAAGTAACTATAACTACAAAATTGAGAAATCCTTTTCACTCCATTTTCGCTATCAACGAAACATAAAGTTCAAGCCTTTCATCCATTTTAGTCTCCAAACCAAGCATGTAAAGCTCAAACATCAAAACCCAACAACAATTACATCCATATAACATTAAAATCTACAAACTTCGTGAATTACAACAGTACAAAAAGGTACAGAAACATAGTAACCACAAAAACAACGGATCCCAGATTCAAACAAGGCCATATAACCTCAAAACACACAAAAACATCAGATACCCATGTTACAACAACAACATAAAAACATTAACAAATCCGAAACTCGAACATAAGAAGCAGATTTCACTCACAACAGATAACAACAATCGATTAAAAGGGGAAGACCCCAGAAAACCCAGATTCCAGATAAACCTAGGCAGAAGTACAAAAACCCTAACTTTTCACGCACAGAAGCAGTGAATCCAAAAAGGTAAACAGATTGAAAAGAAAAGCTCACCTAAAACCCCGTTATCTGGATAAACTTTCGAATTGAAATATTAAAAACGGAATTTATAGAGAGAGAAAGAGAAGAGAGAGAGAGGGTCTTTCTTCGGAGACGAAGAGAGAGACCCTATTCTTAGTATGATATGGTCGGCCGAAAGAGGAAGAGATAGGTGTGGTCTTAAGAGAAGCTCTCTTTCTCTCTCTCTCTCTAAAACTCTCTCTCTATAAATTCTTTCTCTCTCTATAAATTGATAAATCTATCTGTTGGCCTTTTCTCTTCCACATGAAGGTGCATCAGCGTTCATGCACCGTTGCGTACACGATACCTAAAGAACACCGCTAACCTTCGACCGCGAGTGATCGACGGCAGCGAGCTACGACACGTCGTTTAATAGTGTGAGATTGTGGCTTCGAGTGGGCCCACAGGCCTTATCTGTAAGCCAATGTGAATGCTAGCGCAGTCCCTATCTTCACCCTGAGATATTTCGTCGGATGACGGTTTCGCCCTTGATACGCTTCGACTTCATTCGCCAGAAATATTCCGTGAAATATCAATACGCCGCGTTTTGATTGCATCACAGTCGTACACGAGACCAATTGCTTAAGCTTCCTTCAAATTCTCCTTTTTTTTTTTTTTTTTTAATTCATAATGTCATTTGTGAGGTAAATTCTACAACTCACATTGTAATTGTAATATGTAAAAATGTTTGCGCTTGTTTGGAACGTTTTTATAATGATTAAGCGTTTCAAGTAACATTTGATCAAAAATAAGTTAAAATGTTTGGTAGGTTATAAGGGGGCGTTTGTTTGCCCGTCTTAGCACTCATTGGACTAGACTAGATTAAAAATTAGTCTAGTCCAGTGTTTGGAACTAGTGTTAATAAGATTAACTAGGACTCGCTTTCACTAGAGACTTCGCTAACCGTTCTTCACGAGTCCCCCCAAAAACCACTGGATTAGCCAAGAACTTCGCTTTGGTCTGCTTGATTCACCTCCTCAACCTCGATTGCGACGGCACATCGCATCATCCTGCTCGATCCACCTCCTCGACCTTGATTTCGATGGCAAAGGCGTCGAGCACGACTTCATCTCCGACGCCGAACTCGTCAACTGCTTCATCTCTGACGATTACCTTGTCGTTTGCGTCATCTGGGTCGGTCGGATCTGGGTCTTAGGAAGCCCAAAAAGGCTATGACGGGGGGTGAGCTGATGAGGATCCAAATATTGTTTTGATTTATTTTTAGTGGGTAATGGTTATTTTTTTATAGTTCTGATGATATGATGATTGTTTAGCTTAAATTTGAGAGTGGTTTGGTCAATTTTGGATTGCAAAATTGTTTCTTTGCTAAATTCGCTATGGATGTGTGTCAAGCTTTCGTTAATACTGAACCAGAGAGAAAAGGAAGAAGTTGAAATTCTCTCTCTGACTCTCATTTGCAATTCTTTTGTTTTTGGGGTTATATATATATATATGAGTGTGTGTTATTTCCAGTTCCAGATGAAATATGTCGTAGTTGAAATATATTTTGATGAAATTGAAATGGTTTATATCCTTGGCTTTTTTTCTGGATAAAAAAATAATAATAATTTTGCAAATTTCAGAGAGAAAGGTGCAGGTCAATGGAACTTCTCACAAGTGTATTTTTCTTTCCAAATATAGAAAGTTTGGAGTGTAGAATGAGATTTTTGGAGTACCAATAACAATTCCCACTTAAAATTGGTTTTATTAGAGAGATGTTTTGATTTTGAATATTTAGAATTGGATTTTAATGGAGAGACAAGCTCACAACTATGGTTTTTCAACGTTGAGTGTTTTATTTAATTCTGGGTTTGAGTTGGACTTTTTTGTTATGTGCTCAACATTCTACAAAAAACAGGTGTGATAAATGGTGAGAGAGATAAAAGGTTGGTATAAAACATATCAAATTCCAAAAATATTTTAGTTCGCTTTTTAGTCCGGCACTGCACCAAACGCTTCATTATTCTTATACTGCTTAGTCCATGTTAAGCCAGTCCAACTTAGTCCCTGAAGTTAGTCCAGTCCGAGATAGTCCGGTGTAACAAACGCACCCTAAAAGAAACAAAAACTGCTTACAATAAGCACCTCCAAGTGCTTTTTTCGAAAAACACATCAATTATTAATAAAAATTGTAACATCTTTTTTAAAATAGTTTTGAGAAGTTTTTTTGGGCTTTCAACGGTTGGATTGAACAATATGTTGGATTGTTGTTCAATTTTTTTAAGTTTAGTCTCAATATTTATAAGCTTACTAACTGTTATAAAAGTAACTGGCGGATTGCCCTAGTAGTTGGGGTCTTCCTCTTTAATATGTTGTATTCCGAAATCAAACTCTCTCATCTCTTTAGTGTAATTTAAAATAGGAACATCGATATTAAAACAAAATAGTAATAGAGAGACCACATTTAATAGAGACGAGATCGGATTTGGATCCTCTCCTGAGCTAATGGAGAGGATCCTCCTCATCAATCATTCTTGGCCTTTGGATTTTTATCCAGCGGCTACAATCATTATAACTTTAAAGGGACCCCCTGTCTGTAGCGGTTGGATAAAAATCCAACGGCCATGGATGATTGATGAGGATGATCCTCTCCATTAGCTCAGAAGAGGATCCAAGTCTGACAAGATCTACCTTACCACTATTAGAGAAAGATCAATGATTAGGATGCGCTTTGTTGTTTGTACATATAAGAAATATATCAGAAAATATTTAGGGAAAGGGTCCTCTCTGGATCCCTTTCCACCTAATCCACTTAGTTCGGAATCCAGATCGTTGAAATTTGATCAAACGGTTACAAATATGAGGTTTCTTCAAAAGTGATAATAACTGTAGCCGTTTTATCAAATTTCAACGGTCTGAATCTCAAACTAGGTGGAAAGGAATCTGCAGAAGATCCCTTTCCAATATTTAGGAGTGTTGGGGTAGGCAGCCTTTTGTTTTGGCCTTGTTGTCAATTCGGCGACCATAACTTTGTGTGTAATTTTTTAAGTTTGTTCCTTCTTTTGTGGGCTTATGGAGGTGCTAGATTTTTGGGCTAATTGGGCCAAGGAGACTCAGCCTACTTTGTAGTCTATTTCAAATTCAAGATGGTCCAAAAGTGGGCCGGTCAAGATTTGTTTGTGGGTTTTGACAAAAAAAAAAGAAGATGTTTGTGGGCTTCTCAGGCCTTTTTAAGTTGGGCCAAAATAAAGAGAATTATTATTAACACTTCAAAAATTTCATACTACACTCCTTACAAGTGTATTTTTCTTTCTAATTATAGAAAGTTTAGAGTGTCAAATGAGACTTTTAGAATATTAATAATAATTCCCCTAATAAATAATCCTTTTTTCGAACTTCTCTTTTCTGCGCAGAATATTATAGTTTGGAGTCTTTGGACTAAGATGAGGAATTTAATATCACATATGAAGGGATGAGAATCATGGAATAAGGAAGGAAATCGAACTTTTGACTAAGCTTACCCCATATCTTATTTCTCACTCACCTTCACCCCTTGGGATAACCCTAAGAACAATTTACGAGTAAGATGCAACTAATATGGTATCGCTTTTAGATTGTGACGAGGCAACACTTGTAAGCATAACAATATAACATCTCACCACATACGTGTCATATCGTCTTACAATTAATACTATTACTACCCTAATGGAGTGATAAATCTTTACCATGCCAAACTTCTTCATGGTTTTATCCAAAGTAGCCAATTTGTGCATCACCAATAGATTCCATCGTTTTCTAGATCCCCTCGGTGTGTTGTTGGCCACTTTGAAGGAATGCTACGCTCGACGGCTCAACCCGAACTACTCCGAAGCGACGTAGCTCGTTATGGTCAAATGAAAAAGCATAGGGCCGGCATGGGATGTCCGTGTAAATAATTTCCTAAGTTGGGATGTTATAGTATAAAAGAACGTTTCTCTTGCAAGTACTAAGGTAGTGTGGGGGTTAACACCCTAAATATTAAGGGCAGCCTTTTGATGCCAATGGGACAATGTCCATATAGCTCACGAGGATAGTCCTTGAATATTAAAGGCAGCCTTACCCTTGCCATCTTGCAATTGCAATATTATTCTTGCCGGCCCCTCTCCTTCCACTTTTACATCTGTTTACATTTTACATTAATTACACTTTCATTGTGGTCCATAATTTTAATTTCCACTTGTCCTTTGCTTTATTTTTTGTAGATTTAGTGGGTCCCCTTGTAAATAATTTTTTGTTTTATATACATTTATCTACCATTTTGAATTCAAGTTTCAAAAAATTTCTACGTTTTGGGAGTTGAGGTTAATGAGACTGAATTAGAATAGGTCAAGAGTTCGATCTCTCCAATGTACTAGAAAAGTATTAAGCTTGATTTGATGAACTTCGGGTTTATAAGGTAATTGAGCTCATAAGCAACGGTCAACTCTAATTTGATTTGGTTGGGTATTTCTTAACTTGGAGATAAACTTGTTTAAGGCTGCGTGATTAGAGTAATTCTCACATCTGATAAAACCAAGATCATTTTTAAGTGAGACAAAAATACATAAGATCTCATGTCGGCAAAAGTAAAAGGTGGAGAATCCTTAAAAAAGCGGCAAATTGCGCATAACCTCTTATTTTGTGAGAACTCAATGAATGAGTGATGTATTTTGGGTGTCTCTATAAAAGTTTGTCTTAATCAAGAAGGGGAGTTTGATTAGTACATTAGAAATAAAGGTGGGAGGGAGGGTGAATGAAATGGCACACACAACACAAACTAGACCAAAGGGCAAGGGCAGAGAGAGAGAGAGAGAGAGAGAGAGAGAGAAGGAAGTAACCGTTGAGGAACCACAAGATCTTAAAAATCCAAAAGAAAAGGTAAGGGAGAAAGAGAGGTTTGATTGGTTGGTTCATGGTTGTTGTGGTGAATAGAAAGAGGCTCACGAGATACTTGGCTTTCTTTCTATTAACTCTGAAAATTATTCCCTCTGCCACTCTGGCTGCTACTGCAAATCATGAATCCCATCTATCTCTCTCTCTCCTCTTTACTCAATTTTTTTAATCAAAATCCTACACTACTCCTACTCTTCCTTTAAAAAAAGGAGACAACTTGTGGCGAACCATAATTATTCATTGTTTTGAGGTTTGGAGGAGACTAGTTGAGAATTACACCATATTTGTGACCACAATTAAACAGATTCACAACTTATAAGTATCAAATTCAGGACCTCCTGTTTTTTATTTAAGAAGCTGCTGTCTGTAATTATCCAATCGACTACTTGTTGTGGTTACTACTATTCCTATTTAGTTATTATGTTTCATCCACATATGCTTGAGTTTCGTAATTCAAAGGTCAAATAAGGCAGCCTATTGGGAGCTTTTAGTGGTAATTTGATACTATAACAACGTTCCAGAAGTAAAATGATGAGCATAAGGTGAGCAGTAAACTTAAGCAACAGTCAAGTAGTAGAATAATGAGTATGAAACGAGATGTAGTTCATATTTTGCAAAGGATAAAAACAACAATCGAGTAGTAAAAGGATGAGCATGTAAAAGTTAAACAACAAAACAAATAAGCATGAAACGAATTGTAAACTTAATCACAATTTAAGCATTTAAAAAGGGTAAAATCTCGATTGAGTGATAAACGAATAAGCACGTAAAGGATGACCATACGACATATGCTATAAACTTAAATTTAGTTTAAAGTTTTGAAAAAGGGTAAAAACAATGGGTGATTGATAAAAAAAAAAGGATGGCGGTGTGACAAGATGTAAACTTAAACACCAATAAGTGGCAAGGCATGAGCATGAGACAAACTATAAACTTAAATGTGGTTTAGACTTTAAGCAACGTAAAAACAATGCTCGAATTGTGATAACATAAGCATGAGACAAGGGTAAAAACATCTAGATTTACCCTTGTATGTGTCTTATTGCTTAGTTTACTTGTGAAGAAAGCTGAGGTTTCACCGTCAAACTAATTGATAATATGGGGAATAACCCAATTACTCATAAGCACAAGCAAGGTTTCTCAGGATTGATACTCTCAACAAGTCTCCTCACATGTGACGAATTTTCAAGCATAGAACGTGAACAACACAAATCGTGTATCATGGAGCATGTGTGGCAGTTAAGTATCACACGTAAAATCATCTGCTCTAATATCATTAAAAAAAAAAAAAGCTAAAATGCTATCATAAAACCAATCAGCAATACTTTGTTAGACTCTTGAGAATCAAGAACATGTAAAACATGAAAGCAAAACAAAAAAGTTGGTGAAACAGCATCACCTTTACTACATTTGTAATTACCTACTTTTGGTTAACAGTTGCCTTATCCAAAAACAGGTAAAACAGTAAAAAAAAAAAAGTGGTTCTGCATTTGGCCCAGTAACACAGTCATGTCTCAGAAATAGGAGCCTGGAATCTACAGTGTGATTAGCAGAGAAATTAGGGTTGCTGACACTCCAATTAAAGTTTCCTTAATCTGCAATCCATTCTGTTTTTATCATTATATTTTTATGTTTTGATCCCTGCAATATTTATTACATTTTGATAAAATCACATTTTTTGTAACATGTAATGATTGAGATCTGTTGGGGGATGCGGCTGCCAATAACATGTTCACTTCTCATATGCAAGACAAAAACCCAGAAATATATAAATATATATACGTGTATATATGTAGAGAATTGTTATTAATATTCTAAAAATCTTATTTGGCATTCCAAATTTTTTATAATTAGAAAGAAAAATACACTTATAAAAAATGTAGAATAAGATTTTTGAAGTGCTAATAACAATTATATATATATATATATATATATATAATTGCAGAAAACCAAATACAGCTTAATTATCATGTTGTGAAGAGGGACAGGTACCAAATAGGACCACTGACCACATCTTCAAAACAATTCCAGTCTATCCTTCCATTTTTGGATATAAGTTGGCTTTTATTGACGCAAAATTTGAAGCAAAGGGATAGAATTATAAAATATAAATATTTTCCTTTATTCACTGCAATTATAGGCTCATTGAGAATTGCTTTTAAAATGACTGAAAGCGTTTTTAGATAATGTTTTGGGTTTCAAAAGCACTTTGCAAGATTCACTTGCGTTTTATTAAGGATTGATTCCAAAAAAATTTCACTAAAAGTACTTCCAAACAAACCCTATATATATACAAAGGCACAATTACTTTCAGGATTTATGCTTGAGAACAACATACTTTTGAAACTCTAATTAGTTTTTGAATAGTCGAATCCAGAATCATTTTGGCATCTATGTAGATCAAATGTAACAAGTGTGTCTTACGGACACATGGATGGTTTTGGTGCCTATCTGAGATTGGATTGGATAACATGCTAAATTAATTTCAAGAAAGAAATATATGAAGAAATTTTGTCAAAGTTAATATATCGTTCAATCCTCACAAAATATATCAAGCACTTCATAACCTATTCATTCCAAATCCCCACAAACACATTCTTACTTCAACATACCCTTTTTTTTTAACATACGATATTATCTACACTAAGGGAGAGAGGGCTTAGCCTCACAATGGGTTAGCAGTAATGTTGTTGAAATTCGTCTTTGGCGAGAATCAAACCTAAGACCTCTCACTTATAAGTAAAGAGGAATAAAATTATACCGTAGTACTAAGTAGCTACTTCAACGTTCCTTAAATCTTAGTTATCAAAATCCAATCCAAACACATGTAAGGCCCCAAAAGAGCCCTTAGGTATCGTTTGGTATGCAGACGGGACGGAATGGAATGGAACGGGACGGGACGGGACAGGACGGAACGGAACGGAGTGGGAGTAAAGATGCCCTCGGATGGAAACAAGGAGGAAGAAGAAGGAGACGGAGAGGTTATAATTTTGTGTTCCATGAATGTGGAACGTGTCGTTCCAGGGGGGCTCGTTCCACCCGTTTTAGGCGCACCAAACGTAGGACGAAACGCCTTGTCCCACTCTATTTCATCCCGTCCCACGTACCAAACGGTACCTTAAGGGACAAGGCATGGACCAAGACGCCAAATAAAAACCCCGTCTAATCTCCTAGTCACTAGGCATCTACTTGCCGCCCCACTAACGCCTTTTAGAACATAGGAGACTAACTTACATTGCATATGTACAGTGTTATTGTGCTATTATGTGCCATGTAAGTTGGTTTCAATTGTGATGGGGTTAGGGTGGGTGTGCTAAGCTAGAGTTAGACTATATGATAGAAATTTTCTCTAATTTGGAGGGTCAGAGCACACTATAATCACCTCTAAGTCTATAATTAATAAGGACACCAAAGAAGTATGTAGGTTAAATATATGTTGCCCTTAGTTCATAACTTACTTTAGAGTCTCATATGCGATACGTGACATAGCAGAAGACACATGAGAGGCGTGCGTAACGCATAAGAGTTAAGTGCAAAAGAATATAATGAATTACTTACGAGATAAGAATTTCAATAAGAACAATTAAAAAATGTATGTTCTTCAGGAAAAGTGCTTATATAGTCAAATCAAGTTAAGGAAAGTATGTCAATAGCCATAACCGTAAGTATAACGTACTAAATTACTAATGACCTAGCTTAACACACGTGTGAGGCGTGTGTAACGCATAATAATTACATGCATAAAAGTATAAGGATTACTTAAGAGATAAAAAATTAGAAAGAACACTAAAAAACAATACAATTTGAAAGGACGGTGCATATATGGTCAAATCAAGTTAAGGAAAGTATGTTAGTAGCCAATAGCCATAACTGTTAGTACAATGTACTAATAACCAAGTTTAACACACATATAAGACGTGTGTAACGCATAAGAGTGAGGTGCACAAAATTATCATGAATTAGCTAAAAAATAAATAAAATAGATGAATTTTGTGCTTCAAAGTTTCCAAATTTGCAAGCACAGAACAAATATTCAACCTCTTTTTTAAAAACAAAATAAAAACAAAATTGCAATGAAGAACTAAATACAAATTTTAGAGGGAGAAAGAAAACTCTCCCTAACACGTGTGAATCATTACCTGTAAATTTGCAATTAACGTTAAGATGCCATGATTAGAATTTAGAACTCACCTAAAACCCCCTACAAACCTCACACAATCCACCCCACAAAACCAGCTGAGCTTCTCCTGCAAATCCCTGAATTGCAGGAAAAAAAACCTAGTTCTCCAAAAAGCCGAGCAGGAAACGAGGAAGGAGATGCCATGAAAGCTTATCCCAAAGCCTTCAGTTTTTTTTTCTCATAGTAATCATCACATAAATCCAAATGGCGATAAGATTAGATTAGATTAGGGTGTAACGTTTTCCAGAGGCTATCGTGTCAAGAAATCGCCATAAAGCTATGCCCTTTTCCTTCTGCAACCTCCATTTCTTCCTCCCTTAAAAGCTCTCTCACTTTTTGTATTTCTCTCGACCCCTTTCGGTTTCTGCTGATTCTGTCACTTTCCTGAGAAAAACCCAGAAGGGAAAACTCGTTTCAGAATGCTGCCGAGGCTGAACGGTGGTGTTTGGATGGACGACAGGGAGGACAGAGAGACTGTTTCCTGGACTAGAACCTCCGCCGCTGCCATTGCCGGCACCACCGAGAACAAAGACGAGATGGGTTCTCTTTCCACCTTCAAATCTATGCTGGAGGCTGAAGACGACTGGTACATGGGGACGAATAACATCATCCACGGTCATTCGGATGTCAGAGACATCAGCTTCTCGCCGAGCTTTGCCGACCCAGAAAGCTTGCTGCTCAACCCGGTGGACTCTTCCTCCTCCTGCTCGCCGTCGTCGTCGGTTTTCAACAATCTCGACCCGAATCAGGTTCATTACTACATGCCTCAAAATCCCAACTTGTCTTCGCTGCTTAATGTTGTTCCTAACAACCCTTTGGATCACGGCTTCGATTTGGGCTGTGACATTGGGTTTCTTGACACTCAAGCTTCGACTGGTGGTTCGAGTTTGATGAACCGGGGAGGTGGAGTTTTAACCGGGTTCAATGATTTGAGCTCGAATAGCCAGATGAATGCTCAGAATTTGGGTTCTAATTTACAGTTTTCGACTACCCGTATGCCTCAATTGCTCGAAAACAGTTCAAATTTTTCGGGTTTTCGAGGTTTGGACGATGGTTTAGCCAATGCTTTGTTTCCTAATAGGCCTAAGTTACTGAGACCCCTTGAGTCCTTCCCTTCTGTGGGAGCACAGCCAACTCTTTTCCAGAAAAGAGCGGCGCTTCGGAAAAACTTAGCCGATGGTGGAGGGAATTTGGGTGTTTTGGGCTCACAAGGGGGCCTGGTTTTGAATGAAGGCAATGAGAGGAAGAGGGAGATGGGTGTAGAGAATGAGAAGAAGAGGAAAATGAGAGGGGGAGATGATGTTGATGATCTGAGTTTTGATGGTTCGGGTTTGAACTATGATTCGGATGAGTTTACTGAGAACACTAAGGTGGATGACGGTGCCAAGAATGGTGGGAATAGCTCGAATGCGAATAGTACTGTTACCGCTGCTGGAGGTGGAGGAGGAGGAGGGGGTCATAAGGGGAAGAAGAAAGGGTTGCCTGCTAAGAATCTGATGGCTGAGAGGCGCCGCCGGCAGAAGCTCAATGATAGGCTGTACATGCTGAGATCCGTTGTTCCGAAAATCAGCAAAGTAAGAATTATTTTACACAATTTTGTCGTGAATTTTAATATGCAATGATATTATGTTTTAGGTGATTAATTACGTCCTCAAAGTTCATAAGCAAATTGTTTTTGGCCCTTTCATTTGTTGAACAAGTAGCATCATTTACAAGGCTCCAAAATACTTCCTTTTCAATTTAAGATGGCATTAATTTCTCTCACATTCAAACTTTTAGCCAATTTAAATGAAAGATTAGTTACTAGTTGCTATTAGAAGGATCTACGAAAAACGTTTTATGATTTGAATGACATTCCGTCGTGTGATATCAGATGGACAGGGCCTCAATCCTTGGGGATGCAATTGAGTACTTGAAGGAACTTCTGCAGAGGATCAACAACCTCCATAATGAATTGGAGTCCATCCCTCCCGGGTCTGCATTGACACCTACCGGAAATACTTTCCACCCTTTGACACCCACTCCGGCTACTCTGCCAAATCGTATCAAGGAAGAACTTTGCCCCAGCTCATTACCTAGCCCAAATGGCCAACCTGCAAGGGTAACAGCCCCTATGCTTGGAAATTACTTTTTGCTCTTCCTCAATCCAATACTATAAATTAGATTTTAGTCTTAACATCCGGAAACTTTTCTAGTAATTTTACTTTTTGCTAAAAGTACGAAAGGAAATGAGTAACTCTGTTCACTTTAGATCATCGTGGTGTTCTGATATTGATCACTATATACAGGTTGAAGTTAGGCAGCGAGAAGGACGAGCAGTGAATATCCACATGTTTTGCGGCCGAAGGCCAGGTCTGTTACTCTCGACCATGAGAACATTGGATAACCTTGGGTTGGACATCCAGCAAGCTGTCATCAGCTGTTTCAATGGTTTTGCTATGGATGTCTTCCGTGCGGAGGTATCGTTCATTACTCTCATCAGTTCTTTGCACATACAGCACACCACTAACATTATCGTCGCCTAACATTGTTGAGGAGAGTAATGCTCTCCCACCAGACAGTCTAACATGTTATGTTATCAGAAATCTTTACACGTAGCCAATAAGTTAGATGGTTGGATAATGAAGCATTTCTGCTAACTTCTCGATATCTTGCAGCAATGCAAGGAAGGCCAGGACGTCCACCCGGATCAGATAAAGGCAGTACTTCTGGATTTGATCGGGTTCCATGGCATGGTGTAGATTGCAGCAAAACAACCACCTCAAGTTTGATTTAACCAAAGAGAGGAAGGAGTCGTGCAATTTGTATGTGTGTTGCCATAGCTGATAGCTCAATTGTGTCGTTCAATCAACTTCTTAATTAGCAGATTTTGAAGGAACATAAACTTTGTAGTTGTAGATTTGCTTTGTACCATTAGCAAATTCAGTTCGATCAGAACTGGATTTACTGAAAAAAATAAAATAATTCTCAGCTTTCTTTTCCTTGTTATTAGATAATTTTGTGACCAGAATTACCCCATAAAATTTAAGAAAAACTAATGAAAATGGTTTGAAAACTTTGAGTTTTAACGATAAGGATAAAATAAAAGGTAAAGT
This sequence comes from Pyrus communis, assembly GCF_041283825.1. Taxonomy (NCBI): domain Eukaryota; kingdom Viridiplantae; phylum Streptophyta; class Magnoliopsida; order Rosales; family Rosaceae; genus Pyrus; species Pyrus communis. The sequence goes on from NC_142570.1 coordinate 6,460,147, forward strand.
GAATAGTACCAGAATTGACTTTTTAGTGTAAAAATGTGGTTTTTCGTTAAAGTGAACAATACCGGGAGCTTTTTGTTAAAGTTCTCTAAAATTTATCCCCTTTACAATAATTATGCTATTATCGGATCGTGGAGAAATTTTTTGTGTGACTAGAACACGACTCAATACACTAAGTGTCATAATACAATTAGTTGAAATTTTTTTTTTTTTTTTTTTTTTACTTTTGAACCAATTGATGTGTTCGTTGAACACTAAAAAATCTCTCTTTGTGGTGAATGGTTTTCTATAAGCTTTTTTAAGGATTGCTTCTATAAAGAAAACAAACACATTACTCATAAGCGTTTTTATTAGATGAATGTCAAATTTTTGTTAAAATTAAAGAGTTTGACAATGAAGAATACATTTTACAACTTTCAAGTTTTGTGTGATTTTAAAATGGGAGACAAATTTTCAAGTTTCTCATATTGGCATGATGAAATTTTCGAAATAGTATCAATTATGCTTTCTTAACTATTTGATCATATGATTCTCTGTTAAAATGATGACGTGTGAGATATTTGACCTATTTTTAGATCTTGTAGAAGCCACACTAGCACCGGTCGGACTAATCTATGTGATTGGTTGTGGTTTTGATACATGGATTTCATTAAGGAAAAGTAAAAGTTCCACGATAACTAGTTTAGTTCATAATGCAAGTGTAGCTTTCAGGTCAATTCAAAAATAAAATTCACGTTTTTCAAAGCAATAATTTAATAAAAAATTACATAATCAAACTGTTAGACGACATAAATTGGTCCGATTCCAAAATCTCGTATCCGTTTTAAAAATCGCTCCTAACTCGAAGGATGTAAAACGTACTTAGCTAAAAAGGCCCTTATGATAAAAACAATGTCGAAAGGTTCCGCACAGGAGTGTATCTCGGGTACCCGGAACCACTATATTCGTACCCGTACACGTACCCGTACCCATATAATGATCCACAATATAAATGGGCTTGAAAAAGAAATAATTGGGCTTGAAAAAGAACATTAGTAAGATTGGGCTTAAAAGAAAATTGAAGAAATGGGCTTTGTCCAATCCAAATCTTGCTTTGTGGTGACGTAATGTGATTGACTATAAAGGTGACCATGAAAGCAATGAGACCTAAAAATGGTCCCAACCCAACAAATAATATCAAGAGGTTGTGAGGTGGGAGATGTTTCTGTTTGGAATATGCTTTTTCCTAGGTCATGTGTCATTGTGAATAGTCATAGCACAGTATATACGACTAGTATTTCCCTGTCGTATTCGTATATCTTTGCCTCTTATCTTTTCTTACCTTATTTTTGCCATTATTCATATGCTTGGTCACGAAGAAATCCGTGGAGACTATTCTTCTTTCTTAAGATCTTTATTCTCGCTAGTTGGTAACTTCTTGACTTTTTATACGAAAACTGGCCCAATGGGAAAAGTCGTTTTAACATATTTGTCATGCTATGAAAAAAATGCCTTATCCAACTCCTGGTGTTACATCCTTAGTTACGTTTCGTACGCGAGAAGAATTCATTTTTTCTTAACATCGACTTCATTAGCTCTCATCAGATGAGTTCGATTTAATTTATCTCCTTTATGGATCTCAAAAATCAAAGTCATCTGATGATATACAACACAGTGCTATTGATGCCATTCAGACAGTAGACAATCCATTTTTTAGCATCCGAGTCAAACTTTAACAAGTTGGGAGGATTGGGGAAATTATGGCAATGTAGTGGGTGACAAGCGACAACAATGAGTTGTGTGTGACAGTTTTTCTTCAAGTTGGAGGTGTAAAAATTGGCCAAAAGAGAAAAGTTGGGTGGAAACAAAAGTTCAATTTTTTGGGGAAAAAGAAGGGCAAACCCTAATCCAGGAGGGACAGGGAAGAAAACCATAATGTTGGGACTCTGTAATTTAGGAAAATATTCAAAGATTAACATCAAAAGAGTCAATTAAACGCACATTAATCACGTAAAATTGACAGATTCAATGAAGCTTGCTTGGTTTTGAATAGCATTGTCAAAGAGAGGTTGCTTTACACCATGAAATTCGTTAGTTCTGGTAAAAGAAACCTCACGAAACCATACACATTACATATCGTAACGGATAAGCGTCTCAAAATTCCACACCACAACAGAAAACACTTCAATTCTACATTTTTAACGTCAGGAACATTTTTGGTCTAAAAATTCACGACCATTCACTTACAACACTATTTTGTCATTTTGATTAAAACTGAAGTCTTTGAGAACTTTCAGTTAATTTTCCTTTGTTTTTATCCCTCGATTCTCCTTTGAATTATTCAAGCACAGGCTAGGACAAAGAAAAATGCGGATGAAAAAAGAGAGAACACAACTCATTTGGCCACAAAATCCATTGGTTACTTGCAAACTAGAGTTGTGCTGCTTGTAAAAATAGCCAAATCTTTACAAAACACAACACGTTCCACAGGAATTCAGCTTTTAACAATGCCGGCTAGACATGCTCGATATTTTACAACATAAACCAACAAAACTGAATGCAATAAGTAATTTCCTTGACGGAAAAACATCATAACAGCAGATAATCTGTATACTTACATTACAAGGACGGGAAAAAGGTCGAAGCAGCCTATGTACAAGGTGGAATTGTTTGACAAAAAGCAAGTCCCACGTCAACTTGCTCGAATCAGAAGGGTATACATATTTATCTATATCTATATTATAACCAGATAGCTTCCAAATAAACTAACTGCAGAAATACGTCCAAAACTGGATATATCAAAAGGGTATACATTCGCCATCTATATGCGACTCTCGTCAGCTGAATTTTTAAAGTCCAATAGTGAAATGGCTCACATCCAACTCCATTACTTCATATATCCGAATAGCTTATGGTAGGGACCCTCACAAGAACACCATGACTATCATCTCGCCCCCAAAACTCTACACGCTTTTCAGTAAGATGCATGATGGAAATGGCCAAAGGGGACGTAAAATGGACAACAAAAAGAACATATGATCAAAGGATAATTATATACCTAGTCATATACCCACAAATCTCGAGAACCAGGCTTAACGCTTCTCAACAGTAGATGCAGATGGAAGTGGTTGAGACTTCCCCTCTCTTGCATCCACACCCTCCGCACCTGATGATAGATTATCCTCCCCATGTGCATTCAAGGTCCCAGGGTTCATCTTTTGGACTTCCTCTCTGGTGTAGATGAAAATCTTCCGGACAATGCCACAAAATTCCCTGAACCAAGCATATAAAACCGCTACTTTGTTAAGCCTCTCAGTCACAAATTTATAAAAAAATCTCTCTTTACTCAACTTGAAGGCAATAAATGACTAATCCTGCAGATTGATAAAAGATAAAATACTTACTGCCAGGGATCGTCTCCAACAAGCATCATATCACCTTCATCATCAGTATAAACGATCATCCAATTCTTTTTCGGAGACATCAGCTCACCACCAAACTCAAACAACATGTCCAATTCAGCTATCAGCTCCTTGTAGTTGTTGAACTTGGTAAGATCAACAGACCTACCTAGCGCAATACCCTGCTTGTGAACCTGGAGCCAACAGCAATTTATCAAGTTCAGCTTTTGATAGGCTTTCGTATTATCAACAGAGCTCCAAATAAAGCCTAAGAAAATAGTCAGGAAGGAGATATGTACCTTAGTACAACTCCTAGTTGAACCACCCTGTGATTTACCCTGAACATCTCTGATATGTTGCTGAGAAGTTTGCAAAGCTGGCTCACTGACAGCCACGAGATTATCTGTTGATTTTGAGCCCCTTGATTTTTCAGAATTCAGGTCAGACTCAAAAGTTTGAGCTTGGTTATTACGAGGTGACTCATTCATCATATTTCTGTGTGACAATGCAGGATCTGGTGTTATCAGGGGAATACCAAAAAGCTTGCAGTTTCCATCTTTAGGCTTCACAGCTTCATGTTTGTCTAGTAACATCTGTGGTCTCGGCATGTTGTCCCTTGCATTCCCCAGATTCTCAAAAGGTGATGGAGGTGGTGGAGGCATCATCCAATTTCCATGAGGGAGCTCAATTCTATGCCCATTCACAACAGAATAGTCACCAAACCCACCATATCTAGAATTCCCTTGTGCTTGATGCGACATATTTCCAAGAGGACCTTTCTGATTAGAGTCCAAGCTAAGAGACAGGGATGATGGTAACATGGACCACGAACGTGAGTTATATTTCCCTTCCTGATCCAGTGAATGCTTTCGCATTGAATTAGCAGATGCTACCCCTTGATCGACAAAAGGGGGACAAATACCATGTGAGGAATCAACATTATTCCCAAAGCCTGACAGCAGATCTGTGTAAGTTGGTTCATGCCTCCCTGAGGACATCCAGTTCTCTGAACCATATCTTCTTGAAGCAGATACTACATCAATCTTCTCTTCGTCTTTCGACGGTGGCCATGCAACAGATTTCTCAGTAGTATCAGACTCGCTCTCCGCAAAATTGCCTCTCAAGGTCGGGAACTCTTGACCTTGCAAGACCCTTGAAAACCCACCAGGCATCGCAGGGTCAACATTTACTTTTGATGATCCAACTAAAGTAACAGAAGAATATATTATTACTTTTTAGTAGAGCAAGATAGGTAAAAATGTTCTGCATAAAAGAATTTAAGGTATCTATAAAGATTACAATGTCAATTAGACTGTACCTTCCCTAGTATGGACAGAGGAATCTGGAGATGACGGCACCATGTGTGTTCGAGGTCTTTTCGGCCTGGGCATTGGAAGTGGATTCAGTGCAGGAGGAGCAAGGGCAGGCTCTATTTTCCAAGGTGAAACTCTCTCTGGACGGGGAATAGTAGAGGTTTCATCCCATCTCACCTTTAAGAAACATAAGAAAGTTTGTTTTAGCTTACCCAACAAAAAATAGTCTAAATTGGTGCCCTAAGAAATTCTCCTTACCTTAAGGCATCTCCATTTGGAATCTCGCCACCTTTTGGTGTCAGCATCTTCTGTTCCAATAATGGTGCCAGTAAACCTACAACAAGATAAACTCATTACACTAAACCTACGACAAGATAAACTCAGTACACTTTCAGGTAATTAATATAAACAGAAAGGAATCATTCAGCATCCATCAAACATACTTCTGCTCTGGAGCTTCTTCACCTTCGAACCTCATCTTAAACCGCATGCCTATAGAATAGTTGTTTTTAACAGACTCCATGTATTGATCAAATGGAACAATGAACTCAGCAGGACTTGTCCTGTAAACAAACAATTGAAACAGTACTTCAAAAACAAAATCGAACTAATCATCAAGATCAAATACTACAAACAATATAAAACACAACTTTCACGGTAAATTTGAAACCTCTAAACTAATGGCTGAGAAATACAAATACTAAAAATAGACCACACCTTGGCTTGTAGTACACAGTGAACATGGTTCCTGTTAAAATGGCATGCCATGCAGTTGCGAGGACACCAAGATGCATACTGTGACTGGATATCACAGAAGATGGTACACTGCCTTGCTGTCTCATAGCACGTCTGACACCAACGCGGAGCTCCCCATTCTCACCCCTAGGAAGTTACACGGTGGTCGCATATCAGAACATAAATAAATAAATAACAAATGAACAGCAAGTTTATGGAATCTCAATTTGCGAGAAACCCACTAACCTTAAAAATATAAATGCATCTCCTGCAACAAGCCTCTTGGAGCTAACGAAAACACTCCAACCACTTTGCAGTAAATGCCTCCGTGGTTGACCTGTCATTCCCAACAGCATGTTTATTATGTAAACAATTATACTGCCGAAACTGTCTAGTAAATCTTTCTTTCACTAGTATCAGAAACAATGGTCCTAATACAGTGGTTGGGTAACACCAAAAATGCACAGGAATGCAAAGAAGGTAAGTATCAAAGAAATAGAAGTTACCTCGAAAGATATGGCGAAAGCGCCATTCACTTCCATGCAAGTCTTTGGCAACCAACTCCTGTGTTGGAGGTTGGCGAGACATGTCCTGCCAAAGCACAAACCAAAAATAGCCACAATGAATCAAATTCAGAAATGAAGAAAAAATGAAAACAACAAACTAAAAGCAATAAAAACTAACCAGCTGTGGAAGGCATTCATCTGCATGCCGCCTTAACACTGAAAATCCACCATGGGTGCTTGTATCAGAAGCAGTTAAGGTCTTGCAAAATGAATGTACTTGAAACCGTGGTGGTAGAGGCGGGGGAGGCTCCTTCTCCACTGCATTCTCATCTTGCTAAAATTTAAAAGAACATCAAACCATCAGAATCTCAACCCATAATCAGTTTTACCCACCCACAAGAAATCAGAATCCTCACGCCCACAACTTACATTTGGTTCGGGAAGTAAAGTGACTTGTGCAAATACTTCATCAGTGTCTGGTTCAGCCTATAATTCAGTAGAAAGAAACTTATTCATTCCAAAAGCTAAATAACTTGAGTACAAAAGAAGCAGCAAAACAATTAAATCCACAATTCTTAGTTTCTTTATAAGATCAACCACCACACTACCTTCAATGATACATTTATAACCCGGCAAAGAATCTTCGATGGAAGATTATACACTGGCATCTGCTGATCAGCCCCCTGATTAGTCGACGCCTCAACCTATTTTCGGACCCAGAAAACACAATTGACAATTTAATACAATGAACGAAAACCCAGAAACACAAAACCTCAGATATATCAGCTAATAAACCCCATACAAAATAAATAAATAGAACACTCAAATTTCCATGAAACAATGAACATATATTGAACCCAAATGAAGACTAACGAAAAATGGAAGAAAATGAAACTATTTGAAACTATTTGAGCTATGCTGAAACATGGCTGGTGGAATAGAGAAATTGAAAGTCGACCTGCTCGATGTGCCCCTGAGGGAAGTAAAAGACACGTTCCCGTTCACGCGGCACAGTCACGAGCGGCCCTGCGCAGGCGTGCCATAGCTCCGTGTATAGCGCCGTCTCAGCATCTACACACACCCATCAAAACAAAAGAAAACAATCAACCACAGCACATGGAAAACACGAGAACCCACAATCTGTCGGCGGAAATGAAACAAAAAGCGGCCGGGGTTTACCCCTCCCGGCGGAAACAGTAGAATGACCGTTCTGCCCCTCGCCGACGGTCCTGGGGTCGTTGTGGTCGCTGAAGCCAGACGAGAAGCTCTCCCCCCTCGGGTTGCCGCAATTATCCTTTATCGAAACCTCCGATGACGTCATTTCTTTAAAGAGCTCAGCACAGATCTCTCATCTGAAACTCTCCGCCGCTGCAATTTCTCAACTTTCACACCCACCCTGAGATCTAAGCAGCCAAAACCCTGAGTCCTGAATCCGCCACAAACTTCCACGCCTCCGCCGCTCTCCGCCTCTCTCTACCTCTGAGACCTCAATCAAAACCCTAACCCAAAAGCTCGAAACAGAAGCAAACAGCTCAAATTTCCACCACTCCAACGCTCTCTCTCTCTTCGTCAGTCCACAGCTCAACGAAAACCCCTTTCGTTTCAGCCGTCGACGCAGAGCTCCGTCAATTCTCAACCAATCCTCTCGATTCGACCGTCAATGTCAGTCTCTATCTCTTCTCTATCTCCCTATGCAACTCACCCCCTGTCTCTCTCTCAGCATACAGGAAGCAGCTCCGAGCTTTCTCTCTCCTCTCCTCTTCTCTCTCTCTCTATCTACTTTCTCTCTCCTCTATGAGTCGCTGTGTGTCTTAAAAATGAAAGTGCGAAACCCTGAGTGGTCAAAACAGCGTGCAATAATTTTCAACCGCAGTCAATTTCTAACCAAGTCCGGGTGATGACCCGTCGTCTCCGGTGACCTTGCCTTTCCAACCGTCTACACCCGGTCGACGCAAACCCCATACCAGCGACCGCTCCCTTACGTATTGGTTTGTTATTTTTTTTTATAAAAAGTGGTATGAAAAAAAATTGAGCTAAAAAAAGATGATTGGTAAACATTTAAAAACAACTTATTTTTATAATTTTAGGTAAAAAATATTTAAAATGTGAAGCAGTAAAAATGAGCTTATTCTCACAGCGTAGAAGTAGTTTTTTTTTTTCTTCAAACAACAGCAGTACTGCATGTTTCATTAATAAAAGCGACTCTCGGAACAGTACAGAACGACGCTCTCGTTTCGCCGTCCCTAGGTGTCGTTTCCTGATTCGCGCGCTTGAGTGCGTGGTGAGTAACGACGTCGAGTACGGTTTCCAGGTGTTGGTGGACGATTGATGGGGGTGGAGTGAGGAGCAGGTAACGGCGTTAGGGAGTGGAAAAAGTTAATGTATTTATTGGGAAATGGCGTTGTCGTGCTAATAACGGGGCAGGCCTGGATGGATGTAGGAGGGTAGGAGGAGGGGTCGTCTCATAAACCGTGGTTACTTTTTCTTTTTCTCTATTTATTTTTATTTTTTACTCCAAAAATATTTTTACCACGGTAAAAGGTAGAAATTGACCCAATACGATTCTCTACAAATTCTTTTAATGAAGATTGGTAAATTGTGTTTATTCATCGTACATTATGCGATCAATTTTATTAAGTATTATTTGTATTTAATTTTAAATAAAAATATTTAAAATGATTTCTGACTGTATGATGTACAATGAACGAATATGATTCATTGATCTTCGAAATCCTCATAAAGAGAATCCGGATTGGAATTGACATCTATGACGAAATGTATATATAGATATATATATATATATATATATATTATGGAAAGGTTCTTATATTATTCACACTGTTTTAAAAAATGAAAACTAATGAAAATAGCTTGAAAACTTTGAGTTTTAATGATAATGACAAAATAAATGATAAAATGAATAGTATTAGGATTGACTTTTTAGTGTAAAAATATGATTTTTCGTTAAAGTGAACAGTATCGAGAGTTTTTCGTTAAAATTCCCTTTTAAAAATTATCGCTTAGATGTTAAGAGGTTGGCCACCGCCTTACTTAATCACTAGGCATTTGAAAATTAAGAAATGACGCCAAGACCTACTTACCTAGAGCCGCTTAGGTGCCAGAATAGAATTACCTAAGCACCCACTTAAGTCGCGACTGTGACTTAGACAAAAAATAGATAATTTTCATTTTATATTTGAATAAAAATGTAGAAATTAACATGTATGGCGAAATATATGTATATTTTTTGAAGGGTTCTTATACCATTCATTTATATTGGAAGGGTTACTTTTTTGGCTGTTAAACAAAAAAAAATAAAAAAAAGTTGTTGTGAACCCTTATAAACAGGGTGTAAAATGAATTTACCGAAAACACCATGAGTGAAATTAAAAAGAATCATCCTCCTTTGAAAAAAGAAAATCCTCATATTTTGTTCCCTAGTAGGCAAGCATATGGACCAATGTGAAAATCTCATGTTAAAGGTGTTACACATGTATCATATTGGTTCATTGAATACGAACCATGTTGATTTGATCTCTCGATATTTAGTCTCTATTTTTTCGATAAGACGACTTGAAGTTTTAGTTTTATTTAAAGTAGCATTCAACACATATTTCCGTACTTTATACTTTCATCGCTACTATTATAAAACCAAGTCATCGTTTGGGGTTACAAAGCTTCATGGAAAATAATTGGACATAAATGCCCATGAAAATTATATGACTTTCAACAATGGTTTGGAAAATACCCCCAAAGCAATTCACTAACAGTAGGTGGGTTAAGGTTTCGTCCACTTTTTCACCTTATAATTCTTTTTTAAAAGAAGGACAACCGGTGACAAATCACAGTTATCCACCCCTTTCGAGGGCAGGAAGACTCACAAATGCATTTCAGCCTCTTCCTGATCACAAGTTTGATTTCCACACCAGTAACGGGTTTTTTCACCCTATAATTTTGGCTAAATTGAATTAATATTTTGTGATAAGGTAGTTAGAAAATAGCCTACGTGGTTAAAAACTTGGGATTTAAATCTTTATGGTGAAAATCGTTAGCAAATTTAATTCAAAAGTGAAAATACCTTACAGAACCAAGACATGATTTTATACCAGCCAATTATCAAATGTTGATGAAAATTCTAGATTAGAAAAATTGAGTACAAATGTGAAAAATAAATTGAACTCTATGGCATACATAGCGAGCCGGGATTTTTAAAAAAATTCGTGCACGCAGAAGTTCATGCAAAAAGGCTATTATTAAGTAGTTTGACAATGATTTTTCTGCATTACTCGGTATTACTTGTAGGCATATATCTAAAATTGAAAAATGTAAATAACAAGTCGATACTAATTTATTCTGCCGTGCTTTTCCGTAATAATAGCTCAGAAGGGTTTAGGGAGAAAGGTCTTTTTGTGGTTTGGGAGGGCAAGTCACGTGTTGGGGGAAAGGTTGAAGGAGGTAGGGCGTACCAGAGGAGTAGAGATTGGGGGTACAAAGCGAGTGTGGGCCCACGTGCATTGTCCAGTAGCAGGTGTGTATGGTCTAAACCAACGAATGTGACCTGCTTTTATCTCTACTTGTAGTTGCTAATAGTGCTTAATGTTATTTATTCAAATTTCGATGAAGATGTTTTTTTCATTCTGAAGAACAACTCTCAGGGTTTCGAGTATTCGGTGGAGTGGTGTCTTTGTAGAACTCATAGTATTTTTTGGACACACGAGTCCAAACACATTCACTTGTTTGAGAACTACCCCTCACACTATCTTCCGAGACCCATCTATAAACCCTGTAAAGAGCTTCATCTTCTTTTCGGGTCCAAGCCTTATCTTTCATTGCAAATGAGACCATTTGAAAATTATTGAAAAAATTGAAGGAAAGATTATTGGAAGAGGTAAGAAAATATGAGAATTGAAATGGTGAAAATTTTGTGACAAATGGTGTAAGAATGACTTAGGTATTTATAAAAAAAAAAAAAGAATTTTTTCTAATTTATTTTTAAAATTTGGCCCAAAAAAAAAAATTAAAATCCAACGGTAACTGACTTCAGCTAGCCGTTGTGTTTGAAATTGTGACCCTGCCCAGGTTGGCTGGCTGGTTCCTTTGGGCCAACCGGTTGGCCCTTTGGCCCTTTTTGTCCAATGGGCCCACAAGCCATTTGGCCTGACTCTCGGTTGGAGACGATTTTCAGGTTATTTTCGATCATCTGGCTCTCTGGACCATTCAGTTAGAAATGACCTTAGTGAGGATCCTCGAGCTACGAATGAGAATCCTCTTTGTGTTTGTGAGGATCTCAGAGATCTACCAATCACTTTCATTTGTCATACATTGTGCGGTTAGAAATCATTATAATTTTTTTATTTAAAATTGAATATAAACAGTACCTAACAAAAACTGGTCGCACGATGTGCAATGAACAAACGTGAATGGAGGATCCTCATTCTAAAGCAACAACTGGAGGAATCCCAATCTTTGTCCCGAAAAAGGTTGATATCCTATTCCGGTTCAATAATTAAAAAAATCGAAACATTTTACTTTTATTTTATGAGTAATGTTACAATTATTACGTATTTTTATCATATTTCTAATAAAAATAGGACATGCCAACATATGTATGTTTCATCTCTATTAAAAAGATGAAACAAGTATGTAGTAACATAACATTTTTGTTATTTTACTCGCTAACAATTTCAATCTCAATTTTTAGGGACACAAAAATCCATTAAACAATTCGCCCAAGAGGAAAAAAAAAAAAAAAAAAACCTACAAAGCAAAGGTTCCTTCTTGACATTCCCTTTCCCTTCACCCTTTTTCTCCAACGAAAATTTTGGGCTATTCAAGCATCTCTCATGTTAGGTGGTTATGGTCCGGAAAAAATCATTCGGTGTTATAAAGTGTGAATGACGGATGACACGTTTGGAACTGCTTCAGTAAGTAACAAATAAAATTATAAATGTTTTTTATTTAAATAATAATGCTATGAATAAAATACATATTAATAAGAGATTTAGAGCTCGTTTAGATGTATTTTAAAAATGACCGAAAGTGTTTTTGGTAAAAGTATTTTTGGAAATAATCCTTAGTAAAAATGCAAGTAAAAAATCTTGAAAAAACACTTAAAGTGTTTCTTGGAATACGCACATAACTGATGTTTCTTGTAGAAAACACTTTAAGTGCTTATGGACCCAAAAATATTTTCTCCAAAAACGCTTTCAGTCATTTTAAAAGTACATCCAAACGAGCCCTTATACAAAAGCAGTTGGGAAAAACATTTGCTTCTCCAAAGAGCCTTCTACGACCTATTAGCACTTAAAAATTCCATCTGTTCAAAAATTTAGCAAGCTCTACTCAAGTGTACGAATGAGATGAACGAAATGGTACATAGACTATAGACTCGTTTGAAAGTGCTTTTAAAATGACTAAAATACTTTTAAAACCAATCTTTAGTAAAAATTCAAGTAAATTCTTAAAAAACATTTTTAGGAACCTAAACTCAATTTAATCAAAAGTATTTCCAGTCATTTTAAGAACAATTCCAAACAAATCATACACGTTGGATTGTCCATGTAAAGAAAAAAAAAGAACTCTATGTCACACTAATTTATTGGAAATTAAGAAAATGTTATTGTTCTTTAAAATTGCCGTATAAATTGCATGTAATGTACATGCAAGAGAGAAATGGAACCCAAACTTGCATGTGTTCGAGCAAGCTTGTCTAAATTGTGCGGTGACAAGTGTGTCAAGTCACCACCCAAATTATAAAGCAATAAAAGTGAATAAAACGTGAGTATTTTGAGTCACTATAAGCCAATTCTGCCTCCCTCACCTAACTTATCTTGCAAGGAAATTTTAATTGTTAGCATCGCCACGTTAGTCTAATTTTTTTTAGATTGAAAAGATTCACAGAGACATTTCAGCTTCTCTTTAACCATCATCGTGTGATTCATCAAAACGATAAAAGAAATCCAGAATATGTTATGTATAATACATGTCTGAAATTCATTCCCGACCACTGAACTACTTTAATGAATTTCCCTCACCTAACGTGGAGTGAGGCTATTTACAGGCCCACATACTAAAGCGACGTGGTACTCTATTTGCCAATTGATGTACCATTTTTGTGTGTAGTGTCACCTGCATTAGGAGAAATTCAACTTGTATTGAATCGTCTACAAAATTATCAAAGTTTCAGAGTTTCATATACTAAATAAATTATATAAGGGTGGGTAAGGAGACAAGTAAGGAATAAATTAAATAAGTAAAGTTAACATATGAATTATATAATTTTATGATATATACCACTCATACATGATGACAGTTGATCAGATTACTGTTACATTTAGTTGCACTTGCACATATGACGATATTAGGCAAAATGATTGTTAGGCAAAGTAAAACGTAAAATGTTGGTCAAGGAGACGAAGCAAGTTATAGCAACCGCCAAATGTAATGAAGGATTTGATCTTAATTCAGATAGCAGTTAGTTATTTTAAACGAAAAATTAGGCTTTCATCTCTATTTCTCATATTTCATTGATTAAAACCTTTTTTTTTTTTAATTTTTTTTATCAAGGTCATTAAATTTTAATATACATCATTAATTATTTTAATAATAAAATAGTTTTTATTTTTAAATATATTCATTTAGTGTTAGAAACGTTACATTGGGTATATTTATATTTATGGCTAATTTTTTATCAATATTTTTATTTTTAGTTTGTAACCATTTTTAATTTGCAACCCTTTTTTAAATTTGTATCAATTTTATTTTTAGTTTTAATTTGTACCCTTGTATTAATTCTTTTTTGTGCCTGTACTTTTTAAACTTTTATTATATTTGTACCCTTATTTTTTAATTTATTTGTACCTATTTTTAATTTTGCTAAATGTACTCATGCTAATTTTATGCCTTAAAATATATCAATAGTTATTTTATAAAATTTGTTAATAATTATGTGGGTCCATAATTTTTTTGCTATAATTTTTGTGAAGAACAATATTACTCTAAAACTTAAGTATTTAGTATATTTTAAAAATATTATTTGAATGTGTTTGAATTTCATAATTTGTGGGACATTAAATGCATAAATGCATGAGTTAAATCTCTCTAATAAAGCTAAAGACATCGATCGAAATATTTAAACAAACAAAATTTCAGTCTAACAATTAAATTTATTAGGAACCGAAACCAAAATGATCATACTTTAAAAATTACATGATACAAAATGATATCTTTGATGGGCCGATAAAATTGATCTATTTAAAGCAGAATGATATGAATATAATTATTTTTCTTTAAATTTAGATCGATCGAATATTTAAAAAATGAACCGAACTGAACGGAAAATGAATAGCGTGGGCCCCACATCCAGATGGTGTCTCCTAATTAGATTACAACTAATCCAAGTTGTGGGCCCATCCTTGCTCTGCCTCCTCTCCCCTTAGCAGTTTGGACAACCCCCTAATCCCTCTCTCCTGACCCCTAACCCACAGACCAAACCTCGTCATGTCTTTCTCTCACATACCAAATTTACCCCTAACTTTTTCTTTATTTATTTGCTTTGCTAAAGTCACCATGGAAATCTCCATCACCTTTATCACAGCCCCACGTCATCTTACGGACCACGGGCCCAATGACGGTTACGGACCTGAAACGGAACTGAATTGCGTTTTCCGGAATTCAAATGGGAATTCAATCCAGTTAAGGAACTTTATGGGGGAAACTGACTGCTTTTCGTCCACTAATAACGTACGGCCACGTGGAAGTGAAGTCATTTGGGGAACACGTGGGCCTCTCAGTTGAACGCCAGCATGCGCAACCGTCTTTTACGGTTTCTGAAAATTTGGTTGCGAGTCCTAATCCCCACACGGGGTTCGCGTGACTGGGGGTTAGGTGGGGATGGAACGTTACGGGTCTACGTCATTAATCAAATGTAGCACGTCATACTTATTATTTTAATAAACTTTATGCGGTGATTTTCACGCGATTTTTTTTGTTTCTTACACGTTCCTGTTAATTATGACAATTGATTTTTCTTGATTTTATTCAAAGTATCACGTTGATTAAGAATCAGGTACTTTGAACTTGGTTTACGCGACATTATTGTTACAATGGCTTGAATTTGTAAGTTAGGATAAGATGTGCTACGACTATAAACGTAATGTTCAATTTAAAATGCGTCACTCACGAATATGACATCAAGGTAAAATAAATAAATAAATAACTATCGTGAATAGTACCTTTTTTTCTCAATTTAAGACTTTTAAAGTTCACACAATTTTTTTGCTTCTTACGTGTTCCTATTAATCCTGACAATTGATTTTCTTTGATTTTATTCAAAGTATTACGTTGATTAAGAATCAGGTACTTTGAATTTGGTTTCTGCGAAACTATTGTTATAACGGCGTGAATCTGTAAGTTAGGATAAGACGTGCTATGACTATAAACATAAGAAATTATTATTAGCACTAAAAAAATCTCATTTGGCACTCCAAACTTTCTATAATTAGAAAGAAAAATACACTTATTAGGAGTGTATAATGAGATTTTTAGAGTGCTAATAACAATTCTTTAAGCATAATGTTCAATTTTAACTGCAACACTCAAGAATATGACATTAAGGTAAAATAAATAAATAAATAACCATCGCAAATAGTAATTTTTTTTTTCTCAATTTATATCTTTTAGAGTAAATATATTGTTATATAAAAATGAATAAAAGAAAAGAAATGAAATAATTTTGTGGGAGATGAACATCAAACAACTAGTGTAATCAAGCTATTACGGGATGACCCATTAGTTGGGGACAAATTTCAAGTTTAGATTTTATACGAGACGTACTGGGTTCAATTTATGGTGCTGGTAAGTCACACGATTGTGACTAGAGGAGGTTAAAATGCATCTATGAATTCTCCGGTCCCAAAAAGATAAACTCAATGGTAGGCCACCAACTGGTACATTTTAGAGAAAAAAAACAACAAAATTGATAGGAGTTTCAAAATTAGTGATATAATAATATGAATAATGGAGACAGTCCCAATGAAAATATAAGACATCTTGAGTTAATTAATCATTTTTTTTAAGTGTGATTAGAAGGAGATAAACATTAACAGCAATAATTAGAAAAGAAATGAAACCTGATGCACGCATATCCTTTCTTTTCGTGGTGGATGCCCTAGTGGGGAAAGGACTATGTCACATAGATTTGAGAAATTTTTATGGCATGGACCCTACATGCATGCCCTTCCTTGTTCTTGTGAGATTTAATTATTTTTGGCCATGTTGTGTGGATTTAGCAAAGAAACTGTATTTTCATGTAAAATCATGAAGAGCGTGGTGGAAGTGTATTTAGCAATGTCAAAAGAGCTTTCAAATAACCAACAAAAACTTTGAAAATTTTTATTTTTCTTAATTGGAGTTTCCTAGATTAAGCATGTGGAGCGTCTTCAATTAGTGTTTTTGATCAAATACATAGAAAATAATTCGAGTTTTAAGTACTTATGTGCTTCTAATAAAAACATTTTATACGCGCCATTGTTTATATACAATGACGAACTCAAAATTTTGATTATGTGAGAGTTGAGAGTAATTAGTAGGATCTCGAGTCTCTACATTTAAATTTTGCGCATTTATGCATTTCGCTCAGTCTCAATCATTATAATAATCCGATGATCTAGGACACGACGCATCATCTATTATAATAATATAGATTAAGCGAAATACAGATAAAAACACAAAACCTAAATGTAGAGACTTGTGATCTGTAATTTGGTACATACAATTAAGCCGTGTGTTGGTTTCATTTTCACCAATGATCAAATAGATACCAAGTTAATAACCTCTTATATTTCTTAAATTATAAAATAAAATCATAAGAGACTCTCATATGTTAATGTAAACAATGCATCAACGACCGACATACACCCACTATCGCTATCGCACACAACTCATTCATGTACACCGACTCTTATGCTGTTCATATTCCACCTTTGATGTCATGTTGGAGCGTCTAAAGGTCAGTTTGCCGAAATATTCCAAATATAATCAAGTCATTCAGCCCTTCTGGTTGTCTGAACATAAAAGTGAGAAAAATTTTACACATTTGGAAATTTGGAGATAAATAAAAAGGTAAACTAATGAAAATAACTTGAAAACTTTGAGTTTTAACCTAAATGACAAAAACATGTTGTAAGTAAATAGTATCAAGAGTGATTTTTTAGAGTAAAAATGTCCTTAACGTTAAAAGTGAACAGTATCATAAGTGTTTCGTTAAGACTTCCTATATAAAAATAGAAGAAAAAAAGGCATACCTTTGACAAAAGCCAATAAAAAAAGAATAATATTTGGCTACTCGAATGAGAAATAAGAGTTCCAATTCAAAATTGTTCGTTGTCCATTTATAAAACTTCGTTTTTATAATCAAAACCGTTCATATTATAAATCATTCTATAAGGATCTTATCTGTAAAAGATCAATTAAAATTAAGTTCGTTTAATCACCAACATTGTATAAAAACGAACAAACTAAATTGGTAAAAACATTGTGAACCGTCTATGTATTTGCTAGAATAGATTGACTAAACGACTTTAGTTTTAGTTCACTTTTCTTGCATAGGTGATCTTTACAGTGTGATTGATAATATGAACAGTTCTGATTTTAAGCATAAACTCTACGATTCGAACACGACGAATGCCGAATCAGAATTCTTACTCATATTAGAGTAATCAAGCATTGTTGTTATAAAAATAACCGGCCATGAAAGCTGTCAGCTAGGGAGGCGTCTCCTCCTACCATGGAAGAAACTAGGGTTGATGGTTTTGTAGGCATATTTTTTTGTTATCATTAACCTTCAAATCCCATTATTATATGAGGGGTCTGTGATTAATTATATATAATCAGAAATCAGTGACACAATACTCCAACTAATTAAATACACATTAACAATAAGAAGAAAAAAAATATAAATTATAAACTCGACAGCCACAAGATGTGCTGGTAAGATACCATCATTGTTGAGTACTAAATTTGAAGCAAATAATTGTTTAAAATAAGAAAAACTAATGAAAATGGTTTAAAAATTTTGAGTTTTAACGATAAAGATAAAATAAAGGGTAAAGTGAATAGTAATATGTTTGATTTTTTAGTGTAAAAATATGATTTTTTCGTTAAAGTGAACAGTACCGTAAGTTTTTCGTTAAAACATCCTTTAAAATATTCATCAGATGTGTTATTTGGTATTTTTAAATCTAAAAAGTTACAATGTCTCTCAAATTTCAATCTTTAAGCGAGGGCGGTTTGTTTATAAATTGTTGTCTTTCGTGCATAAAAAACTTGTTTATTAATTTTTGCTCATAAAATAATATGCAGATAGAGATTTGAAAAGTCAACTTGAGATTATTAGATTAATTAAAAATGAATGAATATAAAAATAAAGAGCAAGAGGTTCAATGTAACATCCCGGCTCGGGCCTCACCATATCCCGGGCTCGACTCCGCTGTAGCACGATATTGTCTGTTTTGGGTCCCGAGCACGAGGCTTTACTCCGTCGTAGCACGATATTGTCCGCTTTGGGGAGTTCCTACAAAACCCAAAGCCAGTAAGCTCCCAAAAAGCCTTGTCCTAAATAGAAATGAGAATTTACATATAAGACTTACATGATCGACTCCCCCTAAATGACGTGGGATGTTACCTTCAATGATCCTTGAAGCGGCACGTTTTTTGTGTAAATAGTTGTTAATTAAGCATCCATATTCTCATATTTCTTGCTTGCACATACGTTTGAAACAATTCAAACTTATGTTCTTCAAAGACTTCTTAATTTATTCAAATGTTGGGTATAATATCTTTAGACTTTTTAATTCTTTTTACTCTTTCTTCTCAGATCAGTCTACCATACAAGCAACACATTATAAGTAGTTAAAAAAAAGAGACGTATAGCCGTATAGTATATAGCTGTTTCCAAGTAAAGTATAGTTCAAAATTAATTTGAAGTCAAGTTTGAAGAATAATTAATCAAATTAATTTTAAAGAGGATGACAGAAAAGAATATCAAAATTAATTTGAAGCTTCATAGCCAAAATGGTCTATGAGAATTTCATAACTCACTTTGGTCTCAGAGATTTAAATTAATACAAGTAGTTTATGAGATTGTCTAACGTCAATCATTTTGTGAAAATTTTGAGTCCATCATTGTATTTAAACAATGGCGCGTATAAAATGTTTTTATTAGGAGCACATAGGTGCTTAAAACTCAAATTATTTTCTATGTATTTGGTCAAAAACGCTAATTGAAGACGCTCCACATGCTTAATCTAGGAAACCCCAATTAAGAAAAAAAAATTCAAAGTTTTTGTTGGTTATTTGAAAGAACTTCTGACATTGCTAAATACACTTCCACCACGCTCTTCATGTTTATACATGAAAATACAGATTCTTTGCTAAGTCCACACAACATGGCCAAAAATAATTAAATATCACAAGAACAAGAAGGGCATGCACGTAGGGTCCATGCCATAAAAATTTCTCAAATCTATGTGACATAGTCCTTTCCCCACTAGGCCACCCACTACGAAAAGAAAGGATATGCATGCATCAGGTTTCATTTCTTTTCTAATTATTGTTGTCAATGTTTATCTCCTTCTAATCACACTTAAAAAAATTGATTAATTAACTTAAGATGTCTAATATTTTCGTTGGGGACCGGAAAACTCATAGAGGCCCTCCCATAGTCACAATCTTGTAATTTACCAGCGTCATCGAACCAATTACATCTCGTGTGAAATCCGAACTTGAAATTCATCCCAACCAACAAGTCACCCTATAATGGCTTGATTACACTAGTTGTTTGATGTTCATCTCCCACAAAATTATTTCGCTTCTTTTCTTTTATTCATTTTTTATATAACAATATATTTACTCTGAAAGAGATAAATTGAGAAAAAAATTACTATTCGCGATAGTTATTAATATTTTTTTTTTTTACCTTGATGTTATATTAGTGAGTGCCGCAGTTAAAATTGAACATTACGCTTATAGACTTATAGTTGTAGTGTAACATCCCACATCGTCCAGGGGAGTGAATCTTATAAGCCTTATATGTATATTCTCATCTTTACCTAACACGAGGCATTTTGGGAGCTTACTGGTTTAGGGTTTTGTAGGAACTCCGAAGTTAAGCGAGTAGCGCTCGAGAGCATTCCCATGATGGGTGACCCACTGGGAAGTTCTCGTGTGAGTTCCCAGAAACAAAACCTTGAGGGTGTGGTCGGGGCCAAAAGCGGACAATATCGTACTATGGTAAAGTCAAGGTCGGGATGTGGTGGGGGCCCGGGCTGGGTTGTGACAATTTGGTATCAGAGCCAATCATTGGCCGGATGTGTGCCGACGAGGACGTTGGGCCCCTAAGAAGGGTGGATTGTAACATCCTACATCGCCAGGGGAGTGGATCCTGTAAGCCTTATATGTATATTCCCATCTTTACCGAACACGAGGCTTTTTGGGAGCTCACTGGCTTCGGGTTCCGTCGGAACTTCGAAGTTAAGCGAGTAGCGCGCAAGAGCAATCCCATAATGGGTGACCCACTAGGAAGTTCTCGTGTGATTTCCCAGAAACAAAACCGTGAGGGTGTGGACCGGGCCCAAAGTGGACAATATTGTGTTACGATGAAGTCGAGTCAGGGATGTGGTAGGGACCCGGGGCGGGATATGACACGTAGCACGTCTTATCCTAACTTACAAATTCGTCGTAACAATAGTGTCGCGTAAACCAAGTTCAAAGTACCTGATTCTTAATCAGCGTGAGACTTTGAATAAAGTTAAATAAAATCAATTGTCATGATTAACATGAACGCGTAAGAAACAAAAAAATTGCGTGAAAATCACTACATAAAGTTTATTAAAATAATAAATTGAAAATCTCCCCTAATTTGAAAAAAAAAACCATCAATTCAAGGGGACAATTTGATTTGATAAAGATACTTTCAATTTAACGGAAAATTTTCACGTAGTGATCAAAATGATTGTTTGTGGACAATCTCAGAAACTACTTCCATCAATTTTAAATCTAAGAAATCAAAGTGAGAAGTTGTGCTAATATCAGAAATCTTACTTTTGACATTTCTATGTGCTTGCATGGGAGCTACATGCAATTATTGAAATATGTATGCTTGGAAATCTTAGCAAGAAAAGTAAAAGAAAAACCCTAAAGAGCAAAAGTAACTTTGTTTAATTTTCAAACATGGAATACAGTGTGTATAAAGGGTTGAAACTATACATGTATTTTTTTTTCACATTTACGACATTCATGGTTTTTAAAATGGAGGGAGGGCCTGGTCAAAGAAAACGTAAATTTGCAGGCAATTTGGTTGTTCATATTTAAAGTGATAAAACCGACGTGCATGCCCGACTTTGAACATATCCTAGGTGAGTTAACCCATCTTAATTTACCTGAATACAAAACCCTAATCAAGATAATTTGCATGCTTTGGTACGTCTACCACATCACGTCGGGTTCTAATAATAATGGTATTAATTTTTAACATAATGGTTAATGTAGGTTGATATCTAGTTTTAACCTTGTAATCGTTCTTGTTGTTAAAGCAGTATATCCGTCTTTTTACACTCTAATTTAGTAAAGTGGTGCGTTTTAAATTATCAGCTTGTCATATGTTTTATGTGTTTATCTTTATATATATATATTTTTTTTTTCCACTTGAATGTTAATTTCTTGGCTGAATATTTGATTGAATACCTTACATTTGAATATTGAGTAATGAAGAAGAAAAATAAAGTGCATATAATAAGAAAACAAAATAAAGCTTGGTCATGGTTCCTTGTAGCATACATAAAAGACCCAAAAAATCAGATATATCCATCCAGGGAATCATGGGCAAGATATCAATATTTTTGGGAGGGGATAACCTAAAATAATATTAATATTTTTGGAAGGGGATAACCTAAAATACTATTGGAGCACAAGCCTTTTTTTCTTTTTATTTAACAATAAAAAAAATACTGCATCCAGGAGTCTGGAATTTTGAGATTAATTTGCTTATTTTCCACCCACTTGTAAAGGAGAAATTTTATGGTCAGATGTGGCGAATCATGCAATCATACGGCTCCAGACACAGATAAAACCACCCTACTTCATCTCTTTTTTTTTTTTTTTTTTTTTTTTTTTTTCATATATATCGGTCTCATTTGTGTTCCAACCTCTCTCACATAACATTCATAGCCCACTGCTAACGGTGATCTCAAATAAAAACTACTTGGTAGAGATATTCATTTAGTGTTAAAAACGTTACATTTGATATATTTATATTTATGGTTAAATTTTGTATCATATATTTTTATTTTTTAGTTTGTACCCATTTTAATTTGCAACCCTCTTTTTAAATAGACAATTTCTCTCTTGGTGTTAGATTTTAAAAAATTTCATCTAATTTTCCATCTATCTTGATCACGGAAACAACTATGAGGGCAAAAAGAGTGAAAAAAATGGATGGATGAAAAATTGAATGAAAGTTTTTAAATTCTAACGCCCGGGGGGGGGGGTGCGAATTGGCTAATCATAAAAGTTCAGGGGGTAATTGGCTAAAATTAAAGTTCAAGGGAGAAATTGGCAGCTCCATACAAGTTCAAGGGGCAAATTAACAAATACCTCTCTATATATAGGAAATCTTTAATGGAAGGGATCCCAATTTTTTATAAATATGGAAATTAGTTGTGGGGTCCACACTACATAAACTTTAACGATCCGAACCATCTATTTTTCAAGTTGCACCTCATAGATCATCCTTGAAAAATATTAGCCAAATCGAAAATGTTTAAGACATCTAATTTGGTTCAAATAAATTAACGAATACTTTGTTATATAAGAAACAATGAAAATTTATCTTGATAATTAAATAGGCAAATGGTTTCAGATTGAATTGAATTTTTGCAAGGATGATCTATGAATCGAGATTTACAAAATAGATGGTTCGGATCATTGAAGTTCGATGTGGAGTGAACCCCACACCTAATCCCCATTTAAAAAAAATAAAAATAAAGACCCCTTTGCATAAAGGGCACACGCTTGTGTATTTCTAACATATAAGATACTGACATGTGTACAGGTTACCAGTACGTATTTTGATTAGAAAATTTAGTAAACATAATGTCACCGTACTTGAAGTCATAACTTTGCAATTGTGGACACCTCTAGTTGGAGAAATTTTTCTATGTGCCTAAGACACAGGGCGAAACACCACATATTACTATACACTTGGAGGAATTTTTTTTTTTTTTCTTTCAAGAGTCATTTCAATTGTATAATGACACGTAATGTTCCGTCCGGTATTATGAACACACTAGAAAGTCTCTCCTCTAGTTGTATCTTAAAATTAGAATTGGAATTGGAATAGGAATATATATTAAAATCTTGAAAGTTTCAAAATATACTGTGTTATTCAAGTTTGAACTATTTAGAATGACAAACTAGTAGTCAGTACATACCTTAGTATGAATGTTGAAATTTCAAATTTGAAATAGTTTTTTTTTCAAAAGTAACACTCCACTAATTATAATTCTTCTTGCAAAATGCGACTTTCTAGCTCCTGTGTTAGCATATGATAGTTTCTTCGGGGTTTCACTCGGTTTTCAATTTTGATCTTTCAAATTGTAGGACATACTCAAAATTTTGAGTAAGTAATAAAAAAATTATGAAACAAAAATGCTACTTTTACTATATTTTTCATACATATCCATAATAATGCTCTAATAAAAGTGGGAGTCGCGTGTATTGGTGGTCCTATCTCTATTAGAGTAGTGATACAAATGTGGTAAGTGTAGCATTACACATAATGAAATATGTTGCTTCTAAGGTTTCCAATAAATTCTGATTTTTTGGAAATTGTAATGGATGTTGAAATTCCATTTAAAAAAAAAAAAATAGAATTGGAAGGCAATTCTCGTTCAAAATTCTTTTGATCGGATTTGAAACTCCTTTATTCCGATTTGATTTATCCAAAAACTAGGCCCACAAACCATAAGGTGCTAACATGTATACGACATTTGATTAGCAAATTTAGTGATTCTCACATTAGTGCACTTGAAAACTAAATTTTAAAAATTTAAGCACCTCTGGGCTCTAGCATGGGCCATATTTCAACAGATGAATAAACCTTTTAGTGAGGGTGGAATATATGTGGTTAGGAATAGCATAGTGTAAATTGCATCACCGTCCCCCACAATGTCAATTGAGAAATGAGTGGCCTTTGAGCAGCAAGTTCTAGTTCTTGTACTAAAAAGTGCAATCCAAATGCTAGAAATTGAATAAAATCTCTCTTTTCCTACAACGAGTTGGAACACACATATCCACTTGCACTTTTTGAAAGGGCAAAAATTGAGTTCTATTTGAAAGGGTAGTGGCAAACACAAAAACCCAGTGAAAGATGTTGCAAACCGACATTCTTGGCTTTCCGATTCTTTATGACTCAATTGGCATTAATTGGTACTCACCGAGCAAGTCGTGGATTATTTTGATAATCTTTTTCTTCTCTTTGGTAGTTTAGAACAGTAATATCATTTGTAAGGACAAAAATTTGGCGTAATTGGCAATCGAGGGTTGAACGTTTTACTTTTTGATAAAACAATACTAAGGAAGGGAGAGTCGAACATCTGCACTTGGTTCGGCTATTCGGCTCCTTATTCTTCCTCCATGTACTTCGGTTGAAGGCGTGCTTTGGGTTTCTGTGGCTGCTAAAGTGCAATTCGCACTACTTGGTAGGATTATGGGAGAACTTTAGCGCAGGTGGCTTGCGCACCCCCATTTTCCGTTCATCCCTGCGCTTCGTTGGTTTTTCTTACCAATGGCAGCGGCTTAGCGATGGTGGTGCTGCTATTTTGGTGGAGGAGGCTGACTCTCGTTTCCAGATCTAAGGTTTCAATTAGGGCATTGTTTTGGTCTCGTTTTTGGAGCTTGTTTCTTTACTTTACTTTTGTAATGGGCTGCACTTTTACTTCAGTGTTGTGGATTGTCTTCGAACTTGCCTCACTTTGTATTAGTGTGCTTTGTCTTTAATAGAATTAGTTGTTTCACCTAAAAAAAAAAAAAAAAAAAAAAACCATGTGTAAGATAAGTGCTCTTAATCACTTGATATTAGAGGAGGAGGGCTTTAAATACGTGATTGGCTTTAAATACTACCACAATCACATCTCAGGTGGTACCAAAGGTTTTACTTTTTACTATAAAGATAGGAAAATGAGAAAAGATATCAGAGTTTGCCTTTGGAAAGCAAACATAACAGAGCAAGTAGGCCCAACAAATTGAACAAAATCGTACACACTTGCCTCTGCAAGCTCTGGCTACCATCAGATGGAACGTGCAAGCAGACTGCATCCTTTCCCACCTGCCTTTGCAACCATTGCTTTGTGATGGTTCTTTGAAGTATATTTTCTGCATTAAAGCATCACAAAATTATACCAGAAATCGAATCCACATGACTGCAAGATATCTTTTCAGAAGCAACTCATAGATGCTATCTTCTGGAGGCTCGTAAGTACGTAGAATTGGTCCAAAGTAGGCTTTGTGTGTGACTCTTGATTAAAAAAATTCGATATTCACTATGTTACATAGTCAAAAGATGGGGGAAAAGTCACTTGGAAGTGTGTCTAACGCTTTCTTCAACCCGAGCAAATGCATCTGTCAGCACATGTATCGTCCAATCCTTCACATCCTCCTGCAAGAAACGTGTGAACAAACATTTTTTTGCTGCTCGGAAGCAAAACATAAAGGGTAGCAGATGTACAAAGCATCAAACCGTTTTCATTTGGGACAATGGAATATACATTTCCTACTTATGTTCTTTCAGAGAAATCCACTAAAATCAAAATATTTAAGATCTATGGTTTTCTACATTCTAGTGCAGTGTAAGACCCTTCTCGTCGGCAATGAACCAAATTATGAAACAAAAAGCACCGAAGTAAAATATCACAGAGACGATACTTTCTAAAGCAGTTAAGCATAGCAAGGTTGCAACAGAAAATTTTACGAGGGTTGGAAGCTATTAAGGGTGAGAAACATGATACAACTTAAACTCCTCAGATCAAGAGGCAAATATATAGTTCAGAACTTGTGAAAATGTCAGCAAATTTGTCACCAGTGCAAGTCTAGGTATGCAAATATCCAAGTACTAAATGGCCAATTGAAAACCAACAATAAAAATACACGGTTGCTTAAGCACTCAAGTATGTTAGAAAAACCAGTAGTAACGTAACGTTCATGCACATTAGAAAAACCAGCGGCAACCTAACATTAATGTGCATTAGAAAAACCAGCAGTAACCTAACATTCATGTGCATAAGCAGACCCGCTAAAACTAGACTCAAATTCTGTAAATGGCAGCTTGGGGGAGAACATCAGCTGGTGCCATTAGTTATAAAACTTGAGATGCGATACCATTTTTCATTGCATATATACCAAAATGACACTGCAATTTGATGTAGGAAAACAAGACTGATCCTAGCCTATTATCCAACGATCAGCAAGACCAAGACTGCAAAAACAATGTTACAAATATGTAGCACTGGTTAAGAGTAAAAAATAACTTATGCCTCACCATGCGTAATGGTTCTCCAGTTCTTAAGCGTGCATTTGGACGAGCAAGCTTGGATTCAAATGGAGTCCTCGGTCTTACTTCACGAATTTCTTCCCATTCCTCTTGGGAGAGCATCCTAACAGTGCCTTGCTCAGCAGGAGCATTCTTTATTTTGCGTTCAATCAATTCTTGGGACCTTGAGTCGTCATACTGCCAGCGATGAGAGGCCAGTTACATAAGTCACTACATAGACTTAAAACCAACGAAATCCAAAACATTACCTACATCAAGGTATAATTCATTTACGTATTTCATCTTACTTTGAATCAAACATGACCAGTGACAGGTAAGAAGACAAGATTATAACTTCCAAGATCTAATTTTTTGATCTGACCTTTCGGCCTTGATCTAATCCTTTTTATCTGTACAAGAAACTAATATTCTCAAGCATTTATAACGTGCAAACAAGTAGGAAACCATTCTTTTCTTGGAATACACAAGCAGCTATAACAATGGCTGAACAATGCAGTGTGCAAAAGACTGCTATGAATATCATCAAAATCAAATTTTCCACGAGATGCGATTTCTATTCGGAGATTACAATAAAGCAACAAAATTTAGGAAATAGAAAGCAAATAAACAAATGGGGTTGTGGAAACATTGATGGAAAAATATGGTTAATTTTTCTTACCATCATGAGGAGCTTGGCGAAGAGGGCAATGCCAACGGCAGTGAGAATCTGGGGCATTGTGGCTGTGTCGAGGTAGGTCATGGACTCCGGAACCTCGACGAACACCGATTGTTTATCTTTCTTTGAGCTTCTCCTCCTCCTCATTTTCCCGAACTCTGCAATCTTCGTCTTCAAGCTTTCGCTCGGCGCATCGTAAGTACGCAGCAAACGCCTCTGCCCCTGCCTCCCAACTGACCACAGCACTCTCTGCTTCACCCAGTTCATACCTGCTGGCTTCTATCACTTTCCTATGCAGCAACAGTTCAAAGACCAAAGCTTCAAAGTAAATTTCACATTTCTCATTGAACAAATTGTATAATACCCACTTCATGAATCGAAAAAGAGACAAAAGTCCATTGAACAAAATAAATGAAAGAAAATTAGCCATTAAATATACGATCCAAAATTGCATAACCCATCAAACAATTTGAAAAAACAGATTGAACAAGATGTACCTGATGCTGATTAGATAGGATAATTACAGAGCATCCATGGATTTTTCTGCAGAATTCAAAGGAGCGTTTGTTGTTTGCAGTGCATTAATGGAGGTTACGAGTTCAAGAAGCTTTTGAGGCAGAAGAAGAAGGAGGGAACCCAGCAGCAACTAACAGCAGATGAGAATTTGGAGCTGAAGAATGTACATGGCCATTTGGGTTTTTGAATTGGGCTTCAAAGTTCAAGACTTTACAAAATAGTCCAGCCCAATCACTCTGTCTCTCTCTCTCTTCTTTCTCCCTCTACGCATTTCACCTTCGTCAGATGACTTTGTGTTGCTCTCATGCCTCCATTGCCATAGCTGAGTCGCTCACAAGTTGGGGTATCAGGAAAAAAATGGGGTTATTTTCTCATGGAAATCTCTTTGCATTTCATCTGAGCAATCGAATTGGTATTGCAAAAGCAAGACTTGTGATTCATATCAAATACTGCACCACCACCTCGCAGCAATCAGAGACGTTCAAACAGGACGATGACGAAACAGTGAGAGAAATCTCCACCATCCTCAGAAACCACAGCGACTGGCACTTGGTTCTCAACTCCTCGCACCTCCCCAGGAAGCTGAACCCACATGTGGTCCGAGCCGTTCTGCAGCAGAACCACCAGGTTGGTGACCCAAAACGCCTCCTCAGTTTCTTCCTATGGACCGATACCCACCTGGGTCTTCCCCAAAATTTGCATTCCTTTTCGATTCTTGCTGTTGTTCTGTGCAATTCCAAGATGTTTGAGCAGGCTAATGCTGTGTTAGATAGAATGGTTAAGACCCGAAAACCGGTTTTTGAAGTTTTGGATTCTGTTGTTAGTTGTTTTAGAGATGGTGAGTGTGATGGATCGGATAAGATTGTTTTTGAGATTCTGATTAGAACTTTTATGGCGGCGGGGCGGTTGAACGAGGCTGCTGATGTTTTTCTGGGACTTAGGAAAGTTGGGATTCTGCCAAGATTGGATTGCTGCAATTTTCTGTTGAATAATTTGTTGAAGTGTAATAAAATGGAGTTGTTTTGGAAGGTGTATGATGGGATGTTAGAGGCGAAAATGAAACCCGATTTTTACACTTATTACAATGTGATCCATGCCCATTGTAGGGCAGGGAATGCCGGGCAGGGAAAGAGGTTTCTGTTTGAGATGGAGGAGAAGGGTGGTAATCCAGATTTAAGTACCTATAATGTGGTGATTGGTGGTTTGTGTAGAGCTGGGGATGTCGATGAAGCCTTAGCGGTAAAGAAGTCTATGGTTGAGAAGGGATTGGTCCCGGATAGGTATACTTATTCGGCACTTGTTGATGGGTTATGCAGACAGAAGAGATCAACAGAAGCAAAATTGATGTTGAAATACATGTATGATAAAGGTTTGAGTCCTGACAACACCTGCTACGCTGCCTTGATTGATGGGTTGATGAAAGAAGGTTACTTGGAAGAGGCTCTGAGGATCAAAGATGAGACAATTGTTCGTGGCTTTAAGTTGTGCGATTCCACATGTAATGCAATTTTTGCTGGGATGTCTAAAATTGGTAAGATGGAGAAGGCAGAAGCTCTCCTGAATGAGATGAATGTTATGGGCACTAGACCTAATGCCCATACATACAAGTTTTTAATTGACGGGTATTGTCGAGAGCAAAATATGGTCAAGGCTTGTGAGTTACTTAACGAGATGAAGAAGAGGAACTTTGCACCCAATGTTTACACTTATGGAGCTATAATCAATGGCCTAAGCCGGTGTGGAGATATGCAAGGGGCTAATCAACTTTTGAAGGAAATGACTGGCAGAGGTTTGAGACCAGGTGCTGTTATCTACACAACTGTAATTAGAGGTCATGTCCAGGAAGGAAAACTTGGAGAGGCAATAAAAGTACTAAAAGGAATGATGGAAAAGGGCGTCATGCCTGATGCCTTTTGCTACAATTCTCTTATAATTGGCCTCTGTAAAGCCAGGAAAATGGACGAAGCCAGGACTTACTTCGTCGAAATGGTTGAGAGAGGATTAAAGCCTAATGCGTATACTTATGGGGCTTTTATTCATGGGTACTGTAAGGAGGGGAAAATGCAACTTGCGAATACGTATTTCCAGGAGATGTTGAGTTGCGGTATAGCTCCTAATGATGTTATCTATACAGCCCTGATTGAAGGGCACTGCAAAGAGGGTAACTTAACGGAAGTATATTCTACGTTTAGGTGTATGCTTGGACGAGGGGTGCTCCCAGATATCAAAACTTATAGTGTCATTATTCATGGTCTCTCAAAGAATGGAAAAATTCAAGAAGCAATGGGGATTTTCTCCGAGCTCCTTGGCAAGGATCTGGTTCCAGATGTTTTTACTTACAGCTCTCTCATATCTGGCCTTTGTAAGCAGGGAAATTTGGACAAGGCTTTCGAACTTCTTGAACAGATGTGCCGGAGAGGTGTTGATCCAAACATTGTTACTTATAATGCCTTGATTAATGGATTGTGTAGGTCAGGTGACACTGATAGAGCCAGAGAACTGTTTGATGGAATCTCCAGAAAGGGTTTGTCTCCTAATGCTGTGACTTATGCTACAATGATGGATGGATATAGCAAATCCGGAAAATTAACCGAGGCATTTCAGTTATTAGATGAGATGCTTCTACACAGGATCCCTACAGATAGCTTCATCTACTGCATCCTCATTGATGGGTGCTGCAAGGCACGTGACCTAGAGAAGGCCCTGTCTTTATTTCGGGATATGGTGGGGAAGGGCATTGCAGCCACTTCTCCTTTCAATGCATTGATTGATGGCTTCTGCAAATTGGGGAGGATGATGGAAGCTAAACAGTTGTTGGAAGATATGGTGGATAAGCATGTGACACCAGATCATGTCACCTACACGATTCTGATTGTTTCCCTCTGCAAAGAGGGATTCATGAGAGAATCAGAACAGCTCTTTCTGCAAATGCAGAAAAGGAATATGACGCCAGATATTTTATTGTATGCTTCACTTTTACAAGGATACAATAGCACGGGAAGCAGATTTAAGATGTTTGCTCTTTTTGAGGAGATGGTGGCGAGGGGACTCAAGCCTAATGAAGTTACATATTGTATGATGGTTGATGCTTATTGCAAAGAGGGTGATTTGGTAAAATGTTTAAGGCTGGTGGATGAAACTTTGGTCAATGGTGCAATCTCGAACAGTGTAGTGGTTGATGCACTGACAGGTACACTATTCCAGAGGGTAGAATTTTCCAAGACAATGAAGTCACTTGATGAAATGGGAGAACAAGGATTTGTGCTCAGTCTTGCTACATGCAGCACATTAGTTCGCGGATTTTACAAATTAGGGAATGTGGAGAAAGCAGCAAGGATTTTTGAGAGCACGCTTAGGTTTGGATGGGTTTCACAGTCCACCAGGTTAGATGACTTAATTCATGAGGACCGAAGTGAGGCTAGCTCCGGAATATGTTGAAGCCAAAAAAGGTGGCGATCAGGCACAAGTCTAGTTGATTGTGACAGAATTTCTGGTTCTCTTCCTATTCATTGCTTCATGAACCAAATTCAAATGCTGGCTCGAGGGTGGACTTAGGAAGTTGTGGTGGTGGAAAAGGTCTGCTTTTGCCAAAGCGCGGCTTCCTCATTCTGGACCAGTGATTGTGTTCTCCCTAAAGGCTAAAGCAAAGTGGTGGATTCAATGGTTAGACAGGTAGCCTTTTACCTGTGCAACTTAATAGGTTACTGCATAATGGTTTGGAATGTTTCTATTGATTTAATTTTAACCTCATGAAAACTTGGTGCAACTCTCTTTTTTGGTTTGAAACAGATGTTGATGTAAAGAGGATGGGGAAGGCACAGCAGTGGGAGGATATGAAGTAGTCAGTGCACTCGAAGGTCGGTGTAGTGGGCTAATTCAGATGATACGAAGATGGGTGATAAAAGCAAGATCAGGTAACAGACCTTGCAATTTTGCTTGTGAAAGAAGCAACTTAGTTGGCTGATATTTTCATGCTGGAAGATTTCTGCTTCTTCGTGCTCATTTGTTTAGAACTTCTTAGTTCCTCCCCTTAATAATGTCTGATATTACGTAGCAAGTGCCCTTGTATTGTACAGAATGAACGCAGATTAGATATGAAAGAAAATCATTTCGAGTCAATGTAAAGAGGATCTGTTTTGAACATTCTACTTTCTTGTATCTCAACAGTCAGATTTGATAAACGACTAAATTGCGTCTTGCTCATAATGCATCTCAGCTGTTCGCGTGTTAAATCTTAATTACCGTTATGCAAATTCGCAAATGATAGAGCAGTCTGAAGCTGCTGGTGTTTCTGGACAGATTGAATTCAACACTGTTTCTAAATTGCTTTTATGTTTTTTATTTACTAAAACTCTTCTCAATATTGACATTTTATGTCATGTTTCTAATGATGTTTGTCATAGGTTGCATTTTCTGCGCAGATCATTTGATTTATAAACCATGTCTTTTTTTCCTTATCTATTCATTCAGAAAGGCTATCACTGCTAGTGGGCGGTAATGAGTTAGAATTAAGATAGGTAAATTGCTTTTGCAACGAATAAAAGATGGTTTCCAATATTAAATTAAAATTTTGATTTTCGCACTCTTTTTTTTTCCTCTTGTGCCCCCATGTTTATTGTTGTTTCTTAATTCTCTGTTAATTTATTTAATTCAAAATCAAAAATAAACAAAAATACATAGAAAAAAAAGCCGTACAGAAATCACTTCCAATCGACAATTCTTATAAAAAATAAGAAACAAATAGTTACCTCATTGATACAAAAGCAAATGAAATTTTGCCTAAACTAAACTGATCATCTACATACAAGTACAACAACAAAATAACTTTGCTAAAACCTACTAGCATTCTTTTTCTATACACAAATCCAAATTATAAAGAACAAAATAGTACACAAACAGATACAAACCAAATCAAACTGCCTCTAATCCTACAGTTCGAAGAGGCAAAACGGTCTCACGTTTTCGATCAGTTCTCGTGTTAAGTATGCGCAAAAGTTTCGGTTTTAAACATCATCTGCCGGAGTTTGTTAAAAGAGCCAGCATCCCATTGTCTTTGGAGGCTGATTCTGATACAAGCTCACTTGGTGTTTTACCTTCTCTGTCAGTGGCTTTTGGATCAGCTCCCCTGCAATTAAATTAAACAAGCCGAGCGTTTAATAAAAGCACTTCTAGAAGAACCAGTTATGAGCAGAAGTGCTTCGAACAGAAGCAGTCCCAAATGCACAAAGGCTTACCTTGTTAGAAGCAACTTTGCAATAGCAATATTCCCTCTTATAACGGAATAATGTAGTGGTGTTTGACCTTTTGAATCAGTAGCTTTTACGTTGGCACCGTACTGTAAAAGGAGCTCTACCATGCCAATATCGGCACTTTGGCAGGCTAGGTGAAGCAGGGAACAGCCTTCAGCGGTGTCTTCTGCGGGCTGAATTTCACTTTGAGTGACGGAATTTAAGTTACTTGAGGAGGGCTTGTCTCCGGAATTATCTGCAAAGCGACCAAATTGGTATCAAGTATTTTCTGTTCAACCAATCACATTGCATTTTGCAGATTATAAGAGCATACCATCTAATGCTTGCACAGATCTAGAATTAACATCTGCTTCATAACCAACGATATAGCGGTAAACTGCTTTCTTGTCATTAGCACGGACGCTTTTGCACAACTGTTGCCCCATGACATGAAGTTTCTGATTGTTTTTTGTACGACGAACAAAAAGTTTTTCTGCATACTGCATTTAGAAGGAAATCTCAGAGGTTCCGAACAACACATCATATCGAAATTATGCAGTTGAAACAAAAAGGTGTGAGCAGATTATTTAGAAGAATACCTTTGCTTGAATATACCTCTCCTTTGTCGAATTAAGATCGTCATTACATGGCTTTATCATAAGAAACGGCTCATTCCTATCAGCCTTGGAGAAACTACATTGCACGAACTGACGAGTTATTAGCACACTAAGAATATTAGTTTCAATCATATAGATTTACAGAATCCTTAATTACCCTATAGGCATTTTATCAGCCTGCAAAGTACTTCTTGAATACAACATCTCCTCCCAAATCGAGTTTGCAAAAGCATTTCCCAGTGATTGAAACAAGGTTAAGACAGAAGGTTCCCATACTTTCACATCAAGTGTTAGTGATCGAACCTGCATCAAAGCAGTATTAAACAAACCAAGACATCCATAACCATTTCACAGACTAAATCTTAACCTAGACAACTTGCCTTTGATACATGTACACCAAGATTACGATGAACACCAGAGCATTCAATGCAAATAAGAATTCCGAGGTTCAAAGATGCCCAATCTGGTTCAGGTGCACCACAATCAGCACATTTTTCATTACCGCACACTCTTCTCAGTATGTCAATTGGCTTCTCACTTTTGAGCTTGTGCGGCTGCATACTTCTAGAGATTCGTAGATAATTATAAGCTGTGATCTTAGGTGACAGTTCCGGAATAGCTGTCTGCTCAGCATCAGGAGCACTTTCTAATAAGTAGCCCTCGTTTCCAGAGAATTGATCATCGCTTCCTGTAGGGCTAGTTGAGAGACGCTGCAAAACAATTGTTATAACCATTTCAACAACTATAGATTCAAAGATTGCATGTCCGAAAGAATGCACATTCAGTAAAATTACCCTCTCAAGTGTCTGGAAACTCAACAATGAAGCTATTACTCCAGTTATTTTCTCAATCCAATCCATTTGGTCAAGTGCATTCTCTGCCTGCATCACCAAAAAAATTTGAGGACCTACCGTCATATGTTTAACGTGTTAAATTCACTATGCATCTGGCATTACCCTCTGAGAAATTTTCGGAAAAGAAATACCTGCAGAGTGTAGATTTTAGCAGGTGATATAATTCTGAAGCAGAACCTTAAGTCCGTCTGGTCTGCATCAACCTTTATCGTTGATGTCAGCAAGTTCACAGTGTGGCTAGCAACGGATTTCTCATCATGTATACCACCATGGTAATGAGATGAAAGCCATCGACTCAAAAGCCCGGAGCCGTTTTCAGAGGAATTATTCTTCTGTGGAGAAGATGGACTCCCATACTGAAACAGTATGATTAACATCAAGTAAGCAGTGGGAGGCACAAAACAGGGTTTACATAACGTATCCTCTGGCGAATGACTTACAGATGGCCGACTCCATGGTTTGCGATAGTAGTACAGCATCCCTCGACTATCAAGAATGAAATACCTTCTTTTCCAGTCACCTCTCAAATTGGAGGAACGCTTTGATAGATATCCTTGCCGAATGGTTTGTACCTGAAGAGGATATTTGTATCTAAAGGGATGCAACTTGAAAGTATATATTGAAACTAAAAGATATCCAAAAAATATCTGCAACTGCAATTACCTTCCCCTTTGCAGCAGATTGCATCACTTCCTCGATCACTTTATGTGATTTCCTGGAGAAAGGTTGCGGACCATCTCCTTTAGGAGAACCATGGATGCCGCTCAAGGACTGCGTACTTTCCCGATCAATCTGCTTTTTGTACTCTTGTATCCTTTCATTGAGACACGTCTGTTCCTGGTTGCAACTTTCTCGTGTCTGTTGCGCGTAAGCCAAAGCCTACACAGAAAAAACAGCAAAAACTCTTACAATCAACAATTAACAGAGAACTTTGCCATGTGACTGGACAGACCTCTTCAGGAAAAATACCAAGTGATGAAGAAAGTTTGTAATTGTAAACCTGATGAATGTAGGGTTCCATTGCATGCAGTAACTCATAACTCTGCAAACGGAGGGGGAAAATATCATAAGCAGTGTATATGTTGGATTGCAAATTACGCTAGGGTTGTGTCCTATACCTGTTTGAAGTAACGAAGATGAGCGTCCATCACCCCGCTGACAGCTTCCAGAAACTCAAACCTCTTTTTGGCCTCAATATC
This sequence comes from Pyrus communis, assembly GCF_041283825.1. Taxonomy (NCBI): domain Eukaryota; kingdom Viridiplantae; phylum Streptophyta; class Magnoliopsida; order Rosales; family Rosaceae; genus Pyrus; species Pyrus communis. The sequence goes on from NC_142570.1 coordinate 6,495,749, forward strand.
AGAAAGAACAGCAACCTGGATGCATAAGGGGACTATATGTTGAAAGCCTAACTGCTTCTGCATTGTATCTTTCTTCAAAACAAAATGTCGTGAAACTTATCTTACCAGGCTGAAGCGGGCTTGCTCAAACGAGGATCTTGCATTCTGCAGTTCCTGGAATGTCTCTCTACCAAATTAGATTTAAATGGTCACCCATGGAAAACTATCTTAGTTCAACCTATACAACAGACTAAATAATACTGGAACTCGGAGGTAAACCATTGTGGATATACCTCCTCTATACTAGCAGCTATATCCATCCTCGTGCTCTTCCTCAATGACAGAAACTTTTCACGTGCCTGTGCATAGAATACACATTACCCTTGTACAAAAACACATATGCTTGCTGCACAAGAAACCATATTTTGATTGAAGAAAAATATTGTGTTCTACAAACTTCAACAAGTAACACGTATGTATGAAATTTTCAGAACAGAAGACCACCTGATCATATACAAGTGAAGTCTTGTCAAAACGCTTTCGGGATTCCTGCATCAATAAGATACTTTAGCGAAAAAAGGAATTTGTTAGACAATGAGAGGGATGAAAGGAAGTACAACACATCACAGTTCAATATATCGAAAGCGATGCCATGTAGAAGCAACTGCTGTAAATATAGTGCATATGTAAACAAGCCTAGTTAACCGTTCGCCTTGTACCTTGACTTCATGGAGGTCAACATGGACAATGTTCACCAGCCTATCATTTAGCATGTGCTCTATCTGAGAACAAACATGAGATTTCAACACATCAATCATATATAAGTATCGTGAGATGAAGAAAAGGTTAAGGTTGAAAAAATATGATTATCGACATATATTGTTCAGATTATGATTTTGTTGAGGAAACCAGACCAAATTACTACCTGTGAACGCAAAACTTCCTTGTACGTCGCGATTTCTCTTAATGCAATTGTGAATCTGGACATAACCTGGCCTGAGAAAATTAATGTGGAATTTATAAGTACTGACTGAAAATAGGCAGACATAAACACAACCATACACAGACATACTTCCTAAAGCTGAAAAAATAGGATCATTGTGGCCTCCCCCAAAACTTTCAAGGGCAGTTATAAAAGCGATTTCACCATCATACGCTTCTCCAAGCCCTTCTCTGAAAAATTAAATTGGATACAAATTATAAGATACATATAACAGTTGCTAATAATTATATAACTACAAAAGCAACCTCCGCAATTCCATCTACTTTTCTTAAGAAGTAAAAAACTCCGTGGTTTGAACGGGGGGAGATTGTGGGGGAAGTTTTGGTTTAAATTCTTCATATAAAGAGGGTATAGTTTTCCTCTGTGCATTCATGTGTTTGTGCCCTATTCTTAGTGTAATCTGCTTATTCTCAGATACTAAAATTCTTAAGATTTGATGTTTCGATGTCTCAACAAAGACACGACTGCGAAAGAAAACTGTTCAACGAGGAAGTGGTCTCATTATTCAGCTCGAAAGCATAAGGAGATAGAGAGACTTCTCATCATACGTATACTTTCGGCATCCTTTGTAAAACTTATAACATCTTCCCCTCAGTGACTCTGCACTTTCCTCCAAGCCTTGTATCTGTTTCCAAAGTAGCATAAATCAGTAAGCAAACATCAAAACTTCAAGTGTCCAGATTGTGCAGAGTAACGAATATCGAATAAACAACAAATGCAGAGAAAAGTAGCAACTTTCTTCTTCCCATGTAATTTCTTTTTCGGTACGTAGGAATTTTAACGACATGGTTTCGAATATAATTAGAACATCAAGGTTGCTGCGTTAGCTATCCATATTATGCAGAAATTGTTTCACTGTATGCGTTTATTTATAAAGAACATCAACCAAACCGGCAAACTCTGATACAAGCAAAAATGTCACACCATTGTTAACCATAATCCATAAATTCAGAAAAAAAAAGGAGGTGAAATTTGTAAATTATGACGATAAAATCAGCTACCAAAACAAACAATTTGATTTGAGCTTTTTTTGGCATAATTTAACACACAAAAATAATTACAATAAATATAAAAATATAGAAAATGAAGAAACTTGTCGGTGCTAATCTAACGTCTAATCTAACAAAATTTATCGTTTGAAAAAAAGAAAACAAGAAAAAAGAAACCTGTTGGCGGAACATAGGCGAATCATCTAGCTTTGCGAAATGCATGTTTGGAAGGATACAGAGATCGCCTTCGTCTTGAATTTCTGCAGAGAGAGAGAGGAGGAGGGGGGTTCCAAAAGCTTCTCTTTTTTGGTCAGGAAAAAAAAAAAAAAAAACCTTCTTCTTGTTGCTGTTTTTTGTTTTTGTTAGAGAGGGAGGGATCGAAAGTGAAGGGAGGTTTGTGCAGTTGGAGGACGAAGGTGTCTGCGATTTTTCATGGCCGTTACTAAAACTTAAATTACATGTCACTAAAATCTCACCCGCCTTTTTCCTTTTTACTCTCTCTTTCCATTTATTTATTTATTTTTTTTTTTTACTATTATTCGAAACTATTACAATTTACAATAGTTTAGGCTAGGGTGATTCAAACTCAGAATGCATAGATGAAAACTCAATACCCTATACATTAGGATATTAAACCAGATACAACATATTTGTTTGAATCTATACAATGCAATATTGAAGGAGGGAAGTCTAACATAGAACATCGGCTGCAGGAGTAAATACTCTTTTCTACTCGGATTCTAAGGTAAGTCTTCCAATGTTAAAAGAAGCATAAATTACAGGATCTTATCCCAAAATGATTAAAAACACTTATTTTACAATTAATATAAATCTTGTAGGATAATTCGGGATATGAGTGGTCGGTCGATCAACGAAATACAACCGGCGGACCGGCCTCTCACATCCCGCAAGATTTGTCATGCATGAAATTCAATGTACCTAATTGTACTTAAAAGCCAAGGTTGTTAATATAATGAAGGTAATAATAACGTTACGTTGGCCTCCGCCAACTACTTCCAGCAATTGATGACATTGATAGAAACCTCATTGTCGGTGACACCAATCTCTTTTGCCACTTGCCGGTATTAAGTAGTCATGCTGTGAGATATGATAACCAAGTTTCTCTAGAGATGGATACTTCCCCGACAAACCCGACCCCCGCCCCGCACACGGCGGGTTTGGGCAGACCCACAGAGAAGGCCACTATCACATCTTCAACTAAAAACACATAAGAACAAGACTTTTTAGTCAAAATGGTCATTGAAATTGACATAACTCTTCATTTTGGTTACTGAGATTTGAAATTGATAAAAATGACCTCTGAGTTTGCCCACTATCAATCATTTTGATTGTTCCGTAAAAAATATCTGTTAAATAAGGATAAATGACAAAAATACCTCAATTTCACGGAATGATCAAAATAATTGACGCTATTCTATCGATTTTAAATTTTAAGGACTAAAGTGAAGAATTATATCAATCTCAAGGACCATTTTAGTTAAAACGCCTAGGAATAAAAACCACCACTTTCCCCTCTAAAAATTTCATGTTGTGCTTATATAATTTTTCCATCATTCGACAACAAAAGTAGAAGTTGCATATCCATATTCCCTGTTTGCTAATTTAAAAACTTGTGTCTCTAAGGCTGCCGAGGACAGTACAATTAACAGAAATCGTCAAATTCTTCCGAGTATGTAGTGAACCTATCGTATAGAAAAAAACTCTGAGAACTCATCCCCAAAACCTTTTAAGGAAGCCGCCGCTTTTGTCTTTCCTCATCCTATGCTGAAGTGACGGGAAGTCGATGTGATTGTAGGCAAGGTCGAGCACAATGGGGTTGCGAGGAATTGATTGAAAGGGAGGAGGGAAGGCTTCAATACGCGGAGCACTTTTCACGTTTGCATCGCCAACTGCAGACTCGTAGACATTGAGTTTCTCAAGGAGGAATTCCACCTGAAATAAATATCCAAATCAGCGTATCACATAAAGTGATCATATTAAGAGCAGAATCACAGAGATGCTAATACACAAAATTTCAGAGAAACTCATCCAAAAGAAGGTTAGTATCACGGGGTTAGGAGTCACGGTTTCTCACAACCTAGATAATACATAACAGCTTGAACATCTATAGAAGCCAGTTCTTGAATCTGGATGGTCCAATGTCTGGGCAAGCCTAGACAAGCCCGAGACGGCCTTAAATGGTCCAGATTAGGTACACCTCTTCACTTTTGGCCTCAGTATCTTGCCCGACACATTACACACTAACCAGACAAACACCGATATGATTACCAGAAATTTTTGCACAATTCTGGTTTATTTTTAAAGAAGAGGAAATGATTTAAGTGGTACCTTCTTGTCAACGCCACTTAAGTTGATACTAGATATCTTTTTTGAAAGGTTTTCAGGAGCCTTAAGCTCTTCCATGATCCCCATGGCATGTTCGATGCAACTGTTGGATCTGCACTCATCACACAATGTCTTCAACTCCTTGATGACCGCCTGCTATAAAGATAGAACCGATCAAACTTGTATTCATCTTAGAGCTCATTCATGAAAATTGGTATTTGGTATGATAAGAGGTCAACTAATTGAAAGTTTTAACTCAAAAAGATCGGTCTCCCTGGTTGCATGGGAACCAAAGGCCATATACTAAACAGAAACCTAATGTAATGTAACCCAAGATGCATCTGACAAAAGAGTATTAATTTAAAGTACAGAGGTCAATGTTTATGCAAAGTTGCAAACATATTTCCAAAAAAAATAAAAAAATAAAAACCCACACTAATACGCACCTCATCACCATTATTCAGAGACTGGAATTTCTGTAGGGCATTCTCTGCAAGGGAGCGAGCATGGCAGTACAACACATAAGCTTCTACCCTCTTACCGGCCAAGCTGTATGATTTGCCCAGAAAGAAACACCTGCGAAAAGTTGGAATACTGATAAATTTATAGAATAGACAATATCCCTTGACACCTATATACCAACTCTATTGATAAGAGTAGAACCTTGGTTGTTTGTTCAAGCAGAGCAAAATAACAAGCATGAAACTGTAAACAAGATATAGTGAACCTCGCTATCAAGTGCCTTAGTTTTTTCTAAAGGGGTGAAGAAGACAAAAGACACGTAATTTGGTAACTGCAGAAAATTTAAAAGTCAACCTAAGTACAAGAAAACCACTTTGTGGTATTAGCTTTTACGTAAGAGTTCCTACAATGGCAAGAAAAGTCATCTTGATACATGTAAAATTGGTGTTTTAGGGCCAATGATTTTGTAGAAGATAGGGATGCCTGAATTCAAGATTTAATGAGGCATAGGTGTCATCTGAAAAAACAAGCACAGAAGCAATCCCCAGAACATAACATTGATGAAGAGAAGTATGCCAGAGTTCATAAAACAATATATATATATATATATATATATATATATATATATATATATATATATATATATATATATATTAAAAAGAGAGCTCTGCCGAAAAAAAACCTCTCTGCCCGGAAGGCTAAACTTTTTAGTTCACATTCGTCAGCAAAAGCCACTTCTTCTGGTTTTCTGTCTCTTCCCGAGCTGACTAAATCTGATAGATCAGATGTATTCTGCCAAATATCACAACACACATGGTATTCTATTTATAACCTGAGATATCAGCATCTAGTAAAAGTAATTCATTTACACATGATGAAAGGCAAGTAGGAAACAATTCAAAACAGAGGCAACTAACTTGTAATAGTAGATCATACAACCTAACAAGCTCTTCAGGCTTAGTAGCTTTCTCGTTTTTGTCATCACGTCTTTTGGTAAGTTTACTCTTCGCAATGGTAACCAACATTTGGTTGCGCTCAATGGTTCGCTCTCCCAATACAGCACTAACAGCTTTATCAAGGCCATTCAGGTCATCCTTCACATTTTCAGAATTACCTGCACTGGCCTATATACAGTGCATCAGAACAGCAGCATGAAAAAGATACAAAATAATGATGAAGCACATGACAAAAAGACAAATCCCTGGGGGCATCAGAAAAGGAAAAGAAAATATCTTATATTGAGAAACTTCCATACCAAGTCACTGCGAATGCAACCCCTTGCCTCATGGTATGCAGTAAAAATTTTGTCAAAAATGCCTAGTTTTTTCTCTGGTGGGAGTGAATTAGTTGATGAACCAAGCAAATCTTTCTCCAATTCTTGAGCTGAACAATTTTGTCACATCAAAACAAAGAATAGCGGTTAGTGGAATTAAAGTATGCAAAAAGAAAGAAACAAATAAAACAAAAGATAGCATTTTATTGGAATTATAAATGTGCAAAAATAAAGAAAGAAACATGACATGATGATTCACACTAAATTTGCACAAAAATTTGATAGAATCTGTAATTTGTGAAATCTAAGGAGGTTAAAGGCTGCATATTTCTCAATTGCAATGACATATGACAAGTATCCGGTTCTGGCTAGGACTTTTCCCTACCTATAACTTTTCTAAGTCAAAATTAAAAGGATATCTTCCTCATAGCAGTTCCCTGAAATATGCATCAAAACCTTGTCTAGTTTTTTTTCCCATTCTGAAGATTACAAAGACCCCACCCCACATACAGTCTTATTGAATGGTGCACCTTTTCAAATTCCAAAGAGTAGTTCAGTTTTGTGGTTCTCAGATCCTTTTAGAGTTATAGACATACCATCATTTTTTCAGTGAAAAACAAATTTCCATCTTCAGCTAAAGGTTCTCATCATACAAACAAATCACTCTCGTGAGACCTTACTGGCACATACATTTACACTCTCACACACACAAGCATGAACAACAAGAGATATGATCTGCTATGCAATGTCCTCTACCAACTAACAAAAACCTAAAATCAGTAGGAATTTTATTTTATTTTATTTTTTTATGAGAACAAGAAAGAAAAAATCTTTATATTGGTGCCATGACTTAAAATAGTAAACAAACTACTGACCTTTTAAAATGGAAACTCGAGTTTTTGGATTTGTTATTGGAAATCTATGACCAAGCCAATGAAACTCTGTCATGGAGGCAGCCTGTTGAGATCTTGCCTCGGCCATAACAGCCTATATTTCCAGGTTTCTTCAAGTCATCAGTAAAATAAAAAGAAGCCTCTGAGGGATAAAGGGAGGAAAAGCATCAAATGTATGGTTTACTTTAAATGAAACCAACCCTACCTCCAATTTAGCCTTGAAGAGGTCCAGCGCAGGTCCTTCCATCTCACCAATCTGTAGAAGTTCAGAGGCTTGTAGATTTGACTCTCCAACCTTGTGTAGGCAGTATCGAATACTAGGTTCTAATTCCTCAACACGCTCACGGCACAAAACTTGATTCTCCAGGTCTCCATATTTAGCAAGTTCCTCATAAACAGCCCTAAACATATTAACACAAAGTTATACGTACACTACTCATTGAACCAAAAATACTTGACTCCTACATGCATAACCGTCTAATTCAAAATTCAAATGCTGTATCTGTTCCATTAGAATTGTATAATTGGAGCTTAACTTGTAGCAAAAAGCAACTAGAGAAATTATATTCCCTTTTGCAGCATGTATTTTAATCGGTTAGTGCTTTTGAACATTGATACTTTATACTTTTGGGGCAAACACAAACTATAGGCATCAAATTACCCATGAATTTCTAACATAAAAGCAGCATTAATCAATGTATATAATTTGAGATTGAACCTGGCACTTTTGAAATTCATCAATGCAGTGTCCCAATTTTGATCTTGCTCAAACAACAAGCTCCCTTTCATAAAGGAGGCATAAGCCTACATATTAAATTAAAAGTTGCAAGGTGAGAAGAAAATAAACCATGCCCCCTTGAAACAAAAGTTCTATTAAATCAATGAAAATCACATGTTAATCTCATACCATATGATTATCATCAGTGCCGATGGCAATTAAACATCTAGAACACATCATATTATGACCCAAAAATATTATAAATTTGGGACAGGACATGCACATGCAACTGAAACAAGAAAAAATTAAGCACCTCGGCTTCTAAAGAAGTCCTGGAATCTCCCTTGATTGCACACAACTGTGCAAAAAGTGTAGCCCATTTTACTGCCTTCCTCAGCCTACCAATTAGATAGATTCGCTGACGAGCATTTGGACCATCCAGAACCTGTCTCTTTTCCATGGCATGGCTCCACGCTCTCTCCGCCGTATAAAGAACCACATGAAGATACCTATCATAAATCCAGAAAATTAAACCGTTAAATCATGAAAAAAACTCATGAAATAAAAAATATTGTTTCCTAGTTCATACATATACCAAAATTCGTACATTTTCGCTAGTCCAGCAACAAAAATAGACGACCAACATATAATTCAATTCCGAAAACAAAATTCATGCGAAAATAAGACCCACCTCACTTCAGTGACAGTAGATTCAGTAATGGCCCGGCGGTTGTATTTACCGCGGCCATGAGTGAACTTCAACGACTTATACAACCTCCTCAACCTTGCAGTGCAATACCTCCTGCGAAAAAATTCAATTCCAGCAACAAAACATATCAATTTCTACTCACAATGCACACAAACACACACCATGAACAACAATAAAACACAAAATTAAACCAAATGACAATGAATATGTACCGATAACGAGTGTAATCTCCGTGGCGCAATCCGTGCTGCATCTGAGCAGATTTCAAGAGCTGCAGCACTGTTTAAATCAAAATTAAATTAAAATCCAGACGAAAAAAACCGATGACGGATATAATGATATCAGAAACGAAGGGATTTGCGAGCGAACCGTTAATGGAGAATTTAGGGGAGATCTGATCGGAATTTTTGGGCTTTGTATCGTCGATTTCCATGGCGGACGCCTGGCTCTCTTTCCTCATCTGAAAAACTCTCTCATTGAGAAAAAAAAAACACAGACAAATCAATTGATAAGTAGAAGCATTTCACAGAGAAACGGCGGCGTTTGGTTACCAGAAAATACCTACCTGGGATAAGGTGATGTCTCGGGTAATGTAATTCGATGGATTGCTCCGGCGGCGGCGGCGTCGCAGTCGCAGTGCTCTAGGTATCTCTCTTTCTGGCACGTTCTACTTTTGTGGTTGGTCTCTTGCCTTTGGCGCTGTTACAGCATGTGCCCTTCACGTGAATGGACAAAAAGTTTATTTCCATTCCAATGCGTTCTGAATTCACGGCACCACAATATAAACAATAATTTAAATCAATCCAGATCATCCAATATTTGTAGTATTTAATGCTATACATTTATGTTGTATGGAAGAATTTTAGATGGTGAATGTATTAGGTACATGCACGTAACTTAGCAAATATTTTTGTCAATGAGTTTGACACGTGTGCAAATATTTCTAATTTTGTGTTTTGAATGAGCAATTTGCTATACATTTATGTTGTATGGAAGAATTTTAGATGGTGAATGTATTAGGTAAATGCACGTAACTTAGCAAATATTTTTGTCAATGAGTTTGACACGTGTGCAAATATTTCTAATTTTGTGTTTTGAATGAGCAATTTATGCTTATGTGCCAAATTGTGTTATATTAGTCGTGGATACGATTTATTATCACATGGCGCTTTGATTTAGTAATGCATTGTATTGGACAAAAACGCTACGATAACAGTAAACATGTTTCATCTAAGTAAAAGTCAAAATTTTTCAATTCTAAGCTGCTTTTATAAATAAGTAACTTTTTTCTAGTAATAGTCAAATTTCATATTTTTAAGTTGAAAATTCTTTAGCTTTAAGTTTTACATCGTTGTTTTTAGAGCGTTTAAAGCTCAATGATAAGAGGTTTGCACCAAAGACTACATTTTGAAGAATATAAAGACGATAATTCAGTGTTGTGAAAAAAAAAAATTAGAACAAAAACCCAAAAATAAATAAGTAATCTGTAAATGGGGAGAATCGGCTCGTGTACGAGCCGATTCTCCTTATTCATTTGGTTCCTCATCTTCTCCATGTCCGACGAGACATGTCAATTCAGTCTCTTCTAAATCCAAGTACTCGAGCGCCCTTGACAAACGAACTCCTCAACATCGCACATTCTTACTTTTCAGCGGTCGAACATCTGGATTACATGTCGATGATAAGCGTTCGAATTTCCATTGGAGCAAGATCAACCACCAGCTTTGTTGGATCAACAGGTCCTCCCCTCAACACTTTAGCTTCTCCTTCGGGGGAGCCTTCTGCTTTCCACACTAGTCGCTTCTTCTCCATTTCCGCTCGTTCTTGGTTTGCAGATAAACTCATTTCCGTTACTTTTCTAATCTGAGTTCCATTGGAACGAAAAAGGTGTTACCAGAAGTATTTTAGATGGTTAGTTTTTCGGATCAGTGTTTTTCTTCTTGGACCGATGTTTATGTTACGTACCTTCTTATCTGCAAACACTTTTTTGAGCTCTACACTTGCCATTACCGAAAGATCCTTGTCCTCATCAATCTAGCATTCGATACACCATACAAACATCGGGCTTATTAGAACTCGTTGCTGAAAATGTCAAGTATGAGCAAGGAAGAAACTAAAACCTCATATAAATGCGCAAGGCGGAACAGAAGTTTTCCATCTTCCAGCTCCTACAGAGTTTTAAAACAGGATTAACAATGTTAATCTGATAAGGGAATTTTTTATTTTCCTGTAGGATGCTGCTTCCATCTTCTCGGGGAGATCACAAACCTGGAGGGTTATTATCGCGACATTATCAGGTAAAGTGTAGGAAGGATCCATTCCGGAAAAGGTTGTGACATGAGAGCTTGTCCAGCTATCTTCATCTTGTTCTGTGAAGGCTAAAAGAAATGGAGAGTATATCTCCTGACCAAATGATCGACGCCATTTAGCGCCCTCTCCCAATGGATCGAGTCTGAGGTAGTACTTTCCGATGATCTGTCAATGTATTTAAAAGTTAGCATATCATATGGGGGAGTGATGGTCTTTATGAACACTAAGAACCCTAGCTAGCTAGGGTGAGTTTTTAGGATCATACAATGAGTCCTTCACAATCATCTTGAATGCACACAGTTTCGTTTAGGGCTTCAAATATACCTTTGTCATCGTCACTGAGCAACCTCCTAATAAAAGTGGAGTGTAATCAAGAAGATATTAACGAATTCGTTAGTATTCCAGCATTTCAGAATAAGAGTGAGGAAATTGATTCGTTTCCAAAACAAATAGCGGGAGGCTAATGCCGAGGCATATAAATTCAAGATAGATTATAGCGTTCTCACTAACCGCGTTATTAACTAAACAACAAAGACAGATCGAAAAAAGAAATGTAGATCCAGAGTAAAGGGAAGAAAACCTATGGAGCATGAGTTCCAATTGTCCATCCACAATGCTGGATCCACCCACAGATCTATCTACTAATACTGACAGCTCTGTGTTGTTATCTTTCGTGTAGATTCCGAGATTAATCTGTAATGACAGAGAACTTTGTCATGTCTTGGTTAAAGATACATACTTGTCGTAAAAGGTAATTTTCCAGAAAATTCGAACATGAGACAACGAGACACATTGATCGATGTAGTAATTACACATACTGGATAATAATTTCCTGCAACAGGTTGATTCACTTCAAGATCCCAGTCTTTTCTGTAGTCTCGAATCTGTGAAACAATAATTTCTGTGAAAATTTCTAGCAAGTTGAAGACATTGAACAAGGCTGGTCAAAAACCGGAAAGACAGCACGTTATTCTGCATAACAAATGAGAACAAACACAGAACATACTCTTTCGATAAAATCGCGCCCGTTGGAGTCTGTGTAGAATCGTTTGTTTGTTTTCATGCCGGTTGTAATCTTGCTTACAATATCTTTGCCAACACCATCATCGATTGGTATAGGGCCAATCTGAAAGATCAGAGCATTGTTGTAAAAGGAAAATTCTCAAAACTTTTAGTTCTTGGATCTTCAATTGTCGTATCCAGCGGAAACACACAATACAGTGCAGTTAACTCACAATAAATTCAATCTCAGCATGCTCTTTTTCCTTGTACACTCTAGTGACCTGTTTAAGCATATGCAACAAATAAACTGTTGTTAGTATCAATCACGAAACCTTCACACCACGAAAGAAAACTCATACACACACACACACACATATACACATATGATCCCATATTTTTATTAAGATTCTGTAACCACCTGGTAAATCCAAGAGTTTATCCTCTGATGTACTTCATCGAGCAATGGTCCTCTCAGAACAGTAAAATGATCAACCTGCAATTCCTAATGGTGAATTTGCTATTTCTGACTGTGACTGCATATGGTAAAATGACATTCATTTACCTACCTTCCCTCCGGATTTAATGGGATATGAACCATTAGGGCGGAAGACATACGCTCCCTCGGCCTTCAGAAAATAGAAACATTCCCTTTTCAATCTTCATCACATATAATCACGTTTAATTACATTTAAAATGTGTATTACTTCATTACCTGTAAATCGACATATCCATTATCTCCAGCATAGTAGCTAAATGATTGTTTTATCCCTTTTTTGACCTGTATTTATAGTACATATCAAATTATATGCACGGAGAAAATCAATTTAACGAACATTTTTGCAGAAAACAAGTACTGTTTGAGTGCAGAAGTTACATACCAAGCTTCTGCTGTTCATATATTTAGTAAGTTGTCCATCATTTCCAGAATAAATAAGTCTCAAGTTGCCTCGCCCGACTTCTATTGTATCATTTCGACCTGCTTCTGACCTGTACACTGTCGGTCCCTCTGAAGTAGTAGCTGCATTTGTAAGGCGGAAACACAATATCTGAGCCGTCATTAAAAGTTAAATCTGGTTCTGATATGTTTCTTCAGTATCACACGGTAAAGAATTCACATAGTCAACCTTTTCGTGTGGCACTTGAGATGACGTAAGTGCTAAAACCAAGAGGGGGTACAGTTGCTGAAAATGCAAGCCAATAACTTGGAGTATCTCCCAGGGATTTACCAAGATATGCCTTGACATGGTAATTTCTTATGGTCGAGGATGCATTAAGCAGAGGTATGAGCTGTGACTCAATTTCTTTTCCTGTAGAATCTCTCACAGCGACGTTTGCATTGATAACCTATAGAAAACAAGTATCCAGAAAGAAAAAAAACAGGAAGAACATATACTTACTTACCTAGAGATATGCACACAAACGCGTGAGAAATATAAAAAATCTTAAAACACAGTAAGGATTTCAACATGAAAGAGGAAATAACTACTCACAGGAATCTTTACGACATCCTTTCTTTTCCATCCCAGAGAATTATAGACAACAATAACCTACAAAAGAGAAATGCATAATCACGAAATAATTCGTTCTTCTTGATTGAAACATAAGCATGGCAGATGATAAATGTCATCGTTGAACTATCCTCACCAGGGATTTCCCGGTTGACAGATCAGCCTCTGATGGGGGGCAATAGCTAATGTTCAGAAGTGGACACTGAAACAAAATATAAATGGAAGAATATGAACAAAAATTGTAAAGTGATAGGAAATAAGAATCTGTTAACGTAATGTCAGCTTGCTGTTAATCCAGTGGTAAAGTGAAACAGCCGAAAAATGTAGGACAAAGGGTAGTTTAATTTGCCTGTTGAAACTTCCTTGACAGATTCTCGCAACCAGCTCTTGGTTTGGATTCTGTCATGCAAGCAAGCGATTCTGCAATAACCTTCTCAGCCTGCAAGAAATCGAAACCATTTCGTTATGCAAAAGTAAAGAAACTACTGAGAATATCGGGAATGGTATAAGTTTTATCTACCTCATTGTAGCCTATTGAAAGTCGTTTTGCATAATCATCGGCCACATGCTGCCTCTCCGTGCCACTAACTGCATCGTGATGTTGAGCGATTGCTAAGGCGTCAGCCAGAGAATCTGTCTTAGACCCTGATTTACTCATTCCCTTAAAAAATTCAAGTTGCCTCGCTGCCTGATCATAAATTGAAGAACACAACTACCTTAATACTCTTTGAAATCTTACTCAAAACATAATTATTACCAACGCAGGCTAAAATGTTCAGAAGAGTATACCAAATAGTAGCCGCTCATCATTCTAACATAGCCCTTGAGGGCTGGCCTGCTTGTAAAATATCCGGTCCAGTAAATATTTTCTTTCTCAGCGTATCTGATGGATGCGCATAGTTATAGGTTAGCAAGCTGGAAAAGGACCAGGTACCTGTAAATGACGATGAATTTCAAAAAATTTGAACTCACGGAAAGAAGTCTCCAGTCTTGATTGGCCAGGGTTCATTTGTTGCATGTTTGGCATCAGTGTATATTGACGGAGTTGAGTATAGCGCATTCACACGCCCATCCTACGAACATTAATACGAAGACTTCCATTAACAGGGCAGAAAATGTGAAACAACAACAATGTTACACTTTACAGCCATGGACTAACTTGATTCACGTAATGAATGAACTTATCCATCTGCAGAAACCATGAATGCGCGTACTGATACTTGAAATCCGATCCCATTGTCCACATGATATGATTCGTATGAGTAATGTTTGCCTGAAAACCAGACGAGTGGTTTGCATAAGCCCCGACAGATCTAAACTCTTTCCTGAAAGTAAAACTTGGGCAGAAATGAATCGCTGGTAGACAATCTAATAGGATACATCTTACTTGTGAGATTGCAGCAGATACGAAATCATTTACACGCTCGAGCACATTGTAGTCAGACAGATCAGTATCATCCTTCAAACAAGGAAAGCCAAAAGAAAATAAATGAATCTGTCATCACGTTACTACGGACTACATAGGCATTAGACTGTGGACTCACCTGAACAATAGGGGATAAGTCATCAACTTCAAAGTAAAAATCATTTGTCGGAGGTCCATAATTCTCAGGGAATGCACCGGCGAAAATCTACAAACACAAAGAAAAGAGGTTGATTAATAGTACATTTCCAATCTTCAAAAAGTTCGCAACTGAAAGAAAGAAAAAAACACGGTTTCAAAGCTGAAACACCAATCCCTCCAGAACTAACAACACAACTTTGTGGCGCACACACGCACACGCACCTGTGCAGATGATCCGAGACTCTTAGAACCTCGCCAGACAACCTCGAGGCTTTTCTCATTCTTCCGTTTAGCTCTGTCTTGGTAGTCAATTCGCGCAAAGAAAAGAGAGTCAAATCCAACCTATGCCAACAGTATAACTGATGTTCAACAAATGGTTTCACAAATATCGAGCATTCACTAAATGCATGTTACAAATAGAGTAACGAAATGGTTATAAAACGGGCCCTAATAGTTTCAAGAAACGCGCACCTCAGCTCCCAACAGGTAGGCCTGCACTGCAGAATGTCCGAATGGATCGATCTGCCAGCCAATTCTGGGAGTCACGTTGAACTCTTGCTTGATAAACCGATGCCCGAGAGTCGTCTGATCAATCATATCGATGTAATGAGCAGCAGCCTCATCATGCATGCACATCCCCCCATTTCTGCAAAACAAACCCAGATCGTAAACAACAGCAAGACATTTTATTTTCTTTTAAATAAAACGAAAAAAATTGAAACTTGGACTGCAAGGCATTGCAGATTTTGTACATGAGTTCCAGTTGACCGGAGCTGACTAGTCGCTTAACCGTGTTTTGGGTCGCCTCCGTTTGGTCTCTCCACCAACGTTGGAAAAAAATCTGCATTAATTAATCAACTAATCCATTTACATTTCTGATTCCATTTTCGTTTTTCTTAAAAAAAAAAAAAAAAACACATCAACAATCAGATGTTAATGTAATTAAATTGGCTAGAGCGGATACGCTCTCCGTATACACTTGACCTTAATTCCCCCTCCTAAACATTAGATTAGATTGGTTTTAAGTAACATCCCCTCTCTCCCCACTTCAGTTCGAACCCATTTGGCTTGTTATATAAAAAAACATAGTATTATTTAGACATAAAATTAGCACATAAAATAGCCTCTAAACCTGGAAAAGGATCGTCGTCGGATCCTTTTTGTGAGGATCAAGCAATTACAGTCGTTTATCGTATATCGTGCGGTTAGATATCATTTTAAATTCAAATTTTAAAATTGAATATAAATAGTATCTAACAAAAACTGACCACACGATATACGATGAACGACCTTGATTGCTTGATCCCCCAGATCCCCACAAAAAGGATCCGACAAGGATCCTTTTCCACTAAACCCAACCCTTGATAGTGGGACCCATAACCATACCCCAAATTTTGGTCCCACCTCCCTCTCGCACCACCTCTAATCTAGATGGCCGGATACCCTACAGAAGAACCTATGTGCTCTACTATTGTATGTGGTAGAGGTGGCAAATCAACTCATTGAGTTGTTAATGAATACCTATTAAGATATATTTAGTTTGATTCACCTTATATCCTCATCACTACCAATCCCACCTCTATATAATGATGATATCAATTTTGGATACCACACCGCTCCAATTCATCAATTCTTCTTCACCCACTTTCAAATGGTGCTTGTTGCCCACCCTCTTTCTCTCAAGACCCTGGTAAGTAAATACGTGTATCTGTGCGTACGTATTTTCTAACATACAATACATATATTATACACATACATATATACTTTTTACATTAAAAACCCGTTATTTTCACACAATTTTTAATCATACGTATAAAAATCACATATTTTCAACTAATATTAACGATATTGATTACCTGTTCAACATATATGAATTTGCGGTTTTCATCGGCCAACAAAGCGGGAACCAACGAATCCAGCACCATCCGAACACAAGCTACCTGAAAACAGTAGCTTTAATTATTATTATTATTATTTTAATATCATAAAAGATCGAGTGTTCATTAGCAATTGAACATCCAAATTTCAAATTAAGAACCGGAAGATAAATTAAAATTTAAAAAGTGAATGAAGAAAAAATGTTCATACGGGATTTTTTCTTAATAATTTCCTATAATAAAAGCAATACAATTAACTGAAAAGCACAAGTAAATTAATATGAATAATGCTTGTGTTCCCTTAGGGGAACCTACTTGTCCCCTACCTCTCCTCATCCTACAAACATCATAATTGGAACCGTTCGTTTACTTTATTATCATTTAAAGATCGTATATGAAAAAAAAAATCATTCAGTGTAGAGATCTTTTAACCATTTTTATGCACCAAAAAATGGACGTTTCATCATAAGAGCATTTCCATCGTGGTCAAAACCATTGATTGGTTTGACACTTATGGAAGGTTAAATAATATCCAGATCAAATGATTTTTTACAGATATAATCTTCAGATGATGAGAAAGAGAATGAATGATTCTGATTATGATTTTCGTAGAGTGAAAACGCGTTAATCATAAGTGAGAGGTCACGTCATAAGTAGGTTCCCCATGAGAAACACCAGCATTATCGAATTATTAATTAAAAGTAAAATGATCAAATTAAAGAAAGGGATGGGAACCCAACCTGAAGGGAATTGTTGGAGCCAGTATAGTACTGATCAACGGTCTTCTTCCATCCGACGTCGTCGTGGGTGTGAGGTACTAAATGAACGTTGAGCTTCCCGGGAACAAGGCGCGACGTCGTATTGTAAACCATGTACTTGGACTCCCCACGTAGAAACACTTGAACTAGCAGTACCATAACCAAAAGAAGCCTCAAGCAATTAGCTTCAACCGCCATTGAACTCGTAGCTCAGTTGTTTAAGAACATTCACGCTTGCACCCAACGTTTCAAGTCTTGAAAAACAAAAGAAAGAAAATATATTAAGGTGATGAGAAAGCACATGAACTTATTTAAGGACGTCGCAATACCAAAGTCCTGGTCGTTGTGGAAAATATGCGTGTCTTGGTCTTTTGTGGTTGGCATTGGGTCTTTTGTGATTAAGGAAGTGTTAATGGAGGCAGTCGGCAGGACCCATTTTCTTTTTTTTTTTTATTGGGTAAAATCTGTAGACTACATCACTTTGACTGGAGCAGATGTAACGTGTTGTTTGATGTCTAACCAGTTATATGCTAGCCTAGCATTGAGGTTTCGTTTGGTGGGTTGCATGAGATAGGTTGTGATCAATTAAAATGGACTTGAGTCCGGTTTGTTGTTTGTTGTGTTAAATGTGAGATGAACAGGATTGAACATTATAGGTTATGAGTTCACAATAAAGTGGGTTATCTAACATATCTTTATACATAGATTACAAGTCTTGTCTTACAAGTCTCTACCAATCCAATTCTATCCTTAAGGCCAAATTTCATCCAGCTCACCAAACAAGTCCTAATAGGTGTTTATTTTAGTAACACTTTCTAAAAGAGAAAGAGAAAGAGAGGGGGGGGGGGGGGGGTGTGGTATGATAGCTCTCTTCTTTAAAGCTTATTCCGTAGAAGCTAATATCAAGCTATTGGCGTTTTATCCGCATCTTCTCGACCAAGACCCGCACTTTTTCATAGGATTTTAATATATCTTTTTTAAGTGACATATTTCAAAGAATTTTAAATACTTTCTGAATAAAGTACATACATGTGATGTGATCCTACACCAAAAAATGCTATATAATCAATTCTAGCACAGTTGTGCATTTTCGTTTGCTATAAGCGTTTTTGGTTGTCTGAAAACGTGTTTATATTATGAATCATTCGTCTTAAAAACTTCTGAGAATTAGAGCCAGGCTAGTGATCCACATGACATTATCTTATAACAGAAGCAATAATGTATAACAATCATAAAGGACTCTGAACTTCATTTTGATTCAGTGCCTTCTGAATCCAAGTTATCCGAGCACCCTTGAGTGTTCGAGCTTAGTATCGAGCGAAAGCAATGTCTGTACGTCGCACATTCTTACTTTCAGCCGTCGGATATTTGGACTAGAAGTCGATGATAAGCGTTCGGATTTCCATTGGAGCAAGTTCAACCACCAGCTTTGTTGGATCAACAGGTCCTCCCCTCAACACTTTGGCTTCTCCTTCGGAGGAGCCTTCTGCTTTCCACACTAGTCGCTTCTTCTCCATTTCCGCTCTTTCTTGGTTTGCAGATAAACTCATTTCCGTTACTTTTCTAATCTGAGTTTCATTGGAATGAAAAATGTGTTACCAGAAGTATTTAGATGGTTAGTTTTTTGGATCAGTTTTTATCTTCGTGCACAGATGTTTATGTTACGTACCTTCTTATCTGCAAACACTTTTTTGAGCTCTACACTTGCCATGACCGAAAGATCCTTGTCCTCATCAATCTAGCATTTGATAAACCAGAAAAATATCAATCTTATTAGAATTCGTTGCTGAAAACGTAAAGTATGAATAAGGAAGAAACTAAAACCTCGTATAAATGTGCAAGGCGGAACAGAAGTGTTCCATCATCCAGCTCCTACAGAGTTTGAAAAACAGGATTAACAATGTTAATCTGATAGAGGAATTTTTCATCTTTCATAGGATGCTGCTCCCATGTTCTTGAGGAGAGATACGAACCTGGAGGGTTATTATCGCAACATTATCAGGTAAAGTGTAGGAAGGATCCATTCCCGAAAAGGTTGTGACATGAGAGCTTTTCCAGCTATCTTCATCTTGTTCTGTGAAGGCTAAAAGAAATGGAGAGTATATCTCCTGACCAAATGATCGGCGCCATTTAGCACCCTCTCCCAATGGATCGAGTCTGAGGTAGTACTTTCCGATGATCTGTCAGTATTCAAATCAATCACATTAGATGCAAAAAATTCTGGTATTTGTGAACACAAAGAACCATAAGGCTGGTTTTTATGATCTTACTGTTAATCCTTTGCAACCATCTTGAATGCACACAGTTTCGTTTAGAGCTTCTCCAACGCCTCTGTCATCATCATGGAGCAACCTCCTAATAGACAGATGGTTGCAACATCAATAACCATGAAATTTACTCAATATCAATCGACATAATTAGGCGTAGTTAAACATGAAAATTCAAAGTAACCGAGAGAACAAACCTATGAACCATGAGTTCCAATTGCCCATCCACAATGCTGGATCCACCCACAGATCTATCTACTAGTACTGAAAACTCCGTGTTGTTGTCTTTTGTGTAGAGTCCGAGATTAATCTAAAATGACAGAAAACCAGACTTTGTCATGTGATTAAAGAACCTAATCACTTCATAATTTACAACGGTTTGAATGATGAATTTGGGAAATTCTTGGCCACTTTTTCTTTGTCCTGCTTTATCCGATATACACATACCGGATAATAATTTCCTGAGACGGGTTGATTCACTTCCAAGTTCCAATCCCTTCTATAGTCTCGAATCTGCAAAATAGTAATTTTGCTAAGACAATGTATAGCTGCACCTTACATTCACTTGTTTCTTTCGAGTTGCAGATGCTTCGTACATGTTCTATAGAGGACATTTTTGCACTACAAATGAAACAAGTATATGACATACTCTTTCAATAAAATCACGCCCGTTAGAATCTGTGTAGAACTTTTTGTTGGTTTCCATGCCGGTTGTAATCTTAGTCACGATTTCTTTGCCAATTCCATCATCGATTGGTATAGGCCCAACCTGCAAAATGAGAATCTGTTGTCAAAGAAAGTTCTCCAAATGGTAATTCTTTGATATCCACATGAAACATGCAATGGAAATACGCAACACAACGCAGTAACTCACGGTGAATTCAATCTCAGCATGCTCCTTTTCCTTGTACAATCTAGTGACCTGTTTAAATTTGCAGCAAATAAACAATTGGTAACATCGTTAGCGAAATCTTCACACCGTGAAAAAGAAAACCCATATATCATTTCCACACACCTGATATATCCAAGAGTTGATCCTCTGATGTACTTCATCTAACAACGGTCCCCTCAGCACAGTAAAAGAAACCTGCAATTTCTAACGGTAACTCGCTATTTCTTATTGAGATTGCACTTGATAAAAGTTGAAACATTCATAGAAGATATTATGTATGTACCTGCCCTTCGGAGTTAATGGGGACTGTACCATTAGGGCGGAAGATATAAGCTCCTGAGGCCTTCAGAAATTAAAATGTATATCAAGGTTAGGGAAGTAACAACAACAGCAACAACTGAAGACTTCGATATATCTTTGTTTTACCTGTTTATCCGCACTTCCATGATCTCCATCATCTCCAGGATAATAACTAAAAGCTTGTTGTATCGACTTGGTGACCTTCAGTTGTAAACCAGATGTTAAATCAGACGCATTGAGAAATAGCCTCAAGAATCGAAACACAGATGCAAGTTGGCAAATTCGCTTACCAAGCTTCCGGTGTTGATGTATTGAGTAAGTTTTCCATCATTTCCGGAATAAACAAGTTTCAATTTTCCTGGCCCGACTTCTATGGTATCATTCTGACTCGTTTCTGACTTGTAAGCAGTTTGTCTCTCAGAAGTTGTAGCTGCAGCAATAGTAAGGAAGCATGAGAACCAAAATTTGAGCCACTATGCACAAGTAGTACGGTATGTTGAATGAGTATTGTATGCGTAAAAATTCTCATCGCTAACCTGTTCGTGTGGCACTTGACACGGTGTAAGTGCTAAAACCAAGAGGTGGTACAGTTGCTGAAAATGCAAGCCAGTAACTTGGTGTGACACTTGGTGATACACCCAGATATGCCTTAACATAATTGTTTCTTAGACCCACTGACGCATTAAGCAGCGGTAAGATTTGTGATTCAATTTCTTTTCCTGTATAATCCCTTACAGTGACGTTCGCACTGACAACCTGTACCAGGTCGGGAAGATGAGATCGTTCACTCGAATAAACAAAACAAGTATTCAAAACAAGATTACATTGAGTAGATTGTATGCGAAGCTAAAACATATTGCTCAATTTTATCCAAAGCGAAAACAGTTCAGGACTTGAAGTAATGATTTCCATCAAAATGCAAAGGTGAGGGTTAGAACATAGAACCGGAAATAATTACTTACAGGAATCTTTACGATATCCTCTCTCTTCCATCCGAGAGCGTTGTAGACAACAATAACCTACGAAAGAGAATGTGTCACGAAATAATTCTTACTTCTTAATCAAAACACAAACATGGAAGTAAAAGTCGTCGCCAAATTGTCCTCACCAGGGTTTTCCCATTTGATAGATCAGCTTCTGATGGGGGACAATAGCTAATATTTAGAAGTGGACACTGAAAGAAGGATGGATATAGTGTCAGCTTCTTAGTCTAGTTTTTAAGCGAAGCGCCCCAAAAGTGTACGATAAAGGGTAGTTATAATTTGCCTGTTGAAACTTAGTTGAAGAACTCTTGCAACCAGCTTCTGATTTTGTCTCTGTCAAGCAAGCAAGTGATTCCGCAACA
This sequence comes from Pyrus communis, assembly GCF_041283825.1. Classification (NCBI taxonomy): domain Eukaryota; kingdom Viridiplantae; phylum Streptophyta; class Magnoliopsida; order Rosales; family Rosaceae; genus Pyrus; species Pyrus communis. The sequence goes on from NC_142570.1 coordinate 6,517,944, forward strand.
ACCTGCTCCGCCTGCATGAGACAATTGAACAGAAATCATTTCAGGAAGCGAAACTAAAGAAATTAACTACTGAGAACATCAGGAGAGATCAAGTTTACCTCCGTGTAACCTATTGAGAGCCGTTTTGCATAATCATACGCCACGTGCTGCTTCTCTGTGCCACTAACTGCATCATGATGTTGAGCAATCGCTAAAGCATCAGCCAACGAATCTGTGTTAGGCCCCGACTTGTTCAACCCCTTGAAAAACTCCAATTGTCTTGCTGCCTGTTTGTAATTAAAGCACAGTTACCTCAACAGGCTTCACATTTACTAAAAGCATAAAACGTAATACTTTACCAAGAATTAAAATGATCGTAAGAGTTTACCATATAGTAGCCGCTCAGTGTTCTAACATATCCTTTGATGGCTGGCCTGCTCGTGAAATATCCAGTCCAGTAAGCATTGACAATGTCGGCGTATCTGATAAATAAGCATGGTTAGAGCCTTAGAGGTCAAGAGAAAGGAGAAGGAATCCGCACCTGCAAGAGAATTTGAATTTCTTAAATTTGAACTCACGGAAAGAAGTCATCGGTCTTGATTGGCCAGGATTCATTTGCTGCATACTTGGCATCGGTGTATATTGACGGGGTTGAGTATAGCGCATTGACACGCCCATCCTACAAGGATTCATATGAGTACTTCAATTAACGCAGAAATCATAAAAGGGGCAGAAGATGCAAAATGACACCAATATTTTCGGCTATGGACCAACTTGATTCACATAATGGATGAACTTATCCATCTGTCGGAACCATGTATTAGCGTATTGATACTTGAAGTCCGTTCCCATAGTCCACATGATATGATTCGTACGCGTGATGTTTGCCTGAAAAGGAGAAGCAAGTAATTCATATAAGCGCCGAGAGATTCTCACACTTAAAGTAATCAGCCTAAACTGATGACAGTTTGATCATCTTACTTGTGACATTGCAGCTGATACAAAGTCGTTAACGCGATCGGGCACATTGTAGTCAAACAGAAACGTATCATCCTTCAAACAACGAAAGCAGAAATGATTGAATATTTATAAAACTACAGGGAACGTAGTTGATACACACGCACACACACATATAGAACATCGTGTCAGCTTCATTTGACAGTGGACTCACTTGTACAATAGGTGAAGGGTCATCAACTTCAAAGTAGAAATTATCAGAAGGAGGTTCATAATTCTTAGGAAATGCGTCTGCGAAAATCTACACACACGAAGGATTGATTAATAACATAATTCCAATCTTCAAATTCAAGCAATTAACACAGTTTCGGAGCTGAAAGACCAAATTCAACACTGATAATTTTGATTAGTCCAACATCAGAAGAACATAAACTTCGTGTTGCACATACCTGTGCAGATGAACCGAGACTCTTAGAACCCCGCCAGACAACCTCGAGGCTTTTGTCACCCATCCGTTTAGCTCTGTCCTGGTAGTCGATTCTTGCAAAGAAAAGAGAATCGAATCCAACCTATGCAAGCAATATTGCTGATGTTCAATCAGTGGTCTCACAAATACAATTCGCTAATAGAAAAACTCTAAATAAATTGGCAATTTCGAAAACAAAAAGTTTCGAAACCCAGACCTCAGCTCCCAACAGGTAAGCCTGCACTGCAGAATGTCCAAACGGGTCGATCTGCCATCCAATCCTCGGAGTCACATTGAATTCTTGTTTGATAAACCGATGCCCGAGAGTCGTCTGATCAATCATATCAATGTAATGAGTAGCAGCCTCGTCGTGCATGCACATCCCCCCATTTCTGCAAAACAAACCCAAATCAACAAATTCACAACCCAAAGCGAAACACCAACGAAATGATTCGAAACAATGTGAAGGGCATTGCAAGATTTTGTACATGAGTTCAAGTTGACCGTCGTTGACAAGCTGTTTCACTATGTTCTGAGTCCCCTCGCTCTGCTCTCTCCACCAACGTTGGAAAAAAGCCTGCTCAACATATATGAACTTGCGGTTCTTATCGGCCAACAATGCCGGAACCAGAGAATCCAGCACGTTCTGAACGCAAGCTCCCTGCAAATATTCATAAACATTATTGTTATTTTAATCATAATAAATTAATTAAACGTAAATTAATTCGAAGGAGCATAATAATTTAATCATACCTGAATGGAATTATTGGAGCCAACGTAGTACTGATCGATGGTCTTCAACCACCCCACGTCGTCGTGGGAATGAGGGACCAAATGCACGTTCAGCTTCCCGGCGACAAGCCCCGACGTCGTATTGTACTGCATATACTTGGACTCCGCAGACAGAATAAAGTCGGACACAACTAGTACTACTACTACTAACAACAGAAGCCGTGTTACACGGCGGCGAGCTTCAAAGGCCGCCATGTCGTCGCAGGTTAATGTTGTCGGTGTCGGTGACGGAATGCACTGAGACCCTAGAAAAGTGTTTACATATAAATATATATATATATATATATATGTATGTATGTATGTATGTATGTATGTATGTATATTGTGATGGGGCGACAATATTAAGGAAGAAGATGTTGCAAATCAACAAAATCGGATGGACTCTTGTCTTGTAGTTTGGTTTGTCGATGATGTTAAAATATATGCCAAGTTTTGGCCTTTGGCTGCTGCCAGTTAGCTTTTGGTATGGTGCTGCTGCATGTGAAATAACAGTAAATTCTTCCCTACTACGACTAACGAATCAAGTTAGTCAAAGCAGTGCCTTTGTCGTTCCGCTAAAATTTAAACTTATTAAGATGTAATTCGGAAACTGACTCGCATGAAATAAGATTCATCGTCATTATTAACTGACTCATTATCTAATAATGACTCGTGATCTAATAATACAATGTGATGTGTAGATATTGAAAATTAGTTTTCGGTGCAGGCGCCGGGACCATTGACAAAATAAATTTGGGTTTTGGGAATTGAGATTGGACCATTGGATTGGTGTCATCAGTGTGGCCCTATGAGTGCTGGCTATTTCTTAAGGCTAAGGGCTTGTTTGTGTAACAATTTTGACTTGTCTAATGAACTCAACTATTTGGATGATTGCATCTGAGTTTTTGTTATTTTATATTTTTTTTATGAAGATTACATCTGATTTTTTTTGTTTTTTATATTTTATGAAGATTACATCGGATTATTTAAGAGAGCACCCTTGTTGAAATGATCTTGTAGTGCCAATCGTTTTGAAATAATAATAATTTTAGACTCATCCCCTCCTTTACTACAACCATAGTTAAGACGGAGGACATGGTAATCCATTTTTATTCAACATTCTCGCGAAGGAAGATAGTGTTTATCGATTCATTTACAAATATTAACATGAGGATCACGGAGGGAATATGAGAATGACTTCTTTAATTAAACTTATTCTCTTAAACAGAAGAAGTCGAATTAATATCTCAAGTCAATCAAAAACGATAACAAAAAAAAATTAAACGAGAAAATCTGAAGTTCAGTCATACCACGTCACCATCTATCAAAACACACACACACAAGAAGAAGACCCCTAAGCATTATGGTCAAATACGAGTCTACTATGATGGAGTGAATATGCAAGGAGAAAATTTCTCACGTATTCATACCAATAACAAGTGAGTGTTGTGATTTCTTCTCTCTTTTTTCTCTCTCTCCTCTTAATTATCACTTTCCACCAATACAAGCCTAGGAGGCGCTGATGAAATTTTTCATTGGATGCATGTAAGATTCTTTTGAAGGAAAATGAATGACGAATTTGGTATTATTTTAGATGCGGAAGAGTTAAAAGTCGGAAGCATCATTTAAGTAAAAAAAGTTATTGGAGAATTGGTAATTCAGGGGTTAAAAAATTATTTGATACTGCCATATCCCGAAAATGGATGTTATGGACTTTTCAGACTGTTCAAATGAGCGGTACTTTCATTTGGCCTAATAGATTTCTCTCCGTAAGCCATAACGCGGTCGTAGAAGAGGTGGTCCTTTCTAGCCACTTTTCGCAAAAATCAGTTAACGCAATTCTCCCACAAAAGTGCCTCAAACCATCTTCGTAGAAATTCGTCAAAACTGCAAGTTACTAACAAATGAGGTTTTTTATTTTTCAAGGGTTTTATGTTCTTTATAGTTTGTCTTTTCGGGTTTCAAGGATTTTATTAGCTGCTTTTATTTTTCTTGAGCAAGCCTTTATAGTATGTTCCTAGGCCTTGTATTGAGCAACCTTTTCATTGAATAAAAATTCAGAAAACGAGAGTTTCTTTCACAACCTCTGGTATTCCAGAGTTCTATCTAAGGATGATCATTTGTAATCTCTAAACTCATCACTTTCGCTATGTCAAAATGTTAAGAATACCACATGTGAATTACTTGTATAATAAAATTGGGACCTACTTGTATTAAGATCCCTAAAAAATGATTTACATGTGAACTATAAAATGCGGTTTCTCTAGTATTGTCACTATTTTGGGAGTTTTAACGAAACATTTCTACTTTTAACGAAAAACCACATTTTTACCTTTTCCTGGTATTATTCACTATACCTTTATTTATTATTTTTCATTAAAACTAAAAAAAATTTAAACTTTTCATTAGTTTTTCTTTCTTTCAAATGCAAAAGGGTTTCGTATATCTCTATTAATTAATGAAATCCTCTTTGTCAACCAAAAGATGGTGAAAAGATTACTTAGCCTTTTATCACACAAAAAAAAATTAATGAACAATAATGTAATTTTACATGTTCAAATTTTACTATTTTTTATTGAAATCTTACTTGATGTTAATGTATTTTAAACTATCGAGTGCACAAGTAATGTAGCACGACGGGACGCACTCGAAAATATTCCCAAGCCAAACACAGCCCAACAAAGTGGGGCCCGCGGGAATCGGGAAGCACGATGTCTCTTATCCTAACGAGGATAAGCTCATCAACCATCCAACGTACACAGAGACACAGTTAAGCTCCAACTCTCTCTCTCGCCGGTCGGAGAGAGAAGTACCCAAAAACAAAAAATGGCATCCTCCGCCTCGCTATCTTCACCCCTCCACTTCCCCAACCCCAATCCCAGGCCCATATTCTCCCCAATGCCCACAAAACCCACCACCCTAAGACCCCCTGCCCCCACCACCACCGTCAAGCCCCTCTTCGTCCTCCCTCCCGCCGACGTCGACAGCGCCACTATCGCCGCCATTGGCGGCGGCTCGGTAGCCGCCCTCGCCGCCGCGCTCTCCTTATCGGACCCAGAAAACAGGCGCCGCCTCCAGGCTGAGGAGGTTGGCGGCGGCGACAAGGAGGTCGTGAAGGACTACTTCAACAAGTCCGGGTTCGAGCGGTGGAAGAAGATATACGGAGAGACGGATGACGTCAACAGGGTTCAGAGGGACATCAGGCTTGGCCACTCCAAGACCGTTGAGAATGTGATGAAGATGTTGACCGATGAGGGCCCACTTCAGGGGGTCTCTGTGTGCGACGCCGGGTGTGGGACCGGGTGCTTGGCCATTCCGTTGGCCAAGGAAGGGGCGGTTGTCACGGCTGCGGATATTTCAGCTGCCATGGTTGCAGAGGCTGAGAAGCAGGTGAGTTTTGAATTAGTGATTTTGAAAAAAAGCTGCTTGTTATGGTTGTGGGTTTTGGAAAGAAGTGTTGAATTCGATGGAATTGGGGAAATTGGCAATGTGGGTTATGGTAGAATTGGATTTTGCTAATCTGGGTTAGTGTTTGACTGCTTCTAGCTAAAAGCACTTTCTCGCACTTTCTTACCACCACTCAAAGTGCTTTTGACTACATTTAGCACAAAAACCTTTAAGTATTATATGGGTCCTATAAGCATTTTCTATAGAAGCACTTGAAAAATAATTTCAATGTGTTTTTGTAATAAAAGCATTTCTAGCTAAAGTACTTATAACCAGAAGTGCTTCTTACAGAAGCAGTCCCAAATGGTCCTTTAGTCTTCTTGGTGATAGTTTTGCTTGAATGTGAGTTGCTGGTGGGTGGTGACTGTGGTTTAATCTCAAATTTTTGATTTTTGTGCAGGCAAAAGAGCAGCTTAAGTTAAGCAATGGCTTCTCAGCAGGGCCAGTACTGCCGAAATTCGAAGTGAAGGATTTGGAGAGCTTGGATGGGAAGTACGATACAGTGGTCTGTCTTGATGTTTTGATTCATTACCCGCAGAGCAAGGCTGATGGGATGATTGCCCATCTTGCTTCATTGGCGGAGAATCGCTTGCTTATAAGTTTTGCACCAAAGACATTGTATTATGATGTGCTGAAGAGGATAGGAGAGTTGTTCCCGGGGCCTTCGAAGGCAACAAGGGCGTATCTACATTCGGAGGCAGATGTGGAGAGAGCCTTGAAGAAGGTTGGGTGGAGGATAAGGAAGAGAGGACTAACCACTACACAATTTTATTTTTCAAGGCTGGTCGAGGCTGTTCCTGCTAAGTGAGGAAGAATGCCATATTTGAGTTCTGCATTTTGCTCTGATACAGAAAATTCTTAGGATCTTCCTCTAACTGGTTGTAAAGCTCATTTACATGTACGTTCTCACGAATCTCATCCTCTTCGTGTATGTATGGCTTTTGTACTCTTTATAAACTAGATGTTCATGTATCAATCTTAATTGTATGATGACAATTTTGTGTCTTTATATGAAATTTAAATTCGTTGCCTTCGATCCCAAGAAACAATTCTGAAATTTTATTATCCTGGTTTCGATTTGCATAGCTAGATGGCAAAAACTTGATAACCATAACAGTAAGCAGATGCAACGATCAAGTTTCCGAAGCTAACAATGATCTGTGTATCTCTTACGGAGTCTGATGTTGTCTGTAATTAACCACTTAAGACTCGAAGAAAGAAATTTGATAGCTTTATGTCAATAACTAGTACAAGAAGAAAATAAAAATGAGCCTAAGATAAAGATGTGTATGCAGCTTCCTAGGATTTTTCGCTTTACCACGAAGTTTGATCATAGTTTGTCAGCAATTCTTGCTAGAACATCTGTGACCTTGCCGAGAGCAGCGAGTATGCTGTTGTTTTGCTCCTTCCTTTGTTCCCTTTCTAAATGGCAATTTATGTTATGAGCTTCAAGTTGCGCACTCAGCATGTTGCTGTTCCTTTCCAGAACTTTGACCAGCTGGTCGATGTTGCTGCTGTGTTCGCTTTCATCTGTCGACACCCGCCTCTGCTTCCATTTCTCCTGATAAATATTTTCTCCAGAAGTCTTTGAGCCTAGACTTCGTTTCTCCTTTACCACCCCTGTATAATCGAATCACAACAAATAAACAAAATTCAAGTTGTATGTTTGCTTCAAGCCCAATGTGTTACGTTTTGACTAGGTATTCAGATAGACCTTTTGCATTCAGATGAAGAATCATAAACCCGAAAGCTTATAGGATGACAATTCACAATTGTAATGAAATGATTTTGATGCAAAGAAAATAAATCACCTGAATTAGGCATTGGAGTTGTGACTGTTTTTGTTGGACTTTCTTGCATAATGTTTTCGTTCTTTGATTTCTTGACTGTCTTGTCTTGCCCAGACTCCTCAAAATCTGAACATAATCCATCTTCTGCCATATCATCTCCACCGCCATGTAAATCTTTCTCAGGTCCTTCCTCCTCCTCCTCTTCCTCTGCAGCCGCCTCCTCTGTTCCATCACCATCCATCGCATCTGTTTGCCCCGGCATAAACAATGCCAGTGGACAGGCTTCCGTTGCAGTCACTTCCTTTCCATCCAACACATTGTAAACCTCCCGATCAAAGAACCCAGGCAGCCTCCTCTCCCTCCTCGCATCATTCCTCATCACCCAAAAAGACTCGGCCTCTCGCTCTATCTGTGCCTCCCAGTTCCTGATTTTCTTAAAATCCACAAGCAGATTGCTCCATCTTTTCCTGCACTGAACCGGCAATCTGCTCATGCCGCGCTGCCTGCAGTAAGACGAGACCAAATCCCACTTGGGTTCGAAATTTTCTGCCCCCAACGCTGAAGTAGATCGCTGGCCCCTCTGGACTGCATTCTCCACGACCCTCTTGCCCTCTATGAGGACAAAGGTCTCATGTCTGGTCCATCGAGGGTGCCTCGTGATCTTCGTTTTGTCTTCACTGCTCCCGTTCGGCGTTTGCTGCTTGTCAGCTTGGTCAGGTCTAGGACTGGCAGCTTCATGATTCATAGACTCCAATGCCATCAGGAGACCGAAGGGTCTTCTTATCACACAAAAGTTTTGGTTAGAAGTGATGAGGACTGTGCTTTTGGGACAATGGCTCCTCCTATAAGTATTTACAGCCCATATATTGCTAGTAAATCCTACAAATTAAGTAAAATTTACAGCCTAATCTTCAATGCATAGGCACTCTCAGCGGAGAAATAATTCAGTGTGACCGTAACTTTGCTACATTGGGTTACCAATCCAGTTATTTTGCAACACGTATATATCTATTAAAAATATACTCTAGGCATCGGGAGTGTAGAAGTCTGTCAACCATTGATGTTATGACACGTGAATTACTATCATCATGTGACGGTTTCAAATCTTATGGTTTTTGGTGTAATCTAATCAGTTTTGGCAGATTTAAGGAATTGCCTTGAGCCCAGATGTGGTACGAATCGCCAGTTAAGGAAATCAGAGATTTTGGTGGTTACATATTTGGTATATTATTAATTTTGTGATATGCAAAAATCTGGGTTTGGAGACAACGGCAGATGCAAAAATGATTTCATTATCTTCCAACCATCATTACATAGCCATAATATAAGGATAAACTTTTTTTTTTAAGAAACGGTATTATCTACACTAGACCTGTAAACGGGTCGGGTTTATTGGGTTTGGGTCGAGTTCAACGCGACCCGTTAATTTAACGGGTCACTCGAACCCAACCCGTTAAGCTAACGGGTCACCCAAACCCAACCCGTTAATTTAATAAGTCATCCGTTTCACTCGTTAACACCCGTTAACAATTTTTTTTTTTTTTTTTCATTTTGAATTCCAATACAAATTACACATCTTTTAACCAAAATTACAGACATTAACTAACATCGTGTGTGTGTGTGTGTGTGCATATATATATCAAAGTGAAATCATTTATAAGCATAGTATTGATAGCCTTGCCAACATCATGAACACAAGAGTACCTCCTGATCATGATCAAGAGAGTGTGAGCAGTGTCAAATTTTCCCAATCATTGCGAATGCGTGAAAGAACCGCTACCACCAGCTCTGACGAGGCTACTATGCCACATTGATCGAGCTTCCTCTTCATCTCAGAGCCCAACGACTTGCTCCGTAAACTTAAGATGTCGACAATGCTTTTCACATCTCGAGAAAGACCCGAATCCAAGACTCCCAACTCAGTATCATCATCATCTTCGTCGTCGTCGTTAGCAATAGCAACAGCAACATTGACATGTGATTCTTCTGCTATGGAATTGTCATCAGCTGAGTTTTGACATGTGATTCTTCTGATGTGGAATTGTCATCAGCTGAGTTCGAAGAAGATGACCAAAGAAGGACGGGAGTAAAGAAATGCGTTAGAGGTGCTGATACAACAGCAGGGGTTTCATTATTGACTATTGAAATTACACCAAAGCTCTCAATAACGGGTCTTACAGATTCACCCAAAATGACCCGTTAACCACCTGACCCATTAAACACTTACACGAATACTCATTTTAATGGGTTGGGTTGGGTCGGGTTTGAAATGCCAGGTTTAATCTACACTAAGGGGGCGGGAGAGTGAGTTAAGTCTCATAATAGCCTAGCAATAATGTGCTTCAAATTTGTCATCGGCGAGAACCAAACCTAGGACCTCTCACTTAAAAATGAAGAGGAATATCACTAAACCGTAGTATTAATTGACATAAGGATAAACTTAATTATGAAAATATTAGCACCTATCCTAAAATCATGAATTTAATTTGCGAACGTTACCCTGTTGAAAGCAAACGTTGTAGGAACTTCATGCCACATATTCATTAGATAAGCTTAAATCGTACTTCAAACATGCTTACAATTACAATAGGGAAGTGTTATTGACACTCCATGTAACATCCCACATCACCCAGGGAAGTGGATCTTGTAAGCCTTATATGTATATTCTCATCTCTACCTAGTACAAGGCCTTTTGGGAGCTCACTGGCTTCGGGTTCCATTAGAACTCCGAAGTTAAGCGAGTTTGGGTTAGAGCAATCCCAGGATGGGTGACCCACTAGGAAGTTCTCGTGTGAGTTCCTAGAAACAAAACTGTGAGGGTGTAGTAGGGGCCCAAAGCAGACAATATCGTGCTACAGTGGAGTCGAGCCCGAGATATAGTGAGGGCACATGCCAGAATGCGACAATTTGGAATCAGAGTCAATCCCTGGCCAGAAGTGTGCCAACGAAGGCGTTGGGCCCGGGGTGGATTGTAACATCCCACATTGCCCCGGGGAGTGAATCATGTAAGTCTTATATGTATATTCTCATCTTTACCTAGCACGAGGCCTTTTGGGAGCTTACTGGCTTCGAAGTTCATTGAAACTACAAAATTAAGCGAGATCGCGTGAGAGCAATCCTAGGATGAGTGACCCACTGGGAAGTTCTTGTGTGAGTTCCCGTTAACAAAACCGTAAGGGTGTGATCGGGGCCCAAAGCGGACAATATCGTGCTATGGCAAAGCCAATCCCTGGTCGAAAGTGTGCCGATGAGGACATCAGGCCCCTAAGGGGGGTGGATTGTAACATCCTACATCGCCCAGGGAAATGAATCATGTAAACCTTATATGTATATTCTCATCTCTACCTAGTACGAGGCATTTTGGGAGCTCATTGGCTTCCGGTTCCATCGAAACTCCGAAGTTAAGCGAGTTTGGGCTAGAGCAAGCCCAGAATGGGTGACCTACTAGGAAGTTCTCGTGTGAGTTCCCATAAACAAAACCGTGAGGGTGTGGTAGGGGCCCAAAGCGGACAATATCGTGCTACGGTGGAGTCGAGCCCAGGATATGGTGAGGGCTCGGGCCGGGATGTGACACTCCAAAAATCTCTTTCTACACTCATTACAAGTAAATATTTTTTTTTCTAAATATACAAAGTTTGGAATGTAGAATGCGAATTTTGAAATGCTAATAACAATTCTCTTACAATATATCAAAGACATTAGTTGTAAGAGAAAATTGGAACATTGGTCCTCGAATTTTGACCCGATTAAAGCTTTGGTCGCTGAACTACAAATTTATGGGTAGAGCAATCATATTTTTTAATAACATCGTTAAAACTCTAAAATGAAGGGTTTCAAAAGGCAAATAATTGACTAAAATTCTAACGGAATTACTCAAAATGACCAATACTTCATATTATAACAAATTCATGGACTAATACTTCAATTCAATTTAACATCAACACTCTGATTTTTTTAATTGTAACCATAATGATCAAATGAAAAAAAAATTAAAGCAGGTCAACGTTGCACAACTAAAGCGGACAATATCCACACTAGCAACTACGAAGCCTTCATCACCAGTACATCATAACCCTAGTCAGACCCATGGAACCTAAAACAACCAAAATTCTAGACTAACCCTTCATCCTAAACCTTGATTGCCACCACGAATCAAAATCACATTGTTATCAAGCTTATCGCATTTGGCCAACTGCACATAAAAAAAGATGATCCTAAACAAATAAGGTTCTCCGTTTTTCGAGAGTTGAGAGCTGAACATTTATAAGCATAGTATTGATAGCCTTGCCAACATCATGAACGCAAGAGTACCTCCTGATCATGATCAAGAGAGTGTGAGCAGTGTCAAACTTTCCCAATCATTGCGAACGCGTGAAAGAACCGCTACCACCAGCTCTGACGACGCTGCTATGCCACATTGATCGAGCTTCCTCTTCATCTCAGAGCCTAACGACTTGCTTCGTAAACTTAAGATGTCGACAATGCTTTTCACATTTCGAGAAAGACCCAAATCCGAGACTCCCAACTCAGTATCATCATCATCTTCGTCGTCGTCGTTAGCAACAGCAACAGCAACATTGACATGTGATTCTTCTGCTATGGAATTGTCATCAGCTGAGTTTTGACATATGATTCTTCTGATGTGGAATTGTCATCAGCTGAGTTCGAATAAGAGGACCAAAGAATGACGGGAGTAAAGAAATGCATTGGAGGTGCTGATACAACAGCAGGGGTTTCATTATTGACTATTGAAATTACACAAAAGCCCTCAATAACGGGTGTTAACGGGTGGTTAACGGGTCTTACAGATTCACCCAAAATGACCCGTTAACCACCCGACCCATTAAACACTTACCCGAATACTCATTTTAACGGGTCGGGTTGGGTCGGGTTTGAAATGCCAGGTCTAATCTACACTAAGGGGGCGGGAGAGTGAGTTAAGTCTCACAACGGCCCAGCAATAGTGTGCTTCAAATTTGCCATCGGCGAGAACCAAACCTAGGACTTCTCACTTAAAAATGAAGAGGAATATCATTAAACCGTAGTATTAAGTGACATAAGGATAAACTTAATTATGAAAATATTAGCACCTATCCTAAAATCATGAATTTAATTTGCGAACGTTACCCTGTTGAAAGCAAACGTTGTAGGAACTTCATGCCACATATTCATTAGATAAGCTTAAACCGTACTTCAAACATGCTTACAATTACAACAAGGAAGTGTTATTGACACTCCATGTAACATCCCACATCACCTAGGGAAGTGGATCTTGTAAGCCTTATATGTATATTCTCATCTTTACCTAGTACGAGGCCTTTTGGGAGCTCACTGGCTTCATGTTCCATTAGAACTCCGAAGTTAAGCGAGTTTGGGTTAGAGCAATCCTAGGATGGGTGACCCACTAGGAAGTTCTCGTGTGAGTTCCCAGAAACAAAACTGTGAGGGTGTGGTAGGGGCCCAAAGCAGACAATATCGTGCTACGGTGGAGTCGAGCCCGAGATATGGTAAGGGGCCAAGCCAGGATGTGACAATTTGGTATCAGAGTCAATCCCTAACCGGAAGTGTGCCAACGAGGGCGTCGGGCCCCTAAGGGGGGTGGATTGTAACATCCCACATCGCCCAGGGGAGTGGATCATGTAAGTCTTATATGTATATTCCCATCTTTACCTAGCACGAGGCCTTTTGGGAGCTTACTGGCTTCGAAGTTCATCGGAACTACAAAATTAAGCGAGATCGCGCGAGAGCAATCCTAGGATGAGTGATCCACTGGGAAGTTTTTGTGTGAGTTCCCAGAAACAAAACCGTGAGGGTGTGGTCGGGGCCCAAAGCGGACAATATCGTGCTATGGCAGAGCCAATCCCTGGTCGAAAGTGTGCCGATGAGGACATCAGGCCCCTAAGGGGGGTGGATTGTAACATCCTACATCGCCCAGGGAAGTGAATCATGTAAACCTTATATGTATATTCTCATCTCTACCTAGTACGAGGCCTTTTGGGAGCTCATTGGTTTCCGGTTCCATCGAAACTCCGAAGTTAAGCGAGTTGGGGCTAGAGCAGTCCCAGAATCGGTGACCCACTAGGAAGTTCTCATGTGAGTTCCCAGAAACAAAACCGTGAGGGTGTGGTAGGGGCCCAAAGTGGACAATATCGTGCTACGGTGGAGTTGAGCCCAGGATATAGTGAGGGGCGGGGCCGGGATATGACACTTCAAAAATCTCTTTCTACACTCATTACAAGTATATATTTTTTTTTCTTCTAAATATAGAAAGTTTGGAATGTAGAATGCGAATTTTGAAATGCCAATAACAATTCTCTTACAATATATCAAAGACATTAGTTGTAAGAGAAAATTGGAACATTGGTCCCCGAATTTTGACCCGATTAAAGCCTTGGTCGCTGAACTACAAATTTATGGGTAGAGCAATCATATTTTTTAATAACATCGTTAAAACTCTAAAATGAAGGGTTTCAAAAGGCAAATAATTGACTAAAATTCTAACATAATTACTCAAAATGACCAATACTTCATATTATAACAAATTCATGGACTAATACTTCAATTCAATTTAACATCAACACTCAGATTTTTTTAATTGTAACCATAATGATCAATGAAAAAAAATTAAAGCAGGTCAACGTTGCACAACTAAAGCGGACAATATCCACACTAGCAACTACGAAGCCTTCATCACCAGTACATCATAACCCTAGTCAGACCCATGGAACCTAAAACAACCAAAATTCTACACTAACCTTTCATCCTAAACCTCGATTGCCACCACGTATCAAAATCACATTGTTATCAAGCTTATCGCATTTGGCCAACTGCACATAAAAAAAATGATCATAAGCTAATAAGGTTCTCTACTTTTCAAAAGTCGAGAGCTGAACATACATCATACGTTCGAAAGTCGAGAGCTGAACATACATCATACGCAACACCACCCTTGCTTTTGCAAAAAGATTACATCCACGACTCGAAACTGCACTGTTATCAAACTCATCGCATCTAGCCAACTGCACATAAAAAAAAAAGCACGATCCCATGCCAATACGACTCCTCGCTTTACGAGAGTCGAAGAAGGGCAACGTATATCATACGTAACATTACTCTTACTTTTATAAAAATGTTATTTTCACTACTCAAATCAGCGACCTTTCAATTAAAAAGACCAACTTTTCTGTTACGTCAGGCTTAAAGGAATGTATACGAGGCTTCCAAGTTGAAGTCTTCGTACTTGGAATATAGAAAAACAAATATACTATGAGACGACAAAACACAATAGCTGAGCAAAGCGGTGCGTTTAAACCCGCGAAGTTCAATCTCCATTTCAATTTACCAAACGCTGCGTTTGATCCGTTTTCCCGCGCGCAACTGGTATAAGTAAACGGAACCCTAGAATTTCCCACAGAGCAAGAAGAGTAAAAAATGGAGAGGGAGGAAGACGACTCAGTGAGCGAGCTTCTCAGAGATCGATTCAGACTCTCCACCATCCATATCGCCGAAGCCGAAGGTAAACGCACGCATTCTCCAATTTTCCACAACATTTCATTAATTTGGAAGGTTCTGATTTCGTCTACAAATTCCCCATTCGCTGCGCAGCGAAGCGAAATGACATGGAGATTTCAGGCCCCGTGATGACTTGCATTGCCGATTTGGCCTTCAAGTATACAGGTATTTTGTGTTTAGCTTTGATCTTTTTGCTTCTTGCTTTACAATTAAGAATTTTGGGAAAATTGCGATGACCGCACAGTTTCGTTTAATCGATGATAGAACCGGATGGAACAGAGCGGTGGAATTCTTGTGCTTGTGTGATTGAAAATCGAATCGGAATGCCTATTTTGGTAATGATTTTAGTTTCTGAACTGGGTTTTTGGAGTTTGATAGAGAAATGAAATGTCGGATTAGGAATTGGGCCACTTCCTTACTCGGAGCAGAAATGAATTTTGATGAACGAATGTCGTTTGCGTGGACCGAAGCAATTCCAGTTAGATTTGTTGGTAGGAGGTGATTGATACTCCAAAATGGACTGCCTCTTTTGGTAGGAAAATTAGTTTCTGAATTGGGTTTTTGGAGTTCGATTGAAAAATGATAGGTCTGATTTGGAAGTTGGATTACTAGGAGGAGAATGAATGCATTTCGTTTGAAATTCGGATTAGATTTGTTGGTAAGAGGGATCGTGAGAGATATTATGTGATGATTTGAAAATTGTGAGATAGCTTTTGATGCATCATTGTGAAAGAAAGTTTAGATTGCTGCAATTGAAGATTTGCAGCACTCATGGATTACTAATGGAAGATTTGCAATTTGTGCAAAGCAGAACAGCTGGCAAAGGACCTCGAGTTATTTTCTCAACACGGTGGTCGTAAAACAGCAAACATGGAAGATGTCATACTTTCTGGTGAGTCTTCAAGCCCTAGAGTTCTCGTTGATTTCAGCTCCACCGAGACTGAATGTTACAACAATGTGTCCCAAATTCTTATGAACCTAGTTATTATGTTCAGTCATCTATATTTTTTGTTTGAGCTTTTTTCTTTGGACTCTGGATGTACTAATTCTTCTTGGAAAACACGGTTTCAGTGCATAGAAACGAACATCTGGCCGCCATGTTGAGGTCGTTCTGCAATGATCTGAAAGCCAAAGAACCACAATCCGAGAGGAAGAGAAAGAAAGCGTCAAAGAAGGAAGACCAAGCAACTACCAGTGTAGTACATATTCCAGATTCTTAGCTTGGGTATGTCTCTGCCTTAACATGATTTACTAATGCACACCCGGATAGAGGGATTCCGAAAATCGGATAGAGGGATGAAACCTTGTTGTCCAAGTTTGCCAAATTTATGTCCATGTAAGAAATCTGCAACTTGTTTTGACCTTTTAGCAGCCTCCAACTTCTGCATCATGTGACTTTCTGAAGAATCCTGAGTAAATACATATGAAAAACAAAAGCCATTTCAGATTATCTTGTGTCAAATTTCAGATTAAGCACCTAGCTGGTGCTTAATCAGGAAGCAATTTAAAGTGATTTTTAGGAAACACTTGGATTTTTAATTAACTTTTTAACATGTTTCTAATGAAAAATTTAAGAACTTTAATTGATAATCAAGGACTCGTCTGAGATTGTTTATGGAATGTGGAATGTTAAAAAATTGTTTTTTTGAAAGCATTTTGAACTGCACTGGGAGAAAAATTTGGAAGTGTTTATAAGTCATAGAGAGACTTTCTAGAGAAGCACATGACATATGCTTTTTTAGGAAGCACTTTCAAAACTTTGTAGGAATGGTCCCTTAATTTTAACTCAACTGGAGCAATGACCCCTCAACTAAAAATTCATTACCATTGGGCCCTCAACTCATCAAAGCGTGAAGCTATGATCCCTCAACTAAAAATTTATTACCATTGGTCTCTTCAACTTTAATCCAACTAGAGAAATGGTCCTTCAACTTTAACCTAATTGGAGCAATGATCCCTCAACTTTAACCAAATTGTAGCAATGATCCTTCCAACATAACTCATTTTGACAAATTTCTAATGAAGTTGACGAAAAGGATCATACCTACACGTTTTGATAAGTTGAGAGACCCCAATTTAGCAATGGTCCTTCCAACATAACTCATCTTGACAAAATTCTAACGAATTTGATGAAAATGACCATGGCTACACATTTTGATGAGTTAAGGGACCAATGGTAATGGATTTTTAGTTTAGGGACCATTACTCCAATTTGATTAAAGCTAAATGATCATTGCTACAATTTACTCTTCTAATAAAAGCACTTTTGCTCCCAATTGGGTAAAATAAAAAAAACACTTCTGAAGGAGTCCCTAGTTCTTGGTATGACCCATGTTTGACCCAAATCTGGCTAGAGTGGGACAGCCCAATCTGAATTAGGGTACTTTTCCACTGGCCCAATGGAAAATACCTAAATTGCACCCACTAAACGAAATTTTATCCAATGTCCCCACTTAAACCGATTTTCAATTTTGTTGCCGGCACGGACATTGCCTTGTTAGGCATACTTAGGCTAACGACCACGACAGGTTGTTGAATACAAAGGGTGGGCACGCCATCTACTTACAAATTTACAATAATTGTTCTGAGTGACGATCACGACTCATGCAAACAATGATGGTAAGAAACATTACATATAAATTTGTCGTACTCAATAATATGTGTCTTGAATCAAAATCTTAAGAGTTGGTTAATTGAATAGGTCGACCAAGTCAGATCATGAGTGAATAGAAAACTCGAAAATGTACATAGCTTCTACTAGGAATAGCCTTTTTAGTGCTAGTATAGTAGGAAGGAGGGAAGATTTTCAATCTTATTTTTAGATTTTGGAATCATTTCAATTTCCTGAACGCAATTTATATGAAACGAATTTAGCATTACGTAGTGTTTCAATCTAACAATGCAATATAATATGAAGAAAAAACGTCACAATTTTTATTAATTGATCAGAACATCACGGCAACGGTAACGCTGTTTCAAGTAATACGATTCTAAGTTTTTGTGGTTGTTAAAGAAGGGTGACGAAATTGAGTTACTTTTTGACAAGGTCATAGACCTATTTTTGGGTACAAAGGGCCAAAGATATTTTGAAAGCAAAATATGTAGTGAGTTTTCAGTTTCCTGAAACCTTTGCCCATGGTCCCCAAGGCAAAAATTAAAAAATTAAAATAAAAAGGTCCTTTTGTGGTTCCAGTTGTCCCATCTGTGTCTCTTGCAGCAGAAGCTGTGCGCCTTTTAAAAATGTATAGTTTCTTCATCTGGATTCTGAAACCTGCAAAATATGTACATCAGTACCTTAAATATTTATTTACTTTTGCAGAAGAAGAATAAATTGTAAAAGTGTATTTATTTAATTTAATTTAATATTTTTGTGATGGGTGATTGGTGGATGTATTTTGTCCTGCAGTGCAATCTGAGGGCCAGGATTCCTTCAGGAATCACAGCATCAGTAATAATTATCCAGTGTCCACAGAAACCCAGAAATGAACAGTAATATGAATGCATTATGCATGCGTGTGGGATTGATTGACGTGTCCTCTTTGCATCTCGAAACTCTCTTTCATTGTAGGTGTGCAATAATGCACGACGGATTGACCATTATTGTAACGTTCGATCTAACAATATTATTATATAGAAAAAATTAATGTCTAGTGGTGTGTTATTAGACCGAAATGTCACGTTGTGGTGAATCTGTTGTATATAAATCGTTCACTTTTCAGGATCAATGATGGTCTTTCAAATTGTACCAAAGCACAGATGAATGTGTTGCTCCATACAAATGTGTAAAAGATGCTAATCACACTTGTTAATAATTTTAAGGTGCACTTCAGATTTAGTTCTTTAATTACCACATTTATCTAATTTTTTGTCAATTTAAGTTATATGATACATTTTAGAGGGTAATCCTGTCACTTTCTTGCCTATAAGGCTGTTTCTTTTTTGAACAAACGACATTATATATTAAGGGATGGAGGAGTGAGCTAAATTTCACATTGGGCTAGCTATAATAATATGGTTCAAATTCGCCTTTGACAATAATAGAACTTAAGAACTCTCACTTACAAGTGAAGATGAATACCACTAAACTATAGTACTAAGCAGCAAATTATCTTGCCTATAAGCCTTCACATTGAATATATGTTGCGAAACTGATGTCTAATTGATCTTCCCAAATTAACTCATACACTATTTTTAAAATAAAAACTCCTTAAACTATGAAAAACTACCAGTATACCCTCTAAAGTGTATCACATGCAAGCTACGTGACTTAAATTGATGAAAAACTAGATAGAATAGTTTCAAATCTAATATTAGGAATGTACATAAATGGCAATTTTTATTAGTTTAAGGACTGATTTTTTCGGAAAAAAAATAAAATTTAAGGACTTAATTTTCATGCATGTGATAATTTAATGACTAAATCGGCAATTTATCCATAATTTTATTGACAAAAATACACCGTCACAATACTTATCTATATGTATTATGAAAATTTGTCTCTTATTTAATGTTACAACTTACTTGTGGTGAAAAAATATATGTATGTTAGGTTATTTGATACGGACACATGTCTTTTATCTTGCATTCGTGTTTGAGTATTTTCCCGGTAAATTAGAGTATGTTAGAAATATTGCATTGAAGAAAGATTAAACACTGATAGAAAATTCAAAGTCACTCGAGGTAATGCTAATTGGCTAGCTCGATTATGAATTCAAAACTATAAGTGATATTTGAATAGAAACTAATCGTGTGGCCTTACTCAACTTCGATCATTTGGCATTGTATATGTCAGCTGTAAAGATTTTCTCGCATGTCGCTTCTTAGATGGGATATTCGTGATGCTGGATATCAAATACCAATCAAGCAAAAATACTCAAATGTCATTGGCAATGTTGACATATACACAAGAATGGCCATTCATCCATTTAAGTAAGAAAAATGAAAGCAAATGTCTTATACAAAGGGCAGACATGAAAGTGCAAAATGGTCAAATGCTTACTCCCAAAACTATAAGTGCTTTGCCAAAAAACGCTTGACTTTTTCACAATTTATGAACCACAGCCACACAAAAAAGCCACAGTTGCGTGGTCCTAAAACAACTAGGACGTGAGGATTCTAGAGATCTTCAAATCGTGATCGTTTATCGTATATCGTGCGATCAGTTTTTGTTATGTATTATTTATATTTAATTTTTAAATAAAGTTATTTAAAATGATTTCTAATTGTACGATGAACGATGAACATATACGATTTGAAGATTCCCAGAATCCTCACAAAGATAATCCGATGAGGATCCTCATTCCTAAGACAAAAACAAAACAGAAGAGACAAGCAGCTCCGAGCATGGAAGCCCATGCTTAATTATCATATAACTGGACCCGGCTTCTCTGCACACCCACTTCCCATACATTCTCATCCCTTTCTATTTTGTACGGTCGCAGTTAAGTTATGTCAATATTTTATATTAATTTTTATAGAAATAATAAGATAAAAAATAATAATAATATAAAATGTTAACGTAATTTAACCGTAACTGCACAAATAGAAGGAAATAAGAATGTATAAGAAATGGTAAGGCAGAGAAGCCATATCCATATAACTTTGCAGGTACGTACAAAGAGCAGCTTTGGCCTGCCACGTGTCCATCTATATTATTGTCCTTTTTGTTTTTGTTTTCTAGTTTTTATAGGCAACACTTGTCTCATTCTCAACAAACACGCATGACCTTATTTTATCGCATAAATTTTATAATCGAAATAAATTATTGTCTCTATTATCTCTAAAGGTTATTTGTGAGTACATTCGATTAAGGATTTTTCCATATGAACCATAGAAATTCATGATTCATCATAAGGATGTTATGTATAACTATAATTGTTGATTTGTTCGAAATATATGGGGGTGAAACAGTCTCCAAGCTGAATGAATTTTTTTAGAGCTAATATTTAGACGATGATAAGAATATCGAACGGCTCAAATTAGGGAAGAATAAAGATTTTCCTTCTTACTTATTCTTTATTTATTTATTATTATTTCAGTTTTGCTTTGGTTGCCATAAATAATGCCGATTAGCGTGTCACTTTCATGCAAGAACAACAGGCTGTAGATCTAACGGCCAGGAGGCCACCCATGCCACGTGAACCTTTTATCTTTAACCGTTCGCCTTATGCGTTTCCCTGTCTTTCGCTTTCACAACGACCGTCCGATTTACCGGAAACCTGTTAGAAGCTGCAGAACCCCAGCAGCAGCTCCTGTTGCCCTGCCTCATTTGCCTGCTATGTGGTGGCCCAATTTCCACTCTCGAGCCTCATGCATATGCTATGAACAGTAGTATTTTTATTTATTCTTTTTTTTTACTTTTAGAAAGAAATGAGCAGTTAATTAATTAATTAATTAACGAACAAGATTCGATTAGATTTTCAGTAATCTTGGGTTGACTAAATTTGTAAACTAAATGATATGTTACAAATGAGAAATAAGTATGTTCACGCTTAAGTAATAATCTAATTAATAATTTCAATCATCAATTTTTATGTCATTTAGTTTACAAATTTAGTCTCTCTAGAATTACTCATCTTAGGTTTTCAAGCCAATTGTTTGATTTTTGTTAGGACGCATAGTGACATGGTTTGGGGTTGCTTTATTTTTTTTAAAAGCAGCTTCGTAAAAAAGATTGACTTTTTTTTGTTTTTAGTAAATGGAAAAAAATTATGATGCCGAAACAGCAGAAACAACTCTACACATGCTTCTAAAAAAATAAATTTTTTTTCATTGGAGGCAGGTTAGCAGTACTGGTTAATGAAACTTTCATATTAACAATCATACCTTTTTTTTTTTTTTTTTTTTTTTTGCTAAAAGCACTTTTAGCACTATAATTCACCAAACTTACCTTTTTTTTTTATAGCTGTTTATTTTCACAACATATCATAAGCAATTTTGAAAAATAATTCAGCTCAATTATTGAGTTCAAGATCTTTAGCCTGCAACCAGCTATATAAATTTAAAATGTAGTCTACCTAGGAGTACTCAAGTTAAAATTTGTGCAAATACAAAGGCGTGATTGAATATTTGATTGAATTAGTGTTCTTGTTAATATCTCTAGTGTATGGGTAATATTGAAATGGAGTTCTAACAACCAAAATTCTGCCTAACAATTTGTACAGGTTCAAATTAGACCTTGAATTAATAATCAAGCACAAACTTTTGACCTTAAAGGATAATAAATAGAAAATTATTCTTCTCTTTTGTTGCCAGTACCTTCTAATTCCATCAAATAAGGCGGTAATTTTTCGACATGACACAACGAACACGAAATTAACAAATTAAAATTTAACACTATTTGACACTAGATTGGTTAACAATTGAGTCAATGTCAAACATTCGATGTTGAAGGGGCAAACTTTTTTAAATTAAATTCATCGATGATATATAATGTATGAGTAAATTAGTCCCTAAAACGAATAGATTTTAAAAAAAATGTATATCACTTATACGTCCGTTATTCCTTCTCACCTTCGTACCAAATGAGTAGGCATCCGATTGTGCACTAGCGAAGCCATAATTTAATAATAATAGGGTAACAATTTTGGGCAAAAAAACTTTATTGGATTATTTCGTCGAGGTTATGGTGTGTATCTGCCCAATTATGCTACGTTTTGTAGATTTTTATCGAGAACTATCAAGTGAGACTTTTTATCAAACACTTGTTGCGCATCATAAGATCACACAGAAGAGATAGGAGAAGAATGACAAAGGAAAGAAGAAGAAAATTTACAAGTAACTATACGGAGGGAGTTGCACAAAAGAAGCAACAATTTGTAGTTTAGTATTTTGACTCATTTTCAGTTTATCGTAATTGTGTAAAGGTGTCATATACAAATATACAAATAATATACACTAAAATTATGAAGCTATTGAAGTCATGAGCAGCCAATGACACTATATTGATTTCGACACTGCTATTTTGTATCTTTTACACTCTAGAACTAATGTTTCAAAAAAATTGTACACTTTCATGGAAGCATGAGAAGATAAGCCAAGAAAATAAAAAGAAATAGGGTAAATAATATAGAAAATATAAGAGGGGCCAAAAAATGCAGTCGTCCTTCTATATTGTTCGATTTGTGCATCTATGGATTTTGCCTTGACCCTGAGCCTTTCAGGAAGGCACTGGCAATTAGAGACGACTTATAGAGAAACATAATTTAATCGTCAAGCTGTTTTTGGGGGGTTTTAGTTAAACAAGTTCAGATATGATCATTGTTTTTAAAAAGGTGGCATTATTGACACATTATTTACTTTTCATACATTTTTTTGTTAATTTCGATGATTTTATCATTTTCAATTTCAAATTTATTTCCCGCCACGATAATGTGAGTCGCTGTGGGATTTTTTGTTTTTGGGAGGTTGATTAAACAAAAAGAAGACAAAAGTTGGAAATTGTGGGGAAATTTTGTTCTTCTTTTTACTCGTATTGCCTTTGGGTTTGGTATAGAAATGAAATGATGTTTCTTAAGAAATAAGTTTGCAGATCTGAAAAGAAATAAAAAGGATGCACCCCCTGCGGGACCCATCCTGCTCCATCTTCGTATTTGTGGCTACTCGGTGAGATGTTATCCACGTGTCAGCCTTAAGTACCTGGCTAGAGTTATATACACCAATCAATTTATTTCCTTGGCATTTCTCATGTGGGTTTGTCTTTGTTTTTTTTTTTTTTTAACAAACGATATTATCTACACTAGGAGAAAGGAAGTGGTTTAAGCTTCACAATGGGCAAGCAATAATATGGTTCAAATTCTTCTTTAGCAAAAATCAAACGTAAGACATTTCACTTACAAATAAAGATAAATACTACTAGACCATAGTATTAAGTGGCGTGAATTTATCTAGTTAATTAAATAATTTTGGTGGTTAGGGCTATTGCCCCCTATTATTATTTTTTTGTTAAGAATAATGGTGTTCTAAAAAGAATCATGTAGTATGATGATTCAAAAATAAACTTTATTATATTTTGTTATAACAAATAATTTTTTTGATTGATTATTAATTGCATCATCATGTGGCACACAAGTCACACCTCACAAGTCACAGAGGTGAATTGTGATATTGAGAAATGTTAAAGTGGACTCTCTCGAAATTGGAACTTTTCATACATTATCTGCTACTTTATGTTTCTGATATAATGTTTTATAATTTTGGTACGGAAATTGAGGCTAATTATGAGGTGACAAAGAATTAATGGAGAGTCCAACTTTGAGAGAATCTCCTTAACATTTATCTTGTATTTTTTTTCTTCTAAAAAAAGAGACTGTCACTCAGTACTACGGTTTGGTGGTATTTATCATCACTTGAAAATGAGAGGTCTTAGGTTTGAATCTCGTGAATGGAGAATTCGATACCAAATTAGCTGCCCATTGTGTGGCTTTGCTGAACTCCCCATCCTTTTAGTGTAAAAATATCGATGTACTAAAAAAATGGACTAGTTTATGGCTTCGCCACGATAGTCCACCCTTCTTGGGGTTAGGAAGACTCATAGAGACATTTCAGCCTTCCATGACCACTATCATGTTATTCATTAGTGCCAAAAATCGATATCAAGATGTGTTATGTGAAATATGAGTATGAAATTCCTTTGTGAAGTGTGCTTGCCAACAATGGTTAAGGACGTGACAAGTTGATATTCTCAAAATCTTGGGAATATGAGCTTTTGAATACCCAATTCAATTCGTCAATGATGGTGACTTTGATTCTTTCTTTCATATTGTACCATATCAACATTTTCATCAAATATTATATATAATTTTTGTATATTTTATGCAAAACTTACTAATAAAAATTCAATCCAGTTGTGCATATATTTAGATAAACATGAATGGAAAAATAATAATTGGATGATGTTGCATTAAGAAACTTCCATATGAAATTGAAAAAAGAGAAATTCAAACACAGAACATCGTATCCTAGTACATCATTTGAGTAGACTTTCTTTAATTATGAAAATACAGAGAACAAAACACAAAATACAAAAAGTTTCAAAAAGATTAAACAAGTTGTACAATGTTAATTTATATCTCTTAGTTGCATAAACAAGTTTCAAACCAGTTAATTAAACATTTGAAGAATCATATAGTCTTTTTTAGGATATCGAGTCTAACTCACGTAATTTTTTTATATATAGATTTGCAATAAATTTGACATCTAACTACAATAAACATTTTTATGACGACTTGACTTTGTTTTTGTGTGATACTTCCCCAAAGCCTCACGCATTCAAATGATTTACCCCAATGCGACAAATTAATTCATTGGGTTGTTAATGAGTATCAATTAAGACTTATTTTGTTTGATTTTGCTTTACACCATCCTCGCTACTAACAATCTCACCTATACATTATAGTAATATCAAATTAAACGAGTCTAATAGGTATCTATTAACAATCCAATAAATTGATTTGCCACCAAATTTGTGTTGGTCCCTCCCATGTGGACAATCACTTGCTCTTTCCCGCTCGGCTCGGCGCGGCTTAACCAGCTTTAAGTCCAAAATAAACACATAGGCCATGGATACAATATTTAAGTATAGTAATTAACAATGCACCATTATTAAAATTTGACATTTCGTACTTATAAATAAACAATAATAGAAGAAGATAATTTATTTTATTTGTTGATTCGCTGAGAATGGAACTAGCTGGCATAACTATGATTAAAAGGTCAATGATCATTTGATTAAATATTCAAAAGTTTCATTTGGATATTGGGAGTGTAAAATCACATTACACTCTTATAAAATACAGAACTTTAACGAAAAGTTTCCGGTAGTGTTTATTTTAACAAAAAATCACATTTTTATACTAAAAAGTCAATCCTGGTATTATTAACTTTACCTTTTATTTTGTCCTTATCGTTAAAATTCAAAGTTTTCAAGTCATTTTTATTAGTTTTCCTTATAAAATATAGGGTTATACTTTTAATAATTCTCCAGCGACGAGATTACAGGTGAACGTTCAGCTTTTTAAACAATTATCACCGTTTAATTTCTTAGAATTAACTTTCACTGTTCAACAACCGGACTACTAAATACTTCCATACTATTTGAAGAAAAATTGCATGTGAAGATCCAAATTATCATGGCAACATTCGGATTATTAGAATGAGACTGAATCAACTTTCATTGTTTAATATCCGGACTCTTGTTAATTCTTGTTTATTAATATTTTTCAATTTATTCAATAAGATACCAATTATCGCTCCAAAAACTCCACATGTTTTATTTATTTCAAAAAGCTCAGAAGTTAAAAATTAAGATGAATATGTGAGAGTTAAATATGAAAGTGTGGATAACACATCTTAGTGTAACTTTAAATTAGTATAAAGTAATATAATTTGGAAATTGTTATTGACACTTCAAATTCTTCATTCTACACTCCAAACTTTCTATATTTAAAAATAAAAATACTCTTATAAAAAGTGAAAAATGAGATTTTTGGAGTGTAAATAACACTTTCCTTTAATTTTCTAAAGTAATAGGAAACACCAAAAGCAAAAGGACAAAAGACGCAGAAAATAAATGATTGGCTATATTGCCATGTGATTGGTTACTATAATGTTGAAAAAGTAAATCCAAATTGGCTGCGAATCTCTACTTTATTTATCTTAAGATAATCAGACACTGACATACATAAGATTAATTAGTTTAATCAGAAGAGCCTCATCTATAAAGTGCATGGTGTTATTCACACACGTATTTCGATTTTCGATCATTTTATCGAATGAGTCGAAGAAAAACACATAACAGAAATTAACAACCGACATAAAGAGGTAAAAATAAATATGCATATAACACTATTTTCTTGTGACAAATATAGCATTAATAAGTTTATTTGCAAATTATTAGGAGGATAAGAAGACATCGAACATGTATCAAAGTGCATAAATCATTATTTTCTGTCAATCCAATAAATCATCATCTACAACCTGATCTATATTTTTCTTTTTCTTTTTTAATATGGAGACAATTGTTAGCATATTTTAATTTAAGGTTAATCTCTGTTTACTACCCTCAAGTTTCGTAGTTTTCAACATTTAGTACATGAAGTTTTTTTCGTCCCAAAGTCATACTTAAAGTGTTAATTTTGAGACATTCTCATACATCCGTTAAGTTTTTCGTTAGAACTTTTGTTAATTGATGACGTGACACCCACATGAACAATTACTGGACGCCATGTGTCAATATAAGGCCACTTTAATATTAAAAAAAAAAGAAAAAACAACCGTCTCCTCCTTCATCCCCTCCACCATTTCCTCCCTCCCTTCTCTCTTCTGCAACCCGCATCCCTTCCCTCCCTTCTCTCTTCTACACCTGCACCACCCTCCCTTCTCTCCTCTGCAACCCGTACCCACCCTCCCCGCACACCCAACTCAACAAAATCCCACCAAAGGAATTCCAATTCAACAAGAATTTGGCATTTTCAAGTATGGATCTTCTAACCTAGAAAATGCAAACTCGAAGCAGGTGGAGGAGACCCAAATCCTCCCAATTTTCCAGAAAACTATAAAGTTAAAAGAAAAAAAAAATTCAAATAAACTAATATTGGTTTCTTTTGTGAACCCAAAAAAATTGGGGTCTCTTTCGAGATGAAATAAATGGAAATAGAAAAGGAAAATCAAAAGGAAAAAGAAAGAAGAAGGGAAGAAGAAAAGACGGGAGGGCAGACAAAAGGCCAGCGCCATTGCATCACTGGCAGATTTTGAAGTTGCTTCAGCAACTAATGCTGAGTCGACAAACTGCATATGTCCTCCTTCACACCACATCATGCGATTCGTACCACAGGAGGGACGTACATCAACAACCGCAAAGGGACGTACATCGAAGACCTTGGCGTACTCAGTGGCAATGAGGGAAGGTTAATGGGCGATGATAGCCGCCAAGGAAGCCTCCACGGGAGCAACATGGGACTCAAAGGCAGAGTCGCAAGTAGCAGCGGATCAACGGGCGCGCACAAAAAGGAATCCAAGAATCGATATGGGTGATACCATTGTAAGAACCCAAATCTCAAACCCTAATTCAACTTTAACTAATGCACATAGAAGAGAGGGAAGGAGGAAGATAGAAGGAGGAGAGCTCCAATATTTTTTTTGTATTGATTTCTTGGTGTAAATTCTGATCTGGTATAAGGGCTTGGTGGGTTCTTGCAGAGGAGAGAAGGGAGGGAGAAGAACGGACGGAGTGAGGGAGAAGAGGGTGCGGGGATGAGGGAGGAGACGACTATTTGTTTTTAAATTTTTTAATAATTTTTTTAATATTAAAATGGGCCTATATTGATACGTGGCACTCAATAATTGTCCACGTGAGCGTCATGTCATTAGTTAACAGAAGTTCTGACGGAAAACTTAACGAATGTATGAGACTGTCCAGAATTAACATTTTAGGTATGACTCTGAGACGAAAAAAACTTCATGTATTAAATGTTGAAAACCACGAAACTTGAGGGTAGTAAACAGAGATTAACCCTTTAATTTAATTTAATTTAATTTAAATTTTTATATGTATTTTCATGCATTGAATGTTTAGGACAGGTTAATAGGCGAAGTTTGTAATTATTCTTGAAACCAAAACATTTCGTACACGAAACCTCGACCTATCCGATTAGGGAAGACAGAACATAACAAAATATATCATTTCTTACATGCATGTTTAATTTCAATTTTCCTAAGATTCACAATGATTATCAATAATATAGTTTAAATTCGTGTTTAAAAATAATCGAACATAAAATCTTTCATTTACAAGTAAAGAATAATACTAATGACCATAATACTAAAGTGGTTTAACAAATCAGTTAATCCATATACTTTGCCTGTAGACAACCTTTTCTTAATTGTTGGAATATTCCAGTTTTCAATTGCATGTTTTTTGGGGTAAATGATTAAAAAAATATTCTTTTTTGTTTTTTTATTTTATTTTTTAAATTGATTAATTTGTCAAATAATTAAGGGAAGTGTTATTGACACTCTAAAAATCTCATTATACACGCCTCACAAGTGTATTTTTCTTTCTAAATATAGAAAGTTTGGAGTGTAAAATAAGAATTTTGGAGTGCCAATAACAATTCCTATAATTAAGTGGTATATTAATAATTTACTTCATAAGAGCGACGAGTTTCAAAGCGTGACAATATATTAAGAAATATGATATTATCATATTAATGGGTAGTTAAAAGTAATTTTAGATTTTTTTTTTCTTTCAGGCGAAACAATAACAGTTTTATTAGCATTTTAAAAATGATACAAACTTCAAATAGGTCATCTTAGATTATTTGAAGAATCCTCAAACAAAAATGATTCCAAAACAAAAAAAAATGCTAACTCGGCTAATCTAATAGTCACCGTATTGGTCGATCTTTGGGTATGGCAAACATGAGAACACATCCAGCACTCAAAAGTCAACTGACCTTCAATCCTGGCAATTAGAAATTCAACCACTTCATAATCCGCAACATGTGAAACTATGACGTAATCTAGTACTCTAAAGCAAAAAAGACTTCAATTTTAAAAGTAATTTTGTAATGGCGTTTGTGCATCAAGATATGAAATTGAAAAAACTACTAGGTAAATATATAATTTCGTATTTTGGCTTTATGTTGATGGACATTTCATTTCATAGCATAGACAGTTAAGCCAATAGAAAGAATTTTCTCTCACTAAAGTCATTTAAAACAATATTTTTTCCCTTGCAAGGTTAAAATGTTGATTAACAAATTACATCCCTAATCTATTAGAAGCCTCGAGTTTTTCAATTCAGAATGCATATGTAGCACAAGTATATGCGATAGCGCATATTAGAGACACTTACAATGTTTAATGGCTGAAAGATCCTTTGATGGATTAATGTTTGTACAATGTTATTCCTCAAACCAACTTTACGACAAATGTTTTAGTTTCGTTCAAGCATAATCTAGATGGAGTCTAAATATAGTTTCAAACTCTCCTTCCAAATATAGCTCGTGTGTAGATATGAGTTACACAGTAATCGCTAGATTATCGAAAAGAGAAGAAAGTAGGAACCGAGCTTGCAAGTAGCAAGCTAAGTAGTACCCAAGTAACATGAGTAAAAAGTGATGGTGGAAAATGGGTCGTATCACAAAATCATAGATTTTTAGTGTGTCGAGAATAAAGTACAACCCAATGGGTAAATGGAGGGATAGCATGTCTTGCTACACTACTTCAGGCTTGCTTTGGGGTCCCAGTACACCGTGTAATAATATAATGGTTGGAAACTTAGAGAAAAAAAACTCAACGATTGTATTACTACATTTGGTGTACTGAAATGTGTTCTCCGCATTATTTAAAATTTCTCTCACAAAAGGTCAAAACAAAAGCTGAAATGTAAAAACTCAAAACTGGTTGAGAAGAGGAAGAAAGAAGAAAGAGTGTGAGGGACTGGTTAATTTTGTTTGTCCAAAATCCAATCCTATCCAATCCAGTCCAACACAACTGAACCCAACTCTGGCACTCCCCACAGATTTTAAAGCCTCCCGTGGTTTTCTCTCTTTTGAGCTTTGCGTGTTTCAGTTCAGGTTCCATTTCTTCATGTTTTTTCGTTTGATTTTATCCACAAAACCTCAACACACATTACACACACACACACTCTCTCTCTCTCTCTCCTCTCTCCTCTCTCCCTCTCTCTCTCTCTCCCTCTCTCCTCACACACAAAGAAACCCGCGCCCATTTCTTTCTCTCTCTTGTCTTTGTCTTCTTCCTCCTCCTCCTCCTTCCTTTTTTTTTTCTTTTTATTTCAAACCCACAAAGCCAACCCTCTTCTCTCTCCTCTGTCCGACGTTTTCAGTTTAACAAATCCAAAAACAGCTTCATCCATTGATTCTTTTCCTCTACAGTGACTGACCCACCGGCGCGACCTCTCTTCCTCGCCGGAATTCCCCTCCTTTTCCGGCTACAAGCTTTTTTTTTGGGTTGGAAAAATAACTAGGTAGAAGCAAGCACAGAAGAAAAGGAAGAAAATTTTGGGTTTTTGTTCTTATATTCTCTCTCTCTTTCTCTCTCTCTCCAATCTTGTGGTGTGTGTGACAACTTGCAATGCTGCAAAAGAAGAAGAGGGTTCAGATGCAAAGGTGCTGAGATCTTGTTGTTTTACGAGTTTCGATTTTTTTGTAATAAAGTTTCATATTTGTCTGAATTTTGGACATGGTGATCAATTGTGCTGGTGAGCCTTCTGTTTTACAAGGTCAGACCTTGTTCTTCATTTTTTTCAATTTTTTTGGGTTTGTAATTTGTTGTTAAATTTCTCTAATCTGTCTGAATTTTGAAACTTTGAGTTCATTTTTATGAATATTCTTAAAAATTTCAAGGGTTAAAACTCCAACTGCTTTCATGTTCTTCCTGATCTTTTGCTCTTAGAGTTTCACTATTTTTCAAGGGGTTAAACTTCAATTTTGATGCATTTTAGGTTGCTGAAGAACTTAGGAAAACCAAATTATTAAATTTTGATTATGTTTTCCTATCTTTTTCTCTGCAACCAAATGGGGCAAATTGTGTTTGGTTGTTGGTAGGTGAGCAAACATTTTCACTTTCTTACTATTTTCCCCATTTCCTTCATCTCCCTGAGGTTGTAAGGATTAAAAAATATCGTAAGATCTTAAATTTTTTAGAGCCTAATGAGTAAATTTTCATGCTTTGTGTAATTTGATCTCTGCTTTTCCTTGAATTTCTAAATGCCGTTCCCAATTTCGTTTTCGAAATTTATGGTTGTATAATAAATAATCTGAAGTGGATCATCCTAGTTTTTTAATTGTTGCTGTTGTTGTTAATTTTCAGGTAACGAGTCATGTTACATAGACAGATTCGGCAATTGAGAAAGCTCGAAAATTTACTACATTTTTCGGTTTTGTTTGGTAATAACTTCTGGTTTTGGAGTGCTGCACGATGCCATTTGAAATAATGGATCAAAGGGGTGTATCTGTCTCTTCCCACCTCTTTGATGAAATCCCTTTTCCTGCTGAGGTAATTCTTTGTCTTGTTACCATGGAAGTTGTTCCATTTTTAGTATTTTGTGAAGTTTTCGCAACGTTTTGTTCAACATATTGCACTGGTGTTTATTAGGCATCTTACCCTGCTTAACTCTATCATAAATTATTTGCCCCATTTTTAGCACATCATACCTTTTTGCCATTGTTCTTAATGTATATCGCTTTGCAAACTTTGATTCGCCAGAGACAAGTCGGATTTCAGAAGCTGAAAACCATGT
Organism: Pyrus communis; assembly: GCF_041283825.1. NCBI lineage: Eukaryota > Viridiplantae > Streptophyta > Magnoliopsida > Rosales > Rosaceae > Pyrus > Pyrus communis. The sequence continues at coordinate 6,550,129 of NC_142570.1, forward strand.
CCGATTACCAAGGTAAGCATCCTGTTAGGAAACTTGCCTGAGAAAGTCTATTAGCTAATTTGTTGTGTCTGGTTATCTTCTGTTTTCGGTGGTTCTCTGGGTTTAGTTATACCACATTACCTGTTGAAATAATTTTCCATCCAAATAGATTCCCCTAACTTATTAACAACTGCCGTGACGTGTGGTGTGGTGCTAAGTTCACCAGTCTCTCTCACTCAATGCTTAGGTTTGAATCGCCACATGTGTCTAAATAGTTAGATCATGCCTCTTAAAGAGGGGAATGAGCATAAATAGTAGTTGTGATAAAACAATCCGAAGATTTAGAAGTATTTGTCTTCACTTAGGTCCAGGGGATGACAACTGGCTGTCCGAGTCCCAACTTCACAACAGAGGTTCTTATTGCTCTATAAAGTAATCGTTTAACGCTCTAAACTTGGAAGTCTATTGATTGAAAGAAAATAAATGTTCCATGGATCATGAGTTGGTTCTGTTATGGTTACCTTTTCTGCTAGAAGTTTTGAATGCCAGAGCATGTTCGGTATTCTTCTTGTATCCACTTTGTTTTAAAAAATGATGAAACAGCTAAATTACTTTTAATATTCATTAGTTTCAGAAACAAAAAATTGGTTTCAAGAAGGATACAAAACAACCCCTAATGTTTTTTTATGGAAATTTGAAATTGTATTTTTGTTTATTTCAGACTATACCCTTGACCCATGCTCATACTCTAAATTTGAAATTTGAATTGATACATTCTGCGGTAAGAAACCATAACTTTTACTAATCTCCTGTGTAAATATTGTCCTTCAGCAGGAGTCGGTGGAATGGTACCGACACCTGGCAGCATGTTGGGATCTTCAATGCCATCAAAAATGTATTTACCAAACGGGGCACAGTCGGTGGATCACTTGGATCTGCCACAATCCAATCTGGCTGGGGAGCAAACAGAAAGGCTAAGCATCGGTGGAGGGGTTCCCAACATCTCCAAGGCCTCGTGGAAACCTATGGATCAGCAACCAAAATTGTGGTCAGACTTGTCTGCAAAGCCAACACCTTATAGCTCGGTTGGTGGCAAAACTGTTATTAATGGCGCCCATCATGAAAGTAGCCTGTTCTCAAGCTCTTTGTCTGAAATTTTTAGCAGAAAGTGTAAGTTTTCCTTTTAAAGTCTATTAATTATTTTTCTGTTCGTTGCATGCGGTTAATGTTACTTTCTGTATTCTCATATCAGATACTTATGTTTACCATACACTCTTTGGTTTCATCAGTAGATATATTAATCTGCAGTTCTACTTCTATCATCCATTACAAGCATGCAAAAGAAGAGGCAAAATTTGATTTTCGAACAAGAAGATTTCAATGCTATGTCTAACAAGTTTCGATCTCAAATATTATCTTGCATAAAGTTTATGCGTTTCAATTATCTGGGTCCAAAATCTTTCTTAAACTTAATGTCTATGCAAAACACACGTTTTAATTTGTTCTCTACTTCTATGTATGTACTAATGTTTAGTCGCACATTTGCATTTGTTGGGATACGTCTTGATTGGGTTGACTTAAGCTGACTATTTTCACATGCAGTGCGATTATTGAGGAGTGATTTTGTATCTCATCAATCTACTAACAACGGTGCTTACCAACATGAGGAAGAGCCCTTTGAATCTCTTGAAGAAATTGAGGCACAAACAATTGGAAATCTCCTTCCAGATGAAAATGACTTGTTTTCTGGCGTGACAGATGAGCCGGGTTATAAGGCTCATGTTAATATTGGTGATGGATTTGAAGATTTTGATCTCTTTAGCAGTGGCGGTGGAATGGAATTGGAAGGCGATGATCAAGGGGTTTATAATAGCTCAATTGCAGGTGAACACCCTTTTGGAGAACACCCTTCCCGAACACTTTTTGTCCGCAATATTAATAGCAACATTGAAGATTTGGAATTGAAGGCTCTTTTTGAGGTGCTTATACCTCCTTTTCAAGTTTTTAATTTTTCTATCATATATTTTATTTTAGTTTGACAGTCCATGCAAGCCAGCTAAAATGACAATTCTACTTTGTTCTGCTAGCAATATGGAGACATCCGGGCACTTTACACAGCCTGCAAGCATCGTGGGTTTGTTATGATTTCTTATTATGATATAAGGGCTGCCCAAAATGCACTAAGAGCACTTCAAAGTAAGTCACTGAGGCGTAGGAAGCTTGACATACATTATTCGATACCCAAGGTATGATGATCATTTGCTATTCACTTTTGTTGTATACGCTAGATTTGCGACCTTGCTCTTCCTGTCTTGTTTATACTTTCTCCTGTTGCTTTGTTCCAATCATGCTAATATACTTGCCAATATGTCAGGACAATCCTTCTGATAAAGATATTAACCAAGGAACGCTAGTGTTATTCAACCTTGATTCTTCTGTTTCTAATGACGAGCTTTCTAAAATTTTTGGATCTTATGGAGAAATTAAAGAAGTAAGTCAAAGGATTTTCCCCGCTTTTATCTTGATTTGCTTCTAAGAAGAAGAAAGAACTTAGTATATTTATGTGGTTATTATTTTTGTTTCCAGATCCGTGAGACTCCACACAAGCCACATAACAAGTTCATAGAGTTTTATGATGTTAGAGCTGCAGAAGCTGCTCTCCATGCGTTGAATAGGAGTGAGATTCGAGGGAAGCAGATCAAGCTTGAACCGAGCCGTCCAGGGGGCGCAAGGAGGGGGTATTGATAATTTATTCTTACTATTGATTACCAATATGTCTGATTCTCAATTAAGTTTGAAATTCTTAATTTTCTCCTTTGTAAGAAAGAACATTCCTTTTGCAGTTTGGCTCAAGTTTCCGAGCAGGAGCAAGATGAATTCAAATTTTGTCATAGCTTGTCTGACAGTTTATCAACAGCCACCAAGCGTATGAATTTGTTTGTTAAGAATGGTTGCTTCGATTGTGTTTATCTTGTAATAAAATGGATACCTTTCTTTTAATACAGCAACACTTCATCCTGGAGTGGTCGCATCAAGCTGCATGGTTAATGGATTTAGCCTGGGCTTACACTCTGCACTCCGTTCACCGGTGAGCACATTTATTGAAAACGCTTTATCTCATCAGAGTTCTAGTGTTCAAGATGCCTTGCCCGCTCCAGTGATGGGGGCATCTATAGGGAAAAAATTTAGCCTCCGTGACCCCGATCAGTCTCTGGATGACATGAATTTTGGTAATCAGAGTGTTCCCGGCATACATCCACATTCGCTTCCTGAGTATAATGACAGTTTAGCCCATGGTATTCCATGCAACACTGCTGGTGCTATCGGAAGCATGAATGGGAATCTGGGACTTAGAATGAGAGAAGGAACAGACAGAAGGTCCACTGTCAGTGCAAATGGTCACCTAGTGGAACTGAACGGAGGAGGTACTGTTTAACCGAATTATTACTTGTAAACGTAGTCATTATTTTGGTGAAATTGTTGTTTACAATTTCTCTTCTTTCTTACACAGCTTTTGGATCTCCTGGAAATGGGAGCCGCCCAGTTCATGCTCATCCCTATGTTTTGAATAACTCCAACTCGTACCAGCAGCATCCTTCAAGTCCCATGATGTGGCAGAATTCACCATCATTTATCAGTGGTCCTACTGCGCATCACTTTCCCCAAATGCCAGGATTCCACATGACACCACCTCATATGCTGAGCGGTACTTCACCTGTGCACCACCATGTAGGATCAGCTCCAGCTGTTAACCCTTCCCTTTGGGAAAGGCATGCCTTTTCAGGGGAGTCTTCTGACACTTCTAGCCTTCACTTGGGTTCTCTTGGCTTTGCACGTTTTGCTGGTAGTCCCCAGATGCATCCTGTGGATGTCTCTTCACACAACCTCTTCTCTCTTACTGGTGGAAATTTCTTGGACATGACTACCAGTGCCCGGCAGCGCTCTTCACAGGAGATGGGCCACATGTTTCCCGGTAGGAATTCAATGAATTCAATGCCTACCTCTTTTGATTCTCAAAACGAACGTGGTGTTAGAAGCCTGTCTCACCGAAGAAATGAAGCAAACTCTAACAATGCTGATAAGAGACAATATGAGCTTGATATTGAACGAATACGCCATGGGGAAGACAGACGCACCACATTGATGATAAAGAACATTCCCAACAAGTACGTATATTGTCCCCCAACTGTTCTGATTTATTGCATCATTTATCTTCACTTTATAGTTATCGTGGGCTACAGTATGATAAGATTATTGAAAACTGCAATATTTGTATGAATTGCTATCCAGTTGTGTGTAGTGATTTTCCTGCTTTGCTAAACTAGTTAACGGTTGTTACAGGTACACTTCAAAGATGCTTCTTGCTGCAATTGATGAGCAGTGTCGAGGAATTTATGACTTTCTTTATTTGCCAATCGACTTCAAGGCAAGGAAACTGTTTAGATTATCATCTTTTCGGGTTAAAAGCTTATTGTTGTCTAATTTAATGTTTGCATGTTTATCTTTCACAGAACAAATGCAATGTGGGATACGCATTCATCAACATGATCGATCCTCATCAGATTGTTCCATTCTATAAGGTTTGACTGACTGAGATGTATTAATTTGCCGAAATGAAAAAAAATTTATCTGCTCAGAGGAACAAATCCTTTTATATTCATGACATTTTCGTGTGTATATGTTGCAGGCATTCAATGGAAAAAAATGGGAGAAGTTCAACAGTGAAAAGGTGGCATCACTTGCATATGCTCGTATTCAGGGAAAAGCTGCTCTTATTGCCCATTTTCAGAACTCAAGCTTAATGAACGAGGACAAACGCTGCCGTCCCATTCTCTTCCACACGGAGGGTCCAAATGCTGGTGATCCGGTAAGATATCCACAGTTCCCCCTTCCCTTTTTATAGTCCTTCGCGAATCTATGAGGCTGTCGTTTTTCCAACTTAAGTAAGATTAAGATCATCGTAAATAGGGTTTTCGGTTGAGAGAATCTTACATCAGGTTCATTATGTCTCCATTACCAAGACTGACCCTTTTACTTTTTGTCTCTCTCAATAGGAACCCTTTCCCATGGGTACCAACATCCGATCAAGACCAGGAAAACCTCGAACAGCCGGCCACGATGATAACCATCATCACGGGAGTCCTTCGGCAACTGTAAACGGAGAGGAAAAATCCAAGGAATCCGAGCGAGACTTGTTGTACCCAGATTTCTAACCACTCAACCTGATACTGCCTACAACGAGCATAACCACTCCAATTCATTGCATCAGGGGTGGTCTATTGACTTCAGTTTTTGACTATAGAGGAGTGCTTCTACTAGGTTTGGGTCACCTAAAACCGAGAGGGTTACTTCACAACAGTTTGGTATTTTCTCTGATGTTTCATAAGTAAGCCAACTTATGGACACAGAATGTCTTGACAACCTTAAAATTTTGGAGTCTTGTTTGTTGAACGATGTCTCAGTGTATAGGCAGGCACTCACAGAACCCTGTGCTTGTTTTTTTTACCTTGTTTTTACTTTTACCTTTTACCCATGTGGGCCCTTTTTTCTGGTTGGCCAATGGTGGAGACCCACATTTACCTTTGAGTACTCCGGTTGCTGAAATTTTTGAAATTCGAGTCATGCTTTGATGCTATCTGAGTGTGTTCTCTTGCAGTCTTTTTGTTGAATGTTCGCCTGTATCTTGATGGTTCCTTTTTGGAACCCCTGAGGGATAAAATTCCCTTGGATCATCCTCTGTTAAAAGAGAACACATTCACCATAAGTAAAGTGATTTTCGAACGCCTCTTTTTTCTTTTTCTTATTTTTTTCTTATCTTCTTTATGCACATTGATGTTAGAATAAATCAAATGAGAATCTACGTACGAACTAAATAAGAGTGTGAAGAAGGAAAAATAGGTGTGCCATCGATCGTTTGAAAGCTGTTATTTGCACTTTACATAAATCATCACGCAGTTTTAAAGTGCAATTTCTCTGAGTGCATAGTAAGTTTTGGAAGTTGTAATATTGCACTATGAGTTTGTGTGGATATACTTTTAAAATGATTGAAAATGCTTTTAGAGAAAATGATTTTGAGTTTCAAAAGTACTTGAAGTGCTTTCTTCAAGAAGCATTAGATATGTGCTTCCTCTAGGATGCACTAAGTGATTTTCTGTGATTCACTTGCATATTTACTAAAGATTGGTTCTACAAATATTTTCATCAAAAACACTATCAGTCATTGTAAAAGCATATCCGAATGAACTCTATATCTTATGCAAAAATACCAATCAAATTAACGGTCTAAGATGTTATGTCCAGTATGTTATTGACACTTTGAAAAATCATCATTTAATCCTTAACATTTGATAAAATATAAATCGTTTTCTTTTTGTCTACCCAAAATAGAATCATCAACCATGTACCATTAACAATTTTTTAAAAAAAAGATTTTTTTTAATACTAAATTTATAGTTTTATCTAATGCTTAAAGAATGTAATTTGTTATTTAAAATTATTTCTTAAATTTAATTGGGGTTTCATTGCCAAAACTAAAAGTGTTGTATCCAGGCCGCCTAAAATCCGAATCAAAGGTTTCCTGCTGCCCCAAAATATTTGATTACAGAAGACAAATAACTATTGAATGAGTGCTCTGAAGAAGCCCAAGACGGAGGACGTAGAAATCATAGACGGCGGCGGCGAACAAGCAGCAAACAAGGTGAAGATGGCGGAGGAGGAGAACGGCTACCCAGATAGCAGACAAGAGCAAGAAGAAGCTCTCGTTGCTCTGATCGAGCATCGCACCCGCGAAGTCCACCACCTCCGCAACCGCGTCTCCTATTACAAAACTCAGGTTGCACCCCACCATCCCCCCCTCTCTCTATTGTTTTTGGTCAGTTTCAATGGTGACATTTTGGGTTTTTTTTTTTTTGTAAATGTTGGTTTGCTTGTTTGTTTGTTTTCATTTCGCGTTCTGCTGTTGCTATAAAGTTATGAACTTTGAATTATGGCTTTTGATTAACCTGTTGCTACAAGGCTTTGTTAGGCTTTAAAGTTTAAATCTTTTTGCTCATTCTGACTTACCCAAGTTGAATACAAAGTTTGATTAGTACTGACTTATTGATTAATTACATATGCCCTAAACTAATTTCATGGCAAATGGGCACCTGGTTTTGATCGCACTCCAAAAAATCTTTTTAGGGTTCTTGAGATGAAGTTAGAAATTGAAAACTCATAAAAATGTTGTTGGTTTTGAGTCTGATCATAAACTCTGCTTTAATGTGTGGAATTGCTCCTCAATGTTCATTTATTAGCCGAATGCCCTTGTGTAAACTCATTGTATATGAAGTTATGAATCGTAATTGCTGCAAATTAAAATCATCAAGTGAAGACATTTATACAAATTTTCAGATATGCTCGAAGCGATGAGCGTTTCTATGTGTTTTAACTTATGAGATGCCTTCCGAAGGGAGTTATCCGCTAATTGTTTATTTGGAAAAGGTATGCAGCTTGGGGAAGCAGAGAAGAGGTTAACTGATACTGAAATTAAGTTGGCTCGACTTCGACACCAAGACAGAGTAGGGTCAACTAGGAGTTCACCCGCTAGTGGAACGAATAGTGTAAAGGTGGAGCGCAGATCAACAAGTCCTATCCATTTAAATGACGGTTCTTCTAGACACCAGCATCAATCGAAAACAGAACTTTTCATTCCTGCTGTCAGCCCAAAAGTTTCCCATCCTACAACGGTGGCAAGGTCTAGTGGGAAAGCTCCAGTTAATTCTAGTGCTCAAGCAAGTCCATCTGTTTCTAGTCAGCCTGTTAGTGCTAACAGAATGAAAGGGGACAAATCTTATAGAAATTCTTCAAAGCAGGAAGTTGAAGTTCAAGATAAAGGGACAAAACGGAAATTTGGTAAAACTCTAGCATGTTGATTGGGTCCTTATTCTGTTTCTTGACTGTCTGTCTCTAGGTCACATATTTCAATTTTTCTTTGTGTCTGATGCAAAAGTTATATGTATTTTAGAAAAGAAAGAACACAAAGAATTAGTCCCATTGGTTCACACTAGCTCTCAACCATGTAAAATCAACTGCTATGCGAGCAGTCACATCTCAAGTCAGCACAAGAGAAAGTTGAGAAGTCTTTCTTTGTGCCCAGTGAATGATCAGCTTTTTGTGACCAGGTAAATTTTACTTGTCATCAATGGTCATGATACCTGTTGTGTTTATTTCACTCTTTCAGGATTTCACCTTTGAAAATGTGGGGAAAGTAAAGTGGGGGTATATTTATTCCCTCCGGTTATAAGATGAAGCTGTGTTTTCCTGTGTCCAGATCTTTCGGTTAATAGTTGTCTTTGGGTGTGAATTAGCCTCTAACCTTAAATCTGTAACATACATATCAAATTCTCAAAGTATCAGATATCTTTATCCCTTTCAGGTAGTTGCACATATTAATGTGTATTAACTATTAATTATAGATTATGGCCCTGCTTTGGAACTAATGTATCTTTCTTTTTCATAAGTTGGTAGTATTCTCTTGTACTATGTCAAACGAAATTGAATCCCTATCCTGAAATTTTAAGTAATTAAGTGATATAAAATAATTTGTGTAAGCAGCCCAACAACAGGCAATGGAATGAATTTACACTTGAAACTGAAGTGTAAAAGAAAGCTTGAAGTATATTGGTTACTTTGTCCTACAAGGCTACAACTAGTAACTACAAGATGCATCAAACGTTAGCAAATGTGATTAATTTTAACAAGTGCTTTGGAATGTTTGCAGTGCTTTAGATGGAGTAGTCAACTTCTGGCAAGTTCAGTCCAAGGGGTAATGCCCAAATGCCCAAATCTCATCATTTTAAATTATTATTTCTTAACTTCATAATTGTGTTCTCAGTAGCAATATAAGGTGGATCAAAATGAGCATAAGGTCATATAGTCGAGCTTTCTCCTATTTTTTGTATATATTAGGAAAAGCATGTATCCGAGCATAGTTATTGCATGCCTTTGATAGAGATGTATTCTGACTGTTGGTGGACTGTATGTCCTAAATTGACTAAGGAGGTGCAGTATCTCTTTGTTTCAAAAACCGGTGGGGGTATTTATGTGGCTACTATTCCTTGATCTGTTTAGAAAGGCAAAACTGTGATTATATCTTCGTGCTATGACCTCAGGATTTGTAAATTCTTGCAGTTTCAATTTTCCGTCTCAGGTCTTAAGCAGTGCTCTCAAATTTCCAGGCATTTGCTTCTACTTTGCACAACTGAGTAGGCATCCCTTTTGTTTCTTTTAATTGCAGGTCTAGTGCTTCTCGGCTTAGTTCTACTGATTGTGTATCCCCAAACAGGAGATGGCCAGAAGATATTGCCTGGCATCCTGATGGAAACAGACTATTTTCTGTGTATAGTGCTGATGGTGGCGACTCGCAAGTATCAGTTCTAGATCTAAATAGAACACAAGGGGTAAGGGCTACGTTTAAAATTAATTGTTGCAATTGCGTGTGGGGTACACTGAGGTTTAAGCAGCATGCCCTCTGCCCATGAGTTCCAAATTTAGAGAATTGACACGCTGATTCTTGGCATTTTGTGCATTTACAGAAAGGTCGTGTTACTTTCTTTGAAGATAAGCCTCATGTGAGAGGGATCATTAACAACATAGTTTTTCCACCTTGGGAGGATGCCTGTTTTGTCACTGGTGGCAGTGATCATGCTGTTATAATCTGGAAAGAGACGGATGCGGAGAATGTATGGAAACCAAAGACATTGCATAGGAATATGCATTCATCTGCTGTTATGGGAGTAGCCGGGATGTTCCAAAAGCAGATGATACTATCAGCCGGAGCGGACAAGAGAATTGTTGGGTTTGATGCTAACACGGGAAGAGCAGAGTTTAAGCATCAGATAGAAAGTAAATGCATGAGTGCCTTGCCAAATCCTTGTGACTTTAATCTCTTCATGGTTCAATCAGGGTGAGAAACACTGATTTTTCATCCAGAATATTCATATCATCAATATGTGTGCTGTCTTGATATTCGCCTTGTCAGTGCTCCTAGAACTGAATCCCGTTTTGTTCACCTTATGCATTTGTATGCTGCCTCATATTATTTGTGAAGACGCCTCATGGTTTTTGACGTGTATTTATATTATTAACCATCAGCAGTCTTTTGGAAGAGCCGTTGCCTTGCTATACTTTATTAGTAATCATATATTAGATTAACTTAATACATGTATACATTTTGGACGAAGGCTTTTCTTCAGTTACGGTTTCTATGTATATTTATATGTTAACGTTAACCTGTTTATAACATGCAGGACGCATGAGAAGCAGCTCCGACTATTTGATATCAGACTGAGGCAAACAGAAATCCATGCTTTTGGGTGGAAGCAAGAGAGCAGTGAATCTCAGTCAGCTCTGATCAATCAGGCCTGGTCTCCAGACGGCTTATACATCTCATCTGGTACCGCAGATCCATTGATCCACATATTCGATATCAGATACAATGCCAACAAGCCTTCTCAGTCTATAAGTGCTCATCAGAAACGGGTTTTCAAAGCTGTATGGCTCCACTCATGCCCCCTTCTCATTTCCATATCTTCTGATTTGAACATTGGTTTACACAAAACCACGTAGACAGTACAACGTTCCAGCTAGCAGATACTACTGGCCCGGAAAAGATCTGTTACTTGTTTTCAAGAGTAACGACTTTACGTAGGGCATTTTTGTAAGAATTGAGTGTAGACATGCTGTCGAGATGGTGGAGAATTGTAAGTAGTTTTTTCGACGGGACGTTGCTGCTAAGTGAATTTTGATTTTGAGTGTGTTGGATGCAAATTTCTTTGAGGAAATGGAAGATATGATACACTGCTTCTGTTGAAATCATCTGTAACCAACATCTCATACACGACATGTCGTTCATTTACAAAATTGGGCTCATGGACCGGATGATGGATATTCCGGCAGTCCAAAGTTTGCATTATTTGAAAGCGTTGTGGTCTTTACTCACTTTTTAACCTTTAACACGTCCTTACTGATTTTTTTTTAATTTATTCGATCTGACAGTTGAAAATTTAGAAGGATATGAGATGTAAAGATAGGTGTGTAGATAACACCATCTTATTTGAATGGGTCCTCGGTTAAGATTTTAGAAACACTTTTCATTATTCAAGCAGGTCGCCACTTCCTTTCGTTTGTATTAAAAAAGCATACAGGAAGATAATTTAAATGTGAGTGCAAGAGATCAACACTGTTCTAACCAACTTGACTAATCTCGTCATGTATGAAAACAATTATTGCCAATTCCTAGTAAAATTTTCTCATAACTCAATTATCAAAATTTTGAAGTATTTATTAATTTTATTTGTGAGTGTAGCATTTTTGGTGACGCTTACCCATGTAATTGTTTTATTTAACAAGACGTCACTGTGGTGGATAACCCGTTTTATGTAGGTTCTTTTCATTTCTAGTGACAAATTAGTTTTGGTGGAAAGCGCATAATGACACGTACCATAGGGTTTTCACCTTCTCCTCCCACACTCAAATTGTGCGACTCCTAAAAATTTCCAACCCTCCTTAGACGCTTCAAGTCTCCTCTCCTTTGCATTGGTAAGTCCCAATTTCTTCATTTTTCTGAGGTTTTTTTTGTACGATTTTTGCATTTCTCTGATTTCTTTTCAGTATTTAAAGAATAATGCTTGACTACTCCTACTCAATACTCTTCGAATCACAGAGTTTTTGCTTATCAGAACAATTCATATTATGAATCACTCATGCAATTATCATCTCTGCAAAAATAAATTAAAATAAAGGTCGTATAGTCAATTTATTATATCAAATATATAGACGGTTCGTAATGCTTTTATCAATTCATTTTTTATACAAATTGATGACTATACAATCTAAAGTGATTTATAATATGAACAATTCTGATAATAAACACGAAATTTTATGAATTAGCACAAACAATTTTGAGTATGAACTCCTCCTCATCTTTGAGTAGGAACTCTTACACATCTTTGAGTATGAACAGTTTTAAATGCGCGTCCAACTGGGGGTTTTTTTTTTTCCCATTATATTTTGGCATTTTTAGTGGCTTTTGAGCTGAATTGGTGAATTCCTCTGTCGAATTGCGTTAAATGGAAAAATTAAGTTTTGGGTTGATGTTGTTCTGAGTTGTGATCAACATTGATGCATTTGCTGAAATGGGTTTTTCAAGTAGTACCTTGTAAGTTTTTAATTTGTTTTATTTACTTTTTCAAAATTTTATAGAAAAAGGGAAATGTAGGTCAAGAAATTGGGTTGGAGATATTTCACATCATGGTTTTGGTGAAGTTAGGTGACTGGTTGAAGGGAAGATGTAAGCAAAATTTTCTTGTAGTGCAATTTAGAGTGAAACGTGACACTTTATATTACTCAGATGTAGATATTTGAGACCCCAATTGGCATGGCTTACTTCTGAGATGTGACAGCCCGCGGATCACGATCGAGATGATGCAGTGAGTGGTTGGAAGTATTTTAGGGAGCTGTAAAATGTTGCTAGGTTTGTAGGAATTTGCAATGAGTTAATGCCACTTTAGTTTGTTCGTCGAACATTCATTCAAGGAGTTCTAGGATTTTGTAATGAGTTTTGCTAATTTAGTTTTGCGTTTTTTGCATCTGTTTCTTGTTCTAGTTGTGAAATCGTTAATGGAAAATTGTTTTGTCTGGCATTGCCGAGATGGTGGCGTGCTACTTTCGTATTAGGCTTCAACATGATCAAGGGAAGAAATGACGGGTTTGAAAACAAGGGGCCGGCTGCAAACTACATGAATGCCAACTATTACCCGGCTCGTGCTCCTTTGAATTATGCGTACGACCATCTTGCTGCTTCTGCTTGTGCTACTGAGGATCATGGGGTGCGTAAGGACCATCTGGGTGTGGAGGACTTTTCTGGCTACATATTTATGTGTAATGGAAGAACAAAACCGGAATGCTACCTGTACCGTGTCTTTGGACTTCCTGCTGGAAGAAGGGAAGTTATAGAGATGGTCAGGCCGGGCACAAAGCTGTTTCTATTTGATTATGATGTGAAGTTTCTTTATGGGGTATATGAAGCAACCACTGCTGGAAAGATGAACTTGGAAAGGACGGCTTTTGGTGGAAGCTTTCCTGCACAGGTGAGTTTAGATTTCTTTTTCGTATCATCTCCTACTAAAAGGGTCTTTGTTTAAGTTAAATGGGAAGAGAAAATAAGCTTTCGTGCGATGAAAGAGTTTTTTAATGACAATGCACATTGGACCAAACCGCCATTGGTATCACAATCTGCTTAATGATTCGTCTTTTAGAATTTCCTGCATTAACATATTGTTTAGTAAGAACTAATTAGTATTCACTTGAATTTTCTGTATAGGTAAGATTCAATACTTACAAGGAATGTCTCCCCTTGTCAGAGAGTGATTTTAAACATGCTATTCTAGATAACTACCAGAAAGGCTCCAAGAAATTTAACCCCATTCTCAATAGCCAACAGGTAAGTTTCTTTGGCAACGGAAGCAGTTCCATTTCATCCTTATCGATTGGATTGCTGTCGCTTGATCAACTGTACTTATTTTTCTGTTGATTTTATGTGCAGGTAAGCCATTTATTATCACTGTTTCATCCTATTACCACACAATCACCTGTCAAACATGACAGATCCTATAGAAAGGACCAATATCATCCCTACCCAAGGCTGCCTCCTTCAGGCACTACATACTTAAATTCAATGCGTCTCAGTCAACCCCCACAAGTGTTAGTGCCTCGGTATGTTCCACCGGTGGTCCTAGTTCAGCAGTGGGATGGTCGTGGATCCACAAGAAACATGGGTCTTTCCCATCATGCAGAGCACCCCGCAGTGTCCAATGCAGGTTCACAATCAGCAATTCCAACTCAATATACTGAGGAACAGTTTCAATCCCCAGCAAGCCTGCCTTCCGTGAAGGATGCAAATGCAGCCTCGGTATACAGCGGTCTTACTTCACCACACTTGGAGCCTCAGTATATTCCACCGAATGTCATACAGCAACAGCCTGTTAGCTATGGATACATATCATACATGGGCAACATTTATCCTGCTGTGCAACCGCAAGCTATGCCAGCTCCAAATCAGACATACTATTCTGCACAAGTTGCGCACAGTTACTCGGCTGAACTACCTGTCTCACAAGCGCCCACATCATACGAAAGGTACTTATCCTTAGGTAGATTCTTGTTTTGGAAACTTGGAGTTCCCTGCTCCACCAAGCAAATTGCATCTCTAAATGGAAATGCTAGCCAAAGAGTATTGTTTCGGAAGTTACAATACATGCGCTTAATCAGACCTCATAGCCCCTGTGACCTTCACTTCACAGCCTGATTAATTTGCGACTCGCACTTCTATGGTGCTTTGTTGAACTAGAGTTTGAATATTTACTAATGCAGGAAATATTTGGGTGAAGAGAAAGAAAACAAATCACGCAATTCGGGAACTGTTATATTTGATTTGTTAAGCGGAGAGTTTCATTGCAAATAATCATGCTTAAAAAGAGCATCCCGGATAATCATTCTCTTTTGAATTCTTAACTTTGTTTTTAGTTCTTAGATGCTATCCTGCAAGTGTGATGCCTACGTCTCTTTGTTTTGACTTGTCTTTGTTATCAAACTGAAAGTATCATGGTCCTTGTGTTGCAGCTATCACAGTCATGAGGCCACGCAGAATGCAGTTCCTAATGATCAACATACGAGCTTGGGGTACAGGTACAATCAGTTACCTTCGCAGGCGGAGACTGGAATACAGCAGGGGAATGCTGCCAAATACTACAGTCTCTACCAAGTGCCTACACTCCAGTATGTTTCATCACCTGTACAAACACACCTCAACAACATTGGAAGCACCTGGGCTTCCAGCAGGGACTCTTCATCACTGAATTCCGCCCCAACCCACTAACCTAGAGTCAACCGCTAAATTGGAGATCTCAAACATGCTGGTAAATTGAGCATCGCGTCGCCTGGTTGTTATCACTCCACCTATTTAGTTCAGGTTCTTGGTTTAGAACAATATTTCCGTTGGTTATAAATAGTTACTAGGAATGTTGCATTAGTATCGTAGCTCAGGTGGTCAACGCTACCAATGTAAAACGGGTAGGCAGCTCTGGCCTTGCAGGATGGCTGGCCTTTAATCTTGAAGATGCAAAAAAATACATTCAAACGAATGCTTCGTGTTTAAGATGGAAAGTACAATTAGTAGATGTTTCGTTCTTCTGGTAAATGCGTTAGTGCAGGATGATTTGTGGATCAGCTTTGAGTGATGCTGCAGAATTCAACTCGAAGTCGAATTCCCATTCTAGTACTCATTTTACTTGGCTGGCAGATGGATCTCTCCTGTTTTGAATTCGTTCAATTGTTGATGAAAACAAAAGAGCGGATTTCGTTTGAGGTAAGAAAATATTTTCGATATTAGCATTATGTCCTATGATTTCGATTAGCATGAGGTGGTAAAGATGCAAGCATGGATCATTTGGAATTTGGGGAAATTGACCTTGACCTTCACCTTCACTAATCCATTGTCTTGCCACTTTCCACATCCATCTTGTCATTGAGAAAAACTAGTGACCATGTTTTCTGCATGACATCTTGCACAGGTTCGGTGTATTTTGGTTTCACTTAATCTCACGTAATCTTATTTCGTGTGAGAAATGATCTAATCAAGTGGCCTTACCGAATATCTTCTATTTAGCATGGGAGTTGTCGTAATGAGAATCTCTTTTGGACAAAGAAGTCTTGAGCTCATTGGGCCCTCAAGAAGGTTATGGGAAATGGGTTCGGAGTCGGACAGAGAAATAGATCATCTACCATCCATTGTCTAGTGGTTGACCTCAATGCTCGTTGACTCCAGCAGGTCTAGGAATGTCATGCCACCAGACTCACCACTCTTACGCACTTCTTCATGGAGTTCAAACTTTTTATCACTCTAATCACGTGATTTAGCATGTCGTGTTGAGATGTCATTATTTGTTAAATTATGTGTTGGATCACGTAATTAGATAAAACGTATAATAAAGAGGATAAACACATTGAAATTTCACGTAACTAGATAGATCATATAATGAGAGGGATAAACACATCGGAATTTAAAAATACCCGTTACGTTGTTGTTTTAGTGCATAAGTGCATGCATACCCACACCTTTTGAGCTGAGCTTGGAGGATTAAAGATATTCGAATGAGAAAATTTTGCCATTTTTTAATTGTTGTTTGTTGTTTTGGGCGGTCGCTTCGTATCTTTAAGATGGGAAAATTATCTACAACAAGATTATATTTTGGTAATATTTTAAATAAATCATGTATGATTATTTGTCTTAACTTTCTTACATAACAATACGTAGTGGTGGAATGAGAAAATTACGTCCTTTTTTTATATTTTTGTTTGTTGTTTTGGGCAGTTGCTTCATGTTTTAAGATGAGAAAATTATCTACAAGAAGATTATACTGTGGTAATATTTTTTAAATAAGTCATGTACGATTAGTTATCTTAACTTTCTTACATAACAATATGTAGTGGTGAAGTCAAAATTGTATAATAATGGGATCATAATATAAGCTCTAGAAGTTTGATCATGTTTTCATTTATATTGTCAATAATGTGTTCTTATATTTTAGAGACGTCATATCACAAGAGGAAAAAAAAAAAACTAATATAGAGCAAAAAAGAAGACTGAGTTACACACACAATAAATAAGAACGGTGGAAATCTTTTGTCAAATGTGGAGTGTGATTTTAACATGCCTTCTTAAAAGTGTAGCAAGTTGTTTGTTCTTTCTTAGTTCTTACTAGGTTCAAAAGGAAATTGAGAAAGAAGAAAAAATAGGAGTGAAGAGTTGTGCTACAAAGGCAAGAGTGACCGAGATAAGATGAGCTTGAAGTGGCGTCAACAAACCCTAAAAATCACCTACAAAACATTTATTTTATTGAACTTAGTATAGGGGTCAAAACAGATGAACAAGGGATTACATAGGAAAACTAATGAAAAGGATTTGAAAACTTTGAGTTTTAACAATAAGGACAAAATAAATGGTAAAGTGAATTGATTTTTTAGTGTAAAAATGTGGTTTTTCGTTAAAGTGAACAATACAGGAAGCTTTTCGTTAAAGTTCCCGAATTACATTGAGTTGTTGGGCTCATGGGCACTCAATGGCTTCACTATACTTTTGTTACTGACAATACATGATTGGTTAAGATTCTGTCATAACGATATTCATGTTGCATAGATGATCTTATCAACCTTATTTTTAACATTGTAGCCTTCTTTTTCTATTAGATGGGTGCACATTAGGAGAGATTCTCTTATGCAACTAAAATTTAGCTTTATTAATGCGAATGTCCTATCTTGTTTAGAAAATGTTTTTTCGACAATTGACACATAATAAATTAAAAAAAATAAAAGAATCTCTCATACACCAAAGTAGGGTTGGGCATTTGAAAAAAAAAAAGTCGAGTGAACCGTCCGAACCGCACTGGTGGCTTGGCTTGGTTTGGTTTTTTATTATTTATTTATTTATTATAATTTTCGGTGGTTAAACCGAACCGCACCTACCTTAATTGGTTTGGAAGTCGATTCTCAAAATTCTTAGGGTGCGGTTAATAGAATCGACCACATATATTTAATTTTATTTTTTCAATCATAATTAATACGTGTAGTCATATAAATGGTTAGTTATTTACGAGTTACCGTGTTTCCATCACATGAAAACAAAACTTGATTAGTTTAAGAGTCCTTTTGAAGAAGAACAAGGGGGACCATTTAGAGAAGGAACAACTGTTGCTTTGGTGATCTCCTTGGGTTGCTTCATTTGTGTTTTCCTTTGAGCAATCACTCGTATTAGTGCTATGTTTTGTAGCATTTGGGAGAGAATTTTGTTATGTATTTCGTCTTCACACAAGCCGAGAACCAATCCAAACTAACCCGCCACTACTTGTTAACCAACTTGATCGGTTTTAGACCCAACTTAGTCGATTTCGTTTTGTAATTTTGGTCTGTCCGACTAAGTCGGTGTGGTTTCAATTTTGACCTAAAACCGATCTAAACCAACCCTCGTCCACCCCTACACCAAAGTAATGGACAATGGGGGGTCATTATTATGTTATGCTTTTTGTACTAAGCTACTAACTTATTAGTCAGCAGGCCTCCACTTATAGCCGATCGATCAATTCTATGCCTCTTAAGCAGCCATGCACGCCGGCATCCCCTTTTCACTTTTTGCTGGCCATGTCTGCTTCCTGTGTCTGCCTTTTCTTCTTCTTCATCTTTAATTTATTGACTTTAATTAATCAATTTTTTTTTAAATTACTTTTGCTTATTGAATAATTATTCCTCGTCAATATATGCCATTATTTGTAGCGTGTCCTTAAAGAAACAAAGCCGCCATTATCTATGACCTTTAAAATTCATGATCACAACGATTTTATATGTATTGGAAACCCGTTCAAAATGACAGCTTTCCAGTTCAATTCATAAAGTTCAAGCGCCTTTAAACTGTCGGGGACCAAATACATTGTGTGTTCTTTGCGCAATATTTGCACATGTAAGCCGCCCTCTTAGATTAGACTCGAGAGAATAAATTTACATGCGACGCGTCACACGAAGAGAGGTAAATAAAAAGAGACATACATCTAGTTTTAAGTAACATTGTAGTTTGGTGTCCATGGTAGTTAAAATTGGGTATCGTTGGAAATATCAACATCTGTTGCTTTCGATGAAATTTTAAAATGAAATTTTAGTGAATGTCAAACATTAATTTAGATGAAATATATGAATTTTTCCGATATTTAACCAATATATCGAAAAATCGCCGAAATTTGTTGATTTTAATCAAATTCTAAGAGTTTCTCCCATATAGGATGAAGTCTAAACTTCACCTGCCCTTTCTGCATCTTTATTTGATTTTTTTGTCATTTTTACGGAATATCGACCATATAAAAAAATGTCAAATACTGATGGCCGTTAGACGATAGTCAATACACAAAATATAATTGTTCGTGTTAGCTAGTATCAATATATTTAGTTTATAACAATCTATCCAACAAGTGGCAAACATCACATGTGATGAATTCGGATATCCGGTTGCATGCTCGGACATTTTTCAAATCTCAACCGCGAAGGTTTTGTTTTGTTTTTTATTTATTTATTTTTGTTTAAATGGAAATAAAGTAGTTTTATCATGATAAATAATATATTGCTTCGTATTTATCACGTAAGAGATAAGGAAACTCCCAACTAGAAAAACAGAAAGAAAAGTTGGAGAATTGGGTGGATTCTGGAGGGTCGTAGCTGTTTCCCAGCCACAACTGTTGGCGGTGAATAGGCTGCAAGCCTGTCACTTACGTGACTTCTCCGTGATTTCTAACTTTTTTCAGTTTTTGGGTTTCCCCTCTTTCAAAGTTATCGGAAGTAATTTTCGCATTTTGTTTATTTTTGTTTAAAATGAAGATGAATAAGATTTTAAAAATAAGTGAAGGAATAGAAAATGAGAAAACGAAATTGTAAAAATTACTAAGTGAATTATTGCCAATTAGATCTTAGTTTATAGAGTGCTATGTTCTTCTCAATACTTGAACTAAGTCTCAAGTTCGAATTCTCCACTCTCAAATTGTTAACGTATCGTTAATAATTTGTGACACCATGTAAAGCAAAAATATGTGCCAATTACTTTAATTTAGAGAGAAGTTAAAAAAATTGTATCATTACACACCGTTCAACTTATAATTTTGAATTTTTTGTGTTATGGTAAAATTAGGTATGATTAATGCGTGCTCAGAATTATAATTCAAATAGTTTAAAAATAAAAGACACAATAATAAACTCCATATTTCAACCACTACGGGCTGACTAAGTGGATAATGACAAATTTTAGGTCAATATTTCACATAACACGTTTTGAGTTTGATTTGTGGACCTGCTATATCGTATGATGATGGCAAAGGGGAGGCTGAATTCCTGAATGAGTCATTTCAGTTCACGAAAGAGTGAACTACTGTGACTAAGCTACTGACTAGTTTCTGTTTTAAAAAAAAAAATGAAACATATTATAATTTTGGTAACTTTATATATCATGTCACGTCAATATGTCACACGATTTTATTGACACAGGCTAAATTTTAGGTTTGAGAAAGTTGATATCAACTTCCATGTGGATTGAAGAGCAAAGACTAGTCCACTCCGAAGAAGAAGAAAAGGACAACATTTTCTTTTCTTTGTTCAAAAAACCATAAACTCAGGCGAGACTATTTTTTAAGGAATTCATAGTCTTTTTTTTTTTGGTAAAAGGAATTCATAGTCATTGATTATTGCTAGTTTTCGGTTTTTTCGTCATAAAAAACAACAGAAAAACGCGGTTTATTCAACTAATTCGCATTTATTCTAATTTCTAAAGCAAAAACGCGTTTATTCATTTTTCCTTCTCTAAATTATCGACCGAACAAAATGTGGGCCCGATCCTATGAATGAATAGAATAATAGTTAAAAAAGTTGGTAGCAAAGATTTTTCGAGAGTTTGAATTTTAATTTCGATTTCGGTTTTTCCGGAAATATAAAAGGACGAAAAATACAAAGGAAGTTAGTGGCAGAGCTGACGCAGGGCGAAGAAGTTGACTGGCGGAGGAGGGGGTTGAGCTTTTTGGAGTCTTTTGGGATGGGCAACTGCTTTTCTAACGACGCCGGCGCCATGTCGGCGGTGGGCGGCACCGCCGCCTCTCATGCCAATCCCTACGACGCACCGAACGACGCCGTCGATCTCTTCCTCAGGTCTCGCGGCTACAACGGCCTCTTCTCTCAGATCGAGGTTACTTCGCTCTCTATCTGCTTCTCTTGAATCTTTTGAGCCAAATTTGTAGCTGTTAAGTAATTAGTAACTAGTAATTAGCAATTAGTAGCAAGTAATTAGCAATTAGGAGGTAGCAGTTTGGATTTTGGATTTTTGAGTTGTGTTAAATCTGATGGCCGCTGTTGTTATACACGCCAATGTAGTCAAGAACAGTAAGAAAGAGCTTGAATTAGTGAGAATTTGCAAAATTGGTGCTCAAGAATTGGATTTTCATGAAAAATCTGGATTGTTCACTTGGATTCACAATCGAAATAATTTGAAATTTAATGTCGTTTAATGAATTCTACTGCAGCCGAAGCTAGGTTTTACGATTTTTATTGAATTTTGTGGCTTGTTTTTTGTTAAGTAATGAATTTGCTCCCAATTTGGGGTCTCTCAGTGTTTGCATCTGATATACTGAATATTCTCAACAATTCGAATGCAGATATCACTTGCTGCTGTAGACTTGCGTGATCGGGACGTTCTTTCCAAGGTTTGTCGCTCTAATGAATATGAGTAGCCATTACTTGCATTTCCACTGTTAAATTCATAGGAGTCTTGATCATTGATGTTTGTATGGTCCCCGTTGCTTGCCCCGTACTCTTATTCCGATTTTCTCGTGTTTTACAACATGCGTTATGCTTAAATGAACCTCTATTTTTGCTATTTACTTAATCATATTGTTATTTAAAACCTGAATTCTTCTTTTGACTGGTGCTGTAGCTACTTTCAGCATTAAGTTAAAGCTCAGTTTCCTTTTTGAATGTCACGCTCCTTGTAGCTAGATATTTCTTTATCTATATTTTGCTCTCATGCTAGATATTTTAGTTGTGTAAATCTTTCCTTTGTTTCAGGAATGTCAGTCTGTTATTCATGAATTTTATTTTCTATAGAGTGATCCGATGGTGGTTATCTATACAAAAGGAAGAGATGGAGGACTTTCAGAGCTTGGTCGCACTGAAGTAGTTCTAAACTCATTAAATCCAAAATGGATCACAAAACAAAATATCACTTATCATTTTGAGGTTGTGCAGACTCTCATGTAAGTTTAAGCTTTTATCTCCGCTTTAATTAAAAAAAACATGTTTTTGGTCCCACAATTATGTGCAATGATTTAATGGTGGGTGACTTTATCTCCATAACAGGTTTCGTGTGTATGACATTGACACTCAGTTTCATAATTCGGAAGTGAAGGTACAAAATTTACGATGCTGTGCCTATATGTAAAGTTATTCCTTTTCTTAAGCTACTTGACTATCCATTTATCCTCTTAAAACTCTCATTCCGCTAAAAGCCAGGTCATAGAATTTGTTTGCTGCTCATATTTCTGGATCCACATTGGTAGGGGTAGCTTCATAGTATATGTATTAATACAAAGATTTGCTGCATCGCACTCTTGTTCAAGTGCTTGCAAGCATAACTGGTTCATAATGGATGGTGTTACTTGTGCAGATGCTTAAGCTAGAGGAGCAACAATTTCTTGGCGAGGCAACCTGCGTATTGTCTGAGGTGTGACTTAGCAACCATTCTCTGTGGAATCGTCGAACTACTGAATCTCTATGATATTCTATCTGAACTTGTCAAAGTTGACCAATATGTGCAAAACCTGCTTGAACCCAACCAACTCCTAGCTACTAAGTGGCTGGTTTTGTGGTCTGTGAAAAAGGGCAAGCCTAAACATGAACCATAAAGTTAAAGGTTGAATCCAGGTTGACCCATTGGAACTAACAAGTCAAAGATAATAGTCTGCTAGTTTTGGCTTGCTTGACCTAATCCTCACCTCTCAGACATGTCACACACAACACCAGATATACATACACACATACATTTGATGAACAATTAATATCTCTAATCTGAGAAGTAATTTAGTTCACCTTTCTAGTGTATCTGGTTACCAAGATACACTACTGGAATTATTTATTGAAGGACTACCTTAAGCTCTGGCATCTGATTCTTTTACCTGTTAATTCGCCTTTCTACTTGTGCAGATAATTTCTAAATCAGACAGGTTATTAACCCTCAATCTTGAATATAGAGAAGAGTTGGGCAGACCAAATCCTCATCGAGACTGTGGAAAACTCATTGTGCATGCTGAGGAATCTTTTAGCTCAAAGACAGCGATAGAGATGAGTTTAAGGTGTTCAGATTTGGAATACAAGGATCTCTTCTCAAAAAGTGTAGGGGCTTCTGAGTTATTATTCTTTCCCTTTGGTTATCTACTTTGATGAGCATTACTAGTTATGCATGCTTGGCCACATGGAAAATGGTTTGTGTTTTGACACGTTCATATTTGTGTTTTGACACGTTCATATTTGTCTTTCAGGACCCCTTTTTGGTAATCTCAAAAGTTGCAGAGAGTGGGATCACAATTCCAATTTGCAAAACAGAAGTTATAAAAAACGATCTCAAACCCTTGTGGAAACCAGTATATTTAAATATTCAACAAGTTGGAA
This sequence comes from Pyrus communis, assembly GCF_041283825.1. Classification (NCBI taxonomy): domain Eukaryota; kingdom Viridiplantae; phylum Streptophyta; class Magnoliopsida; order Rosales; family Rosaceae; genus Pyrus; species Pyrus communis. Next base: position 6,573,385 of record NC_142570.1, read on the forward strand.
GCAAGGTATTAACAAGTTTCTTTTTAGCTGCTAGAATATGTGTGAATTAGTGGAGGTCAGGTTTGCTAGAATCTGCTTTATTTCTTTAGCAACTTGTCCATTTGGCTGCTGTCACTAAAAAATTTTGCTGACATTAATAACCATGTAGTGAAACATGCAGATTTGGTTGTTCAAGATTTATGTGGGCCTTTGCTGATGAGAAGCAATGCTTCATCATCTGTTTATTGATAGCTTGAGATATTGTACTTCCCCTGTTGTTTGTAATAGTTTTCTCATTTTAATATTTTTCGTTAATCTGCAGGACAGCCCATTGATATTGGAGTGTTTTAATTTCAATAACAATGGCAAGCATGACTTGATTGGGTAAATAGATATCTATTTCTTCCTTCTAGTTGCCTAATTCCTATGGAGTAGATGAGCAACTGTTTTTTGCTGGCTTTGTTTTCCTTTTCTCCTCCTTACAGTACTATACTTCTGTTGAATATACAGAAAAGTTCAGAAATCACTGGCAGACTTGGAAAAGCTTCATGATAGCAGACAAGGAGAGCATTTATTTTTACCAACTGCTGTTGGGCATGATTTCCACAACAAGGTAATGTTATAGTATGGCAATATATTATTAAGTGGATTTCCATCCCAATTTCTCTTAATTTATAAATTCTCTGACTTCATTGCAGGTACTGAAGAGCCAACTATTTGTGGACAAGTTTACCGAGACCGTCCAGCACACCTTCCTTGATTACTTGGCTGGGGGCTGTGAGTTGAACTTCATGGTTGCTGTTGATTTTACAGGTGCTTACCTACTCATAAACATTACTGTACATCATAATTCCTTTGCTGCATATGCATATATCATGATAGAAGTGATTGTCACTAGAAGTTGAACCTTGCAAATCTGCAAGTGCAGTTGCGTGGCTCCAGTTGTCTGCTATAGAAAAGTGTTGCGGCACCATACTTGTGCTGTGATCATTGCCATTCTAGCTTATTGCTTTAAACTTTTCTTACTGTTGCCCTCTTATAAATGTAAACTTGTTCACTGTGACTCCTTTAACACATGTTAAATTGTCTTATCAAATTCACTCATATTCCTTGTTTATCAGCTTCAAATGGAAATCCTCGCCTGCCTGATTCTTTGCATTATATAGATCCTACAGGACGCCCAAATGCATACCAGAGAGTGAGAATTAGGTCCCTTGAATTTTGATCTTTGCAATTATTCTTTTCTTTGGATCCATATGATTGTGACATTGTTTTCCAGGCAATCATCGACGTTGTGGAGGTTTTGCAGTTTTATGATTCAGACAAACGCTTTCCTGCCTGGGGATTTGGAGCTAGACCAATTGACGGTCCAGTTTCCCATTGTTTCAACTTGAACGGGAGTAGTCATCACTGTGAGGTGGAATACTTTATGACCAGAACTTACTTCTGTTAAACTTTGTAGCTGGTTTCTCTATATTAAGGATTATGTGAATCTATTTCCTTCAGGTTGAAGGAATCCAAGGAATTATGATGGCATATGCAAGTGCCCTCCAAAATGTTTCTCTTGCAGGACCAACTCTTTTTGGACCCGTAATTACCAATGCTGCATTTAATGCCAGCCAGTCTCTTGCAAATGGTGGACGAAAGTACTTTGTTTTGTTAATAATCACGGTAAGCATAATGGGGTTGGATGGGCGGTCCAATGCATCTCTGAAGTTTTTTTAGTACTTGCACTCAATATCTCTCAAGTTGTTTTAGTGTACTCCAACATTTTCCAGTTTCTTTAGTTTCGACTGGAACTTTGTTCTAAAATTTTACTGCCGTAGGATGGAGTGGTGACAGATCTCCAAGAAACCAAAGATGCCCTTGTGAAAGCTTCTGACCTGCCATTGTCAATCCTAATTGTTGGAGTTGGAGGAGCTGACTTCAAAGAAATGGAGGTATTTCATTCCCTTTTGTTTTTAATGCTGGATATCGTTCTTGGAACAGTCATTTTTTTTTAAAAAGCCCGAATGCTGTGAAACTAAATATCTCCGCTTTTTCGTTTTGAAGATTTTGGATGCTGACAAGGGCGAGAGACTTGAAAGTTCTACTGGACGTGTGGCTTCACGTGATATAGTACAGTTTGTTCCATTCCGAGATGTACAAAGTAAGCCTTTCCATATGCTTTTAACATATCCGCTTACCAACTTTAATTAGTAGGCAGTAACTCCCCCTTTCACCACCAGGTGGAGAAATTTCTGTTGTTCAGGCACTCTTAGCAGAACTACCGGCTCAATTTCTGACTTACATGCGATCGAGAGATGTCAAACCAATTTTATGATCATGTAAAGAACTGTACATATGCAGATTGATACTCTTCTTGATCCTCGTCCAATACGAGCCTGAATGTCTTTTGTTTTCCTTCCTTACTCGTTGGCTGCATGGAAATCCTAATGCAATTGTATTGAGGAACAATTTTATGTTGCATTATCACATCCGAGACTTGGGATGACCGCAGCTGCACAGCCCTCGCGGCCTTTGTGAGACTGACAACTTAAGTTCCTGCAGCTCTCTTTACCAGGCTAGCGTTCTACAATCGGATGCGCTAAGCGTGGAGAAGGCAACGGGTTATCTTTCGAAACCAACCATTGGGAGAAGGGTGCGAAGAACAGTTTCAGAATAGTCATACAAGTATTTTCTTCTTTTGGAAGTGGTTAATCCTTTGCTTTTCTTTCTTTCTTGTTCCCCCCTGATTTTTCGTTTCTGAATTTTGTTTGCCCTGTTGCAAAATTATATTGCTTTATGAACTTAAACATGAATGATGAATGAAAGTACAAGATGTAGGGCTCGTTTGGAAGTGTATTTAGAATGATTGAAAGCACTTGTAGTGAAAACGTTTTTGGAATCAATCTTTAGTAAAAACACAAGTGAATCTTGGAAAAGTACTTGAAGTGCGTCTTAGAATAAGCACATACTTGGTGCTTCTTTTAAGAAGCACTTGAAGTGGTTTTGGAATTCAAAAATATTTTCTCTGAATGTGCTTTCAGTCATTTTAAAAGTATTTTTAAACGAGTTTGAATGCTCATCGGGTTCTCTCGTGGATATGATTGTTTTGAAACAAATGGAACCCTTTCAATTGTTTTCTCGTGGATATGATTGTTTTGAAACAAATGGAACCCTTTCAATTGTTTTCTCCGGCGAAATGTCCACGGATAGGCCATGGATTCTTGGGCCTGTTTACATAAACGAATTATTTTGCAGGCTCTTCACTCGGACAAATTTATGTCCAAAAAGTGGCTGGCCTTTAACGCCTGTTTGAGACTACTTTGTACATGATTAAAACGCTTCTACTACGTCTCATAGAAAAATATGTGTTTTGGGTCATAAAAGTGCTTTTAGAAAAAGCATTTCTGAAGCGGCCTTTTAAGAAGCATTTGCAAGTGCTAGCACCTAGATGTTACCTAAAATTAAACGTGTTCTAATACAAGTGATTTCTAACAAAAGCAGTCTTAAACGAGCTCTTAATCAAATTAAACCCACCCACCTCTCACTTATCCACTTCAGTACTAAAGACTTGAGGCAACGGTTAGTTCTGCAGAAAATATAATCAAGGTTGGTAATTAAAGATGCTACAAAGTACACTTCGTGCTTAGCTAGGCTGCGTGATGCCTGCTAAGGTAACTGCCGCAGTTCAATTTAATTAACTACATTCCACGATAACAATTTATGAATGCATACGTATAATTAGGGTTGGGCATAAAAATTGTCAAACCGAAAAACTGGACCGAACCAAAGCTAAAAAAAATGTAAAAGAAATCAAGTTGATTATAAAATTAAAAAAACTGAACCGAAATAAAAAAGGACCAGTTCAATCCACTTTGGTTCATGATTTCATGACACTAAAACCAATCCGGATCGAACCAAACCGGAATTTAATAATACATCTGTTTTTATTTTTATTATATTAACTTATAGCCCAATAACCCTTTAGTCTAATAATTACAAGGCCCAATTCAAGTTTTTTTTATTGTTATGTTTATGGATGTAGGCCAAATTTATTGACATGTTTACCATTTCGTTCCCTAACTTATATAGAATCAAAATGTATGTAAATCTCACAGTACAATTATTTAGTAGTTGATTTCACATCAATTTTAGTTTTTCCGTATTTTCTAACATCTCGAATTCATGATTTGTCCTATTTCAAATAAGAAAACTTACTATAATATTGTGCATGAAAATGCATGCTATACAAGCTAATATTTTACTAAAACAAAGATGAGACTCACATATATTAATGGGTCTTAAATCTATTAAAAGATAATATAAATATACGATAAGTGTAGCATTAACCGTAGTTTACCATTCATGCATGATGCATGATTTGACATATGTGAATTCTACCCCCTTTTTTCTTCTTTGGATAAGCACATGAATGATCAAACCATTTCCCTTTCTGATGGCTCCACCATGACATCCATGAACTATTAACATTGAGTATTTGTCACCACTCAGTATTATGGTCTGGTGGTATTTCTCTTCACTTGGAAGTGAGAGATTTTAGGTTTGAATCTCGTGGACGGTAAATTCGATATCAAATTAGGTTGCCATTGTGTGATTTTGCCGAACTCGCCCTTCTCTTAGTGTAAAAATGTCGATCTATTCAAAAAAAAAAAAAAAAAAAAAAAAAAGAAAACCATCGAGTATTTGTCAAAGAAAAATAAAATTAACAATTTAATTTGTTAATTTAGAAGAATAATGATAAATTTAAAAATGGAAAAGTAATGTGATAAACATCCGCAGTCATTGGTCTCAAAAGTAAACGCGTCTAGTTCAAAAAGCAATAGAGAGGATGGAATAGAGGGCGTTAAAGTTGGACCATTTCCTTTTCAGTTCAGCACCCAAAATTTTACACCAACTAGGCGAGGAGATAGGCTGGGAAAGATATATATTATATATGACTGTATCAAGCCCTAGCATTTCTCCATCTTCTCTTCTTCCTCCTCCTCCTCTTTGCTATTGTCCTCCCTCAGTGTCTACCTCTCTTGATACTGTACAGTAATTTCATTTAACGCAAAAGGAGGATCCGAACTTGGATGCAGAAGAGGAAGCAAACTGCTCAACTGCGGATCTTGATTCATATTTATATAATGAAGCAAAATAAGATAGTTAATTAATTGCCAGCTAGTGAACAATATTTGTGGTGCATGTTTGCTTGATGATTTGGCACAAGAATATATATCTTTTGCAAATTTTCAACGGGTTTTAACAAGGTCATAAGGTGGATCGCAAGCATGGGAAGAGGTCCTTTCCTGGTGATGAATCAGAGAAGAAAGAGGAGGATCATCAAATGATCTTCGATCCGTTTTGCTCATCTGCTCGATCTCAACATGAGATGTCTGCCATGGTCTCAGCTCTAGCTCAAGTTCTTGGAAGCAATAACAGCCAGACCCCGGCTGTTCAAGAGCCGGCGGAGCCGCCACTGATCACGCCCCAGTCCAGCGCCATGGAATTGCATGATGGTCAATCTCCTCAACAGGCTCAAGATCAAGGTTTAATATTGATCAGTCATACTATTGACCATGAGTATTATTGCTAGTACTTAAATATTCTTTATTAATTTCCAATTTTTAATTGATTTAGTTCCGGTGTGTAGAATTAAATATTCATATGACATCGATCCAGTTTCAGTTTATACGCTGTGACAGTTTTTTACCTGTAAAAGTAAGCATGAACATGAAGTTGTGTAGTGATCTTATTCTCAACAGGTGCCCTATTGAAATCCTCTATATTGTTCCGTTTCCATCTTCAAATTGTAGATGCATGTTTTTAATGAGGTTAATGTTTTTATCTGCAAAAGCAGCACGGATGCCGTAATAGCAGCTTAAATCGGGGGTTGGGTTTCTACCTATGCATTCCCGGTTCAAAACTCCTCCTCCCCTAAATTATTGTAATAGTTACGAACTATCTCCCCTCTCCTAATAATAGTAAAAATTAAAAAAAAAAAAAAAACTGAAGTTTGCCCTCTGTATTTTGGCCCTAATGTTTTTAATGCATGTCTGCTGTAGCTCATTTGTGTAGATTGTATATATTGTTACACTCTTTTTCTCATCATAATAACAACTACTTTGCTACTTTGTTTCATAGCTACAATTGTTTTCTATGTAGCTATTCTACCAAATAAAGATGATTAGTTAAAGTGCACATATTTGATTTACAATTAACAATACATATCAATATGCAAATTAGTGTGTATATATAAATATATATATGTTACCCCTTATATATGGACCCATTTTTTAATCACCATCCCCTTAGTTAGATGAATTGAGCGCTGAATATCATATCTATATATCATTTATTGTGTTTCAATATACATAAGATACTGTTTAGATCAACTTGGGAAACTACATAACATTATTAATTTGTGAAGGGAATGTGAGGAGAAGGCACTATAGAGGAGTGAGGCAGAGACCATGGGGAAAGTGGGCATCTGAGATTCGTGACCCGAAGAAGGCCGCTCGAGTGTGGCTCGGCACCTTTGAAACCGCAGAGGCCGCAGCGCTTGCTTATGATGAAGCAGCTCTCAGGTTTAAAGGAAGCAAAGCTAAGCTCAACTTTCCCGAAAGAGTTCAGGGAAGAATTACTGAATTAGGTTACCTCACTACAACTAGTACTGAACAAAACTTGCCAGCTGGGGCATCTCAAAGTATTACGGACCACCACCAGCCTCTTCCTGATCATCAATATCAACTGCAGGCATTCCCTAATAATGTTGCTACTCCTCATGATCAATATGCACCATATTTTCTGAGTGGTAACGAGTGTGTAAATTATGATGATTTACCAACTACTCTTAGTGAAAGAGAAGGATTTGCTTTCCAGACTTCAGAAACTACTTCATCATCTTTGTTACCTTTCTTACCATCTCATCAACAAGAAGATCAACAACATCCCTTAAGCTATTCTATGCCGGCGTTCGGTTCCTCTTCTTCTTCGAGTTCAAATCCTCCCCCTAGGAATAGGAACCGTCGACCTTGACAGCAGTACTTCAAGGGGACGGTACACATCCAAGTTCAAGTTCCCGGGAGATCGATCGTGGGAGAATAATGATACTATTTCCTTCATGTTTGTGGTGTATTTTTGTTTCTTGAATTAGACGCTCTTTTGTCGACAAAGTTTTAAGAAGGTGATCAAACTGTTTTGTTAATTGATGATTGCTTTTAGTTTGTTTGACGAGATTTTCAGCAGCTTACATATGTCAAATAATAGTCTAATGAAAATGAATTACTTTTGAGACTGATACATACGCGCGCGCGCATATATATATATATATATATATCTGGGAAGTGTTATTGGCATTCCAAAAATCTCATTCTATATTTTTCACAAATGTATTTTTCTTTCTAAAAAGAGAAAATTTGGAATGCAAAATGAGAATTTGGAAATGGAATAACAATTTTATATACACACACACACACACCCCTATATATATGATGATGAGATTACAGTTGAAGGCATGAATTAATTTACATCACATACTTGTAAATATGAATTTAGCCAAATTGGTATAGTGTCGACTAATTAGTGATCATCGAATTTGGCTATGTGTGACACATCGTGAGTCAGCCTAAATATATTTGATCTCATATCATATGATTTCTCACAGTCAATTGCCGCCGCCGGCCTTTATATGTGACACGTTCCAGATGCATGCTAATTATATTTCTAGAGGTCCTTGAGTAGGATTATGTTTGGGGTTTATGAAAAATTAATTTATGAACTACGAACCTCTTTTCTGCATTTGTCAAGGCTTATTACTCTCTTTTATTTTTGGGTAAAAATATTAGGAGCAATTTCATAGGAAAACTAATGAAAATGGCTTGAAAACTTTGAGTTTTAACAATAATGACAAAATAAAGAGTAAAGTGAATAGTACTAGAATGGACTTTTTAGTGTGAAAATGTAGTTTTTCGTTAAAATGAACAATACCGGAAGCTTTTCGTTAAAGTTTCCCATTTTCATTAATAAAAGTCGGTCAAATTAAAATATTCGGACTGATCAAATAACATCAAATAACAAAGCACCAAAGTTCACAGATAATTGGTCGGTCATGCAAATATTTGAAAAGAAATTTCATTGACAAACTAGAAAGAACACAAAAAGATATGTCATAGACATGAATTACCGGTGCCATAAAGAGACCAAGATAGCGGAAACCAGAACCACGGCCAAATTTGACCATAAGATGCCATACATATACGAGGAAGGGACATCCGCTCATACATTCTCCAAGGCTCATGATTCTTTTTACACTAATTCGTACACAAAAATGGAAACAATAAACTAAACGTTGTTTTCGTTTAAAGGGGGAAGGAATTGACAAGGAAAAAGGACCGTTAATTTAATTTGAACCGCACACGTTGCATGCAATTTAAATGTGGTAAGAAAGAAACCCTGGCACCCAAAAAAGGGGTTTAAAAGTAAGGAACTCGAAGAGTATAGTGGAAAAGTAACATATACACCAATTAAAGAGTCTCTCCCTCTTTTGTCAATAATCAACTCCAATAATTAATATGTATTTGTTTATAATTCCGTACGATATCTCCCGAACCATCGAAGCCCCTTGTATATCAAGTGGGAGGGGTTAAGTTGATTAGGCTTTTCACCGTTCACCTAGAAGGAGGAAAAAACTTGATACCATCGTCCAAACTGCTACATATATCCACAAAAAAAGAAGAACACCATGTTTGCTAACAATTAAATAGAGCATTCAAAGCAAATAATTATTTTTATATTTTTGGCTTCTCAATATCATATAGTTTATATAGGTTACGTTTTTTTTTTTTTTTTTTTTGAACAAACAATATTATCTACATTAAGGGGTGATGATTGAGTTAAGCCTTACACTGGGCTAGTAATAATGTGGTTCAAATTCACTTTTGGTGAGAATCGAACCCAAGACCTCTCACTTACATGTGAAGAGGAATACCACTATACCATAGTATTACATTAACCGTTTGACCAGTTAATTAAAAGAGTAATAGTACATTTATCATAAGTTTTATACTACGTTTGTATTATTTCTCTAATAGAGATAAGATCTGTTAATACAAATATATTCCATGTTTACTAAAGAGATGAGACAAATATGGTATAGAAAATATAGCAAGAGTGACATTTAGTGAATGAAAAAAAAGTCAAATTATTTGTAATATATCACACGTAACACTGAAGAAAGTTGAGGTTCCACCATAAAACCAATTATCAATATGGGAAGTAGCCCAACCTCTTATAAGCCTATGCAAGGTCCCTTCTCCCATTAATGTGGGACTCATTCTCAACATGCCTCTCACGTGTGGCGAATTTTCAAGCCTAACACGTGGACAACACAACAGGGTCACATGCTTATAAGCCCATGCAAGATCCCTTCTCCCATCAATGTGAGACTCATTCTCAACACGCCCTTCACATGTGGCGAATTTTTAAGCATTACACATAGACAACACAACAGGGTCACGTGGAGCACATGTTTCAAGCCTAACACATAGATAACACAATAGGGTCACGTGGAGCACGTGTAGCCGTTAGACTTCACACGTGGGACAACTTGCTCTGATACCATGCAGAAAGTTGAGGTTCCACCATAAAACCAATTGGCAATATAGTGAATAGCCCGACCTCTTATAAGCCCATGTAAGGTCTCTCATCCTATCAATGTGAGATTTTTTCTCAACACAATTTATGTTTAATTTATACACTTAACTATATAAAAGGTATTCACCTTCAACATTTGAGAGGTATATTGTTTCAAAACTAAGAAATTCTAACTTTCAATTATCTTCATCCTCTAGCTAAGTCGTTTTCTACTCGCATCACACTGGTCACTCACTTATCTATTACTTCTTGGTTTCTACATACAATCGTGATTTTACAACTAGGTAAAATATTTTTCCTCGCAATATTTTATATATATATATATATATGTATTAATAAAATGGTTAAACATGTACAACAATAATATCTATCTAGAAGTTATGTTGAGGTACACTTTTTCTAATGTTGAAAGATGTCACAAAGTCAAATATCATCTTCTACTATTAAATAAAATTATATATGTAATTAAATCCCATAGAATTGAAGTGATATGCATTACATCTCATATTTTATTGAAATTTGATAAAATATTTTGACCACTTTCTTCTATTTTTTTCCTTGACCAGTTTATTCTTTCGGTGGGTACCTTGGAGCGAGTATATATTCGTTCATGCAGATAAGTAGAAGTTGCAGTTAGTTTGTACTACAGCTACCTAAAAATGCATAATCCATGGACGAACAAAACACAAAAGTAGTACTCTCTTTAACTATATATATATACGGAAGAACCGTGCATGGTAGCACTTATTTTACATAATTTTTGACACACGATTTTTTGTGGAACTTACTCCGTAATGTATTTTAATGATCTGAATCATGTATTATCTAGAACGTCGTTCATAAATCATCCTTATAGAAAATTAGATAAATCCAAAGTCATTAAAAATTTATTTGTAGTGAAGAAAATAGACGAATACGGTTCTATAAAGAAATTTTAAACCCTTAATTCAACATGTATGGTTTTAGACTTTGGTGATTTTTGATAAACATAATTTTTGAGAAAAGACCTAAAAAATTTACGATTTGATTCGTTGAAATATATTACTATGTGACCCTCACAAAAACATATGTAAAAAATGGTGGGGTAGAAAAATGATGCTTGGGATTATTCCCATATAATATGTATAAATATATATCTGCAATTATGCATGCAGTGACTTTATTATATAGTTTCCCTTGCTCAAAAGTAAAATACAAAATAGAACCATCGAAAATCGGCTGAATTGACTCAGTCCCACTCACGGCTAAATTGATTTGATCAATCCGTTAAATAATTTTTGTAGTTATGACTTAAGGTCCTACTTCGTGTGGCTCCTTTGGACGGCTTCTCTTTTACGATTCTCTGTCTCCTCCATTTGTCAATCTTTTCGGCTCTAGCTAGTCGTTTTTGAGCTCAACTATAGCTTGTTTATTTGTCCTTCTGTTATTTTGTTTTCTTTTGCTTTCTAATTTCTTAATTCCTGGAAAAGTATTTTCACAAAAATTCCATGGGAGGTATGCTTCGGAAAGTTGTATATATATATATACGCGATCATGGATTTAATTATTTCAAATTACGTGTGTGTGTGTGTGTGTGTATATATATATATTTGAGCTTATGGAGACTCACTTCGTGAAATCACACGATTCGATACCCTAATATTCTAGTTAGAAAAACCTAATTTAGCTTGAAAAGAGTTTGAATAATTTTAAAAGAGTTTACAAATCGTTGTGTATCAACGCCAACAAAGCCATAGCAGCCCAAAAACAAGGATAATGCTTGTGTCCCCCATAGAGGGATTTATTTGTTCACCCACTTACGATTAACAAACTTTTATTATCCGAACATTATAAGTGGAACTGCTCATTCTCTTTATCATCACCTAAAGATCATATATGTGAAAGGTTATTTAATTTGGGGATCTTTAATTTTGTCATTTATACGCATAAAACAAATGGACGGTTCATCATAAGGACGCTACTCGTTACCAAAATTGTTGATTGGTTTAACACGTATGCATGACTAAATGATCTCCAAATTGAATGATTTTTTCATATATGATCTTCAAATGATGATAAAGAGAAGAGTAATGCTAGGGAGACTAAATTTGTAAACAAAATTTACAAACTAACTGACGTGTCACCAATAGAAATGAGCACATTTATCAAGTTTGAAGTAATAATCCAATCATCAACTTCCATGTCATTTAGTTTACAAAATTTTGTCTGTAAATTTAGTCTCCATATGTTCGGACAATAATGTTAATTGTAAGTGGTGGGGGGGGGGGGGGGAGGAACACAATCATTATTCAAAAATTATTCAATTTGGAGATCTTTTAATCATTCATATGCATAAAACCAATGGACGGTTCATCATGAGGATGCTAAGCTAAAACTGTTGATTAGTTTAACATGTATGGATAACTAAACGATCTACAAATTGAATGAATTTTTTATTTTATTTTATTTTTTTTTGTAGATATAATCTTTAATTGATGATAAAAAGCTTGAATGGTTTCATTTATGATGTTCGGATGGTAAAGGCTCGTTAATCGTAAATGTGAGAACAAGCAAGTTCTCCATAGAGGGACATGATCATTGTCCAAAAGGTAAATAAATAGACACGGTAATATTTATTGTTATGTATCAATTTACATAAATGAAACAACCAAGATACTTTGCTCAGGGAGCATATTCAAATGACTTTTAATGAGCATTTTGCATTTCTTATTAGCCTGAAAGCTCTCAAATGAGCAATTTTTATGGGATGCAAATATTCATCTTGACGGGTACATGTAAATTTATATCTATATTTGCATCTTTAGAAGGTGGGCCCTGCAAGTTGAAGAGAAAATAAGAAGGCAATTACGTAAACCAAGAGCAAAAATGAATGAGATACAAATTTACATCTCCCATGTTGGAGTTAAACAAGTACGCCAAATTTATAACGAAGCAAGTTTCCACGCCAGGTTGGAAGGTTTCCGAGTTCCAGCTAACACTGTTACTTTCAAGAAAAAAAAAAAGATTTACATGAAATAGAAACACCAAATAGCAAACAGATTCATCTTGTGATGCTAGGCTGGAAGGGTGTTTGAGTTCGAGGTCGAGCTGATCCTGTCGATGTCATCACTAATAAGGAGCAAACTTTGAGCTCATGAGGATCGTAGATATATTATTGGTTACACGAGAGAGGATCATAATACTCTTTGATCTCTTTCGTGTAGGCTAAAGCAAATTACTTCTCTTTCTGGTCAAGTTTAGAATATGTCAATTTAAGAACATTAATTATTGATAGCTAGAGCCAATATCTCATGAAAAATCAAATTTTTGTTGAAGTTGAGAATATCCACAAATAATAAACTTACTCGCTAGAATTGAGGGTTTGACAAAAATGGAAAACGACAAACATTATTTAAAGCAAGAAAAAAAAAACTAAAATGCTTTAAATATTGTCATGGATTATGAATTGTACTCGGGGTGCAACATGATTGTATGTGTTAGGGCTGCTTTGATATCGTTGTGCTTTTAAAACAAAATTTTTATGTTGTATTGTGAGAATGATTAATTGTGTTAGGGCTTGTTTAGTAGTTGCATCAAAAGATAGAATTAGTAAACACGAGAAGTCAGAAAGCAAAAAAACTTTAAAGGCACATGTATGTCCTTAATATTATTTATATTTCAAAGAAAAGCATTCCAAAACCTATTACTTCAGAAAGAAAAAAACTGACTTGGTAATTAAAAAGGATTTCAATCCTAAGGCCATTCATTTAGCCTGAAATCTCTCAAAATCCATTTCCAATAAAAGAGCTAAATCCTAGTCAATATCGGATTAAATCCTTTATCACTGAGCCAAATGACCATCACGCTTGCCAAACATAGCAAGCCCAATAACCTAGGGCTACATTTTTTGTGGGCTCCACTTGCTTTTATTATTGTCTCTCTTTTCGCATTTTGATTATCCTTCTCTTCTCTCTCTCTCTCTCTCTCATCTAAGGACGAGCAAGGAAGGGTTAGACAACGTAATTTGGTGGTAGTGTTTGGTGTCATTGTAGTGTTGAGTTGGGTGAGATTTGGTGGTGTTTGATTGTGTGAGATCTGGTGGTGGTAATGTTGGCATTTGATTATGTGAGATCTGATGGTGGTAGTGGTGTGAGGTAGAAATGATAAAAATATAGTTCATGTTGCATAATTAAATAATAATATATTAGATGGCTAAAATGTAGCCCCAAACTACATTTGGCCCTCATGACTGAAAATGGCCTAAAAGATCAATTAAAGTCAGCCAAGTTGCTAGGTGAGCGTTTTTTTTCTTTTCTTAAGTTAAGCTTAATTTTAAAGTTTTTTTTTATTTTTTTTTATTTTTATTATATATATATATATATATATATATATATATATAGTCACTTAGTACTACGGTCTAGTGATATTTCCTCTTCACTTGTAAGTGAGAGGTCTTAGGTTCGATTCTCGCCAAAAACTAATTTGAACCACATTATTGCTAGTCCATTGTAAGACTAAGCCCACCTCTCTCCCCCTCAGTGTAGATAATATTGTTTGTAAAAAAAAACATTTATATAAAACTTATAATCATCATGATATATTTCTAATTAGTATAATTTCAGTTTTAATTCCAACAAATAAACATGTTGAAAAAGACGGTACGTAACTCTTGTTTGATTGTAATCCAAACTCGGAGTTGTTAAGCAAACTAAGCTTAGTACTTTAAACTCATGTCCTTCCCATCCCATATATATGTTGTTTAGATTAGGATTAAGATTATTACAATTGAATGACTAGCATAGTGGTGTAAGATGGAATAGTGTTTTCGATTTTGAAAGTAAAACTTTCGAATTTGGACACCAAAATTTCCAAAATTTCAAATTCAATATTTTCTGAAAAATTGGAATGAAAATTGAAATGCATTTCCATCTGCCCCGCGCGTTTTGTGGGTGAAGCTTCTGCCTTCCTCACATTTGCTCTATATCCACCTCTAACTAGTAGGCCTTTACTGTTAGAAACTGGAATTTTCCTCTACACTCTATATTTCTAACCCCCTGAAATTAACTGATTTAGGGGAGGAGAACAGCTTCATTACTAGTGGTATCTTCACGGGCATTGGAATATATTCAAAGTGTTTCGAACTGATTCTGACCAAAAAAAAAAAAAAAATCGAAGTATTCTGACTTTTTAAAGTTATATACTCAAAATATGCGTTTTGTAATCCAATTTTATATTTTATTGTTAGTTTTGGATACCTTTTGTTCATTGTTTTTCTATTAAACATAAGTAAAAATGTGGGACCCACAATTCACACATTATCATTTAACCGATTGGCTAGCAAATGTATGACATTTCCAAATTATGTTCCGAAATTTTCAAGATTACTCGGATTCTGAAAAATTCTGAACTTGAGATTGTGATCCTATCCAATCCGTTCCAATTTCAAAATTTTGAAACCGAAATTGAAAACTTTGTTTCCAATCCGATCCATACGAAATCAGACCTAAACTAGCATCGCATTTGAGTAAGGGTTTGACTTCCAACGTCCAACTTGACAAATTTGCATATATTTGTATAGGAATGCGGTGTAAAGGAATAAAGAACAATAAATATTGAACTCAACTAAATTCAAATATACATATACAAGGAATCATTAATGTTGGAGGACTAATGGATTCTTCAAACGTTCACACCACGATAACGAAATATGTATAAAGTCTAGATGTTTCTGTAGCAAACCCTATCTCCCACCTATCTTCCTCCTCCTCTCATTGTTCTCCTCTCATCTCGTTCTTTTCTTTCCTTAATCTACTGTCTACTTTTAATGTACGCCGTAAAGCTAGAACGAATTTGAATCAGTTGTTGGTGTCCCTCTCGATTCTGACTCATATATATATAACGTCAAAATATTAATATCTAGATTCACAAAGTGGATCGAAAACATGGGAAGAGGCCACTGGCTTCGATTGAATCGGAGGAGAAAGAGGAGGATCAAATCTTTCCTGTTTACTCGACTCGATCTCAGCAAGACACTTCTGCCATGGTTTCAGCTCTAGCTCAGGTGATCGGAAAAAATAGTGACCAAACTAATAACCCACTTGACCAAGTGCAAGGAATAAATCCATTAATCACCTCACAGTCCAGCCCTACAGAGACTCAATCTCAACCGGTACTACTTCGAGATCCAGGTATTATATTTTATATATTATCAACAATGAATTAATCTTCTTTTTGGTTCTCTGTGAAAAAAATAACTTTTTGGTATATTTCCAGCAGAACTACTTGATCTCCCTCATAAGGGATTTAGGGAGCTTCTGTATAACTAATCATATGGTTTTCTTCCACCTTTTAGTTATGTCGATTGTGGCGTCCCTATTTTGTCCTACTGCTCACTCTTTATTTCTGGCATTGAGATTGGATGAAGAGGTTGTGCAGAAATCATTATCTTTATATAGTTATAGATTATCACTCTAGCATTCCTTTCTCTAGTATAATACTTCAACTTATTTATTCATTTTTTCCTGATTTGAACTTTATACATATATTAGAAGAGATAAATACCCAAGTGGTGCTGTTGACCCTAAAAACTACCAAGCCTACGTGACGCGCATGCCGAGTAATTAATGAGCTAACTACGTCATTAGGTTGTTTGCGGGGCGTGCCAACTCGTCGGCCGAGTTTGGCCGGAGAGTAAAATATGTTGATATGGCGTTGGGCGCATTGATGACTTCTTGATCTTGCGACTGTGGCCGAGAAAGGAACACGTCTCGGCCTTTGGCTTCTAGAGCATGAAGACAAGGCTGCTAGTTTTGCGAAGTTCAATTTCAAATTCGGCTTTCAATGTGCCAAATGTAGTAACCTGGTAACACCTCACTTCCCTGAGAAGGCTGGTGAGATGACCTCT
The DNA here is from genome assembly GCF_041283825.1 of Pyrus communis. Taxonomy (NCBI): domain Eukaryota; kingdom Viridiplantae; phylum Streptophyta; class Magnoliopsida; order Rosales; family Rosaceae; genus Pyrus; species Pyrus communis. Next base: position 6,589,886 of record NC_142570.1, read on the forward strand.
ACCAACAAGGACTCGGAAATCCTTGTTGATCGAGACTTGGATAAATAACCAGTTGGTCTCGAAGCAGTGCTCTCTATCCAAACTGAAGGTGCTCCTTGGTCGGTTGATTCTACGGCTCCAGTGCTGTCTGTCCAAACTGAAGATGTCACCGGTTGCCTTCACAGTGCTATTTATCCAAACTGAAGATGTGTTGGCGAGAAGAAAGAGGGAGAGGAAAAAATCTCAGGGTTGTTGAGAAGCTTTGCATGGGGCAATTTTTGTGTTGATTTGTAAGGGTCTTGAATGATGCACTCCCCTTTCTATTTATAACAGCGAACCCCCTTTTGGCCGAACTAAAGATTCATTTGGATTAGAACTCCTCAACCTAATATGATCAGGTTTCTGCCAATCCTAACCCCTATAGGACTTTGAACCAAGCTTCTTAACGAACCAGATTCATCCCCTAATTCTAAGCATCCTCAGCTTTAAGAATCCTTATTGCACTAGGGTTCGACTACCTCACCCTTATCTAAACCAATCCTCTCCGTGATAGGTTTCGGCCAACCTTGACTGGACGGCTCATGACAAGATTCTAGATAAATGTTACTGGACTGAGAACGACTCTAAGCTCAGCCCAAAATATTATTTTGAGCCCAAACAGGTGCATATTAGAATTTTGTGATAATCATCTTCATCGTCAATTTTTTTTCATAAACCTGTCTTAATTAGTAAAGTACAAGTTCTGAGCTAATGTTAGAGGGATCATATTTTCAAACAAAAAGTGAAATGTCATAATGTGTCAAATAACAATTGAGCACCACGGATAGGAATTGAATCTAAGAAGGAGTGAGTATTGACTATGTTCAACTAGCACGATCCTTCTAGCATTACTCAAACTTAAGTACCGTCTCCGCCTATGTATGAAATGAATCTTCTTCAGGTTTGATATTTTTGAGAAATTAATATATATGTTTGTGTGAAGGAAATCTGAGGAGACAACATTACAGAGGAGTGAGGCGGAGACCATGGGGAAAGTGGGCTGCTGAGATTCGTGACCCGGTGAAGGCAGCCCGAGTGTGGCTGGGCACTTTTGACACAGCTGAGGCTGCAGCACTAGCTTATGATAAAGCAGCACTCAAGTTCAAAGGAAACAAAGCTAAGCTAAACTTCCCCGAGAGAGTTCAAGGGAGCTCTGAGTCAGGTTGTCTCACATTAATAACTACTGATCAACATGACAGCTTGAACATTAATCCTCCTCATCCTAATATTACTCGACCAACTTCTTCCAGTGCTTTCGATTGTACACAATATAATAATGTCACATCCTCTACATCCTTGTTGTCGTCGTCCTCCATGCCATCTCAAGTAGCGGCAGAGCTCCCAAGCTTTTCGATGCAGTTCGGTTCTTCTTTTTCAAGTTCAAGTTCGGGCCCTCCTCAAAAGTGTAGGAAAGACTTTGACAGCAGTCACTCAAGATGATAAGAGTGAATTAATAGCTATGGGAACGGTAGGAGATCAGATTGAACGATCGATTAAGGAGAGTAAAAGCCTCATATAATTTTGATGCATATATGTGTTTTTCTTTCCCTTTTTTGGTTCTGTTTAATTTCTGCTCGTCTAAAACAACTTCTTTCTTATATCAAATTAAGTTCACTTCAGTTTGTATTTGATGACAACTAATTTGACAAGAAGCTAGATAAATTTTTCATGCATGTGTGCGCCACCCTGCGTATGATATATATTGCGAAGTTATTTTCGTATATCCCTTTTTACATGCACACATCTGGACATAGTGTGCAGAATGAGAAAAAATGTATATTTCGAGCATCATTGGAGCTTTCCACTCCTTCCCTAGATGTTATCAAGACGGAATAATGAAGTTAATTTGAGCCGTTATCAAGACGGAATAATGAAGCATGCAAATTTTGGTGAAAGAGAAAATTCCACGATGTAAGAGAATGATTTTAATTAACCCAGGAAGCTTGCTAACTTAACTAAGATAGAGTGAGGGTTTGTATACACACCTGGCGTAGAACATAATATGATAAACATTACATAGCCCATATTAGGGCAAAATTTAGAGAGCTGAACCTTGACAGATACGTTCATGGTTTTATATCCCCTATATTATATATATAGATCTATCACCTATGTATGTACATGGTAACTTTTGAGTTTATATATATATATATATATATATATATATATGTTATTGATTACTTAAAACCTAGACAGATCTTGATCAGTATACGCAAGAGAGTGAAATCGTGTGGACTAAATGGGGTGGTCATCGAATTCGGCAGTGAGTGACAGAGGCTTGGAGTTTAAACACGACAGATAAGTCCGAAAATTGCGGTTGTTTTGGCATCGATTTGAAATGTGTGGTTACTGATAATAAGGGTCTTACACATTTGTCACTACCGATTTAGAGTAATATTATTTCGGTACATAAAGTTGACACATTTGTTGTTATAATATTCTCCAGTACAGGTGAATCTTGCATCAAATTATATGGCTTACTACTTTATTAGGAGAGATTATATTTACACACCCCAAATTATTTCTTCCACACCTTTTTACTTTTTTCATATTTTCTACACACCACTAGCAGTTCATAGAAAAATATTAAAAAATTAAAAGGGTGTAGGAGAAGTAATTTGAGGTGTGTGAATATAATCTCCGAACAAGGTGTGTGATTAACAAGTGTGTTAGTTTTATATTTTCAAGTAAAAAATAATTATGTTATTAAATTTAGGATAATGGACGATGCAATGCAATTACGTTAATCATCATTGTTAAGACTTTCAGTTCCTATATCATATTAATAGAACTACTCTACGAAGGTCCTCACTTTAAGGACTTAATTACAAGGTCCTTGTTCATATGAGCCATCAAATTAATCTTATAGTAGATTAAGCTATTAACTTAAATAAAAGATTATTAGAGTTTTATGCAATTGGATTTGCTGAGTTTAGATATTTCATGAGGAGACTAGGTTTTGCAGATGAAAGAGATTCGACATGACGTGAAACCTTCTTCTCTTCGTGTGTATTTTGTTTATTTGTTCTATCAATTATTATTTTGTCTCTGAATAACAAAAATTATTTAATCTGAGGCTCATATGAAAAAGTACCTAATAGGTTCTTAAAATGAAAACATTAAGAGAGTTGCTGTGTCATCTCTACTAATTAATGAAGCCCTCTTTGTCAACCAAAAGATGATGAAAAGACAAATTAGTCTTCTATCATACAAAAAAATTGATGGGCAATAATGTAATCTCACAGGCCTAAATTTTACTATTTTTTATTGAAACCTCACTTACAAGTGATGTTAAAATATCTCTAATATTAAAAAAAAAAAAAAAAAAAAAAAAAACCTCTCACTCCCCCATGTTCTCTCTCTCCCTCTCTCAAGTGTGTAGGCAAATGCTAGTATTAAATAGAGGCATTAAGATATAGGTCCAAAAAATTGACATACTATTGGCTTTAGTCCAATTTTTTGAAATTTCTGATTTAGGTCCACTTAAGTATTTTTTAAACCTATTTTACCCTTTGTTTTCAAATTTTGAATATTTAAACATCTGCAATCTACTAAACATTTAAAAAACGTTTCAATTCTTTACCTTTTAATAAAATAAAATATTTTTATCATAGATTAAGTTGCAAAAATATACAACCTAATTAAAAGGTACTAATACATAAATGTACATATACCTATAAGTAAGATATCAAACAAATAAAATATATCTAATCAATAGGTAGATAAACGAATTGAAAGGTATAAATACACAATTTACCTACCTATAAGCAAGATAAATTACTATGTAATATAGGAAAACATATAGAAGCAATTTGTGATAGAGATAGATAATAAAAATAGAAAAATATAATCAGCCTATACTAGAGGTAGGTTATATAACAAAACCTTGTGATACAGGTAGATTAATATTGGCCATGAAATTTTGAGTAAAAATACAACTCAAATGAAGATCCAACTTTGACCACGAAACTAATTTGAACATGACAAGCAATTTGATGAAAGAAGCCAACCAACCTCCATTCTTTGATCAAACAAAATCAAATTTCTTATATAGTGGAAGCCTAATAAGAGAAGAGGAAAACTGAACAATGATAAAGAAGAAGAAGATTCACAAGGCAAATGATAAATCCTAACTAAGAAAAAGGTTTTAGATAACAAACTAAAAAGAAAGAATAGATAAATGAAGAAGAAATGAAGAGGCGTATCCTCACTTGGAGATATATAGGAAGTAATTTTATTCCAACAATTATCCTATCATTAAGGGAATTTTATTCTTTAAACCTCAAATAGGTAAAACTTATCACAAATACTAATCCTAAAATCAAGGGATAATATTGATTACTTATAAGTAATTTTAGGGGTAAATTGGTATGAAAATGAAAACAAAATGACATGGAATATAATTGGACTCATCTCAAAAATGACTCATAAAATTGAATTCATATCAAATTTTCCCTATTAAATATTATTTAAAGTCCATGGTGCCATATCCAAATTAATGGATCTATTCAAAAGTCAAAAGTATAGTTTTATATCATCTTTGTGTTTCACTACTATTTTTCTCAATTTTCTTTTTTGGTCAGTGTTCAACTTGGACAGATGGATTCATATCTTAGGCAAGAACCGCCATTACCGAATACCTCCAATAATGGTATATGCCATGTCCAAAACATCATCTATAAAAAATTCCTAATTAAATATTGGGTGTGCATTAATATTCCTTGCACATTGATTTAAAAGTTGGAGCAAAGTCTTACTAGATATGACCCATCTTATTAAGAATTTCAGTCAAAAAATTATATGAGTGAAACGTACGTAATCTTCTTCTAAAAAATAAACAGGAACTGCATTGATGCTGTTTTTTAAATATGCGTTTGTTACATGTTTAATTTTTACGAAAATTCTCATAGAATTAACTTCAAAGTTCGTTACTCCACATTTTATCAAATTCAAATATTAAGAATTAGAACTCCAAATTATACTTCTAACAAATGTCAAGCATATGAATAGTTTTGCATTTAAAAAATATAAACGCAAGTTGTACTGAAACAAAAAACAAAAGAAAAGAGGACAAAAACAGTAAATTTTCCACTCCTCGTATGAGCGGTGAGATGACTGGTAAGTGGGCCGCAATTTTGTTTGGGGCCGAAAGCAAAAGATATCGGCTGGCGTTGACTTCAGTTCCAGTCTCCACGCCAATTTGCCAAATATGGATCAACTGTTTGACTTCTTGGTCTACTGGTTCTGTCTGTGTTAATTTCATAGCCGACTCAACTTGTTTTGTCGGCTCCAAACTTCAAACCTTTCGGCTTTCACATTTACTTTTTCTTTCATTTCACTAGTGTAAAATGTAAAGAAATGATTTCTGCAACCTTCGTTTCTCTTCTTGCACATTTTTGTTGAATTTTAGCTTTAAAATTTAATTAATTAAAAAAAAAAGAAAGATTTTACACACCCTTTTGAGTGATTCAACAAATAAAAAACGAAAGGATTGTAACTACGAAGGAGCGTGTATGAAATAAAAATAAATGTCTTATGTTTGCCCATGAAGGGTAATAAAAAAAGAAGGAAGATGAGTTCTCATTTCTTTTATCACTTACGAGCCGTATTAGATAAAAGACTTGCACTCGATTTTGAATGAGAGAAAGAAGTGAAGAATCATCTTTTCGACTCTGACTCTTAACTGTTTGGGGATGTTATGACCAGGCTGCTCAGTACACATATTTATATTTCTCATATTTTAACAAAAAATAAGGTAGTGTCACTAATGGGGTAGGCCGGTATCAGACTTGGTATTAAGCTGGGTCAGATTCAGTGCTACTTCAAGTTGGTGTCGGACCGGACCGGATTTTGGGCCACAATAACTACTTGTTTACTCTTCTTTTCTCTTCCACTATGCTAATTGTTCCACATAAACAGTTGAGAACATAAAAAATGTCATTGCTTCAGTGGAGTTTTTCATAACGTAATACACTAATTGGAAGAGTTAGGAATATGTAAACTTCGTATACTCGAACGAAATCAATCGGGGCATGTAAAAATCATGAAACAAAGGATTCTGATGATATTGAAACATTATATTTAGGTGGTGTAACCACAGAGGCTTAATAACATATACAACAGGAATACAATAGTATGACTTAGAACAAGACCGAAATAAGTAGAGGAACATTTTTTGTTTTTTCATCATTGTTTTCCTTGTCCTCCTTAGAGCTTTAGGACAGAATGCTAGAATAGGCTTTTTGCAGGCGGGTGCTGGCTTCATCCATGTCCACCGACCATCGTTTTCCTCATAACATTGAACAGTATAGTTTAGATAATCTCATACAACATCAGAGCACAATGACTAACTGTAAACATTTAGTGACTACACACTATTCAGGGGCATTGTGTCCCCCGAACGCAGTCGAACAAAATATTCAAAATCCAGTTAATTATCAAACCTCGTCCATGGTGCAGGCTCATTGTCACATTTAACAAAAAGGTACCGGCAGACTGAAACCCATAGGTGAACAAAAACATTTTTGTTGGAAGCTAAATAGCTTTTGGAGTCGAGGGATCGAAGGCAGCAAGGAGCTCTTGAGCATGGCTGTTGTCTGCATCGAAGAAGAAAGAAGAAATGAATGGTTTTTAGTCCCAACGGCTAGTTTTTCAGTTTAAATGTATGTGTGAGTGTGTGAGTGACAAGTGTACACTCTAGATTAGATCACTTAAAACCCAAATGAAGGGCTAGGAATTAATCTGGTTGTTTAAGTCTGGAGTAGTAAGGATGAAATGGTTGTTTAAGTCTATTGTCAATCACTCTCTTGAAGAAGTATGGGTCATGGCAATGCACTATACCCTACAAACATTCACCTACTTAATGAAATTATGGCTGCTGCATCTTACACAGCCTTTGAAGCCGTCAATCACATCTCTAAGTTCTCTTCATTCTTTGCCATTCTAACCCTAAGAAACTAATCCAAACAATCAACCAAAACACCTAAACAAACAAACTTTATCATGGCCTCATAGCCTAGTTTTTGATCTTACAACTATCTGGGCGTAATCTGTGTAAGTTGAGATATTTGGGAGCACCTACGTAGTGTCCTCAACAACAATAACCAACAAACAACCCTGCAAATGAAGGGATCTAGTAGTAGCAGTGAGCTAAAAACTCCAATCTTTGATGGGGAGAACTATGACTTTTGGAGAATAAGAATGACAACCATTTTCAAGTCCTATGATATATGAGATACGGTTCAATACGGGTATGAACTACCTCAGATGGAGGTCGATGCTCTAGAAGAGGACCTTACAGAAACACAACTCAAAACACTAAAGCAGAACCGGATGGAGGATGCTAGAACACTTGGAATCATCCAAGGTGCTGTCTCAGACACCATTTTCCCGAGGATAACAAATGAAGAGACTGCAAAGGGAGCTTAGGAAGTTTTATAACAAGAGTACAGAGGAGACACCAAAGTCAGAAAGGTAAAACTTCAATCCCTTAGAAGAGATTTCGAGTATACAAGAATGAGGGAAAATGAGTTGTTGAAAGATTACTTTACTAGGCTATTTGATGTTGTAAATAAGATGAAAATATGTTGTGAAGAACTACCAGATGAAAAAATTGTCTAGAAGTTATTGATTAGTTTGACTAAACCCTATGATTTAATAGTGAGTGTCATTGAAGAAACCAAAGACACTGAAACCCTTAGTGTGCAATATGTGATGACATCCTTAAGAGCTTTTGACCAAAGGCTCTAGAGGCAAGCTGATTTTGCCACTGAGAAAGCATTTCAATCACTTTCTGTTGGATCTAGTAATCAAGCTAGTGCAAGCAAACAAAAACCATAGTGGAAGGGCAAGTACAAGAAATGGGAAGGAAATGGGTATCAAAACCTTAGACCTAACCAAGGTAGCAACTCAAATGAAGGTCCAAGAACTAAGCAACAATGCAAGCACTGTGACAAATTCCATTTTGGGGAGTGTTGGTTCAAGTACAAGCTTAGATGTCACAAATGTAACAGGTTTGGGCACATTATGAAGAATTGTAGATCAAGAAATGTGCAGCAAGTGAACTGTGCAAACCAAGGTGAAGAAGAAACAAATGTGTTTTGTGCTTTCAATGCAAAAGTGGAGAAAAACAATGAAGTGTGATACATTGATAGTGTCTGCAGCAACCATATGACTACACATAAGTCATTACTCATTGACATTGACACAAACTTCATTGGAAAAGTGAAAATGGGAAATGGAAACATTGTCAAAGCCACTAGAAAATGAACTCTGGTCATTAACACCAAGAAAGGAAGAAGATGCATAAGGGAAGTCATGCTAGTGCTTGGATTGGATGGGAACCTACTTAATGTGGGCCAAATGATGGAGCATGGCTATTTCCTACTCTTTGGGGGAACTATGGTCGAGATCTATGGTGACAGGTCCCTATTAAACCTAGTGACTAGAGTGGAAGTGAAAAATAGAAGCTTTCCACTTATGTTGAAGTACCTAGAGGAAGTGGCAAGGAAAGCATGTGTGACAAGTTCTATGAAGCTATGGCATAAGGGGCTTGGTCACTTAAACATGACAAGTCTAGAAAATATGCAAAAGCATGAAATGGTACAAGGTATACCAAAGTTGGATCAATGCAGTGAAACCTGTGAAAGGTGTGTGTTTGGAAAGCATCACAGACATCCATTTGAAGTTGGAAAGGCTTGGAGGGCAACAAAGCCACTCAAATTGATTCACACGGATGTGTGTGGACCAATGAAAACAAGAACAATTAGTGGAAACAAGTATTTCCTAACCTTTATTGATGACTACTCGCGGATGTGTTGGGTGTATTTCATGAGGTTTAAGTCTGAAGTATTCACAATATTCAAGAAATTCAAGGCAATGTGGAATTGCAAAATGGATACCAAATCAAAAGACTAAGAAGTGATATGGGAGAAGAGTACACCTCTCTTGAGTTCAATGCATTCTGTGAAGATGTGGGATTGGAGAAGCAACTTACTGTGGCATATTCACCACAGCAGAATGAGATTGCAAAAAGGAAGAATATGACTATAGTCGAAATGGCTAAGTTTATGATGCATGAGAAGAACATTCCTTATACATTTTGGGGTGAAGCTGTGAACACCTCAATGTACCTATTAAATAGGTGCCCTACTAAAGCACTGGATAAGAAGGCACCACTTGAAGTGTTCAGTGGAAGGAAGCCTTTTGTGAAACATCTGAGAGTGTTTGGCTTAGTGTGCTATACTCACATTCCTCAACAACTAAGGTAGAAGTTGGAGAAATCAAGCAACAAGGGTGCGTTTGTGGGTTATGGAACTAGTGAAAAAGGGTACAGAGTTTACAATCTGTTAACTCAGAAGATAATCCTATCAAGGATGTTATCCTTGATGAAGACTCAACATGGAATTGAGAAATAAGTGTAGAATCGAAAGACAGTGTCTCTCTACAACTTGACCTCAACAATGGGCAAACAAGGCATCCTATGAAGATCTCAATTCAAGAAGAAATCATAGAGACTGGTGACACACAAAGGACTCCACAACAAGCAAGCATGAGTCCATAATCGAGTCACTCACAGATAACAACTCCAAGTTCAACTCCAATGAGGTTGAAAAGCTTGGATGAGATCTATGGTACATATAACTACTGTGTAGTGGAACCAGAAACATATGAAGAAGCTGAGAAAGACAAGGCTTGGAAGAAAATAATGAATGAAGAGCTTGAAATGATAGAGAAGAATGACACTTGGAAACTTGTAAATCGACCAAGTGACAAGCTAGTGATTGGAGTGAAATGAGTGTATAAAGTGAAGCTAAACCTAGATGGTTATGTGCAAAAGAACAAGGCAATATTGGTAGCTAAAGGCTACTCACAGAAGCCTGGTGTAGACATCAATGAAACCTTTGCTCTAGTAGCAAGGTTAGACACCATAAGGACCTTGATAGCCTTATCAGCTAAAAAGGGTTGGAAGCTGTATTAATTGGATGTCAAATCGACATTTCCAAATGGAGTGCTAGAGGATGAGGTGTTTGTGGAACAACCTCAAGGGTTCACAAATCAAGAGTTTCCAGATAAGGTGTGCAAGCTAAGGAAGACAATTTATGGCCTAAAACAAGCTCCAAGGGCTTGGTACAGTGAGATTGATTCTTATTTCACTGAGAAAGGATTTCAGAAAAGTCCTAGTGAAGCTACACTCTACACTAAGATAGAAAGCAACAACAAGACACTCATTGTCTCAATCTATGTGGATGATGTTGTCTACACTGTAAATGATTCTGCAATGATTGAAGAGTTCAAAGAAGAAATGATGAAGAAATATGAAATGACTAACCTAGGCCTTTTGCATCATTTTCTTGGCATTGGGGTAATTCAAGAGGCAAACAACATCTTCATTCATTAAAGGAAGTATGCTGAAACCTTGCTTGAAAAGTTTGGTTTGAAGGGTTGCATGTTGGTCTCTACACCTCTAATTGCAAATGAGAAGCTTAAGAAGGAAGATGAGAGTGAACCTGCTGATGCAAGTCTCTACAAGAGCATTGTTGGCAGTCTATTACTCTATTGTACTTAACTGCAATAAGCCCAGACCTAATGTTCTCAGCAAGCCTACTTTCTAGGTTTATGCAGAATCCTAGCAAGATACATATAGGGACAACAAAGAAAGTTCTAAGATATGTGCAAGGAACACTTGATTATGGCATCAAGCATGAAATAGGGAAGTCAACTATCCTAATTGGATTTTGTGACAGTGACTGGGGTGGAAGTAAAGATGATAGTAGAAGCACATCGGGCTATGCTTTCACTTTTGGTTCAGGAGTGTTTTCGTGGGCCTCAGTGAAGCAACAAAGTGTTGCACTGTCCACAGCCAAGGCAAAGTACATGAGCGCATCATAAGCAACGACTCAAGCTATTTGGCTAAGGTTTATACTCAAAAACTTTGGCAAATTGCAGGTTGATGGCACACCATTTCTATGTGACACCACCTTTGCAATTGCTATGACCAAAAACCCAGTTTTTCATCAGAGAACAAAGCACATCAAGAGAAGATATCATTTCATCAGAGAGGCATTGCAGGACAACATAATCAAGCTAATCTATTGCAGCATAGAAGATCAGATCGCAAACATTTTTACAAAAGCATTACTGAAGGAGAGATTCAATTACCTGAGGGGATTGCTCGGAATGACTCCTAGAAGCAGTTTAAAGGGGAGTGTTGAAAGCTAAACAGCTTCTGGAGCTCCTAAGCATGGCTGTCATCTACATCGAAGGTAGTAAAGAGCTCCCAAGCATGACTGTTGTCTACATCAAAGAAGAAAGAAGAAATGAAGGGTTTTTAGTCCCAACAACTAGTTTTTCAGTTAAATGTATGTGTGAGTGACAAGTGTACCTCCAGATTAGATCACTTAAAACCCAAATGAAGGGCTAGGATTTAATCTGGAGTAGTAAGGATGAAATGGTTATTTAAGTCTTTTGTCAATCACTCTCTTGAAGAAGTATATGTCATGCCAATGCACCATACCCTACAAACATTCACCTACTTAATGAAATTATGGCTGCTACATCTTACACAGCCTTTGAAGCCGTCAATCACATCTCCAAGTTCTCTCCATTCTTTGTCATTCTAACCTTAAGAAACTAATCCAAACAATCAACCAAAACACCTAAACAAACAAACTTTATCAATTTTCAGTAAATCTATTTAGGAAAATATAGAAACCCATGAAGCAATTCCATCATCTAGGACAACACATATTTACCTGGACTCCAGCCTTACGCCAACATTTTTATATTTTGTAGCATTCATCATACCGAACAACTTTCTCAGTAGAGGCATATAAGGAACGCTTCTCCTTGTGAGACCTAATTATCAAATGGAAGGCAACAGATACAAAGCATTAATCAGTATGCAGAACGCCACAAATGATAGAATTGTTGAACACATTATGCTCAAGGGAAATTATTGCAACAAAATTCAAACTTTTAGCAAGTCTTAACACAGTATATCTAACTGCAAACGTACGAAAGATAGAAAATAGAACAATAAGTTGTGCATAGTAGAGAGGGAATTTAGAACATTGCAATTACCTTACCACCCCCACAGGATAACCTTCCAAGCAACTAAGTCGGAGAGCCTTGTTATATTTGTCAAAAGTCTGGTCAAAAGACTGTTTCTTGTTTGTTCGCCTGTTACCACTTAAATCCCTTCCACCATTGCAATGTATATCCATGTAAACAAGGCATCAAACACAAATAAACTAAAAGGAAAAGAAAAGAAAAAAGTATCTGAGAGAAACATAATAGATAGAATGTGCCATTTAAGTGGTTGATCCAATGACAAACCTCCTAGTGTATATGAACCACTCTCCATGATCCTCATCGTGAAGGTAGCCTCTCGAAAGCACAACTGACTGTGCACCATGATTAGACTGCCCAACTATACCGGCAACATGGGGAAAATGGGCACCCCATTGTTTACATTCAAGCCTATCTTTCCAGCATTCACCACCCATAACACCTTGATTTCTATCTGGATCATCGAAGCCCTTTGTAAATCAAGTGAGAGGGGTTAAGCTGATTAGGCTTTTCACCGTTCACCTAGAAGGAGTAAAAAACTTGATACCATCATCCAAACCGCTACATATAGCCACAAAAAAGAAGAACACCATGTTTGCTAACAATTAAATAGAGCATTCAAAGCAAATAATTATTTTTATATTTTTGGCTTCCCAATATCATATAGTTTATATAGGTTACATATTTTTTTTTTTTTTGGAACAAACGATATTATCTGCACTAAGGGGGTAAGGACATTGCTAAAATAAACAGTTTGCGCGACGAGGTATATTTTGTCGCGCAAAGCATTCTTTGGTCACACAAAAACTATGGTGACTAGAAAATTGTCATGCAGATTTTGTCGCACAAAAAGACATTGTGCGACGAACATTTTCAAATTCGTTGCGCCTCTAAACAATTGCGCGACGCTTTATTAGTCGTTGTGCTAAAGTTATACGAACAAAGGTTTTTGTCATATGATATAAAGGGGTAAAAGGGAGTTTTGTGACTAGTTTGTCTCAAAAAGTTTCGCGCGACGAAAGATGTAAGAGGCGCGTGGTAATGCGCGATGAAGAATTAAGACGTGCTTAATTTTGCGCGACGACGGTCGTCGCGCAAGTGTAATTTTTAATAAAAATAAATAAATAGAATAAAAGGAAAAAAAATATTTCATACTAATGACAAAAAAAAAAAAAAAAAAAAGCAAATTAATGAATAAAAAAAATATTTATAATATAAATAAAAATGTACGTACAAATATAAAGTTTTAAAAGAAAGCAGGAACAAAACTATGAAAAGAAAGCGGCAAAATCTATAGGCATGTCGTTCGGAGGTGCTTGGTAATCTTGCTGGTGGTTAGGGATGGGGTCGGAGGTCGACGGGCTTGATTGCTATGCTTGCTCGGTGTGGAAAGGCTGTGAGGGTGATGGTGAAGAAAAACCGGGGAGATGTATTCTGGAGGAACTGAGGGCTTGTACAAGCATTGATATTTGAGACTTGTACGATGCCAGCTCACTCTTCAGGCCATCGACTTCCTGCATCAAAGCTGTAATTGACTATTTGACTGTGAGGATGACGAGGCTCCACTCTCCCGCTGCCTAGCATTTCCCATCCCCTGATAATATATCCTTGGCCTTTGACCAAAACTCTGGTCCAACGTCTCTGTGACGATGTGAAACCCTGCATCCTCAGGGGGATCCACATACTTGATTGGCGTGTTCGAGGGAAGCTGGGAGGTGGACTCCTGAAGCACCAATTGACTCTTCTTTACCATACTCGATTTCCCATCCCCTAACATTATGTCCTTGGCCTCTGACCAAAACTCTAGTCCAACGTCTCTGTGACGATGTGAAACCCTGCATCCTCAGGGGGATCCACATACTCGATTGGCGCGTCCGAGGGAAGCTGGGATGCGGACTCCTGAAGCACCAATTGACTATTCTCCACCATAGTCACATGGGGAAAAAAACATGGATTAGTAATAGAAAACAATTTGAAATAATTAGTATAAATGTTTAATGCATAAGAAAGTACTTAAATGAAGAGACTTGGTCAACTCATTCCCATGCCGAACATAAACGTCAGCAAAGACGTCTATCTCCTGAAATTTTGAACCTTCCTAAAATTGAAAAAGATAACGAAAATGTTAGTACGAAAAAAAAAAATATTAGCGACATTTTAAAATTTGAAATGAAAGTTGTAATATATACCTTCCGTCACGCCTCTATGAATAAACGTATTAGTTGTAATACAAAAAATAAATGTATTAGTTGTAATACTTAAAGAAAATTAAAAAAAATAATAATAAACATTAGTAAAAATTAAAAAAAGTAAAATGAAAGAAGTCGTAATTAAAAATGCACCATATAGGTCGGCTCCTGAAAATGACTGCAAAGCCAAACCCAACTATCTTGTCGGTCTTCCAACTCATTCGGACAACCCCCCTCGAGAGCGACCTGCGGATCATCAAACTGCTGGAAACATTGGTACATGTCACTCTTCCATTGCTTGTAGCGTTCAGAGAAGAGTCGATTGAGGTACGCGAACATGTCCCCATCTATGTCCTCCAAATTGTAGTTTGTCTGCAATGTAACAAATATTTTGAAAGTATTAGTAATAAAAGACAGTAATAAATATAAATATATAAATTTTACATGAAAAGCATTCAAAAGGCGACCTTACTTACAGACAATTGATCACGCACCTTGTTCTTCTTCTTCTCTGGCATTGCCTTGGTCCACACAATATGCCTGACTTTGTGGGCCAATGCACTATGCTGCTCAACCGTTGGTGTTGCCCGATGTCGCTCATCGTATCCGATTGGGATACGACTGTTAGTCACTCGGGTGACCTTTGCCGTCTTCAATTGCCGACAAGGTCCCTGGGTGTTTTTCTTCGCTGCAAAGAGATGAAAAAAAAATCATTAACCCAAAACTAATAACAAATCCTACTAAAATTTCAGCATAACCTCCCCTATAATTAAAAGATTTACCAAAACCCTGAAAATAACATAAACAATATACGTATCCAACACAATGATCACAACAGTTTAATAAAAGGTTTAGAACGATGACAACTTTTTAATTCTTACATGACATAACAAATTGAATCTAAATAACAAAACTCAGTTAGCATGGGAATGAGGGAGTGAATTAGGATTATATACCTGGTTATGTACTCGAGGCATCGGTTGTGGATCCCGATGGCGACATCTGGTCTGTAGTGCAGGGGTGCCGGTGAGTATGTCAGGCGCTAACAGGTAACGTCACCGAAGAAGTCAAAGATGCCTGTACTTGTGGGACTGGAGGACCAACTGGGTCAACCGGATTGACCAGTCTATGGTTCATCTCTGCCGGAGCAGTGGCGACAGTAGTAGGTGTAGTTGTCGGACTAGGTGTAGCCATCAGACTAGGTGTAGAAGTCACCGGCCTTCGGGTTCTGATGTGGTGAGACATCTACAAAATTGAAAATCAATGCCTACTGGATATAAATAGAAATCATATGATTATTGGATATAAATAGGCATATCAGCAAGTTAATGCCATGATCGTCTTCAACAGAAGAACAAGACGGAGGAGAAATGGACATAAAAAAAGTAAGAACAGTAAGGGATAAGAGCAGCTTAGGAGAAGTCATTAAGGCATCCATTTAGTTCTTAGTATTTTCTTAATTAGCACGTAAGGATGGTGATTATGTATTTATATTATAAGTATGCCCCAAGTGCAATGTGAACACTTACCAAAATTGCTTAGGATACAAAATTACATGTCGGAAATTCAAGTTTACAGTCATAGAGACCTACATAGAGATTTTTGTAGAGCACGTACGATGCATACATCAAAAGAGAAAAACAAGAAATGTCATCCAACTCTGTCTCCCCTTGTTTCTCAAATATATCCAAATTTAGCTAAGAAAGCATACATGGGAATTGAGATTAGAGCACAAACTAAACCGGCAACCTTTTAATTACATTGAGAAAAAGAAGGGAGATGGTTGAACCTTCGAAAAAACAACTTGATGATTCAAAATATTCCACAAATCAACAAACGTCAAAGATCCTATCTTAGATAGATATTTTTGAGTGGCACGTAAGTTTTTAACCTAAGAAAACTTTCAATTCCAAATAAACTTCAACATGAAGGAAATCCAAAAAAAAAAAAAAAAAAAAAAAAAAATGTAAAACTCCCAAATTAGCAATACTGCAAGATGGATACTTTATTGAAACTAATCGTATCTGCATGAAAGAACATTGGCTTTTCAAACCTCATCTTGTTTACAATCATTTACAAATGTGCAACAATTTAATAAGAAAAATTCCAAAATCCAACAGCAAAGTAGCAAAAATCCCACTCGGAAAACCAATGAACAAAGCTAAAGATAGTAGTAAGTTAATTTAGTTCCATTATTTCTCAACACACTGAATCACTTTGCATGGTAATAAGAAAAATTCAATCAAGAGCGAGACAAGGCCATAATTCTAACCCTTTACTTGAAATTATAAAACCCCTTAAGAACCCTAAACTAACCCCCAGTGAAGCACCCTAAATCTAACCCCCAATTTAAGAAAACCTAATCTAACCTCACTGTCCAAAATCATTCCCCTAATTTAAGACCTAAATCTAGCCCCAATTAAGAACCCTAAAAACTATAATTTAAGAACCTAAATGTAACCTGCAATTTACGAACCCTAAATCTAACCCGACTGCCCTAATTCTAACCCCCAATTTGAACAAGAAAAAAAAAACCAAAAAAACCCTAATTCTAACCCCCCAATTTGTAATGAATAAAATTGAAAATAAAAACTGAAGAGGAAATTACCTCTTGGAGACGAGGTTGCGACGGCTGGAGAGAGGGATAGAGAGACAAATGGAGATACAGAGGAATGCGAAAGAGGGTATCGCGCAGGGAAAAATGAAGAAAAGGGAAGTGAGGGGAAGAAGGAGAGATGGGGTTAAAATATAGAAACTTGCGCGACAGAGCCTTTGTCTCGCAAAGCTAAAAAATCGTCGCGCAAGTTTTTTAGACACTTGCGCGACAAATACATATATTTCGTCATGCAAATATACTTTGTGCGACGAAATATATGTATTCGTCGTGCAACATTCTGGCGTAAATTTAAAATAACCGTTAAATCGTGATTTTTCGTTTATAACCATCGAAAAGTTTTGTCCTGTTACTTGATCTCCGAATGTTTATTTTTTGTGATTTTTGGCGTATGCGATCTCGAACCATATACAAACAAGTTTGATGGTTGGATCATTGAAATTAGTTTCATAGAATGCGTATCCCATCAAAAATATAGATTCACTTACACTTAGAGTTTATTTATACTTTCATTAAGTATAACATAAGATTTTGTGGTATCCACTAGTGTAAATAGTTTAAATTGAAGATCGAATTCATTCATTGTATTCATATAAGGTCAATGAGTGTAGCTATAAAAAATCATCAAAATTGGAGTTAAAATAACTGTTAAATCGTGATTTTTCGTTTACAACCGTCAAAAAGTTTTGTCCCGTTACTTGATCTCTGAATGTTTATTTTTTTTGCTATTTTTGGCGTATGCGATCTCGAACTACATACAAATAAGTTTGACGGTTGGATCGTTGAAATTAGTTTCGTAGGATGCATATCCCATCAAGTTCAATGGGGTGTGTGTGTGTGTGTGTATTTATTTATTTATTAAGTAGATTTAAATTTATTTATTTTGTACATATAACACTTAAGAAGTTGAATGATATGTATATTTAAGCCGATCCAATGGTCACCAATTTTTTAAATTAAATTTAATATATATATATATATATATATTATATAATTATTATAGTATTTTTTTTAGGGTTATAAAATTATAAAATTAATATTTTGCTTGTCGTGTTGGGTTATCGGGTCGTGTCAGCAATTGCCAGGCCTAGCTTATGCGACCAAAAATTGTTATGCGTCATGCAATTATGTTTTAAATTGGTTTTAAAATTTTTTTTTTTATTTTTGTTTACAATTTATTATAAAATAAAAACATACCAAATATATTTACAAAGTAATTCACATATAAAATGGGAATCATTCATACCATTTTTCCATCACTCTATATAATGCATTAACCATTTCATGTGTTTTACAAAAAAAGTTACAAATAAATTGCCTTCATCTTCATCCGAACTATAATAACTTTCACTTTCTACGCTATCATCATTTTTAGTGTCACATTCCTCATCATCGATAGGTACGTCGTTTGTGCGCACTGGACCATCGTATCATGGAATATTACCAAGGTCAATTGTGATCGATTGAACCGGTATTTTGATTTGAAGATACTCCTTCTATCTCAAATGGTTCTTGGATAAGATTAGTATCTCGGAGTGTTTCCGCACCACTTTCCATCAAAGATTCAAGATGTTGGTCAGCAACATTGTCGATGTTGTTGTCAATACGATCTTGTTCTGTTATAGCATACACGTTCCTATGATCCATCGTTTGTACAACTTTCCAACCCCTCCTGGCTTTAGGGTCATCTAGATACACAATTTGTTTTTCCATGGTTGCTAAGATGTAAGGGTCGTCATCGTACCAAGTTTTGGTAGTGTTCATCGATAGTAATCCATGATCTCTTGTCACACCTCCAAGCCTATTTGGGTTTGTATCAAACCATTGACACTTAAATAGGATCACTTGGCACCCGTCTTTGTAAAGCAATTGCATGACACTTGTTAGTTTACCATAGAATTCAATGTCTGTACTTTCGCCTTCCCCAGGGACATGAATACCACTATTTTGCGTACACAACTTGTCATCTCATGCACCCACTAAGAACTTGACGGCGTTGACATGGCAACCCAAGTATAATTCAACGCAAATTGGTCCGAATGCCAAGTTATATAACTTTTCACTGTACACGGGGGAATTCGATGGTTTCAGTTGATTCACCTAATATTAGACAATCATTTAAATTTGTTAGTTCGAGCAACTTAATTGGTACAATATATATGTCCAATACAAAACACTTCAAACTTACATATTCGAGAAACCACTACGGAAACTAATCACGGAGTTTCTTGGCATACAAATGTGAAGGATATGCCTACTTCATCATATTTTCATGCTCATCTAGGTATGACAGTGTCTCATCATAATTTTTGAGTACGAACCAATGTGCTACCTCCATATCCTTCTTGGAAAACGACTCGCCACAAATCGAATCTTCGAATGGTCGAGCGATTTGGGCAAAAACTGAAAGTTTCTCCTTTCTCACACCCTGTCATTTTTGCGAGGAGGATGATTGAAAGTTGTCTCAACATCCTTTAAATAAATTCCACAAAATGTAAGCGCCTCGTATGCCACCCAAGCTTGTATAATGGATACTTCGGGCTTAACTTTGTTTCGTACACTTTTCTTTAAGTCTCCGAAAAGCCTGCCAAAAGAAAATGATATGATACACTTATTACTAATCAGAATATATTTAATATTGATTAATAAAAAAGATGAGGAATATATACCTTTCTATTGGATACATCCATCGAAAGTTGACTGGTCCAGCAAGCAATGCCTCATATGGTAAGTGAAACATCATGTGTATCATACTTGTAAAGAAAGTTGGAGGAAATATCATCTCAAACTTGCATAGAACTTGCACAATGTCATGGTGCAACTGATTAACGTCCATTTTTCGCAACGTTCCTGACGTCAATTTCGAAAAAAAACTGGATAACAACATAACTGGTTTCACTACATCGATTTACCTCATCAACGTTCATGCAACACGCGATATTTGAAGCATACCCATCGGGAAACTTTACAGACGATAAAAACTTTAAAAATTCCTACTTATCATTCGATTTCATTGAAAAAAAATGCAAGATCCCTTCTAGCTTTATCATTGTCCCTATTCATCCCTAAACCCCATCGTATTCCTATTCGTTCCAAATCAAGACGAGCTTTGATCGTGTCCTTTGTCTTGGCCTCAATATCTAGAATTGTGCCGACCAATGTGTCAAATACATTTTTCTCAACATGCATAACATTGAGGTTGTGTCTCAATTTTAGTTTGGACCAATACGGGAGCTCAAAACACATAGACTTGTGCGTCCAGTTCATATGTGTAGAAGGTCTTGTGACTTGTGCGTCCAGTTCATATGTGTAGAATGTCTTGTCCTACTGACATTGGTACTGAAATAAGCAAAATCTAATCGGTTAAGCTGTTCCAAAATCTGAGCACCGAAGCATTCTCTAGGTCTGAGGCGATGCCCTTTCTCCCCGTCAAACTCTTTATCTTTCTCTCGCCACTCGTGGTCCCAAAGCAACCATCTTCGATGACCAAGGTAACAAGCTTTTCCGTCGTGTCAACTAAATGTTATGACTTCCTTGCATACAGGGCATGCCATATAACCCCTAGTGCTCCACCTGGAAACCATTGCATATGTGAGGAAATCGTTCACAGTCTACATCACTGCAGCCCGCAAAGTGAACATCTTGCCAGTACATTTATCGCGCGCGCACCGTGTCTATAAATCTTTTAGCTCATCCACCAACGGCCGTAAGTATACATCGATTGACCTACCAGGATCCTCAGTTATCAATAGAGTAATCATCATGTATTTTTTTTTCATACGTTTCCATGGCGGCAAATTATACGAAAATTGGCCAAGTACTGTGGTGTTGGTTTAAAACCCCAAACAAATTAAATCCGTCAGTGGCAAGTCCCAATCTAACATTATGAGAATCAGCAGCAAACTCGGGGAACATTCGATCGAACTCTTTCCATGCTTCCCTATCTACAGGATGCCGCATCACATCGTCATCTACCCATTTTTCCTTATGCCATCTCATGTCTGTGGCAGTATGCGTGGACATATACAATCGCTGCAACCTAGGTTTCAGAGTAGATAACGCATGATTTTTTGTGGGATCTTAGTCGTTCTATTCTGAGATGTCATTTTGAACCTCGACTAATTGCATACAGGGCATTTATCCAATGTTTTACACTCTTAGTACAATAAAATACAATTGTTTTTGCAAGCGTGAATTTTTTCATAACCCAATCCAAGACCATTCAACACCTTTTGAGCGTGTCTATGGTATTTCGGCAAACAATTTTCCTTCGGAAACATTCTCTTGAAAGTCTCCAAACAGTAATTGAAACACTGGTTCAACATACGATACTTTATTTTTTCGTGCATTAGTTCCACAATGGTCGTGAGAACAGAAAGGCTCTCACACCCCAGGTATAACTCTTGGTTGGCATTTTTTAAATAGTTTTTCATATTGTTCGAACTCTGCACTGTCGATTGGTGTAGGCACGTCATCTTCCCCTTCCTGATTGGTGTTTGTCGATGTAAATGGAAAAACATCATTTATAATATCCAGGACTTGTTCATTAGGATCCACAATAGGTTCAACATTATCCACTCTTGTGGCGTTTGAAGATGAAGCATTGTCTAATTGTTCCCCATGATGGTTCCAAGTATTATATGTCTCAATCATTCCATTCCTTACTAAATGAAATAGAACATTTTCAATTGTCTCTCTTAACGTGTTGTTACACCTCTTACAAGGACACCAGATTCTAGTTGCACTCGAGTTGTGTGTACGTGAAAAGTCAATGAAATCCTCGATTCCATCCAAGTATTCATTCGCGCATCTATTCGGGTTATGTATCCACGTCCTGTTCATAATTCCTTAAACCACAATAACAATACAACAATCCCAATAACTTCATACAAAATGATAATGTCACCTTATGCCTTCGGTAAGGGCCCTATCCCATTCGGGAATGCATAGTCATATCACGTAATTTACGGCTACATCAGATTAGATTTTGACGTGGATGAATTTCGACAGCATCTCGATACAATTCTTCAGGTGTTCGACCTGAAGAACCTACAAAGATGACACGAAATCTCCACAACCGAAACCTAATCCTTCAACCATAAACTACGTGTCATAACTGTGCATTCCCAAACTGTCCAAATAATGGGACAATTCAAGAATTAATTGAACCGCAGTCATGCTTTCGCATCCATGCGTGAAATCCAACTAATCCTCGAACGGGAAATTAAGTTTTACTAAAAATAAAAAACAAGTATGAAGTTAATTTCAATTAACTTCGTACATCACAACACATATTTGTACGTCACGTACAAATTTAACAACATAATATAAATATAATTTCATAACACAATATAAACATAACAAACTAAGTTCAACATAATTTAATTAATTTTATATGTTTAAAAAATAAAATGAAGAAAATACATTCTCAATTGTTCTCCACCAATCGCTAATCACATATAATATCCCTATAGACAACGAAATTAATGGCGTTAGTATGAATTTACATTAATACTTTTACTATAACGACAAAAAAACGCTTACCAGACACACCGAGATAGCTCAATCAACCTAGAGAAGAAGATGGATGGAGTATTATATGATGAAATTGAGAGAAAACGGAAATGAAGGATGTCGAATTGAGCAAAATCGAAGGGATGAGTGCAGAGTCACAATCTGCAATTTTTTTGCAGTTTGCCTCTGCACATGGCTGAATCTAGATTAAAAATGATGAATGATTTTGCATGATGAAACACGTAATTCGTCACGTAAGATATCTTTGTGCGACGAAAAAGGTTTTCGTCGCTCAAATGACATTTGCGCAACAAAAGAGAAACATTCGTCGCACAATGCATATATATATTTATTTATGTTTTTCTTTTCTATTTGTATGTATTATAAATTTTTATTTTATTATAAATAAAAAACTCAAACCTAATTAAACATTAAATTAATTATCAAAACTAATTTACTATCCCAAATAGAAATTATAATTAATGCAAATATTAATACTCATCCTGTCACATCCCGGCCCGGGCGGGACCACTTCCCGGGCCCGACTCCACCGTAGCACGATATTGTCCGCTTTGGGCTTACCATTCCCTCACGGCGGTTTTGTTTTTGAGAACTCACGAGCAACTTCCTAGTGGGTCACCTATCATGGGATTGCTCTAGCCCCCTTCTCACTTAACTTTAGAGTTCCTACGGAACCCGAAGCTAGTGAGCTCCCAAAAGGCCTCGTGCTAGGTAGAGATGAGAATATACATATAAGGATCACTCCCCTGGGCGATGTGGGATGTCACAATCCACCCCCCTTAGGGGCCCGACGTCCTCGTCGACACACCACGACCAGGGTTAGGCTCTGATACCAAATTGTCACATCCCGGCCCGGGCGGGACGACTTCCCGGCCCCGACTCCACCGTAGCACGATATTGTCCGCTTTGGGCTTACCATTCCTTCACGGTTTTGTTTTTGGAAACTCATGAGCAACTTCCCAGTGGGTCACCCATCATGGGATTGCTCTAGCCCCCTTCTCGCTTAACTTCGGAGCTCCTACGGAACCCGGAGCTAGTGAGCTCCCAAAAGGCCTCGTGCTAGGTAGAGATGGGAATATACATATAAGGATCACTCCCCTGGGCGATGTGGGATGTCACACATCCACATAACATATATTTATTCATTAAATTAGATATAAAGTCCACAAAATCTTATTTAAAAAATAAAATAAAAAACAACTCTCATCAACTTCAATCCTCCCTCGCCCGCAACACATCAAACTTCCAATGCCAGAAACTCTACTTGAAAAGCTCATCCACATAAATCCGTTGCTTCTCATCAGTTTCATCAACATCCCAATGAACCTACATTAATGCCAATAATAATAAATTAGTAATTTTAAAAAATATTATGTTTTAACAAAAATAATTGTTCATTATTTACCACAAACTTATGATAACTCTCCCAGCATGAACTTCTTCAACTCCTCAGGAACCTTTTTCCAAGACTCAAACTCAGCAGAACAATCCTCTGCACCAAATTCCCAATGTCATACTTAAATTCGGCGTACTCCTCAGCCAAATTTTTGCCTTCAAAGTATGGCACTTGCTTCCGTCTATACTTCTCTAATCACACAACAACTTTCTTTGTGCCAAAACCTTCTCCAGAATCGGCCATTCTTTTTTAAACAAAAAAAATTTGAAAACTACGCCTCTCAAACCCTAATTATATAGCACTAAGACACCTTTGCGCAATGAACCTCTAAGTCCGTTGCGCAAAATGCGTCATAAATGTGCAATAAATTGGAAGGTTTGAACGCAGTCTGATTGTGCTTTGCGCAACAAACTCATGGATTCGTCGCACAAAAATATCTTACGTGACGAAGGTGCAGTCGCGCAATATATTGTGTGATGAATAAAATAACTGTAATTACAAAGTTTACGTAAACATAGATATCTATGTTTACGTAAACTTTATAATTCTAAAATTAATTAATACTTTAAATATTTATTCTATAAATAATTAATACCTAAAATATTATTCTATAAATAGTTAATAACTTAAATATTTATTCTACAAATAATTAATGGCTTAATCCATACAATTATTTTCAGCATAAGTACGATATTCATTAAAGATTAAAAATACATATAAACCAAGGATAGCTAGGGTGCTTACATTAGGTCTCAATAAAAAAAAACCCAACAGGAATTGAAACCTAATTAAATCCAAATACATAAATTATAAAAATTAAAAAAAATTAAAAAAAAAACTTGAAATTTAAATATTGTCGTACAAAACATAAATTTTAAACTACTATTTGGATGATCTTGCTCCATTCCGCAATACATTATAACGCCACCAATTGTAACCTCCCTCCAACGTATCCTCCAGCAACTTCATCAATTGTTCTTTCGGTTCATCATCAAAAACATACTTACACTGGTACACATATATGCAAATAATTAATTCCAACATATATCTAAAAATTTCACAAACTTCATTATTGATCCATCAACAATATACTTACTAATAGTTCATCCATCACAACCTTCTTCACATTCCCGAGCACATCTTTCCAAGAACACCACTCAGCAGTGGGGCAATTACTCCCCATAGCTACAGCAATCGCATGAGCAAACTCAAAATGCTCTCTCAAATCATGCGAGTTGGCGTCACGCATACTCTTATCATTGTTTTTATCCGCCATCTCAACACGAACAGAATTGTGAAGAATAAGGATAATAGAATTGTGAAGAATAAGGATAGTAGAAGGGCTATTTATAGCAAAGTTAGGATCTTTGCGCAACAAAGGCTTTGTCGCGCAAACATCTGTATTAAATGTCCTTTGATTCACCTGCATTAAATTGTAAAAGTTGATTGGAACTTGCGAGACGAACAATTGGTTGCACAAAAGCCCTTTCGTCACGTAAGTTTTTCGCGCCAAATAAAATTACCCCGCACTGACATTACGTGACGACAACAATTATTAGTCGCGCTAAGTATTCTTGCACGACGAATTCTTTTGTCGCGCACAAGTTTTCTTTTCTTTTCTCAATATATTTTCTATTTTGCACAACAAATATGTTTTTCCATCGTGCAAGTGCGTCTTGCGCGACGAATTGTTGTTCGTCGTGCAAAATGTCGTTGCGCAAGCTGTCTACTAGTGGGAGTGAGTTAAGCCTCACAATGGGCTAGCAATAATGTGGTTCAAATTCACTTTTGGCGAGAATCGAACCCAAGACCTCTCACTTAGGAATACCACTAGACCGTAGTACTACTTTAATTGTCCGACATGTTAATAATTAAAAGAGTAATAATACATTTATCAGAAGTTTTATACTACATTTGTATTATTTCGCTAATTGAGATAAGATCCGTAAATACAAATATTATTCCATGTTTACTAAAAAGATGAGACAAATATGACATAGAAATTATAGCAAGGGTGACATTTAGTGATTAAAAAAAAAAGTCAAATTATTTGTAATGTATCACACGTAACACAATTTTGATGTTTAATTTATATCCTCAACAATATATAAGGAATTCACCTTCAACATTTGAGAGGTAATTGTTTCAAAACTAAGAAACTCTAACTTTCAATTATCTTCATCCTCTAGCTAAGTCGTTTTCTACTCGCATCACACTGGTCACTCACTTATCTTTTACTTCGTGGTTTCTACATACAATTATCGTGATTTTACAACTAGGTAAAATATTTTTCCTCGCAATATTTTTTATATATATATATATGTATTAATAAAATGGTTAAACATGTACAACAATAATATCTATCTAGAAGTTATCTTGAGGTACACTTTTTCTAATGTTGAAAGATGTCACAAAGTCAAGTATCATCTTCTACTATTAAATAAAAATGATATATCTAATTAAATCCCATAGAATTGAAGTGATATGCATCACATCTCATATTTTATTGAAATTGATGAAATATTTTGACCACTTTCTTCTATTTTTACCTTGACCAGTTTCTTCTTTCGGTGGGTCCGTTCGAGCGAGTATATATTCGTTCATGCAGAAAAAAAGTTGAAGTTGCAGTTAATTAGTACTACAGCTACCTAAAAATGCATAATCTATGGACGAACAAAACACAAAAGTAGTACTCTCTTTCACTATATATATATATGGCAGATCAGTGTATGGTAGCATTTATTTTACACAATTTTTGACACATGTTTTTGTGGAACTTACTCTATAATGTATTTTAATGATTTGAATTATCTATCATTTAGAACGTTGTTCATAAATCATCCTTACAGAAAATTAGATAAATTTAAAGTCATTAAGAATTCATTTGTAATGAAGAAAATAGACGAATATGGTTCTATAAAAAAAAAATTTAACCCTTGATTCAACTGTGATATAGTTTCAGATTTTGGTGATTTTTTATAAACACAATTTTTGAGAAAAATCCATAAAATATACGCTTCGATTCGTTGAAATATATTACTATGTGGACCTCGTAAAAACGTATGTAAAAAATGGTGGGGGTACAAAAATGATACTAGGGATCATTCCCATATAATATGTACAAATATACATCTGCAATTTATGCATGCAGTGACTTTATTATATAGTTTCCCTTGCTCAAAAGTAAAATACAAAATAGAACCATATCGAAAATCGGCCGAATTGACTCAGTCCCACTCGCAGCTAAATTGATTTGATCAATCCATTAAATAATTTTTGTAGCTATGACTTAAGCTACTACTTCGCGTGGCTCCTTTGGACAGCTTCTCTTTTACGATTCTCTGTCGCCTCCATTTGTCAATATTTTCGGCTCTAGCTAGTCGTTTTCGAGCTCAACTACAGCTTGTTTATTTATCCTTCTATTATTTTATTTGTTTTTCGCTTTCTAATTTCTTAGTTCGGGAAAAGTATTTTCACAAAAATTCCATGGGAGGTTTACAAGGTTGGGAGTTGACCGCTTACCCCGTAAATTATCGGTTTAATTAGGGCACCTTATTTATACTGCTTAATTAGTTATATAGAGTCAATAGTATGGACTTTTACGGGCTAGCTAGGGTTTTAACTTTTACATAAAGATTTACTGTATAAATGTGTTTTTCGCTCTCATGACTTGGCCGTACTGTAGAGTTCCTGTTATGAAATAGTTCCTGTTTAGGGTTTGTATGTGTGAGATAGAGCAACAGACTTCCTTGTATTTCTATAGCGAGGGATTCATGTATGCTTCAGAAAGTTGTACATATATATCTACGCAATCATGGATTTAATTATTTCAAGTTCGTATATATATATTTGAGTTTATGGAGATCTCACTTCGTGAAATCACACAGTTCGCTAATAAGACCCTAATATTCTAGTTAGAAAAACCTAATTTAGCTTGAAAAGAGTTTGAATAATTTTAAAAGAGTTTACAAATCGTTGTGCATCAACGCCAACAAAGCCATAGTAGCCCAAAAGACAAGGATAATGCGTGTGTCCCCCATAGAGGGATTTATTTGTTCACCCACTTATGATTAACAAACATTTATCATTCGAATATTATAAGTACTGTTCATTCTCTTTATCATCGCCTAAAGATCATATATGCGAAAGGTTATTCAATTTGGAGATCTTTAATTTAGTCATTTATACGCATAAAACAAATAGACGGTTCATCATAAGGACGCTACTCATTACCAAAACTGTTGATTGATTTAATACGTATGGATGACTAAATGATCTCCAAATTGATATTTTTTTTCTTCCATATCTGATCTTTAGATGATGATAAAGAGAAGAGTAATGCTAGGGAGACTAAATTTGTAGACAAAATTTACAAACTAAATGACGTGTCACCAATATAAATGAGCACATTTATCAAGTCTGAAGTAATAATCCAATCATCAAATTTCATGTCATTTAGTTTACAAAAAATTTTCTGCAAATTTAGTCTCCATATATTCGGACGGTAATGTTAATTGTAAGTGGGGTGAGGAACACAAGCATTATCGAAAAATTATTCAATTTGAGATCTTTTCATCATTCATATACATAAAACCAAAGGACGGTTCATCATAAGAATGCTAAGCTAAAACTATTGATTAGTTTAACACAAGTATGTATAACTAAACGATCTCCAAATTGAATTATTTTTTTTCCAAATATATTCTTTAACTAATGATAAAGAGAGTGAATGGTTCCATTTATGATGTTCAGATAGTAAAAGTTTGTTAATCGTAAACGGGAGGACAAGTAAGTCCTCTATAAAGGGACACGATCATTATCCAGAAGGTAAATAAATAGACACAGTAATATTCATTGTTATGTATCAATTTACATAAATGAAGGAGCCAAGATACTTTCATATGTATATATTATGCCTCGGGGAGCTATTCAAATGACTTTTAATGAGCATTTTGCATTTCTTATTAGCCTGAAAGCTCTCAAATGAGCAATTTTTAAGGGATGCAAATATTCATCTTGACGGGAACATGTAAATTTATATCTATATTTGCAACTTTAGAAGGTGGGCCCTGCAAGTTGAAGAGAAAATAAGAAAGCTATTATGTAAACCAAGAGCGAAAATGAATGAGATACAAATTTACACAAGGACGCCAAATTTATAATGAAGCAAATTTCCACGCCAGGTTGGAAGGTTTTTGAGTTCCAGCTGACTCTGTTACTGTCAGGAAAAAAAAGACTTACATGAAATAGAAACACCAAATAGCAAACGGATTCATCTTGTGAAGATAGGCTGGAAGGGTGTTTGAGTTCGAGGTCGAGCTGATCCTGTTGATGTCTTCACTAGGAAACTAATAAGGCGCAAAATTTGAGCTCATGAGGATCGTAGATATATTTTTTGTTACACGAGAGAGGATCATAATACTCTTTGATCTCTTTCGTGTAGGCTAAAGCAAATTACTTCTCTTTCTGGTCAAGTTTAGAATATGTCAACTTAAGAACATTAATTATTGATAGCTAGAGCCAATATCCCATGAAAAATCAAATTCCGGTTGAAGTTGAGAATATCCACAAATAATAAATTTACTTGCTAGAATCGAGTGTCTGACAAAATGGAAAATGACAAACATTATTTAAAGCAAGAGAAAATACTAAAATGCTTTAAATATTGTCATGGATTATGAATTGTATTCGGATGCTGCATGATTGTATGTGCTAGGGCTGCTTTGATATTGTTGTGCTTTTAAACAAAATTTTTTTGTTGTATTGTGAGAATGATTAATTGTGTTAGGGCTTGTTTAGTGGTTGCATCAAAAGCTAGAATTAGTAAACGCAAGAAGTCAAAAAGCAAAAAAACTTTAAAGGCACATGTTTGTCCTTAATATTATTTATATTTCAAAGAAAAGCATTCCAAAACCTATTACTTTAGAAAGGAAAAAATGACTTGGTAATGAAGAAGGATTTCAAACCTAAGGTCAT
This sequence comes from Pyrus communis, assembly GCF_041283825.1. Lineage (NCBI taxonomy): Eukaryota > Viridiplantae > Streptophyta > Magnoliopsida > Rosales > Rosaceae > Pyrus > Pyrus communis. The sequence continues at coordinate 6,619,683 of NC_142570.1, forward strand.
TCATTTAGCTCAAAATCCATCTTCAATAAAGGAGCTAAATCCTAGTCAACATTGAATTAAATCCTTTATCACTACGCCAAATGACCATCATGCTTGCCAAACATAGCAAGCCCAGTAGCCCAAGGCTACATTTTTTGTGGGCTCCACTTGCTTTTATTATCATCTCTCTCTTCTCAATTCGATTCTCATTATCTTCTCTTCTCTCTCTCTCTCTCTCTCTCTCTTTCTCTCTCTCTCTCGTCTAAAGAAGATCAGGAAAGGGTTGGACGACGTAATTTGATGGTAGTGTTTGGTGTCATCGTAGTGTTGAGTTGGGTGAGATTTGGTGGTGGTGGTGGTGGTGTTTGATTGTGTGAGATATGGTGGTGGTAGTGGTGTGAGGTAGAGATGATAAAAATATAGTTCATGTTGCATAATAAAATAATAATATATTAGATGGCTAAAATGTAGCCCCAGACTACATTTAGCCCTCATGACTGAAAATGGCCTAAAAGATCAATTAAAGTCAGCCAAGTGACTAGGTGAGCGTTTTTTTTTTTTTTTTTTTTTTTTTTTTTTCTCTCTCTCTCTCTCTCTCTTAATTTAGCTTAATTTTAAAGTTTTTTTTTTTATAGTCACTTAGTAATACGGTCTAGTGATTTTTCCTCTTCACTTGTAAGTGAGAGGTTTTAGGTTCGATTCTCACCAAAGACGAATTTGAACCACATTATTGCTAGCCCATTGTGAGGCTAAGCACACCTCCTCTCTCCCTCAGTGTAGATAATATCGTTTGTTAGAAGAAAAAAAAAATTATATAAACTTGTAATCATCATGATATATTCCTAATTAGTATAATTTCAGTTTTCATTCCAACAAGTAAACATGTTGAAAAAGACATAGTACATAACTCTTGTTTGATTGCAATCCAAACTCGGAGTTGCTAAGAAAACTAAGCTTAGTGCTTTAAACTCATGTCCTTCGCATCCCATATATATGTTGGTTAGATTAGGATTAAGGTTATTACAGTTGAATGACTAGCATAGTGGTCTAAGTTGGGATAGTGTTTTTTATTTTGAAGGTAAAACTTTCGAATTTGGACTCCAAAATTTCAAATTCAATATTTTCTGAAAAATTGGAATGAAAATTGAAATGCATTTCTATCTGCCCGCACGTTTTGTGAGTGAAGCTTCTGCCTTCCTCACATCTGCTTTATCCGCCTTTGACTAGTAGGCCTGTTGTCAGAAACTAGAAATTTCCTCTACACTCTATATTTCTAGCCCCCTTAAATTAACAGATTTAGGGGAGGAGAACAACTTCATTACTGGTGGTATCTTCACGGTCATTGGAATATATTCAAAGTGTTCTGAACTGATTCTGACAAAAAAAAAAAAAAATTCAAAGTATTCTGACTTTTTAAAGTTATATACTCAAAATATGCATTTTGTAATCAAATTTTATATTTTATTGTTAGTTTTGGATACCTTTTGCTCATTGTTTTTCTATTAAACATAAGTAAAAATGTGGGACCCACAATTCACACATTATCTTTTAATGGTCAAATTAACCGATTGACTAGCAAATGTATGACATTGTAACGAATTTGTAATTTGATATATGATATTGCAATGTTCAAAAAATGAGGTCTGAGTTTGTTATGCGATTGAAACTTGAGGATGCAAAATGTAATTTATCCTAAAAAGAATAAGCATACTAGTATACCAAAAAAATTGAATTTATACATAAGTATATACCAAATATTAAGAATGAACAATAAATTGCATGTGCGAAAAAGTTCAAGAATCTTCAAAACCATATATTATATGAATTTCAAAATTATGTTCCGAAATTTTTGAGATTACTCGGATTCTAAAAATTTTGAATTTGAGATTGTGATCCGATCCGATCCGTTCCAATTTCAAAATTTGAAATAGAAATTGAAAACTTTGTTTCCACTCCGACCCATACGAAAATTAGACCTAAACTAGCATCACATTTGAGTAAGGGTTTGACTTCCAACGTCCAACTTGACAAATTTGCATATTTTTGTATAGGAATGCGGTGTAATGGAATAAAGAACAATAAATAATGAACTCAACTAAATTCAAATATACATATACATGGAATCAATAATGTTGGAGGACTAATGGATTCTTCAAACGTTCACACCACGATAACGAAATATGTATAAAGTCTAGATGTTTCTGTAGCAAACCCTATGTCCCACCTATCTTCCTCCTCCTCTCATTGTTCTCCTCTCATCTCTTTCTTTTCTTTCCTTAATCTACTGTCTACTTTTAATGTACGTCGTAAAGCTAGAACGAATTTGAATCAGTTGTTGGTGTCCCTCTCGATTCTGACTCATATATATATAACGTCAAAATATTAATATCTAGGTTCATAAAGTGGATCGAAAACATGGGAAGAGGCCGCTTGCTTTGGTTGAATCGGAGGAGAAAGAGGAGGATCAAATCTTTCCTGTCTACTCGACTCGATCTCAGCAAGACACTTCTGCCATGGTTTCAGCTCTAGCTCAGGTGATCGGAAAAAATAGTGTCCAAATTAATAACCCACTTGATCAAGTGCAAGGATTAAATCCATTAATCACCTCACAGTCCAGCCCTACAGAGACTCAATCTCAACCGGTACTACTTCAAGATCAAGGTATTATATTTTATATATTATCAACAATGAATTAATCTTCTTTTTGGTCCTCTGTGACAAAAATAACTTTTTGGTATATTTCCAGCAGAACTACTTGATCTCCCTCATAGGGGATTTAGGGAGCTTCTGTATAACTAATCATATCGTTTTCATCCACCTTTTAGTTATGTGGATTGTGGCGTCCCTATTCTCTCCTACTGCTCACTCTTTATTTCTGGCATTGAGATTGGATGAAGAGGTTGTGCAGAAATCATTATCCTTATATAGTTATAGATTATCACTGTAGCATCCTTTCTCTAGTATAATGCTTCAACTTATTTATTCATTTTTTCCTGATCTGAACTTTTCACATATATTAGAAGAGATAAATACCCAAGTGGTGCATATTAGGATTTCGTGACCCAATATTAATTTTGTGATAGTCATCTTCATCGTCAAATTTTTTTCATAAACCTGTCTTAATTAGTAAAGTACAAGTTCTGAGCTAATGTTCGAGGGACCATATTTTCAAACAAAAAGTGAAATGTTATAATGTGTCAAATAACAGTTGAGAACTACAGATAAGAATTGAACCTAAGAAGCAGCGAGTATTGACTATGTTCAACTAGCACGATCCTTCTAGCATTACTCAAACTTTGGTACTGTCTCCACCTATGTATGAAATGATTCTTTTTCAGGTTTGATATTTTTGAGAAATTAATAAATATGTTTGTGTGAAGGAAATTTGAGGAGACAACATTACAGAGGAGTGAGGCGGAGACCAGGGGGAAAGTGGGCTGCTGAGATTCGTGACCCGGTGAAGGCAGCCCGAGTGTGGCTGGGCACTTTTGACACAGCTGAGGCCGCAGCACTAGCTTATGATAAAGCAGCACTCAACTTCAAAGGAAGCAAAGCTAATCTAAACTTCCCCGAGAGAGTTCAAGGGAGCTCTGAGTCAGGTTGCCTCACATTAATAACTACTGATCAACATGACAGCTTGAACATTAATCCTCCTCAGCCTAATATTACTCCATCTTCCAGTGTTTTCGATTGTACACAATATAATAATGTCACATCTTCTGCATCCTTGTTGTCGTCGTCCTCCATGCCATCTCAACAACCGGCAGAGCTCCCAAGCTTTTCGATGCAGTTCGGTTCTTCTTTTTCGAGTTCAAGTTCGGGTCCTCCTCAGAAGTATAGGAAAGACTTTGACAGCAGTCACTCAAGATGATAAGAGTGAATTAATAGTTAAGTGAACGGTAGGAGATCAGATTGAACGATCGATTAAGCAGAGTAAAAGGCTCATATAATTTTGATGCATGTGTGTTTTTCTTTCCATTTTTTGGTTCTGTTTAATTTCTGCTCGTCTAAAACAACTTCTTTCTTATATCAAATTAAGTTCACTTCAGTTTGTACTTGATGACAACTAATTTGACAAGAAGCTAGATAAATTTTTCATGCATGTGTGCGCCACCCTGCGTATGGTATATATTGAAAGTTATTTTCGTATATCCCTTTTTACATGCACACATCTGGACATAGTGTGCAGAATGAGAAAAATATTGTATATTTCAAGCAGCATTGGAGCTTTCCACTCCTTCCCTAGATGCTATCAAGACGGAATAATGAAGTTAATTAATTTGAGCGAGTATCAATAAGCTCATATATGAAGCATGCAAATTTTGGTGAAGGAGAAAATTCCATGATGCATGAGAAGGTGAAGGAGAAAATTCCATGATGCATGAGAATGAACTTTACTTAACCCAGCAAGCTTGCTAACTTAACTAAGAGAGAGTGAGGGTTTGTATACACGCCTGGCGTAGAACATAATATGATAAACATTACATAGCCCATATTAGGGCAAAATTTAGAGAGCTGAACCTTGACAGATACGTCCATGGTTTTATATCCCCTATATTATATGTATAGATCTATCATCTATGCATGTACATGGTAACTTTTGAGTTATATATATATATATATATATATATATATATATATATTATTGATTACTTAAAACCTAGACAGACCTTGATCAGTATACGCAAGAGAGTGTGAAATCGTGTGGACTAAATGGGGTGGTCATCGAATTCGGCAGTGAGTGACAGAAGCCTTGGAGTTTAAACACGACAGCTAAGTCTGAAAATTGCGGTTGTTTTGGCATCGATTTGAAATGTGTAGTTACTGATAACAAGGGTCTCACACGTTTTTCGTTACTGATTCAGAATAATATTATTTAGATACATAAAGTTGACACATTTGTTTTTATAATATTCTCTAGCACAGGTGAATCTTGCATCCAATTATATGGCCTACTGCTTTATTAGGTGTGTGATTAACATGTGTGTTAGTTTTATATATTCAAATAAAAAATAATTATGCTATTAAATTTAGGATACTGAACGATGCAATGCACTTACGTTAATCATCGTTGTTAAGACGTTCAGTTCCTATATCATATTAATAGAACTGCTCTATTAAGGTCCTAACTTTAAGGACTTATAAGGTCCTTGTTCATATGAGCCATCAAATTAATTTTATAGTAGATTAAGCTATCAACTTAAATAAAAGATTCGATAAAATTGGATGTGTGATTGGATTTGCAGAGTTTAGATATTTCATGAGGAGATTAGGTTTTGTAGATGGAAGAGATTCGACATAACGTGAAACCTTCTTCTCTTCTTATTTATTTTGTTTATTTGTTCTATCAATTAGTATTTTGTCTTTGAATAACAAAAATTATTTAATTTGAGGCTCATACGAAAAAGTACCTCAGAGGTTCTTAAAATGAAAACCTCAAGAGAGGAGCTTTGTCATGTTAAATATTATCTAAAGTCCATGGTGCCGTATCCAAATTAATGGATATATTCAAAAGTCAAAAGTAATAGTTTTATATCATCTTTGTGTTTCACTAATATTTTTCTCAATTTTGTTTTTTGGTCAGTGTTCAACTTGAACAGATGGATTCATATCTTAGGCAAGAACCGCCACTACTGAATACCTCCAATAATGGTATATGCCATGTCCGAAACATCATCTATAAAAAAAATTCCTAATTAAATTTTGGGTGTGCATTAATATTCCTTGCACATTGATTTCAAACTTGGAGCAAAGTCTTTTTAGATATGACCCACCTTATTAAGAATTTCCGTCAAAAAATTATGCACTTGAAGCACACGTAATCTTCTTCTAAAAAATAAACAGTAATTGCATTGGTGCTATTTTTTTAAATATGCGTGTGTTACATGCTTAATTTTTACAAAAATTCTCATCGAATTGGCTTTCAGAATCAATACTTCACATTATATCAAATTTAGAGATCAAGAATTACAACTGCAATTTATGCTTCTAACAAATGTCAATCATATGGATAGTTTTAAATTTAAAAAATATAAACGCAGGGTTTACTCGAAGTCAATGAAAAAAACAAAAGAAAAGAGGACAAAAAGAGTAAATTTTCCACTCCTCGTATGAGTGGGGAGATGACTGGTAAGTGGACCACAATATTTTTTGGAGCCGAAAGAAAAATGATATTCGGCTGGCGTTGACTTGCGTTCCAGTCTCTACGCCAATTGCCAAATAGATCAACTGTATGAGTTTTTGGTCCCCTGCTTCTGTCTGTGTTCGTTTTCATAGCCGACTCAATTTGTTTTGTCGGCTCCAAGCTTCAAACCCTTCGGCTTTCACATTTACCTTTTCTTTCATTTCACTCGTGTAAATGTAAATACAACGATTTCCGCACATTTCGCTTCTCTTCTTGCACATTTTTGTTGAATTTTAGCTTTAAAATTTAATTAATTAAGAAAAAAGATTTTACACACCTTGTTGAGTGATTCAACAAATAAAAAACTTAAGGGTTGGAATTACGAAGGGGTGTGTATGAGGTAAAAATAGATGTCTTATGCATGCTCATGAAAAGTAATTAAAAAAAATAAGGAAGATGAGTTCTCATTTCTTTTATCACTTAAGAGCCGTGTTAGATAAAAGACTCGCGCACAATTTCGAATGTGAGAAAGAAGTGAAGAATCTTCTTTTCAACTCTGACTCTTAGCTGTTTGGGAATGTTATGACTATGCTACTCAGTACAAATATTTATAATTCTCATATTTTAACAAAAAAAATAAGGTAGTGTCACTAATGGGCTGGACCGGTATCGGACTTGGTAACTTCAAGTTGGTGTCGAACCGGACCGGACCGGATTTTGGGGCATAGTGACTACTTGTTTACTCTTCTTTTCTCTTCCACTATGCTAATTGTTGCACATAAACAGTTGAGAACATACAAAATGTTATTGCTTCAGTGGAGTTTTTCATAACGTAATACACTAATTGGTAGAGTTAGGAATGCTAGAGTTAGGAATTGGTAAACTTCGTACACTCGAACGAAAACAATCGGGGCACGTAAAAATCATGAAACAAATGATTTTGATGACATTGAAACGTTATATTTAGATGGTGTAACCACAGAGGTTTAATAACATATACAACAGGAATACAATAGCATGACTTAGAATAAGACCGAAATAAGCAGAGCAGAGGAACATTTTTTGTTTTTTCATCACTGCTTTCCTTGTCCTCCTTAGAGCTTTAGGACAGAATGCTAGAATAGGCTTTTTGTAGGCGGGTGCTGGCTTCATCCATGTCTACCGACCATCGTTTTCCTCATAACATTGAACAGTATAGTTTAGATAATCTATGATACAATATCAGAGCAGAATGACTAACTGTAAACATTCAGTGACTATACACTATACCGGCAACATGGGGTAAATGTGCACCCCATTGTCTATATTCAAGCCTATCTTTCCAGCATTCACCAACCACAACACCTTGATTTCTATCTGGATCATCGAAGGGAGGGGTTAAGTTGATTAGGCTTTTCACCGTTCACCTAGAAGGAGTCCAAAACTTGATACCATCGTCCAAACCGCTACAAATATCCACAAAAAAGAACACCATGTTTTCTAACAATTAAATAGAGCATTCAAAGCGAATAACTATTTTTATATTTTTGGCTTCTCAATATCATATAGTTTATATAGGTTACGTTTTTTTTTTTTTTTTTTTTGGGAACAAACTGAGAAGTGAGTTAAGCCTCACAATGGGCTAGCAATAATGTGGTTCAAATTCATTTTTAGCGAGAATCGAACCCAAGACCTCTCACTTACATGTGAAAAGGAATATCACTAGACCGTAGTACTACATTAACCGTCTGACTTGTTAATAATTAAAAGAGTAATAATACATTTATCATAAGTTTTATAATATGTTTGTATTATTTCTCTAATTGAGATAAGATCCGTCAATACAAATATTATTCCATGGTTACAAAAGAGATGAGACAAGTATGATATAGAAAATATAGCAAGAGTGATATTTAGTGATTGAAAAAAAAAAGTCAAATTATTTGTAATGTTTCACACGTAACACAATTTAGATGTTTAATTTATATACTCAACAATATAAAAGGAATTCACCTTCAACATTTGAGAGGTAATTGTTTCAAAACTAAGAAACTCTAACTTTCAATTATCTTCATCCTCTAGCTAAGTCGTTTTCTACTCGCATCACACTGGTCACTCACTTATCTATACTTCTTGGTTTCTACATACAATTATCGTGATTTTACAACTAGGTAAAATATTTTTCCTCGCAATATTATATATATATATATATATATATATATATATATGTATTAATAAAATGGTTAAACATGTACAACAATAATATCTATCTAGAAGTTATCTTGAGGTACACTTGTTCTAATGTTGAAAGATGTCACAAAGTCAAATATCATCTTCTACTATTAAATAAGAATGATATATGTAATAAAAGCCAATAGAATTGAAGTAATATGCATTACATCTCATATTTTATTGAAATTGATAAAATATTTTGACCACTTTCTTCTATTTTTCCCTTGACCAGTTTCTTCTTTCGGTGGGTACGTTCGAGCGAGTATATATTCGTTCATTCAGAAAAGTAGAAGTTGCAGTTAATTAGTACTACAGCTACCTAAAAATGCATAATCCATGGACGAACAAAACATAAAAGTAGTACTCTCTTTAACTATATATATATGGCAGATCCGTGAATGGTAGCACTTATTTTACATAATTTTTGACACACGTTTTTGTGGAGCTTACTCCATAATGTATTTTAACGATCCGAATTATCTATCATTTATAACATCGTTCATAAATCATTCTTACAAAAAATTAGGTAAATCCAAAGTCATTAAGAATTTAATTGTAGTGAAGAAAATAAACGAATACGGTTTTATAAAAAAAATTTAACCCCTTAATTCAACTGTAATATGGTTTCAGACTTTGATGATTTTTGGTAACCATAATTTTTAAGGAAAGACCTAAATAATTTATGATTCGATTCGTTGAAGTATATTACTATTCCCATATAATATGTATAAATATATATCTGCAATTATGCATGCAGTGACTTTCTTATATAGTTTCCCTTGCTGAAAAGTAAAATACAAAATAGAACCATCGAAAATCGGCTGAATTGACTCAGTCCCACTCACGGCTAAATTGATTTGACCAATCCATTAAATAATTTTTGTAGTTATGACTTAAGCTACTAGTTCGTGTCGCACCTTTGGACGGCTTCTCTTTTACGATTCTCTGTCTCCTCCATTTGTCTATCTTTTCGGCTCTAGCTAGTCGTTTTTGAGCTCAACTATAGCTTGTTTATTTATCCTTCTGTTATTTTGTTTTCTTTTGCTTTCCATTTTCTTAATTCTGGAAGTATTTTCACAAAAATTCCATGGGAGGTTTACTAGGTTGGGAGTTGACCGCTTACCCCGTTAATTATCGGTTTAATTAGGGCACCTTATTTATAGTGCTTAATTAGTTATATAGAGTCAATAATATGGACTTTTACGGGCTAGCTAGGGTTTTAACTTTTACATAAAGATTTACTGTATAAATGTGTTTTTCGCTCTCATGACTTGGCCGTACTGTAGAGTTCCTGTTAGGGTTTGTATATATGAAATAGTTCCTGTTTAGGGTTTGTATGTGTGAGATAGAGCAACAGACTTCCTTGTATTTCTATAGCGATGGATTCATGTGTATGCTTCAGAAAGTTGTACATATATATTTACGCAATCATGGATTTAATTATTTCAAGTTCGTGTATATATATATATATATATATATATATATATATATATATATATATATATATATATATATATATATATATATATATATATATATATTTGAGTTTATGGAGATCACTCACTTCGTGAAATCACACAGTTCGATAATAAGACCCTAATATTCTAGTTAGAAAAACCTAATTTAGCTTGAAAAGAGTTTGAATAATTTTAAAAGAGTTTACAAATCGTTGTGTATCAACGCCAACAAAGCCATAGCAGCCAAAAAGACAAGTATAATGCTTGTGTCCCCCATAGAGGGATTTATTTGTTCACCCGCTTATGATTAACAAACTTTTATCATCCGAACATTATAAGTGGAACTGCTTATTCTCTTTATCATCACCTAAAGATCATATATGCGAAAGGTTATTCAATTTGAAGATCTTTAATTTAGTCATTTGTATGCATAAAACAGACAGTTCATCATAAGGACCCTACTCGTTACCAAAACTGTTGATTGGTTTAACACGTATGGATGACTAAATGATCTCCAAATTGAATGATTTTTTCATATATGATCTTTAAATGATGATAAAGAGAAGAGTAATGCTAGGGAGACCAGCTAAATTTGTAGATAAAATTTACAAACTAAATGACGTGTCACCAATAGAAATGAGCACATTTATTAAGTCTGAAGTAATAATCCAATCATCAACTTCCATGTCATTTAGTTTACAAAATTTTGTTTGCAAATTTAGTCTCCATATGTTCGGACAGTAATGTTAATTGTAAGTGGGGGGAGGAACACAAGCATTATCCAAAAATTATTCAATCTGGAGATCTTTTAATCATTTATATGCATAAAACCAATGGACAGTTCATCATGAGGATGCTAAGCTAAAACTGTTGATTAGTTTAACACGTATGGATAACTAAACGATATCCAAATTGAATGATTTTTTTGCAGATATAATCTTTAACAGATGATAAAAAGCGTGAATAGTTTCATTTATGATGTTCAGATGGTAAAGGCTCGTTAATCGTAAATGGGAGGACAAGCAAGTTCTCCATAGAGGGACACGATCATTATCCAAAAGGTAAATAAATAGACACGGTAATATTTATTGTTATGTATCAATTTACATAAATGAAACAACCAAGATACTTTGCTCGGGGAGCATATTCAAATGACTTTTAATGAGCATTTTGCATTTCTTATTAGCCTGAAAGCTCTCAAACGAGCAATTTTTAAGGGATGCAAATATTCATCTTGACGGGAACATTTAAATTTATATCTATATTTGCATCTTTAGAAGGTTGGCCCTGCAAGTTGAAGAGAAAATAAGAAAGCAATTGATAACAGTGTTCAGCAAGAAACCAGAAAATACAATAGAGAAGAAGAAAGAGAAAGAAAGATAGAGACGAGAGATAGAGAGAGATATGATAATTTTGTGTATTACAATCTAATTGCTGCTTACAAGATATTTCACACTTATATATGCAAGTGTTATCTTATCTCCTAAGCTATATGACCTCCCATCTCTAACTAACTAACTGTCTTTTATATTCCTTTTTACACATTTGTGTCTTTGACCATACTACCCTTCAATATCCCCCCGCAATCTGAACTTGGGGAGCCAAGTTTAAGATTGGAACAATGTTTGACAAATAATGGTCCGTGCAACCCCTTGGTAAGAATATCAGCAGATTGATCTTCAGTGGGAATGTAGGATACAGCCAAATCACCTTGTTGCACTTTCTCACGAACAAAATGATAATCCGTATCCAAGTGCTTGATGCGAGAATGAAAAACTGGATTGGCACTTAATGCAATCGCAGACAAATTATCACAGTGAATAACAGGTGATGTGGGCAGAAACACATCCAAATCCTTCAAGACTGCCCTTATCCACGCTAGATCAGCTGCAGTGTGAGCCAAGGCTTTGTACTCTGCTTCAGTAGAGCTACGAGAAACAGACCCCTGTTTCTTTGACTGCCATGAAATAGGACTGTTGCCAAGAAAAACAAGATAGCCAGTCACAGACCTCCGAGTGTTGAAATCTGCTGCCCAATCAGAGTCTGAAAAAGCCTCGAGACTCGGTGTTGTAGCTGCGGAAAATACCAGACCATATTGGCTGGTACCCTTAAGATACCTTAAGATTCTCTTCACTGCGCCAAAATGAACCTCAGTTGGGGCTTTCATAAATTGACAAACTGAATTAACCGCAAAAGCAATATCTGGCCTAGTAAAAGTCAGGTATTGCAGAGAACCAACAATGCTTCTGTAAAATGTAGGATCGGACAATGGCATTCCTTCAGTGAGAAGCAACGAGTTGTGTGGCTTACATGGTGTTAGGGATGACTTACAAGAATCCATACCAGCTTTATGAAGCAAATCTGTGATATATTTCGATTGAGTGACACATATATCCCCATTTGAAGGATATGAAATCTGGAGGCCTAAGAAATAGCTAAGTCTGCCCAAATCTTTCAGTTCAAACACTTCCGAGAGTTCGTGAATGACCTGTTGAATCTGTACAGAATTCGAGCCTGTCAAAATGATATCATCCACATACAACAGGAGAATAGTGATATCACCACCAGTGTGCTTAACAAACAAACTTGTGTCAGACAAGGAAGCACGAAATCCCATAGCACACAGATAGGTGGTAAACTTAGAATTCCAGGCCCTTGGTGCCTGTTTAAGGCCATACAGAGATTTAACAAGTTTACAGACATAAGTAGGACAGGTTGGATCCACAAAACCTTGAGGTTGGTGCATATAAACCTCTTCTTGTAAATCCCCATGCAAGAAGGCATTTTTAATATCCAATTGTTTCAATTCCCAGTGATTCATCGCAGTTATAGCAAGAATGATTCTGACTGTTGTATGGCGAACAACAGGACTAAAAGTCTCGGAATAATCAAGACCATGCTCCTGTGAAAACCCTTGAGCCACCAATCGAGCTTTGTATCTCGATACACTACCATCAGACTTCCTTTTGACCTTGTAAACCCATTTACTACCAACCACAGATCGATTACTAGGATATGGAACTAGCTGCCAAGTCCCTTGAGCCCTGAGAGAGTCATATTCTTCCTGCATAGCTTGCTGCCAATGGGGAAGACTTGCAGCTCTGCGAAAATTAGAAGGCTTTTTAGTATCAGTAATAGCTGTCACATAGGAATAGCCACCAGAGAACACTTCATCTGCTGTAACATATAAAGATTGTAGTTCTGAAAAAGATGTCAAATAAGCAGCATAATCTTGCCGTTGTATAGTCCCACTTTTCAAGCGTGTAACCATGGGATGACTAGCCATTGCATCTGGGGACATGGAATGATTGTCACAATGTTCACTGAGTTGAGAAGAGACTGGAATTGATACCTCCAATGGAGAACTCTGATGAACAGACAACAAGGGTGAGGCATTGACTTCTGGAGGAAATTCAGGAGAAGCTACCATGTCAGAACTAGAATGCACATTGGACACTTGCTGCGAAGAAACTGGATCTAATGTGGAATCTGCACTGGATAGAGATGTTGTACTGTGAACTGCAGGAATAGGCATTTGAACCACAACCACATCACTTGATATGTTCTTAGACTTGCCAGGACTAAGACATCCTCGAGATAAGTCTGTTTTATAGGGAAACACTTCCTCATTGTATATCACATGCCTAGACAATAACAATTTACCAGTGTTGATATCAAAGCAAATGGCTCCTTTGTATCCCAAGGCATAACCAAGAAAAACACACAGGGAAGATCTAGGTTGAAACTTATTACTGGTATATGGACGCAGGAAAGGATAAATGGCAGTACCAAAGACCCTAAAAGTATGAATATCAGGTGTGTGTCCAAACAATATTTGATAAGGAGACTTAAACTCTAAGACTTGAGATGGCATTCTGTTAATCAAGAGAACTGCATGAGCACAGGCATGATACCAGAACATTTGAGGCAAACTTGCTTCTGTCATCAAAGTAATAGCAGTTTCAACTACATGTCGATGTCTCCTTTCAGCAATACCATTCTGCTGAGGAGTATAAGGACAGGAAACCATGTGAGAAATGCCTTTACTTGCTAGAAACTCCTTAAACTGTTTACTCATATACTCACATCCCCCATCAGATTGAAAACACTTAATGGAAGCATGAAACTGATTAAACACAAATGCTGTGAACTTCACAAAAATAGAACAAGCTTCTGATTTATTAATCATGGGAAAAATCCACATGAATCTGGAAAATTCATCTACAAAAGAAATGTAGTACCTATAACCTTCTATAGATGGGATTGAAGATGGTCCCCATACATCTGAGTGGACTTTCTCAAACAAACACTTAGCTTTATTTTGTCTTACTGGAAATACTTGTCTACACATTTTTCCTTGTACACAAGATGAACACAAAGATGAACAAGAATCTTTACTAGTACTAATCTCAGCAGTTTTCAACATTCTAGCTAAAATATCCCCTGATGGATGCCCTAGCCTTTGATGCCAAATCGCAGTCCTGACTTTCTGTCCCAAGAAGGCAGCACATCGACTCAACCTTGTAGCAAATGATTGATAAAAAACAGTGGCTGGAATCTTGAAAAGTTCCCCATCATCACTCCTTCCGTGGTACAAAGTCACCCTTGTTGCTTTGTCCTGTATAAAGAAATCCACATCATCACAAACAAACCAACAACCATTATCTTTGCATAACATCTTAACAGAAAGAAGATTGGCAGTAATTTGGGGCACATGCAACACATTATGCAGAATTAAAGCATTAGTAGGAGTTGTAATTGTAGAAGAACCAATGTGCTTGACTGCCAAACCTTCACCATTTCCAATAGTTATCTTCTCATCACCATTGTATGAATTGACTTGAGAGAGTGCATGAACATTGGAAGTCATGTGATGTGTGGCTCCTGTGTCCAGAATCCAAGTATCCCCAGTGGATAACCCATGTCCAGTGTTCTGTGATGGATTCTGTCCAATATGAGCCTGTGCAGTCATGGCAGTCAAGGAAGAGGGTGGTAGAGTACCCTGATAGGCAAAATTATTACGATGATAACACTCCAGGGCAATATGGCCTCTTTTCCCACAAATCTGGCAAGCAAGAAACCCTGAATTTCCAGTAGCAGCCCTATGAAAACAATTAGCTGCTGTATGTCCCCTCCTAGAACATATTTGACATTCGGGTGACACACCAGATCTGTAGGATGTATTGCCATTCCAGGTATTACTCCTTTGAAATCCATTACCAGAAAATCCACTGCCACTCTGTGACTGAACACCTTTACCATTGCCATTAAAACTACCATTGTTCCCTCTGTGACCAGATGGATTTCCACTACCAGAGAAGTTTCTTGAACCATTACTCAAACCAGTATGATTATTGTGAAAACCTCTGGAGCCAGATCCATCTCCATTAACATACATTGCTGCCATAGATGTACTCAAGGACTTCATTCTGGATTCAATACTGGCTTCTGCCCCAAGAAGTTGAGCCCTCAAATCTTTGTATGAAAGCGGAGAATCCCTAGCCAATATCACAGTTTTTATCATCTCAAACTCAGAAGATAAACCAGATAGCACAGCTATAAGAAAATCATTCTCAGTGATCCTTTCTCCAGCAGAAACTAGTTGATCCTTAATGGCTTTAACCCGTAAAAGAAACCTATCCACAGATTCCCCACCTTTTTGAATAGTGTGAAACTCACTTTTCAGTTGATTGATTCTAACCATAGAGACAGATGCAAATCTTTCTTGCAAACAAGTCCATGCCTCACACGCTGTCTTGCTACCAATAATGTGTTCCATAACATCATCAGATAGTGTAGCAATGAGAAGACTGAGCAAGGCTAGATCCTTCTTCACCCAATCTTTATATGCCATAGTAACTTCAGTTGTAACTCCGGACTCTGTATCAATAACAAATCTCGGAGGACATGGATCTTCACCCGTGAAATGATCAAAAAGATCATACCCCCGAAGAACAGACTGGAACTGAAAACTCCATTTAACAAAATTGTCATCCTGAAGCTTGACCGTAAGCATACCAAGTAACCCTTCAATCTTGACATTCGACCCCATTGAAAAATCAAACACTGCACCAAAATATGATCTGAATACCAAAAAAAAAAACTACCCTTCGTTGCTAATGGCTATCGGCCTTTTTCTTTCTCCAACACACAAACACGTATCACAATCAAACAATGGCTATCGGCCTCTTACAAACTCAAATAATGGCTATCGGCCTTTAATCTTGCTAATAATGGCTATCGGCCTTCAAATTCATAGACAAGAACCAAACAATCTTCACCTAGAACATATCACAAACAGATGGTGTGCAATGCGAAAACAGAAACCAAGAACCTGATATGAACGAACCCCTTGCCCCCTTTTTGACAAAGAAACTCTATGATCTTGCAGCAAACATTAACCAGCACTCGCAATTCTTTAAACTCCAGCGGAAGAAACGGCACCTAGAATCGTCCGAGCGATTGATACCATGATAACAGTGTTCAGCAAGAAACCAGAAAATACAATAGAGAAGAAGAAAGAGAAAGAAAGATAGAGACGAGAGATAGAGAGAGATATGATATTTTTGTGTATTACAATCTGATTGCTGCTTACAAGATATTTCACACTTATATATGCAAGTGTTATCTTATCTCCTAAGCTATATGACCTCCCATCTCTAACTAACTAACTGTCTTTTATATTCCTTTTTACACATTTGTGTCTTTGACCATACTACCCTTCAATAGCAATTACGTAAACCAAGAGCGAAAATGAATGAGATACAAATTTGCATCTCCCATATTGGAGTTAAACAAGGACGCCAAATTTATAATGAAGCAAGTTTGCACGCCAGGTTGGAAGGTTTTCTAGTTCCAGCCAACTCTGTTACTGTCAGGAAAAAAAAGACTTACATGAAAAAGAAACACCAAATAGCAAACAGATTCATCGTGACGCTAGGCTGGAAGGGTGTTTGAGTTCGAGGTCGAACTGATCCTGTCGATGTCATCACTACGAAACTAATAAGGAGAAAACTTTGAGCTCATGAGGATCGTAGATATATTTTTGGTTACACGAGAAAGGATCATAATACTCTTTGATCTCTTTCGTGTAGGCTAAAGTAAAATTACTTCTCTTTCTGGTGAAAGTTTTCTGGTCAAGTTTAGAATATGTCAACTTAAGAACATTAATTATTGATAGCTAGAGCCAATATCTCATGAAAAAACAAATTCCGATTGAAGTTGAGAATACCCACAAATAATAAACTTACTCGCTAGAATCAAGTGTTTGACAAAAATGGAAAATGACAAACATTATTTAAAGCAAGAAAAAAGTACTAAAATGCTTTAAATATTGTCATGGATTATGAATTGTATTCGGGCGCAACATGATTGTATGTGTTAGGGCTGCTTTGATATTGTTTTGCTTTTAAAACAAAAAATTTCTGTTGTATTGTGAGAATGATTAATTGTGTTAGGGCTTGTTTAGTAGTTGCATCAAAAGCTAGAATTTGTAAACACGAGAAGTCAGAAAGCAAAAAAACTTTAAGGGCACATGTATGTCCTTAATATTATTTATGTTTCAAACAAAAGCATTCCAAAACCCATTACTTCAGAAAGAAAAAAAACTAACTTGGTAATGAAGAAGGATTTCAAACCTAAGGCCATTCATTTAGCCCGAAATTGCTCAAAATCCATTTCCAATAAACGAGCTAAATCCTTGTCAACATCGAATTAAATCCTTTATCATTGAGCCAAATGGCCATCACGCTTGCCAAACATAGCAAGCCCAGTAGCCTAGGGCTACATTTTTTTGTGGGCTCCACTTGCTTTTATTATCGTCTCTCTCTTCTCAATTTGATTCTCCTTTTCTTCTCTCTCTCTCTCTCTCTCTCTCTCTCTCTCTCTCTCTAAGGATGAGCAAGTAAGGGTTGGATGGGGTAATTTGGTGGTAGTGTTTGGTGTCATTGTAGTGTTGAGTTGGTGAGATTTGGTGGTGTCTGATTGTGCGAGATCTGGTGGTGGTGTTTGATTGTGTGAGAACTGGTGGTGGTAGTGGTGTGAGGTAGAGATGATAAAAATATAGTTCATGTTGCATAATTAAATAATAATATATTAGATGGCTAAAATGTAGCCCCAAACTACATTTGGCCGTCATGACTGAAAATGGCCTAAAAGATCAATTAAAGTCAGCTAAGTGGCTTGATGAGCGCTTTTTTCTTTTCTTTTCTTAAGTTAAGCTTAATTTTAAAGTTTTTATTTTTATTTTTTATTTTTATTTATTTATTTATATATATAGTCACTTAGTACTACGGTCGAGTGATATTTCCTCTTCACTTATAAATAAGAGGTCTTAGGTTCAATTCTTGCCAGAGGTGAATTTGAACCACATTATTGCTAACCCATTATGAGACTAAGCCCACCTCTATCCCCCTCAATGTAGATAATATCGTTTGTTAAAAAAACAATTATATAAAACTTATAATCATCATGATATATTCCTAATTAGTATAAAGTTTTCATTCCAACAAGTAAACATGTTGAAAAAGACATAGTACGTAACTCTTGTTTGATTGCAATCCAAACTCGGAGCTGCTAAGAAAACTAAGCTTAGTGCTTTAAACTCATGTCCTTCGCATCCCATATATATGTTGGTTAGATTAGGATTAAGGTTATTACAGTTGAATGACTAGCATAGTGGTCTAAGTTGGGATAGTGTTTTTGATTTTGAAGGTAAAACTTTCGAATTTGGACTCCAAAATTTCAAATTCAATATTTTCTGAAAAATTGGAATGAAAATTGAAATGCATTTCTATCTGCCCGCGCGTTTTGTGAGTGAAGATTTTGCCTTCCTCACATCTGCTCTATCCGCCTCTGACTAGTAGGCCTGTTGTCAGAAACTAGAAATTTCCTTTACACTCTATATTTCTAGCCCCCTGAAATTAACAGATTTAGGGGAGGAGAACCACTTCATTACTGGTGGTATCTGCACGGTCATTGGAATATATTCAAAGTGTTCCGAACTGATTCTGACAAAAAAAAAAAAAAAATATTCAAAGTATTCTGACTTTTTAAAGTTATATACTCAAAATATGCATTTTGTAATCAAAATTTATATTTTATTGTTAGTTTTGGATACCTTTTGTTCATTGTTTTTTTATTAAACATAAGTAAAAATGTGGGATCCACAATTCACACATTATCATTGAATGGTCAAATTAACCGATTGACTAGCAAATGTATTACATTTCCAAATTATGTTCCGAAATTTTCATGATTACTCGGATTTTGAAAAATTTTGAATTTGAGATTGTGATATCCTATCGGATCCGTTCCAATTTCAAAATTTTGAAACCGAAATTGAAAACTTTGTTTCCAATCCGATCCATACGAAAATCAGACCTAAACTAGCATCACATTTGAGTAAGGGTTTGATTTCCAACGTCCAACTTCACAAATTTGCATATATTTGTATAGGAATGCGGTGTAAAGGAATAAAGAACAATAAATATTGAACTCAACTAAATTCACATATACATATACATATACATGGAATAAATAATGTTGGAGGACTAATGGATTCTTCAAACGTTCACACCACTATAACGAAATATGTATAAAGTCTAGATGTTTCTGTAGCAAACCCTATATCCCACCTGTCTTCCTCCTCCTCTCATTGTTCTCCTCTCATCTCGTTCTTTTCTTGCCTTAATCTACTGTCTACTTTTAATGTACGCCGTAAAGCTAGAACGAATTTGAATCAGTTGTTGGTGTCCCTCTCGATTCTGACTCATCTATATATAACGTCAAAATATTAATATCTAGATTCATAAAATGGATCGAAAACATGGGAAGAGGCCGCTGGCTTCGGTTGAATCGGAGGAGAAAGAGGAGGATCAAATCTTTCCTGTTTACTCGACTCGATCTCAGCAAGACACTTCTGCCATGGTTTCAGCTCTAGCTCAGGTGATCAGAAAAAAAAGTGACCAAAGTAATAACGCACTTGCTCAAGTGCAAAGAATAAATCCATTAATCACCTCACAGTCCAGCCCTACAGAGACTCAATCTCAACCGGTACTACTTCAAGATCAAGGTATTATATTATATGTATTATCAACAATGAATTAATCTTCTTTTTGGTCTTCTGTGACAAAAATAACTTTTTGGTATATTTCCAGCAGAACTACTTGATCTCCCTCATAAGGGATTTAGGGGGCTTCTGTATAACTAATCATATGATTTTCTTCCTCCGTTTAGTTATGTGGATTGTGGCGTCCCTATTTTCTCCTACTGCTCACTCTTTATTTCTGGCATTGAGATTGGATGAAGAGGTTGTGCAGAAATCATTATCTTTATATAGTTATAGATATCACTCTAGCATTCCTTTCTCAAGTATAATGCTTCAACTTATTTATTAATTTTTTTCCGATTTGAACTTTATACATATATTAGAAGAGATAAATACCCAAGTGGTGTTGTTGACCTTAAAAACTACCAAGCCTATGTGGTGCGCAGGCCGAGTAATTAATGAGCTAACTATGTCCTTCGGTTGTGTACGAGGTGTGCCAACTCGTTGGCCGAGTTCGGCCAGGGAGTAAAATATGTTGATGTGGCGTTAGCCACACTGCTGACTTCTTGATCTTGCAACTGCGTCCGAGGAAGGAACACGTCTCGACCTTCCGGTTCTAGAGCCTGAAGACAAGGCTGCTAGTTTTGCGAAGTTCAATTTCAAATTCAGCTTTCAATGTGCCGAATGTAGTAATCTGGTAACACCTCACTTCGTCGAGAAGGTTGATGAGATGGCCTCTACCAACAAGGACTCGGAAATCCTTGTTGACCAAGACTTGGATAAATAACCAGTTGGTCTCGAAGCAGTGATGTCTATCCAAACTGAAGGTGCTACTTGATCGGCTTATTCCACGGCTCTAGTGTTGTCTATACAAACTGAAGATGTCGCCGGTTGCCTTCACAATGTTGTCTATCCAAACTGAAGATGTGTTGGTGAGAAGAAAGGGGGAGAGGAAAAAATCTCAGGGTTGTTGAGAAGCTTTGCGCAGGGCAATTTGTGTGTTGATTTGGAGGGGCCCTGAATGATGCACTTCCCTCTCTATTTATAGCAGCGAACCCCCTTATGGCCAAACTAAAGATATCCATTTGGATTAGAACTCCTCAACCCAATCTGATCAGGTTTTGATCAATCCTAACCCCTATAGGACTTTGAACCAAGCTTCTTAACGAACCAGATTCATCCCCTAATTCTAAGCATCCTCATCTTTAAGACTTCTCGTTGCACTAGGGTTCGACTACCTCACCCTTATCTAAACCAATCCTCTCCGTAATAGGATTCGGCCGACCTTGATTGGACGGCCCATGAAAGGATTCCAGATAAATGTTATTGGACCGAGAACGACTCTAAGCTCAGCCCAAAATATTATTTTGGGCCCAAACTGGTGCATATTAGGATTTTGTGATAATCATCTTCATCGTCAAAAACTTTTCATAAACCTGTCTTAATTAGTAAAGTACAAGTTTTGAGCTAATGTTAGAGGGATCATATTTTCAAACAAAAAGTGAAATGTTATAATGTGTCAAATAACAGTTGAGCACCACGGATAGAATTGAATCTAAGAAGAAGCGAGTATTGACTATGTTCAACTAGCACGATCCTTCTAGCATTACTCAAACCTAGGTACTGTCTCCGCCTATGGATGAAATGAATCTTTTTCAGGTTTGATATTTTTGAGAAATTAATATATATGTTTGTGTGAAGGAAATTTGGGGAGACAACATTACAGAGGAGTGAGGCGGAGACCATGGGGAAAGTGGGCTGCTGAGATTCGTGATCCGGTGAAGGCAGCCCGAGTGTGGCTGGGCACTTTTGACACAGCTGAGGCTGCAGCACTAGCTTATGATAAAGCAGCACTCAACTTCAAAGGAAGCAAAGCTAAGCTAAACTTCCCCGAGAGAGTTCAATGGAGCTATGAGTCAGGTTGCCTCACATTAATAACTACTGATCAACAAAACAGCTTGAACATTAGTCCTCCTCAGCCTAATATTACTCGACCAACTTCTTCCAGTGCTTTCGATTGTACACAATATAATAATGTCACATCTTCTGCATTCTTGTTGTCGTCGTCCTCCATGCCATCTCAACAAGCGGCAAAGCTCCCAAGCTTTTCGATGCAGTTCGGTTCTTCTTTTTCGAGTTCAAGTTCGGGCCTTCCTCATAAGTATAGGAAAGACTTTGACAGCAGTCACTCAAGATGATAAGAGTGAATTAATAGCTATGGGAACGGTAGGAGATCAGATTGAACGATAGCTATGGGAACGGTAGGAGATCAGATTGAACGATCGATTAAGGAGAGTAAAAGGCTTATATAATTGTGATGCATGTGTGTTTTTCTTTCCCTTTTTTGGTTCTGTTTAATTTCTGCTCGTCTAAAACAACTTCTTTCTTATATCAAATTAAGTTCACTTCAGTTTGTATTTGATGACAACTAATTTGACAAGAAGCTAGATAAATTTTTCATGCATGTGTGCGCCACCCTGCGTATGGTATATATTGAAAGTTATTTTCGTATATCCCTTTTTACATGCACACATCTGGACATAGTGTGCAGAATGAGAAAAAAATTGTATATTTCAAGCAGCATTGGAGCTTTCCACTCCTTCCCTAGATGTTATCAAGACGGAATAATGAAGTTAATTAATTTGAGCGAGTATCAATAAGCTCATATAGGAAGCATGCAAATTTTGGTGAAAGAGAAAATTCCATGATGTATGAGAATGAATTTAATCAACCCAGCAAGCTTGCTAACTTAACTAAGAGAGAGTGAGGGTTTGTATACACACCTGGCGTAGAACATAATATGATAAACATTACATAGCCCATAGGGCAAAATTTAGAGAGCTGAACCTTGACAGATACGTTCATGGTTTTATATCCCCTATATTATATATATATATAGATCTGTCATACATGCATGTACATGGTAACTTTTGAGTTATATAATATATATATATATATATATATATATATATATATATATTATTGATTGCTTAAAACCTAGACAGATCTTGATCAGTTTACACAAGAGAGTTTGAAATCGTGTGGACTAAATGGGGTGGTCATCGAATTCGGCAGTGAGTGACAGAAGCTTGGAGTATAAACACGACAGCTAAGTCTGAAAATTGCGGTTGTTTTGGCGTCGATTTGAAATGTGTGGTTACTGATAACAAGGATCTCACACGTTTGTCATTACCAATTCAGAGTAATATTATTTAGGTTCATAAAGTTGACATATTTGTTGTTATAATATTCTCCCGTACAAATGAATCTTGCATCAAATTATTTGGCCTACTACTTTATTAGGTGTGTGATTAACAAGTGTGTTAGTTTAGGGCAATTAGATTTTAGGGCCTATATAAGATAATTTTAAGATTATAACCTGAATGGGTTTCAAAATCTTATTTAAGTCCCTAATATAATATTCACCACCACATCATATTACAAGATACCTCTATTACCTACCATATTTACAAACTTTGCCATTAAAATTGTCACATCCCGGCCCGGGGTGGATCACTTCCTGGGCCCGCTCCACCACCGTAGCACGATATTATCCGCTTTGGGCTTACCATTCCCTCACGGTTTTGTTTTTGGGAACTCACGAGCAACTTCCCAGTGGCTCACCCATCATGGGATTGCTAAAGCCCCCTTCTCACTTAACTTCGGAGTTTCGATGGAACCTGAAGCCAGTGAGCTCCCAAAAGGCCTCGCGCTAGGTAAGAATGGGAATATACATATAAGGATCACTCCCCTGGGCGATGTGGGATGTCACACATCCACCCCCCTTAGGGGCCCGACGTCCTCATCGGCACACCACGGCCAGGGTTAGGCTCTGATACCAAATTGTCACATCCTGGTCCGGGGCGGATCACTTCCCGGGCCCGCTCCACCACCGTAGCACAATATTGTCCGCTTTGGGCTTACCATTCCCGCACGGTTTTGTTTTTGGGAACTCACGAGCAACTTCCCAGTGGGTCACCCATCATGGGATTGCTCAAGCCCCCTTCTCGCTTAACTTCGGAGTTCCGATGGAACCCGAAGCCAGTGAGCTCCCAAAAGGCCTCGTGCTAGGTAAGGATGGGAATATACATATAAGGATCACTCCCCTGGACGATGTGGGATGTCACATAAATTGTCAACCTATTCCATAATTAAGGCTTAAATATATTTTGTTAATAAACCATTCAAAATTCAAAAACGTTTAAATTTTGTTACGAAAGTCAATAAGATAAATCCAACTAAGGTAAATTATACTAATTTATACTTGCTGACAAACAAATTAAGTCTATAGTAATTTTAGGTCAGTCACCTTAAGAAGTCAAAGATAGAAAAATCAACTACAAAAACAATAGGTTAAAATATTAAATAATAACCCTTAAAATATATATCACAAAAAAATAGTATAACAAATCCTTATTATCTATATATAGGAATTGGATAAGCGTCGGTATATATATAGGTATATACGTGCACATTGGTACGAAGATATCAGTATGGAAGTGCCGGTACATATGTACACATATGTACATACATATATATAGGTACGAAAGTATTGATACATTAGCTTCAGTATGGAAGTGTCGGTACAGATGTACATATAGGTGTGGAAGTATTGATACATTAACATCAAAAGAAAAAATCGGTAGATTCGATGTATGAGAAGGTAAAAATACATCATTAACACTATAAAAAAATGGTAAAAATAAATCATGCACTATTAGATGTATAAGAAGAAGAAATATTAGATGTGGACGGTGGCCATAGCCTTTTCTTCTTACACGGTTGAAGATAATTTTTTGGGTTGGACAAAAAGTTTCATTTTTAAGTAGAATCATTTATGTTAGCAATAAAATGAAAAGTTATAAATAAATTAAATATGAGACATTATAATTCACTCAAGTATAATATAGGAAGAAAAAAAATTAAGTCTGCCATTAAATATAAATGTTGATTTGGACATAAGTCAAAGGACTATAATTAGTTTTTTATCTTGGTTAAGGTTTTAGTCTAAAATAATCTTTTTCAAGGATTAATATCTAGTTTCCTATTAGTTTTATATATTCAAATAAAAAATAATTATTTTATTAAATTTAGGATAATGAACGATGCAATGCAATTACATTAATCATCATTGTTAAGACGTTCAGTTTCTATCTATATTAATTAATGAAATCCTCTTTGTCAACTAAAAATGGTGAAAAGACAACTTTGTCTTCTATCACACAAAAAAATGATGGGCAATAATGTAATTTCATAGGTCCAAATTTTACTATTTTTTTATTGAAGCCTCATCTACATGTAATGTTAAAATATCTCTAATATTAAAAATTAAAAAATTAAAAACAAAAAACAAAAACAAAAACCTCTCACTCCCCCACGTTCTCTCTCTCTCTCTCTCTCTCTCTCTCCCCTTCTCATTTTCTAAAAAAATATGTTCATACACACAAAGTGTGTAGGCAAATACTAATATCATATTAATAGAACTACCCTACTAAGGTCCTCACTTTAAGGACTTATAAGGTCCTTGTTTATATAAGCCATCAAATTAATCTTATAGAAGATTAAGCTATCAACTTAAATAAAATATTAGATGAAGTTGGATGTGTAAAGTTATTAGGGTTTTATGCAAATGGATTTGCTGAGTTTAGATATTTCATGAGGAGACTAGGTTTTGCAAATGAAAGAGATTCGACATGACGTGAAACCTTCTTCTCTTCTTATTTATTTTGTTTGCTTGTTCTATCAATTAGTATTTTATCTCTGAGTAACAAAAGTTATTTAATTTGAGGCTCATATGAAAAACTACCTCATAGGTTCTTAAAATGGAAACCTTAAGAGAGTTGATGGGTCATATTAAATAGGGGCATTAAGATATAGGTCCAAAAAATTGACATACTATTGGCTTTAGTTCAATTTTTTGAAATTTCTGATTTAGTTCCACTTAACTATTTTTTTTAACCTATTTACCCTTTGTTTTCAAATTTTGAATATTTAAACATCTGCAAGCTACTAAACATTTAAAAAACTTTTCAATTCTTTACCTTTTAATAAATAAAATATTTTTATCATAGATTAAGTTGCAAAAATATACAACCCAATTAAAAGGTTAGTATACATAAATGTACATATACCTATAAGTAAGATATCAAACAAAGAAAATATATCTAATCAATAGGTAGATAAACGAACTAAAAAGTACAAATACACAATTTACCTACCTATAAGCAAGATAAATTACTATGTAATATAGGAAAACATATAGAAGCAATTTGTGATAGAGATAGATAATAAAAATAGAAAAATATAATCTACCTATAATAGAGGTAGGTTATATAACAAAATCTTGTGATACATGTAGATTAATATCGGCCATGAAATCAATTAATTTGAGTAAAAATACAACTCAAATGAAGAACCAACTTTGACCACAAAATTAACTAATTTGAACACAACAAGCAATTTGATGAAAGAAGCCAACCAACCTCCATTCTTTGATCAACCAGAATCAAGTTTCATATATAGTGGAAGCCTAAGAAGAGAAGAGGAAAACTGAACAATGATAAAGAAGAAGAAGAAGAAGAAGAAGAAGATTCGCAAGGCAAATGATAAATTCTAACTAAGAAAAATGTAGTGTCCCACATCGCCCAGATGAGAGGATCCTCTATGCCTAATATGTACATGTTCACCTCCCATTGCAAGACGCGTTTTGGAAACTCACTGGCTTCGGATCCCATAAGAACTCCGAAGTTAAGTGAGTTTGGGTGAGAGCGGTCCTAGGATGGGTGACTCCCTGGGAAATCCTCGTGGCGAAACCCAAGAACATATTCGTGAGGGTGTGGCCCAAAGTGGACAATATCTTGCTATGCGGACTGGGATGTAACAATTTGGTATTAGAGCCATTCCATGGCCAGAAGTGTGTCGACGAGGACGTCGGGCCCCTAAGGGGGGTGGACTGTAGTGTCCCACATTGCCCAGGGGAGAGGATCATCTATGCCTTATATGTACATGTTCACCTCCCATTGCAAGACGCATTTTGGGAACTCATTGGCTCCGGATCCCATAAGAACTCCAAAGTTAAGTGAGTTTGGGCGAGAGCAGTCCTAAGATGGGTGACCCCTTGGAAAGTTCTCGTGCCAAAACCCAAGAACAAATTCGTGAGGGTGTGGCCCAAAACGAACAATATCTTGCTATGTGGACTGGGATGTGACAAAAAAAGGTTTTAGATAACAAGCTAAAAAGAAAGAATAGATAAATGAAGAAGAAATGAAGAGACGTATCCTCACTTGGAGATATATAGGAAGTAATTTTATTCCAACAATTATCCTATCATTAAGGGAATTTTATTCTTTAAACCTCAAATAGGTAAAACTTATCACAAATACTAATCCTAAAATCAAGGGATTATAAGTAATTTTAGGAGTAAATTGGTATGAAAATGAATAAAAATAAAAAAACTGACATGAAATATAATTGGACTCATCTAAAAAATAACTCACAAAATTAGATTCATATCAAGTTTCCCCTATTAAATATTATCTAAAGTCCATGGTGCCATATCCAAATTAATGGACCTATTCAAAAGTGAAAAGTATAGTTTTATATTATCTTTGTGTTTCACTAATATTTTTCTCAATTTTCTTTTTTGGTCAGTGTTCAACTTGAACAGATGGATTCATATCTTAGGCAACAACCGCCACTACCGAATACCTCCAATAATGGTATATGCCATGTCCAAAACATCATCTATCAAAAATTCCTAATTAAATATTGGGTGTTCATTAATATTCCTTGCACATTGATTTCAAACTTGGAGCAAAGTCTTATTATATATAACTCACCTTATTAAGAATTTCCGTAAAAAATTTTGCGCGTGAAACGCACGTAATCTTCTTCTAAAAAATAAATAGGAACTGCATTGATGCTGTTTTTTTAATATGCGTGTGTTACATGTTTAATTTTGATGAAAATTCTTATAGAACTAGTTTCAATGATCATTACTCCACATTTTATCAAATTCAAATATTAAGAATTAGAACTCCAATTTATGCTTCTAACAAATGTCAAGCATATGAATGGTTTTGCATTTAAAAAATATAAACACAAGTTGAACTCGAAGTCATTAAAATAAAAAACAAAAGAAAAGAGGACAAAAAGAGTAAATTTTCCACTCCTCGTATGAGTGGTGAGATGACTGGTAAGTAGGCGGCAATTTTGTTTGGAGCCGAAAGAAAAAGATATGGGCTGGCGTTGACTTGAGTTCCAGTCTCCACGACAATTGCCAAATACGGATCAACTGTTTGACTTCTGGGTCTACTGCTTCTGTCTGTGTTCGTTTCATAGCCGACTCAACTTGTTTTGTCGGCTCCAAACTTCAAACCTTTCGGCTTTCACATTTACTTTTTCCTTCATTTCATTCATGTAAATGTAAATACAATTTGAATTTTAGCTTTGAAGTTTAATTAATTAAGAGAAAAGATTTATGCACACCCTTTTAATTGATTGAACAAATAAAAAGCTCAAGTAATTACGAAAGGGCATGTATGAAGTAAAAATAGATATGCAGAAATCACCTTCTTACATCACACAAGAACCAAAATCAAAAGAAATATGTGTGAAGAAGAATGAAAAGGGAATATGAGAATCATTTCTTACTCTAATCTACCATGGTTTCTTACTTTGAGAGTATACAAATATTTAAATTTGATATTTTAGATATTTTTTCAAATCTATTACCGATACTAAATAGCAACCAATGAATCGGTCTTATGAATGCCCATGAAAGGTAATAAAAAAAGAAGGAAGATGAGTTCTCATTTCTTTTATCACTTAGGAGCTGTGTTAGATAAAAGACTTACGCACGATTTTGAATGAAAAAAACGAAGTGAAGAATCCTTTTTTCAACTCTTACTCAGTCTGCTAATTACACATATTTATAATTCTCATATTTTAACAAAAAAAAGAAAAAGAAAAAAGGGTAGGGTCACTAATGGGCTGGGCTGGTATCGGACTTGGTATTAAGCTGGGTCAGATTCAGTGCAACTTCAAGTTGGTGTCGGACCAGACCGGATTTTGGGCCACAATATCAACTTGTTTACTCTGCCTTTCTCTTCCGCTAGGCTAATTGTTGCACATAAACAGTTGGGCACATACAAAATGTTATTGCTTCAGCGGAGTTTTCATAACGTAATAATTGGTAGAGTTAGGAATTGGCAAACTTCGTATACTCGACCGAAAACAATCGGGGCACGTAAAAATCATGAAACAAAGGATTCTGATGACATTGAAACGTTATATTTAGGCGGTTTAACCAGAGGTTTAATAGCATATACAACAGGAATACAGTAGGATGACATAGAATAAGACCGAAATAAGCAGAGGAACATTTAGTAACCGCCAATTTTGGCATAGAATAAGACCGAAATAAGCAGAGGAACATTTGGTAACCGCCAATTTTTCATACCGTGTGGAGATCAAAAGAATACTGCAGCAGCCCTAACATTAAATGCTGAGAATAATGTAACCGGAGCGAAAAAATATTGTGAGCCTACAAGTTACGCATCCGGAGTTCCCTGAGCCTTTTTTGCATAAGCACCTTCTAAGACTTCTTTAGCTCTATGGACCTTTGACTGAAGATAAAAGCTTCCGTTTTTGGCATTCCGCTCAAACAAGTTGTCATACCTCTTCAAAAAGAAATTGTTTCAATGATGAAATGATTAACACCTCTCAGAAGATTCGACGCTGACATTTACATGCAGGGAAAACAACAGAGAAAATGAATAGAGCAAACCTGCAAGATCTCCTCCCATGATGCATGCTCCGTGACACCTAGAACCTGCCTCGCCTCTGGTTCAGCCATTATTTTGCTAGCTCTTCTAATATTGTTTACTGCTTCGTTAGCAACACCGTTCTTTGAGGCATCTGCATTCAGTGATAACATAAAGAAATTTATCTTCAAATACAGATAGAACGTACACTTGTGATTTACAAAGATGCAAGAACCCTGAACACGAAGTACACTAGTGCCTTTTTAGAGTTAACGATAATATATCCAAAAGGTTTTAGCTCTAGATTTGGGATTGCAAGAGAGCATACTTGAGATTGCCTGACGGTATGCACGGAGCACAGCCCTGCCCACTATTGCTGAGCCCATCACAAGCACGTTGGCAAGAATTTTTGCAGCCTGTACAAACAAAATAAAACTTAACTACATGACAGGGATTGCACTATTGGTGCAGGAAGAAAGTGAATATCTTGTCAAATTTTAGGATCTCAGTTGTCTTCTGGGATAACATTGAGATTATAACAGGTAGGAAGTGCGGCTTATACATAACATTCGCTTTAGGCATCATTGCAGGTTTCAGTTCCCTCTAAATGCTGGTTGAAACCTCTCTTCTTCCATCGTGCGGACTTTTGGGCTATAGTTCATTAAGATATTATATAATTCAGAAGCTTTGGAACGTTAACAGATATATCATTAGATTTTTTGGCAGCTGGTTGTGTTATATGTATATTCAGTAGACAGCATGTTCAGGAGGAAAAATCGAATCAAAACTAGCACCCGTCTCATAAAGGGTCAACAAAAGAATCTTATATACAATTTAGAGTGAAGAATGTATCCGGTTGCGCCTGATTGGCCTGAAGAGAAAAAGATATCTAGAATACATACCATCACCGAAGAAGAAGAAGCGAGCAAAACCAAGAAAGATTGAAACGGGGCAACCTGTCAGGATCTTAGAAACCTGCAGTAGCACAGTATATACCAAGTTCCGCTCAGCGCGTGACAATTAGATAATGTATACAGAAATACTAAACAATCGTAGCATTAATGGACATGATATCATCCCTTTACGACGAAATCCCAATTCTTTACGAGATAAATCCGTTTCGTAATAGACTCTAGTGTGCATCAACAAACCCAATCGACACACCCAAACACCCATGAACCCAAAACCATCTTTCCACATTGTTCATCGGCGTCAGAATTCTGGTTCAAAATTTTCACCCAGTTCTTTTGCGGCAAAATAATTCAGGCATCGTACATCAACTTTTATGAAATATACATATATCAGAAAAATTAGGGAGAAAAAGGAAACAATTGATCGATGGACATACATAATAAAATATAGAGGGAGGGAGGGAGGGAGGGAGGGAGAGAGAGAAAGGACTTACAGATAAAACGTGATGGTCGCAGGGATTGGGATGCGATTCAAGGAAAAGGGGTTAGGGTTTTAGAGGCGGAGAGGGGTTTTACAGGTACAGAAGGGGTGGCAGGTCGTACGCCTTGGCAAAGAAGCCAACTACCGAGCTTAAAAAACTGGACTGGGCCTAAACTTCCGGTTGGGCTTCAGTTGGAACATTGAGACGCGTTAAAATAGAATCTACCGGAAGACGTAGCACAGAACCGAGCGCAATTGCGTTTTAAAATTCATACAGCCGATCCCACTTAATGAGAAAAAGCTTTGTTGTTGTTATTATTGTTGTTGTTGTTGTTGCATTTACCACCTAAACTTTTCATTATTATTTTTTATCACCTGAAGGTTGTACTACATTGTAATGTACCACATTCCGATAGAAATTTTGTTAATTTAACAAATACAACTTAAGACTCAAATTTCAAGATGGCAATACATTGCAACATAATGCAAAGTCTAATAGTAAATAAATAATAAATAAAAGTTCAAGTGGAAATACTCACACCAACAAAAGTCGAGATGGTATTTGTGCAATCTCTCTATTAAAATACTATTTTAATCCTTTTTTTTCTTTATTTTTGTACAAGAAAACAAAACAAAAGTTTTGTCTTTTATGCTAACTATTTTATTTTGTATTAAAAAAAATATTTTTTGTACTCTTACCGAAAAAAAACATGTACTTTATTTCATAATTGCCTTTCTTTCCTTGAGAACAATCTACACATTTAATAGGAACAAAAGTAAACCAGCATGTGTATGAACACTTGAGCACTCCCAAATTAAAAGTTTGTTTGCTGCACCGAAATAACCCTTCCAAGTTCAACATTTCTTGCAGCACAAGTCAACCGATCACTCCAAATCAGAGGGCTTGTTGGTGAAACATTTCCATCATCAACATCCATTGCTTCTCCTTCCTGAGCCTTCTTCCTTCCTCGGGTCTTTGCTGCAGCACCCCCCTGACCAGCAGGCTTCCTCCCACGTTTTGCAGCTGGCTTTTTGTTACCATTTGGATCCTCAACAGATTGGACCTGCAGGGGGCTTGACGGGGAGCCATTTCCTTCTTTTCCACCCAATGCTTCTTTCTCCTGAGCCTTCTTTCTTCCTCGGGTCTTCCCTCCAGCACATCCCTGACCGCCAGGTTTCCTTCCACACTTTGCAGCCGGCTTCTTGCTCTCTTTTGGATCCTCATCAGATTGCACCTGCAGAGGATTTGCTAGTGAACCATTTCCTTCTTCATTACCCAATGCTTCCTCCTTGGTTCTCTTTCTTCCCCTGGACTTTGCTCCAGCACCTCCCTGACCGGCAGGTTTCCTCCCAAGCTTTGCAACAGGAGCATCAGATTTGCTCTCTTTAGGATCTCTCTTCGAACCATCAATATGGGCGCCAAAAATTTCCTTTGCCTCCCCATCATCATCGGTCTTTGATAAGTAATTACCAGCATCAACCTTCACACGTTTGGGACTCCTTGTGGGAGACTTCGTTCCTGAAGTCTGCCCGTTGCCATTCCCTCCTGTTTCGTCAGACATAGGATCAGTAGCTTCATTGTCAGAATCATCTTCTTCGCTTGACTCCTCGGTTGGATCCTCATCGTCTTCATCACTTGACACCTCAGTTGGATCCACCTTCTCTTCCTCTTCATTCAGAGCTTTTAGTGATTCGATCATATTCTTTATCTCTGTATTCACCTGCCAGGTTTAATCCCACAAGATACAGTAAAAAATTTGCCAAGGAGTTAATACTTCAATAACGTAATGTTTCATTGGTTTCTGATAAGATAAAAGACGAAAATCAAAAGAACACTCTACCTACGAGCAGTCTATATTTCAAAATTAATCAAAAGCACGTCTTACTGTCACTTCCATCTTCTCATCAATCAGGCAGGAAAAAAAATGTAAGGAAGAATGATCTGATCTTCCCATGAAACAAAAAGAAAAATGCGCGAGTAACTACAAACCTGAGGATTCTTCAGAAAATCAGAAATATCCGCGGGACAGGTAAGGCATTTCATAACATTCTTTCGGGCTCGGAGAGACCGTCCATCTCTGCTTCTTTCTGTTACAAAACTCTTGCCAGCAAAAGCACCTTCTAAGCACGACTTGCAAAAGTGATGAACACAAGGTGTAGTTACTGGTGCGGTCATCACCTCCCGGCAAATTTTGCAGCTGAATTCTGCAGAACAAGATAAATATACATTAGCATGAGATGAATGATCTTACAGTCTAAGCAAATTTAATGATACAACCAGCTGACTGAGTCTAAATTAAATTAAAGGCTGTAGAAAAACCATCAGCCAACCGAGCAATATTCTGTTTTCTAAGTAGTTCCTATCGCCCACACCAAACCTCTTTAGCAAATCTATAACGGCAGTCTAACTAGTTTCGAATTTTGATTACACGTGCGAGACCAGAGGAAGACAACATAATACTGTGTTTAGTGAGTGCAGTCATGTAGTAGAAGGGCTGAGGATGGGGGGAGGGGAGAGAGAGAAAGAAAGACCTTTCAAGAGCCTCTGTCGAACAGTCATTTTTTGTTTTTTCATCATCGCTTTCCTTGTCCTCTTTAGAGCTTAGGACAGAATGCTAGAATAGGCTTTTTACAGGCGGGTGCTGGCTTCATCAATGTCCACCGACCATCGTTTTCCTGATAACATTGAACATCATAGTTTAGATAATCTCATACAATATCAGAGCACAATGACTAACTGTAAACATTTAGTGACTTCACACTATACAGGGGCATTGTGTCCCCCGAAAGCAGTCTAACAAAATATTCAAAATCCAGTTAATTAAAATAACTTACATCAAAGTCCCAAGCTGGGCTTTCTTTCCTCAATGTTATATCTCCTGCTGCCCTCATCTCAGCCTCAGGAATATCAGGTAAAGGTCTAGGTCGATCACCGTGTTCATCACTGCAGTTCCAGTTGGAAGGATCTAGTGAAAAATTCTATGGAAGAGGGGTGAACATAAGAAACTAAACCAAACCTCGTCCATGGTGCAGGCTCATTGTCACATCTGACAAAAAGGTACCGGCAGACTCCAAACCCCTAGGTGAGCAAAAACAGTTTCAGTAAATCTGTTCAGGAAAATATAGAAACCCATGAAGCAATTCCATCATCTGGGATAGCACATATTTACCTGGATTCCAGCCTTACGCCAACATTTTTCTATTCTGTAGCATCCATCATACCGAACAACTTCCTCAGTAGGGGCATATGAGGAATGCTTCTCCTTGTGAGACCTAATTATCAAATGGAAGGCAACAGATACAAAACATTAATCAGTATGCAGAACACCACAAATGATAGAATTGTCGAACACATTATGCTCAAGGGAAATTATTGCAACAAAATTCAAACTTTTAGCAGGTCTTAACACAGCGTATCTAACTGCAAACGTCCGAAAGACAGAAAATAGAACAATAAGTTGTGGATATCAGAGAGCGAATTTAGAACATTGCAATTACCTTACCACCCACACAGGATAACCTTCCAGACAACTAAGTCGGAGAGCCTTGTTATATTTATCAAAAGTCTGGTCAAAGACTGTTTCTTGTTTGTTCGCCTGTTACCACTCAAATCCCTTCCACCACTGCAATGCATATCCATGTAAACAAGGCATCAAACATAAATAAACTAAAAAAAAAAAAAAAAAAAAAAAAGGTATCCGAGAGAAACGGAATAGCTAGATTGTGCCGTTTAAGTGGTTGATCCAATGACAAACCTCCCAGTGTATATGAACCACTCTCCATGATCCTCATCGTCAAAGTAGCCTCCCGAAAGCACAACTGACTGTGCACCATGATTAGACTGCCCAGCTATACCGGCAACATGGGGAAAATGTGCACCCCATTGCCTACATTCAAGCCTATCTTTCCAGCATTCACCAACCAGAACACCTTGATTTCTATCTGGATCATTTTCAGCAGGAATGTGTCCAAAGTGATCTCCCGGAATCGTGACAAATATCCTGCCACTTGAAGCATTAGCATTTCCAGTCCTCTGGGCACGTTCTGTGGTAAACGCCTTGTCCGGCCTATCTTGATTTTGTACAGAATGATAAACCCGAGCAGGCCCCCCAGTTCCACTTGCCTTTGCCAACTTAGCCAGACGTATGATCGATACAAGTGAAGAATTGATTCGGGGGTTACGTGCCATCTTGAGAGGAATGCGACCGCGGCACGTTCCACAAACACGCTTCCCTCGTCCAACCCATTTCCGGAAGCACTTCAGACACGAATCGTGCCCACATGGTGTCTGGATTTAAGAGCACACAACATGCCATTATTAACATAATCTACCTATATCAGTACAGCAATCTACTAAAACTATCAATGCATCGAATCGAAAGATTAAACACGAATGATAAATTAATTCAAGATAATCCTAAACTAAATAATGTAGATAATAAAAAACCTTGTAATGACGGATAATGTGGTCTCATCAACTGAAGATGATGGGACCACAAGACCCGAATTTCAGGGTCAGAGTGAACAAAAAAGCAAAGAAATTACAACACAAATGGTGCGTTACGGAACCAACCATTAATTTTAATTTTATTTATTTTTTGGGTTAAACCATAAAGAAATTTTAAAACGGGAAATTCAAAAGCTGAAAAATATCGAAGAACATTGTGTGAAAATCCACTAATCATTTCTATATCTGGGTTTATTTAAAGAACTCAACTAAATCTGTTGAAGGAGTTGGCGAGCTTATATGATTAGAATTAAAGTTTTATTTTTTTAAGCAAAAAATCCAACTTTGTTTGAGAAAAAAAAAAAAGTAATCAGAAGCAAAAATATAATTATATAAAATTAAATTAATACCCATTAGAACTACTCAAATACCCAGAAAAATTAAAAATTAATGAACTTTGAAAACAGAATTGCCATGCAAGAAAAACAAGAAATGCATTCAACAAACAGGGAAAAATAAGAGGCAAAACGACAACGAATTTAAAAAAATTAACATAAAACGACGTGTTCCCAAAAAATACAGCACAGAAGAACCAAACTTGCACTATCACCATCCAAACACACAAACATCTAAAAATTAAACAAAAAAAATCACTAAAAAATGAAATAATTCACACAAAAAAAATTAAAAATTCGAAATAAATTAATCAAAAAAAGGAAGAAGACGTACCGTAACAGGCCTCTCCGGTAACTGTAAACAGAAGACACAGTCGAAAATCCCATTGAGCACATCCAAGATGTCCTTCATCGCTCCCTTCTTCTCCACCTCCACAGTCGCCATCCCGCTCATCAGCTACTGCCTCCTCCACGCCTTCTCCTGCTCCGTCAGCGTCGCGTCGTTCTCGATCGCCCGGATCGCCGCCACCAAACCGCCGTCCACGCAGGCATTCACGGCGGGGACGGATGCAGGAGCGTCGCCGGCGATCGAGGTGCAGTC
The DNA here is from genome assembly GCF_041283825.1 of Pyrus communis. Lineage (NCBI taxonomy): Eukaryota > Viridiplantae > Streptophyta > Magnoliopsida > Rosales > Rosaceae > Pyrus > Pyrus communis. Next base: position 6,656,101 of record NC_142570.1, read on the forward strand.
GGGGCACTCCCACTGAAGAGCGGCGGCCAGGGACTCGGGCTTGGCCGAGAGGCAGGCGGCATGCCAGGGGGTCACGCATGTCTTGCAGGTGAGCTTCTCGGCGTCGGGCGGGGTCGACTTGCAGAGCATGCAGACGCCGTTTCCGTCGCAGGGAAGCTGGCTAACTTGCGCCATTGAGGTGGTGCGTACGATAACTGGGGGAGAGAGGGAGAGTAAGGACAATGTGGAGTGAAAGGCGTTGAGTGAGTAGTGGAGTCGGAGACGACCAGTATTTGATTTTTGGGCTACGGCGGGTGACTGAAATTTTTTGGAAAGGTTCTGAAATTTTGGCCAAAATCCGGTGATGTGCAGTCTACCTGAAGCCAGTGCATTGGCGGAATTTGAGTGGTCCACGTAACGGAGAGTAAACGGAAAGTGGTTTGGTTGACTGGTTTTGAGATGTTGGTGCCAAATGCCGCCCCCGGTTTGGAGTGGTTTTCCGAACGTTACGTGCTCCTGGTTTGTCTGATCCTGGCCGTGGCTTTTTTTTCCGTTTCTGGCAGTTTGCATATGATAAAATGGCAGAAAAGATAAATTACTTTTTACAAAAATAAGATAAGAATTACAATTAGATTTGGATAATGATATTTTTGTGTTGGAATGACAAGTTTACCCATGATGATACCTTTTGGATTTTATTTAACAAAAATTAGAGAGAGACTTTTTTTATCTACTTGGACAAGAGAGAAACCTTGCTCTTTAGGTCCTTTAACTTTTTTTTTTTTTTTTAAATCACTTTAGTGTTGAAACCCTATCTCCTTATTCACTAAAATACTGGACCACATGTATAAGCTGAAGGATTTTTGTTTAGTAATATTAAGTGAGTCGATGCACTACAAATATTGCTATTGATGTGTTGTAGGAGCAAAATACATACTAAATCAAATCAGCACACGAGAGTAATGACATTTATTTACTTTTGGCGATGAAAATAATTGACAACTTTAATGAACAACGAAGGTATATGATTGAGAATATGTCACGTGATGGTGACGTGCGTTAGATATTCTAGTATCGTAAGTAGGTCAAACATGATATATTATTAGTTCAATAAAAAATAAGCATTGTTTTTAGTAGGTAACGAAAGCCATTAAGGATGATATTCGTAGATTCCGAATTCTTTCATTTAACAAAACACGACAAATATGCAGTTATTGCCAATGATTAGAGTTTCTTACGAACTCTAGCTGAACTAATTGAATACGTGTCTGCTATGGTATGTCGTTATCTCTTGAAAAACGACAAGTTGGCAGTTATTTCCAATGATTATGGTTGTTTACGAACTTTGGTCGAACTAACATAATACTTTTCCATTACAAGATACATCATTATCTTCAAAATATGACAAGTTTGCAGTTATTGTTAATGTTAGAGTTGCTTACGAACGCTAATCGAATTAACTAAACACCATTGTGTTACGATATATGTCATTATCTCCCAAAATCTGACAAGTTAGCAGTTATTGCCAATTATTTGCTGCTGCCAACGAACTCTAGTCGAACTAATTGAATACATGTCTACTATGATATGTAGTTATCTCCTGAAAAACGGAAAGTTGGCAGTTATTACCAATGATTAGGGTTGTTTACAAACTTTGGTCGAACTAACCTAATACTTTTCCATTACAGTATATATCATTATCTTCCAAATACGACAAGTTTGCAATTATGGCTAACGATTACAGTTGCTTATGAACGCTAATCAAATTAACTAAACACCATTGTGTTACGATATGTCATTATCTCCCAAAATCCGACAAGTAGCAATTATTGCCAATTATTTGCGACAGCCAACGAACTCTAGTCAAACTAATTGAATACAAGTCTACTATGGTATATGTCGTTATCTCCCAAAAAAAAAACGACAGTTGGCAGTTATTGGACCAATGATTAGGGTTGTTTATGAACTTTGGTCGAACTAACGGAATATCTATCCATTACGACATATATCATTATCTTCCAAAAACAACAAGTTTGCAGTGACAAGTTTGCAGTTATTGCCAATTATTAGGGTTGCTTGCGAACGCTAATCGAATGAACAAAACACCCTTATGTTAAGGTATATGTCATTATCTCCCAAAAACTGACAAGTTAGCAGTTGTTGCCAGTTATTAGTGGCTGCCAGCGAACTATAGTCGAACTAATTGAATTACATGTTTTTATCATATATGTGATTATCTCCCAAAACACGATAAAATTGTAAATATGGTTAATGATTAGTGATTGCTTACAAACACTTGTCGAAACTGAACACTTGTTTGTTATGGCATATATCATCATCTCCCAAAGAACGACAAGTTGTAGTTATCGTTAATGATTAGTGGTTGTTTACGAACTCTTGCTGAATTAACTGAATGCTTTTTTTTTTTTTTTTTTATAGTATATGACGTTATCTTCCAATCCGAAACATATATTTGCTATCTAAGTTCATATTACGTGGAGACAAATCATGGTCTTTTCAGTTAAAAAATAATAAAGTATGAAAAAACACACGATGAGTTTTGCAATACACAATACAATACCTTTACATGATCAGATTCAAAATTGGGTGACTTTGGATGCAATCCCTATTTATCAACGTTCTTTGATTGAATCTTGTTGGTTCTCAATTTTTTGATTGAAGTCCTTGAAATTAATGCAATAATGCATTTCTATGTATGTTATTATAATTTTAAATTAAAATTTGATATTTGTAGTTATTTATATTAATGAGATTATAAATAAATTCATAATTTGTTGAAAATATTAAAAGAAATTATACTTTAAATAAAATCCATGATTTGTCATTACTTATATTAATGACATTTTACATACAAATTGGTAATTTTTATACGATGCATTTTACATACAAAAAGTTGATACATTTTATACAAAAAAAAAAAAAAAAAAAAAAAAAAAAGGTGATACGTTTTATATAATGGGTACATTTCATATATAAAAAAATGGGTACATTTTACATATAACAAAGTAGTACCTTTTTAAAGACAAATGAGTACACTATTAATAAATTATGGGTACAAATAAAAGGTCAAAAAAATATGAGTACAAATAAAAGTTTGAAAAATATGGACACAAAAAAGAAATTAATATATGGGTACAAACTAAAATTGAATACAAAATTGGCACAATTTAAAAAAAAAAAAAAAAGGTAGCAAATTAAAATGGGTACAAACTAAAAATAAAATTATATGATACAAAATTTAGCCATAAATATAAATATATCAAATGTTACGTTCTAACACTAAATGAATAATTTAGAAGTAAAATTTAATTATCTTGATATGTAAAATATTTTATTATTGAAATAATTAATGATGTTTATTAAACCTAAGGGACCTTGATTAAATTTTGAAAAGGAATAAGGTTTCAATCAATAGAGTTGAAAAAAACAAAGGATGAAAACCTAATTTCTCCTTTAAAATTTAAATCTTTAAAGTAAAAGAAAGGGAATTAGTTTTGAAATGGCACAGTAGTTAGGAGGTCTACACATGGGCATTCTTGGAAATCAAATGTGAATATTATTTTTCATTGTCTGCCAGTAAATTACTTTTTTTTTTCTTTTTAATTTTATTTTGGAGAACTTAATGCCGTACCAAAAAGGTCTAGATTTTTATATCCAAAAAGTGGCACTTTAAGATATCAAAATCCATGGATATATGAAAGCAATTAATGGTGTTCAGCTGGTATATGACCGATATTTTACCCTTTTCAAATTACCAAAAAATATATATTTTACCAATTTTCAATTACCAAAAAGATATTTTACCATTTTTACTTGATAGAAAACAGAGAAACTTTGATTTTATTTTTTTATTTTTTTATTTTTAAAAAAGATGTTTTATTCAAATACCAATATAGAATACAAATGATAGTGTAAAAAGCTATCCAAAATTAAAACTTGACTATCAAAAATAAAAACTGCATCGTAAAACAATAAGATTAACAGATAGACATTGTACTCTAAAGATGTGAGTCTCGGTAAAAAAGCTTATTTCTTTTATTCTTTTTATTTTCATTTCTGATTTATCTTTTGACCAAATTTTAATTCCTAAAACTTTTTTTTCCAACTTAGTATTGATGTTTAGTTTTATTATTTCTCTCATCTCGTAAGTTTTATAAGTACGTGAATTACAAGTTCTATACCAAACTATTATAGCAAGCACATTGTGTATCTTACGCAACACCTTATTTTTTAGTTTATATCGTTGGAAAATATTTTGTGGTATTAAAAAATGAAATTTAGTTTTTTCTTATTCGGGTTCATTGGAATGCTTATCTAGAAAATACTTTCGCATTCATAACGGATATATTTTGTCATGCACGGCTCCCACTACACTAGCTAATCTAATTTGTTTCCTAATGCATAGTCAAAGTCAAACGACACTTGTTTCTATTTTTCTGTTGCAAATAAATGCAAACACGAAGGATCCATGACAATAAACGCAAGAATGATTTATTTTTAAATAAAAAAATTAATGAAAAATGTTTGAAAATCTTGAGTTTTAACGATAAGGACAAAATAAAGGGTAAAATGAATAGTATCATGATTGATTTTTTAATGTAAAAATATGATTTTTCGTTAAAATGAATAATACCGTGAATTTTTCGTTAAAATTCCATTTTTAAATTGGATTGGTGTTTTCTTTTTAAACATCTCATGTCACGCCTGGCTCTCACCCCACCATTTAATTTAATTTGTTTCTTAGTGCATGGGCCAATGCCATGTGTCTTCATTTTTCTGTTTGAAAATTTTATGTGCAAACTCTTTGTAATTTTTCTTTGCAACTTTGTACTGTGTTAGTGGTGTTTCTGTTTAGTTGTAATTTCGACATCTTTGGTTTAACTTACATGAACGACAAGTTTTATACAAAATTATTATAGATGATTCATTGTGTGCTACAAACTCTCACTTTTTAGTGTAAATTTTTTGTAATGTTGAAAAAAATATAGTTTCTCATGATGCAATTCCTTTTTCTATTGTAAAATTGCAAATTGAGGTACGCGTGGCAATAGACACAAGAATAATTTATTTTCACATTTAGGTGGTATTTCTTTTTATACATCCGATCAGTGGCGGAGCCCAAAATTCATGTTAGGAGGGGCACACTTTAAATTGAAATTGGCATATAATACATATAGAAACATAGCCTCGTTCTTTTGGTCTCCTTGTGACCAAGGATACATGGTCAACTACTCATGAATTTCATATTAAGGATGCAGAATAAAACATTAAAATCATATCTATTTATTGCACATTCTTATTAAATTCAAATGTGAGTGATCATACGTTCATTTGTAAAAACATTAAGGCATAAGAGAATTTTGAAAGGTTTTATTCCCAGAAAAACTTTTTCTCTTCTTAATTTCATAGATGATATAGAGGGAAATAAGAAACTAACAAAAATAATAGTTTGCAAGCAAAGGAAAAAATTGCATATAGGCAAAAAACAGAGAATATGATCAACTAATATTCTTATCAAATTGTTAAGTGAAAATTATAGGCTTTGTATTTGTTGGATTGAAAACAAATTCAAGTTACTAGTGATATTATAAAATTGATCAATGGTAGACAGATAGTAGAGATTGCAAGAAAAAATAATCAGGGTAGGCCTCAACCTACTGTGATCTTAAGATGGCTCCGCCATTGCATCCGATGTCACGCATGGCTCTTACCTCACCATTTAATTTAATTTTGTTTCTTAATGCATGGACATATGACATATGTCTTCATTTTTTGTTTGAAATCCATGTGCCTTTCTTTTTAGGGTTTTTATCACAAATAGTCCCTGAAATTGAAAATCAATCAATGTAGTCCCTGAAAATAAATGTTGCAAATCAATATAGTTCTCCCATCACAATTATGTTAAAAATTCGTTAAGTGCTAATATGGCACATAAATGGGCCCCACAAGAACTATAGTTCCTTTATCTCAAATGGTCCCTGAAATTGACTCACACCATCAAGATGGTCCTTGAAATTGACACGCACCATCAAGATGGTCCCTAAAATTAAAAATCGACGAATGTAGTCCAAAAAATAGGTGTTGCAAATCAATATGGTCCTTCTACTACAATTCTGTAAAAAAAACTTGTTATGTACTGATGTGGGTTTAGTAATTAATTAAAAAGTTGTCTAAATACCTTTTTGCACAAGAATTTTTTTTTCTTCTTATAGTAGGACCTACTCCGAAGAGAAATCCCTTCCATAAATTCTCAAAGGCACAAGGCTTAACCAAAGCCTAAGAAGGGGTTTAGAAATAGTTTTTAACCAACAACAGATGCTCTTCGGTTATAATCTCATTATCTCAAGGCAGGCCTTGTCGTTCTTTGAGTCACTAGACCACCAGAGAAACGCGAAACAAGCTCTCAAAGATTAAGATTGTGAGGATGTTGATCGTGTAAATGTTAACGGTGATGCCCTAGAAGTCGTCAATTAGCTCATCAATTAGCCAAGTCGTCACCAAAGGTGAACTCAATCCAGGTTCAATTCGGTGAAGGGTGTTGAGATGTGTAAAGATAGGTGTATTGAGACAGTGGCGAAGCCATGATTTGCCGAGGGAGGGACAAAATTCAAAAGAGTGCAAGATTCAATCGAAACAGTTGCTTTCACTTTGGAGAGTACAAAGTTTTGAGTCAATATTCATAGCAAAAAATAGTCTTTCCACCAAAGCAGTTGTAAGTAATAATTTGCAAGCCAATGTAAGAAGCTTAAATTGGCTAGGATTAGATCCTAAAAAATGTTAGGTGCTAGTCAAGCGGCAGACTGGAACCTAAGTGAGATCTTTGGCAGGAGCCTATATGGTTTTAAATTATCATAAAATAAGCATTAAACAATATTTACAATGTTTTTAAAAAGTAATACAATATTTATAACTAACGTGAGAGTTTAAGATAAATACGGTAAATATGATAGGAGTCTTAAAATATAAAAAAAAATACATATAAGAAAAAAAAAGAAGAGATAAATGGGTTAATAAACCACAAAAAAGTATAATACTTGGTACTGATTGTTCAGTGCCTAACATTTACTGACCTCCTAAAAGACTAATAAAATGAAGACACATGTCCATTTTCAAGTCCCTAACCACACAACCAAACATCCGGTATTCTGCAAATCAAACATTCTTCTTCTCCTTCATCGAACACTGAATCCCCTCTCATTTCCGGCGATGTGCCCGCAACCCCTCTCTTCCCGATGACCCAATCCCTATTTTCTGCGACCCACCAGTCCCTTTTTTTCTACAGAGACTGCGATCATCGTCCTCCGTTATGGACGACGACAATGATTGAGACATGTCATCATCAATTCGGACAATCCCTCTCACCATTGGATCTCAACTTGGTGATGTTTGTGGTGACAAGCAAGATCCTGAAGCCACACTCTCTGCAAATCCAACCAAACTATCACCTTTCCTCTACAAATTCGACCAAGACAGTGAACTGGCCAAAATCAATTTTTACAGGTGCCATAAATTCCGACGAGAGCGAGGGGCTGAACCAACGCTCCTAGGCGTGTTTTCCGGTGAAGGGAGTGGTGGCTGCCACTCCTCGCCCTTACGTAGCTTCGCCACTATATTGAGATTTTTTTTGTTAGAGAATAGACAACAAAAAAGGCAGAGGAGTGTGGACTACATATGAGGGCAAAAAGGAAACAGAAATTGGAGGAAAGTTTTTGGGTGATTCATAGAAATAACACATGACAACTATATGAAGGCAAAAAGGAATAAAAATTGGATGGATGAAAAATTGAATGAAAGTTTTCGGGTGATCCATTTGTAATTTTTTTAATTTAATTAGACTTGTGTAATCCATTTATGTGTCACATTAGCACATAACAAAAATTTTGACAGAATTGTTCAGGTGATCCATTTGTAATTTTTTAAATTTAATTAGACTTGTGTAATCCATTTATGTGTCACATTAGCACATAACAAAAATTTTGACAGAATTGTGGTGAAAAAGCTACATTGATTTGGAACACTTACTTGCAAAACTACATTGATCGATTTTCAATTTCAAAGATTATTTTGATGTCATAGGTCAAATTCAGAGACCATTTTAATGTCGCAGGTCAATTTCAATGACAATTTGTGAGAAAAATGGACTTATGCGACCCACTTATGTACTACATCAGCACTTAACGGAATTTTTAACAGAATTGTGATGGAATGACCACATTGATTTGCGACACCTATTTTCAAGGACTACATTGATTGATTTTCAATTTCAATGACCATCTTGATGTTGATGGTCAATTTTAAGGACCATTTGTGATAAAAACCCTTCTTTTTATGTTTTTATTCTCGTTGATTTCTAACTTGTTTTTTCACTACACTTTTTCTTTGTAAACTCTTTTTATTTTTTTTTTCTTTGCAACGTGGTACATCATTAGTAGTGTTTTGAATTTAGTTGTAATTGGGAAGTCTTCAGTTCGACTCACATGGACAACAAGTTTTATACAAAATTATTATGCCTAACTAATTGTGTGTTAACTAACCCCCACTTCTTAGTGCCACCTAGTACTACGGTCTAGTGGTATTCATCTTCATTTGTAAGTGAGAGGTTGAAATTGGTTCTAGGTAAAATATCTTGTATATTAAATTATAATCCGCTAAATTGACTAGTCAAGCCCGCTAGTCAACTAAGATAGATTTGTTAGTCAATAAATCGAAGATTCAATTACCAATTTCTAATCCCACAAACTATCCTAGTCAGCGAGACAACAAGGCTGCAGTTTGTTGCAAGTTATTAATGTGTCAAGTGGGCATACTATTTAAATGTTCAATAGATATATGTATCATGTATGTGTATGTGAGATGTGTGACACAATAACAATAACTTGAACATAAGATATTTTTGGCTAGAAAAACTCACCTATGAGTTAGAAAATCGGGGACTCTCCACTAGTGTAAACAAAGGTTCATACAAAGATCACACAAGCTCAATTCTTAGAACCCTATCTATTGAGCAACTTTACCTTTGTGCAACTTTGCCTTACACAAGATGAACTCATTTGGTCTTCACGAAGTGGCAATTTCTCCTGAGCTCATCACCTTGTGGCACCAAGATCAACACGATCAATGATGTGATATGATTTTATGATATGCACATGAAATTTGGATTTAATTGACCAGTCAGATTCTCCAGTCAAACAGTTGAAGGAAGAATCTAACTTGAATCTAAAAGCTTAGTCTAAAACCAAATTTAAAGCTTAAAATCAGACCAATGTTCATATGTACTTGATCACAGGTGACTCTTCTGAATAATTTATCAGAACTAACATGTATTCAGATCAAATAAATTTTGGTAACAAAGATTTATGATTTGAGAATACGTCACATGCATAACAGTGACGTTTGTTAGATACTTTAGTAACGTAAGTAAGTCAAATGTGTTGTATATTTAATAAAGCTGGGGACTATTTTTAATAGCTAGCGGAGACAACTAAGGATGATATTGATCGATCCCAGTTCTTTCATTTAACAAACAACGATCAGCTTACTGTTATTTCAATGATTGGTGTTGCTTAAGAACACTGGTTGAACTAATAGAATATATTTGTGTAAACTATACATGTCGTTGCCTCCCAAAAACTAACAAGTGCGCAATTATCGCTAATGATTAATGTTGCTTATGGACTTGAGCGGAACTAATTGAATACATGTCAGTTCTAATAAACTTTGGTGGAACGCCATCTTCATCTGTTAATAATCGCTGTCAACTCTTCTGAATTTCGACCGCAGCTGAGGCGCCGCCATCTCAAATGATCTCCGGTTGCTAACCATGGTTTGGCACGAATCTCCTCGCCACTCTAAAATGAATTGCTTTAACACGCTTTTGAATTTAAGCAACGAGTTTCGGTTTTGGTTCCCACATTTAGTGTCATTTTTAATTGGGAGTTTTAACGAAAAACTCACGATACTGTTTATTTTAACGAAAAACTACATTTTTACACTAAAAAGTTAATCCTGGTACTATTCACTTTATCCTTTATTTTATTCTTATCATTAAAACTCAAAGTTTTCAAGCTCTTTTTATTAATTTTTATTTTATTTTATTTTATTTTTATTTTTATTAAACAATGTCCTCTGTTACAATTGGACCGCACAACGCCAGGTACTATTTCATGGGCTTCATTAATTGAATCCAACGATAGATCAGCTAAAACTTGAATGGATTTTGCAGTCCAACCTCAGCCTTGAAGAGTTAGCCTATCCTAATACTGGCTCTACTAAGTGAACGTTGCCGATGACAGGGTAGAGTCTCCCAAGATTCATGCATACGATTTGATGATCGGTTTATTAATTCTAAAGTCAATCAACGGTTCACGGCCGATTTTGGTAATTATAAAGTAGTGTTGTATTATAGGTCTCTAGTATGATCTTTATACATGTGTAAATGTTTCTTTCTCATTCCCAAAATCATTTTTCCAATCAATTTAATATAACAATTAATGGTCCTTCGCTTTCAAAGAAGGTGGACGTGCCGGAGTGGTTATCGGGCATGACTAGAAATCATGTGGGCTCTGCCCGCGCAGGTTCGAATCCTGCCGTCCACGTTTTTTTATCTCTCAACTAGAGAAAAAATAAGTGATTCATAGTCATTATTTTATTTTTAATTGGTGGTTATAGAAATTTTTAGTGTGACGTTTTACGTCAGTTACTAATTAACGTGTTTGTAGTCATTATTTTATTTGATTCGTGATTATAAGAAATTTTAGTGTGATAATTCACGTGTTATAATATTAGTAAATTGACAATAGTTAAAATAGCAAGCTTTTTAATTAGTAAATCATAGTTAGATCCTAACATCTTCATTCAGTCTGCCCTAGCCTTAATAGTACATATATAAGTCCCTCCTTGGTTTGCCCAAAATCTCTCGCCCTCTGCAGAAGCGTTTTGTAAGTTATACAGCGGAACACAAACTTTGATCAATAGGGCAGGTGCTCGCCCCCGCCACCGGAGGCAGAGCTAGAGGCGGTGGCATTGTGGCGCTCAGCGTGACAAAGCTGACGGAGCTTCGTGGGAACGTACCAGATGGAGAGAGGGGGATGAGAATTGAAAATGGCATCGATGTCCCAGCCTTGGCCTGCTGCAATGACCACAAGAGGCTTGTAACACGACTGCCGCCATGCCCCAACATTTTCGCCCCTCTCCTTGAACGCTCTCCTCAGCACATTCGACGCCTCCACGTCCAGGCAATGCAGGGCGTAGCAGTGCACATAGTGCCGCATCTTCGGCTTGTTGATGTAGCTTGCGCCTGACTTTTTGGCGTATCTAAACACCTGGTTTGTCACCTGCGTTTGTAGTAAAAAAGTGTGAAATTAAATTAGTCGAACTAAATAGTTGAATCAAATTACTTTTGGACTACAAACTTACCTACTTTCATTCATGTATTTTCGATTGCATCAAATTTGACTCATGATGTAAGAAAGTAGTTCCAATTCAAAGAATATTCATCAACAATGTAAATTTCTTATACGAGGATAAATTTAACAGATTTCATACAAGAAATTCACGGAAGTTGACAGATATTCTTAAATTGACAAAATTTTCAGACCGCATGTATTAAATTCGACGTAATTGAAAATACATAAACGAAAGTGAAACTTTGCCAAATCTAAATTGATTGAAAATGTGTTGTTCATAACCGGAAAGAAGTGTTTTTAGTAGTGTTTTTCACACACATCTTTTTATCTCTGACACATTCTTATTAATTTTGGTCAATTGATCTTTTTCAATTCATTCGATATGACGGCCATGAATTGAGAATGATGTATGAGAGGTAAAAATGAGTGTGTAGATAACACTTAGGGTTCAACTACCTAAGTTTCTAGTGCATACCATAACAACAAGGTGCATCAATGAGGTGAATACAGTGAAAAAAACCCCATAATTGTTTTTCTTAGACAACCACCAAGTCTTTGTGGTAATTTTATATATGAGTATAATGGTCTTTTTCTTTATTGATGAACGTCCAGAAATCAAACGTGGGTGTACAGAGAACCACTCAAGATGAGTTTACTGTATTTACCACAGTAAAAATCCGCGTATGAAATCATGGGCAAACTCCGTACCTTGGTTGGACATTTTTCACCGCGCTCCTTGGCAATGTTCTGGACCTGGATCAAGAAATCACGGCACTGCTCGTAGAGATGGAAGAGGTAATCAAGACCGTTCTTTTTGGCACGTGCCACCTCCCCAGGCTCCGTCACGATGAACGGGTGCTCCCTTTGTCTCTCGCCTAGCAACCCCCCTCCTCCACCGTTCCCCTGCCCATTCATGTCGTCCTTGTCGTCTACACCCTCGTTATGATCATTATTATGACCCCCTCCAGCACTACAGTTCCTATATTGCCCCTTCTTCATCCTCCGCTGCTTCTTCCGCCTCTCCCCCGCCGTCACAACCTCCCACGCCATCCCTACTCCGCTCCCCACCGTCTCCTTCCCTTGTTGCACTGGCTCCTCCGACAGTCCTACACATCCCATGCACCGCGTATCATATATCCCAATCTAATATAACAACTACGTTATGTTCTAGTATCAAAGACTATGATAATTGACATATTATGTTACAATCATATAAAACATATGCTTTTAGTTTTATCACGCAATCTCGAACATAATATGATCTGGCATACTATGTTACAAAATAATAAACATTTTTGATTTGTTATTTCTTATTACACCAAAGGCCAAAAGACCTATTTTTCTTCTTTGATTCACTAAATCCTAATTTTTTTTTATCATCTATTTGAACATGTTATATTGTCACACTATTAATTTGCATGTAAAATAATGTTATTTCAAAGTGTGTAATCAAACCCTACCTATATGCCTATATAGTACGGTTAATCTAAGACACAATGGTAAATAATATTCATGTATATAGCGTATGGTACCTTCTTGGGAGAGAGCATCTAGGGCATTGGTGGTGGTATCACCAGAGACAGGGTTGCGCCGCCGAGAGTCCTCCTCCTCAAGGCGGCAGCGCTCGGCTCTGACGGCAGCTTTGATACCATACCTCTCCCCAACAATCAACTCCCAGCGGAATATCTGAGAGAGGCTGCTCATCATGTCATCAAGCTCATCATCCTTCATGTCCAAGAGGGTGTTCACAGTAAATCCAAGCTCCGCTATCTTCGCCGCCGTGTAGTATCTGACCCCATAAGCCTGGAACAAGTCTTCAAGCCCTCCCAGTCCAAGCTCTCTTGGCGCCCGCAAAGTATAACCAACCGCCCCCGCAGCAGCTGCCGCTGCTGTCGGCACGGCTGCTTCGAGCTGAACCCGGTTCGTCGGCACAACCATCCCACGTAAGTCCCACTTGAACAAGTTCGCAGAGAAGGCATCTGGATCCATATTTTCCACCACTCCACACAGCACAGTGTGAACAGAGACTATTTTCTGTGGGAGATTGTAGTGTTCTGTTCCTATAAAAGCTTTTCTTATACTTCCGAAACTACCCTTTTGTTTTGTACGAGAGTTTCCTGAGGAACTGACAAACTGGAGTTCGTATACTTGTATTCAAACTTGACACTTCCAAACCCAACCAAATTTTAACAACCAAAACGAAGGTGTCGTTTAACTTGTTAGGGTCCATCGAATTGGTCCCACTACCCAATGAACTTCTTTAACTTGTTATGTTTGTTAGGTCTAGCCAATGAAGATCTATGCATGGCTCTGATAGATTTGAGTTGACCTTAAGGTTGGATTTGGTTTGTTCTCCGATTCTTATTTATCTTTGAACTCGTACAGCATCCAAGGAGTCATTTTTGCTAGAGAAACTTTAGTAGCTGAGTTACATGGTCGGACATGTAGGGCAAGTTATTAAAAAGTTAATATAGTTTCTAATTTCTATGATGTCATCATTAGATTCAAATATAAACTCTATCGACTAAGGCCGAATGTAGGAGAGTCTGTGAGAGAAAATAAGCCAAAAAAAGTCCGACTTCTCTTATTGAAGTTTCTCTTTATTTTTACAAATAACACTCTGATGCATACGCATAAATTACTGACAAAAAACAAGAGTAACTTTTATTTGCAGACATATCAAACCCTCTTCTACACGTAGGGCAGAACACCATAGAACTTCGTTGACATTAACATAACCTCGATTTTGCTAAGATAGGTTTCCCGTGTTAGTATGGCTGAGCATAAAAGTTAAGGGACTTTTTTTATGTACTTAGCGATAGTCTATAACCACTGTTTTTTAATAATTAGATCCTTGGTTAAGAAACAAACGACCAAGGTCTAGATAATAAAATGACTGATATATCCTATACACCGAAAATAATATGATTTAAAAAATAATGATAATTTACCTATGGTATGGTTCAATGTCCAATTATGAAACTCCTGAAGGGAAAAAAAAAAAAAAAAAAGATGAATCGATATCGAATCAATCATAACAGCTACCTACATTCCATAAAATTGTGCACCACAAACGCAAGCTAATAAAAAGACATGTGATCCTATAGAAAGACATTACGATATATACCTTGTGGGAAAAAAAAAATTATTTGCTAAGAAGGAAATAAATATATAAAATTCCTACCAATTATCAGAAAAAGAATTTCAAAAAACTGGTTAACAGACGACATTTCCATTGAGATCCTAATTCCTTTTCATTATTTATGTTGTATATCTCTTTCAATGAATGACTAAAAAGTAATCGAACAATTCAATTATAATATTTGTTACTTTGTATATAAGCAAAACATTCAAAATTATACTGACTACTCATTCAATAATGAATTGACAAAAGTCTGTACAAGCGATGGAGCATGTGGTTTAATTCGACATAAAGAGAACAACATTACCAGAGCTTGACATGCCGTGAATCAATCCTTTTATGAAGGGAAAGACAAATCTCCTCAAAGTGCTAAGTAGAAGTAACTTGTCCCAACTTCCTTTGTCGCTTGCTTCTTGTTGTCTAGCTACTTGTCTCCTTTGGTCTCCTACTCATGACAACCGATATCTAAATGTCCAAAATCTGGGACATTATTCAAACACACAAACAGTTTTTTTTTTTTTTTTTCTTTTTTGCAAAACTTGGTAATAAAAAATCTTGACAGTTCAGATTAAGATTGACTGTGGGGAATTATTCATAAAAAAATAATAATAATAAATAAATAAATAAACAACCCTAATTTTGGTATAATGGAATGTTTAAGATTAAGATTGGTGTTTGCGTAATAAATGGTAATTTGATTTTCCACCATCATATCAACATCAGACTCATCATGATCGATCACACTCAATCAGTCGGTCTAGGGCAACGTGACAGACACAACCCCCATATCTCTGTAGAGATTCTTGAATCTTTCATTGCTCCAACAGGTCAAACATGCATGGAGGGCATAAATGTACTTTCACCTACGCGTACACAAAGTCATGGAAAAGGATATTGTGCAGTTATTTTCGTTAGGTACTATTTATATTTAATTTTAAATTTTAAAATTTAAAATAATTTCTGACCACACGATGTACGATAAACAATTCCGATCACAAAATCCCTGGAATTCCTAAGAAAGGGATTCGGCGAGGATCCTTTTCCCAATGTCATCACTGTGTTTACTGTTCCCTTTGCAAAAATAAAATTAAAAAACTGGTAGGGCAACTGGGCTAGTACAAGAGTTGGGCAGGTGTTTCAGTGCCGGTCTTGAGATTTTTGATGCTCGGGGCAATACCAGAAAAAGTGCCCTAGTATAACTCCACGTAAGAAACAAAATTCAATTGTTTTAGTGTTCGTATTTGTGTATGCCAATGTAACTTTTCTTTGATAAAATGATGGCGGGATGTGAGGGATTATGCTAAGCAACAAGATGGGTTAGCCATAATTTGGTATCTAACTTGTCATTTAAAAGACTCAAACCTAAGATCTCCTATTTATAAATGAAGAAAAATAGATTTCACATCTAAGCTATAACATTACACGTTAGTTTGTAATTGGATAACGGTGCACAAATATTTCACAAGAAAAAGTATGACAGGTGTTTTTGTATAAAACTTATGGTTATGGGGATAATTTTCTAATTTATTGTCCATTGGGGCCTCATAAGAATTGTCATATTTTTCTATCTCTAATTTTTATACATAATGTTATCAACAATGAATGAACCAAAAAAATTATTGAAAAACCAAATACCACATATATGTTCTTTAAAATTATAACTCATTTTTTCTTGGATAAGAAAGAAAAGTAACCCTAAACCTTAACATTATATTGAAACATAACATCATTGCTAAAAAGAAAAAGGCCCTCAGTTTGATCTGAACCTGGGTGGCTATTATTATTATTATTTGCCAAATGGTGGTAATTAATTGAAAATGAATTTGTAAAAACCACTTTTGTCAAAGGCACATATAGAAATATAGCTACTTATTTAAACCAAAGATGAAATAATTCATAAAAAAAAAGGTAGTTTTGAGATTCGAACTCGTGTTCCTTTCCATTGCAAGAAATCAGCGAAACACTGCTGCAAATAACAAATTATGACAAATAATCCAGTTTTATTTTTATATGCTTACTGGACATAACATTATAATAATAGAAATTAAATTTTTTTGTGCCCTTGATTTTTTAGGGCCCTGTGCGATCGCCCTGGCTGCTCTGGTCTAGGGCCGGCCCTGGGGTGTTTCAGAACTGAAAAGGCTGTTTTGATACTTTCAATGCCCACATCAAAGGGGGTGACGATCAGCTGTATCTCCACCTATATACTCCCTTCCTATCCCGACATGTGGCCCTGACGAATATGATGTTGTAACCGCTCTCGGACTTGTGTTGCGGGGGGAAAAGGTGGTAGGGTTCGGATCCAGATGCCACTCGTTGTGGGGCTTAGGGACACTGTCAGCTGGGCTCACTACTGGTGAATTGATGAATGATGAAGTGTGATGTGATGGAGGATAGAAATAATTTATTTTAAATAGAGCTAATTTCATTAAAAAGAAGATTACAACAAGGCTAGGAAAGTCCACAGACAATCCAAATCAACCCAAACATAAAGAAATACAAGGCTAGTCCTAATAATGGAGTCAATAATAGCCGTAAAGGAAAGAAACCCTAGATTTAAACAAAGGGACTAGCCACCTCCGCTTAAACAGTCACACCATCATTGTGAAACCGACACCGTCGGGAAGAAGAACCAACGAACTATTTTGACCAATAGAAAATGGGGGTGGCGAACCACCTGCGCTCTGAGTGCTCTCATAATCCTACCAATTAGTGTAAATTGCACTTTAAAAGCCACCCAAATGTAAAGCATGTCTCCATATGTAATCTAAGGAGGAAACTCTCAATGAGCCAAGTAGCAGATGCCGATGGGCAGTGATTCGCGACAAGGAACAACAATTAGGCCGAAGAAATCATGAACTTGAGCTGAGACAAGAACTGCCATAAACTAAGACAAAGCTCAGAGAAGTTGAGACATAGCTCAAGGCAAGGTGAGACAATGCTCATAAGCAAACTTACCAAATCACAGGGTCAAAATGGAAAGCAAGGAAATTAAAGAAGGAAGGAACTGTAGAAAATTAAAGAAGGAAAGAGGGAAGGAAGTTAAAGAAAGAAGGAGCTGTAGAAAAATTAAGGCTAAGGGGTTGCCACCTACCCCAACCAAAATGAGAGGCCGACAGCTAAGGCTAGGGTTTGTGAGAGAAAATCCTTCAGTGAGGGAGAGAGAAGATGAGGGGTCACATTAAAAATTAAAATTTTGAAATTTACGATCAGCATTAGAAACTCTAAAGATGTCAAAGATTTACGATCGACATTAAAATCTCTAAAGATGCAAATTTTAGATTGTAGGATTAAGTACCTAAAATCCCTTGACCTTTTAGTGTCATGCACGGTTCTAAAAATACTCGCCTAGCACCACCTAGCGCTAGACGGCTTACCACTGCCCCGATTAGTGTCTAAGCGTTTGAAAATTAAGAAATGACACCTATACTTGTTGAGGTGCCTGCCTAGACCACCTAGGCACCCATCTAGCCCACCCAAACCCGCCTAGGCACCCACCCAGACCCGCCTAGATCGCGACTCACTTAGACAGAAAATAGTTAACTTTCATTTTGCATTTTTTTTTTCAATAAATAGTAAGAAACTTATTGCATACTTAAATGAACACGCACTATATCCTTGTTCCCCTTGTTTTCATTATATTTCAATATTTCATAATATATATGGCATTCTATTTTGTAGTTTATGATGAAAGTATATATATATATTTCAAGTATAAGCAGACACTTATTTACACGAAATATAATAAATTTACTTAAATCCGTTTAGTCTGCCTTGGCACTAGGCTTTAGCTCACCGTCTGACTAGCGCTTAGCGTTTTTTAGAACTTTCATGTCAAATTGTTCTCAACCTTTTTAGTCATTTCAGACAAGTATTAACCTATTGAAAATGTCACATCCGTTAAGTCTCAATTAATTTTTTGTCCAATTAACTAGGGCTTCTTTTGTCTCTAATTAACATCAATAGAAGGTCATAGAAGCATGACTCCACCAAGTAACAGTTACCATCACCCCCTTCATGCCATCACCTCCAAACCAACGCACAACCACAAAATCCATCCAACAACTAAAGCCGCCAACATTGAGAAGGTCACCGAGATTGCTGAAACAATATGAACTGCCATGATGCTACCACCACCATATTTTCATTGCCCACAAAAAAGAACTGGAAGCTTTATTAGCAAAAAATCTGTGAATGAGGAAATCACATGAGCAGAAACAAGCTGCTTAAAACTCTATATGAATTCTTAACCCTCTTCTTTGTTAGGAGATCAGCCGAAAAATCAACTGAGACATAACGAATGTGACATTTTCAATAGTTTGGGTACTTGTTTGAAATTTTTGAAAATGTTGATACCAATTTGGAATGACACTAAAAGGTCAGGAGATTTTAGGTACTTAATCCTAAATTTTAAATATAAAATTTAAATTTTATAGTTTATGTCTCACTTTGACATTTTTATGGTTTTTCTTTTTACTCCAATGTATTAAATTAAATTATTATTTTATGATATTAATTATTATAAAAATCATTTAAAATAAAAATAAAAAAATAATCAAATACATTTAATAATCAATTAAAAATATTAAAAACTACTGTCAAAATAAGGTGAAAGCTATACCAATTAAAGTCACGTTACATCAAAATTGACTTATCAATTTAAAGTACTATTGCTATTTTTACTGGTAGTACGGAGTTAAATATTAAAAATTATTATTAATATTTTAAAATTTTCATTTTTACAAAGGAATTTTTCTTTCTAATTAGATAAATTTTATAATGCTGATTGAGATTTTGAGATTGTGAATGGAAATTTTCAAAATATTTTGACACCTTATTTAAAGATGTTATTATTGAGTTTACCTTTTTTAAGAATAGTAACAGTAAATATTTGGTCAACGAAGGGTATTTGTACTGGAATAACTAATGTAAGGTTGACACGTAGTGTACGGCAGTTGTGGACACTTCCCAAAACAGAGCAGTGGCTCAGGCAGTTATTAGCAGTACTTTTCCTTTTACCTCACCTCACCCTTTTTGATTTTATTTGTCTTTTTTTTTTCCTCTCAGTTTTTTATTTCACACGTGATTTTAAAGATCCAAATGCACTACTTACTAGATATGATTATATCTTTGTTCACGTGCAAATTTCAAGCGTTATATAATTTGAAAATGGTGCGAGTCCAAGATCGGATGTTTACATAATTATCTTTACATTAAACTCTACTTGTAAATCTAATTTGTTATAATACAGTCGAGTAGTATGATTCTTAATTTATAAGTGAGAGATTTAAATTCAATTGTCATCAAAGAAGCACATTATGAATTTTAACTTATTTCATATCGTATGCATTCAAAAATCTAAAATGCGATGCATGTAGCCACTTTGAAATTTTTGGGAAATTGATTACATGTCAACTTAAATTTGCCCACTTATTCTCAAATTTTTGTACCAATTTATTTGAATAATAATTGTTTATGACTTTATCTTTTATCCTAACTTTGGGTTCACACCCTTGTAACAGATATGGAATAAACACGCCAACTTTGGGAATTGTTAAGTTAGAGATTTAACAAGCTCGTTTTCTCTTGATGCTTTCTTCTTTGATTTATTTAATTCAAAAGCTAAAAAAGCAAAGAGGAGTGAACAAGTAGAGAAGGGGAAATGCACAAAATTCCACTTCGGTCCTAATAATTTCATTTGTGGTGATTTATTGATTTAGTCTATGTAGTTTACTAATTGTTGTAATTCAAATTCAATGACTTAATAAGGTTGTGTACGAAATATGTAGTTTACTAATTTTTGTAATTCAAAGTCAATGACTTAATAAGGTTGTGTACTCAAAGAAATTAGCACAAGAAATCCATGCGGTTTGATGTTTTAACACCTCCCAAAAGCTTCTAGAGGTGAACATTTTTTAAATTTCAAGTTTATGCAACTATAAATCTATAAGCACACCATGATGCAAAGTGAAGGTTTAAACACAATCACATAGGTGGTACAGCATAGTTACATATTATAACACACATATTGCAAACTTAATGAGACATGAGCTTTAATCTGTTCATTTTTCTTCTTGGCATGGTTGATCAATTTGTGACCCTAGATGGGAACCAAAGGCAGTTTGCCTCCATATATCTCCGGAAGCTGGCTCTCATCAATCTCTTCGAGCAGCGTTGATTTCAACATTTTGTTTTCGACGAATACTATCTGCACAGAGAAGCGAGATGATCTGAATTCTGAAGTATGAAGTGCTGTATACACTAATGCTGCATAGCATCTTGTGCAGATTGATAATTTTACCTTCTTCCTAGTTTTGTTGTCGATAAAAGGGCAAACGATTTTCCAAACCGTCATGAATATGAGAGGAGCATGAACGATGTACATCTTCCCTAGCCTTTCCGGATAGTAGTCCTGCAACGATTAATAAACAGTTACATATGTTATGGGAC
Source organism: Pyrus communis (assembly GCF_041283825.1). NCBI lineage: Eukaryota > Viridiplantae > Streptophyta > Magnoliopsida > Rosales > Rosaceae > Pyrus > Pyrus communis. The sequence continues at coordinate 6,677,098 of NC_142570.1, forward strand.
AATTTGTATCCTTCTTGTTTTTTTTTTTTTTTTTTTTTTGGCCTTTACTTTTGCTGTAGAAGAAATAGAAGAAATTTATATATATTATCTGACTAGCAAGTTTGTTTAATCTTATATGTACATAGAAAGTAATGCTAAGTAGCAGAACAGATACCTGCAAAATTGAAAGAGCTCCAAGGTAACCTCGGACGTCACTGTTTGAATATCCCCAGCCTTCGAGATCTCCTATGGCAATGAACTTCTGTCCTGGCGGAATCCTGACACATGAAGTTCAATTCAGCACATAAAACATATCGTCTATGGACTATACATGTTTGGTACGTTATATATCCTTGCGCTCTTACATTAAATAGCTTTGCATTGGCAAAAAAAAATCGCTTAGGAACACGGTTGAGTGACAGAAAAACTCACTTTGCACATATCTTGTCGAGTCCATAGACTACAAAACCTGTACATACAAAAATATATGACTTTTAGATTTGAAAGACTTATCTGATTTCGTTTCAACCATAGGAAATGTTACTTATCGTGTGAAGGTTTCGGAAAAAAAAAAGTAAAAACGTACGCTTGAATTCCTTGAGGCTGTCTTGAAAATGTTTATAAGCAAGGGTAACTGATATGGGGCATCCTTTCTTGTCCGATCCCTGTAAAAACATCTTGTTCTGAGCAATTTGGTTTGGAACCTCAGAAGCAGTAATAGAACCTTTAGGAACAAAATCACGTCTCCATTTCATGTACTTGAGGAACATGGCAGATGCCTGCTCTATATCCAAGTCGCGAGCACGCAGGAACCTCCTTATTGTGAGATCATCCACTTCCTACACACAATTACACACCACATTCCAAAATATCAGAATTTGATGCAGGCATAGCTAGATTCTGCTCAACAAAATACAAGATCAACGCGGGAAGATCAGCGCAGGCAAAGAAAGCATGGCATGGTTCAAGTAAAATCAAGCCATCCTTCCCTTCCAATTAAAAGCATTATTACTATAATTTACCGTTGCCTTCATTCTTGGTTTTGTACCTAAGCTTAATGTGAAAAGTGATTATCTTGCAAATCGATTACTTAATAATCTGAAAATGATTTATATATATTAATTAGATTTTTGAAATTAGAGCAACTGTTTTAACTAATTTTCGCAAGATTTAGTGATTTTTATTAACTACAAAATGTGCAAGGCAGCACCTTGTAGGATGGATCCTTGCCTTCAACAAATTCTCTCACACGACGGATCCTCGTCAGTGTCACTGCTTCTTCTGCTTCATGTTTCATGGTTTCCTTGCACTCCATCTCAGACAATATCTGCCGTCGATCTAATTTATAAATAGCTAGCTAGTAGTTATACTGAGAAATACTCACGAGTTCCAATCTCGTAGCCCCATTTTTTTTAGAGTATGATTCCGAATCTATAACGGTTGATTACGCTGGAGTTAGCTTCTTCAAAACTGTCAATGATGCAATGCATGATGAATATCTCACACAGCGAACTCCGGTTGGTGGAGAGGCTCAAATTCCATGAGTGCCAACGCTCTAGGGTTTGGTCAAAATTAGGGTTTGTTATGAATGCTTATAACATAACAACTTTCAATACTTGACTGGGTTTAACTGAGCATATAGCAAATGGGAGTTAGATAAGTTGACCGAAGTCTTCACCCAAGTTCGCATCACACTCGTAATTAAAATAGTTAAATTATAACATTGAAAAACATAATTACGAATACACATAAATTGTTCCTGTAATTTTATCAACGGCGCATGGTTAATTATTACATTTTAATACGTTTTATTATTTACGGAGAATTCTATTGTAATCCTTGTCTAAGATTATTTTTTGAATAAAACCTTGTCTAAGATTAAAAACTAATTCTAATCCTTGGCATTTAATTGTAATTTTTTTAATATTAAATAGGTTGTAATAATTATTGAGTTTTTTGTTTGTAAATTATATATTAATTCTCATAAATAATAAAAATGTTATTTATCATTGATAGTTATTATTAAGTTCTCATAACAAGAAAAGTCATATGTTATCATATATTTTTCATCGTGCGTGAATTTCTTCATATATATATATATATATCCATATTACATACATATATATGTTTAGATATTATAGCTATGTACCGACACATTTGTATTGATACATTCGTACCGAAAGTTATCTATCAATACATTCGTATTGACACTTACAGACCGATACTTCTGTACCTATCAATAAAATAAGGTACCTAAAGTTATATACTTAGACATTCGTACCGAAACTTATGTATCGATACTTTCATAACTATGAATAAAATAAGGTACCTAAAGTTATGTACCTATACATTCGTACCATGTACCGATACTTCTGTACCTATGAATAAAATAAGGTACCAGAAATTATGTATAAATTGTTTTTGTTTTGTTGTTGAATTTATTTTAATAATAAGAATTTGAATTTTGAATAAATTTTTATCTATTAATATATATGATTGGAGCACACAAAACAACATTAATTATGGATGCGTAAAGAATTTCAAATGGTAACTTCATAAATAATAAATGTGCTCTAATTACTTAAATGTGGTAAGTTTTAAAAATATGGACTTATATTACATTTTGAAAACCATTCAAGTTAAAATCTAAAAACAATCTTATTCAAGCCCTAGAATCTAAAAACCCTATTATTTATCACCAAGTTAAAATAGGGACATGTCATCGTGGAGAGTGACTTTGCGTTGGCTATTACGGCGATTCATAATTCCTCTTCAAATCTTTCTGTTTTTGGGCTGCTTGCGGAGGATGTTCGTTCTCTTGCCGAGTTGATATCTCCGATTCAGTTTCAACAGGTTCCTAGATTGTGTAATGGGGTTGCCCACAGTTTAGCTAAGTTTGCTATTTCTATTGGTAGTGAAGTTGTTTGGCTTGAGGAGCATCATGTATTTATTCAGGATCTCCTTAGCCATGACATCATGTAGTTTGTTTTTAATAAATATCGATTTCTTTTAAAAAAAAAAAAAAAGAGTTTTAATGACAAGTTCATGGTACTGTTCGCTTTAACGAAAAATCATATTTTTACATTAAAAATAATCATAGTACTATTCATTTTACCCTTTATTTTGTTCTTATTATTAAAACTCGAAGTTTTCAAGCGTTTTTCATTAGTTTTTTTATTTAAAAAAACCCAAACCAGCTTGCACTGTTTACTGACAATGAGCAGGCGAAAATGCCCTCCGTTTGGCTTTCCATCAGGCGTTTTTTCTCTCTGTTGCACAGTTAAACAACAGAATTCTCAGCTGCTCTGCAACGGGTTGACGATTTCGATCATGCGTCCTACACTCCGCATCGACCTCTTCCATCGCTGCTTCGTGATCCTTCCGATCCCTGCTTCCTCATCTGATGGGTTTGCTTGAATTCCAGAGTAAAAACCTTGAAACTTAAAGGTATGAAAATTTCAATTTTTTTATTTTATTTATTTTTATTGTTAATTTCTGATTAATATCATTCTTCATAGACCCATTTAGAATCTTGATCTGAGTTTTGCTTAAATCTTGGGATTTTATCATTTTTTAGTTTTATAATTTTCTGGTGCACCTGTGATTAAATACAACCGAATTTGATTTTATCCACAAGTGCAGATCTTACCCCGTAGTGCTTAATCCAGAGAATTGGTACTCATAATCAATAAGATTCATATGGCTTATTGGTATCAATTTTGGTTGCAGCAATGCTATTCTTGCTGAAGACCTGCCATGTAAGTGATTCAGATTGTGGTAATTGCCGTACAAGTTAACACCTTTGTGTGGAATTGGTGCAACTTGGGGTTTGTGCGATGTTATTTTGCTTAGTTGTTGGCTAAAATTTGGTTCTTTTGATTTGGGTCTGGTGAAATTGTTTCAACGGTGGGCGGGATTGGTGTTCAGGGATGTTATGGTTTTGTGAGGTTTTGATACGGTTGTCATAAATGGAGGATGTTAATGAAGTTAATGAACATGCTTATCTTTGTAGGCTTGACTTCTGAACACGAAGCCTACTCTTTTCAATTGTTGGAAAGGTTTCTTAATTTTTATTTCTATTTTTATGTGTTGAATTTTGGGTTATTTTGCGGATGTTATTCAATTGAATGAAAATTTGATGGTTTTTTAACCTTTTGGTTTTGTAGGATATTTGCTAATAGGCAATTGGCTGCGACGTAGAAGGAGAGGAAGGTGAGGTATACGGATGAGCGGAGAGGAAGATGCAGACACTTCAGACCGAGGCAACCACCCTATCAGCACAGGTCACTCTATAATAGGTATAATATCCGTTATTGATTGTTTTTCCTTCTTGGTTGATTAAATAAAATTGTGGTTGATGATATTCAACCAATGGAAAATGTGACTTTCACAAGCTCCAAGCCTCTGTCAATTATAGAGATCTCAATATGTATCTAAAATTTGCTTAAGACTCTGATGGAAAAATGTATTTAACGTTTTACGTTCATATGCATAGGCTCGACTTCTAAAAACGTATCTTGCAAAGCTATGCTTCACAAATTTACAATGCCTATCAAGTGCAGCACATACATTTGTGTTGTATAATTGTATTCAATAAGGATAATACTATCACTGCACCTTATTCCTTGACACTTTGGGCCTTCTTGAGTCTTCGTTGGAGTAGTGCAAATCAGTTTTCCGACTCGATATCATGGTCTTCAGTAGCTCGACTGGTAATTTTTGGCATAATGCTTTTGAAAAATTTAGTTGTTTTTGTTGTTGGTCATGTTTATTTGTCAAAGTAATGATTTTGGTTCCATGTCAGGGCTTTATGAATATGATCATGATGCGTCAAAAGCTACGGAGCTTGAAGTGTCAATTAGAATTAAAGTGATAATACGTAGTAAGTGTTTGGTTTTTGTTTTTTGTTTTTTTAATTTCTGCTGCAAAGTTTTTGAATTTCTCATTTTTCAGACACCAAATTCCATTTGAAAAGAGTAGGTTGGTTAAATACCTTTTATGCATCTTTTGTTTTGATTTGTTTGTTGGATGTCAGCATGCGGGACACTTGAGTTTGAGTACCTTCGTCTGTTCTGATATGATAATGCGATGTTAATTTAGGCTATAATGATGAATCTTTGTGTTTAAGATTTTTTTTTTTTTTATGACAAATGTGTGAGGCATTAGCTATGATTTCATCTGGGCAATTACAAAATATAAAAAAAGTAGCAAATTGTTATTAGCACTCTAAAAATCTCATTTGGCACTTCAAACTTTCTATAATTAGAAAGAAAAATACACTTATGAGGAGTGTAGAATGAGATTTTTGGAGTGCTATTAACAATTCCCAAAAAGTATCCTCTTTGCTAAGGATAACACACTCCTGCAGGAACTAGACATCCCAATATTTTGCAATCTGATTACAAATTATCTACCAAAAGTACATACCGCTATCAATTATATGATATTTTTAGATTGTTAGTGGCTTTGTTCTATTTTATATATTGACGTACAACATTAAAATCCCGATTATGGTATTAAACGTGTTATAAATAGAAATGCATTCTAACATGGATTTCTTTTTGCAATGGAATTATCTACAGAAAAGTTATCAAAGGTGGTTACAGTGGAGACCAATATTCAGAACACAGTGGACAAGTCTTTACAAGCTAATCCTACTGGTAATGGAAACCACATCCTTTGTCTCTCTACTTACTTGCTTTTTAATATGGAAAGAAATTTAATCTGTATTTGAGAATTAGTGGTCTTCTTGATGTCCAACTATAGGGAAATGGTTCTTGAAATTGTATTTTGGAATTAGTGATCTTGATTAGTTGATTCAGAACAAAAGAACTAATTTCCTTTCTACATTCCACGTGTATGTAAATAGTATCACTATTATATTATATATATATTGTAAAAAATGACAGTAAAAGATGACCATGTTAGTATTTTATGAAATCCCGTAGGCCTCAAAGATAAAAGAAATAAAGATAACTAAGAATAAACAAGCATATATAATAATCTTTAGTAATTAATTAACGAAATGATTAAGGTTAGGGTTAGTATTAGGAAGAAATATAATAAGATTATGATGAGTCTCTCTCTCTGACCTTGGTGGAAGGATCCTGGGCCTCGACAGATGCTCTCATTAGACGACTTTTTCTCAGCTCCTCCAACTCCGTGTCGTCTGCATGCGATGCTGCTACTACTGCTGCAGCTTTTACTTGTTCATCTTCTTCTACTTTTAGGGTTTCTAACTCCTTCAACTCCATTACAGTATCAGCAGAGTTCATCAAAACCACAGCAGCACTCATCTCTCTCTCTCTCTCTCTCTCTCTCTCTCTAATTTCGAGTTTGAGTTCAATCTGCAGGATGGAGAGGGGTATATAGCTAAGTTGTTCATAAATTTATAGCAAATAGATAGAAACAAATAGATAGAAATATGGAAACTGCAAAGTGATGACGTGAAACATTGCCAATTTGCTGTTTTCCAAAAGGAAAAATGAATTGACACCAGTCCCCCACACAATTTAATTCAAGGCGGCCATTTTCTATTTCACATTGATTGTGATTCGGGAGGGAAGGGTAGATCGTTTTTAGATTTTTGTGTTCGAAGCCGAGGGACCAAAGAAACTGGATCACTTAATTTAAATCATGCCGCTCTCATTAATTAGCATATTTCATTGGTCCACCTTACACAAAACCAAGTCTTTGAACAGCGTTGCTCTCTTAAATAGTTTGGATTCTCTGGTCAATTGGTTTCAGATACACAGATCCAAAGAGGTTCTGAACTCTGGTTGAGCTACATTAACGGCCTTCTCAGACCAATTATATTGGGTAGTGTTATCCACACACTCAATTCTACTTCTCACACACTCTCTTCAATTATCAGCTGTCAATTCGAATGAATTGAAGAAAATCAATGACAAAAAGAACATCTAAAAAGTAAATGAATATGCAAATAGCATTGTCCATTACATAAGTGTAAGTGCATGGTTATTATCCATGGGGGTGCAGTAGTAGACCTGGCATTCGTGTCGTGTTTCTCGTGTTCGTGTCGTTTTCGTGTCATACCTGATAGCTTAACAGGTCGTGTCGTGTAATACCTGTTAAAGTAAACGGGTAATATGACCCGACCCGAAATCAACCCGTTAATGTTATCAGGTAATATGACTCGACTCGTTACCCGTTAAGAAAAATATATTTTAAATCAATAAAAATGAAAATGAAAAACATAATTTGATAAAAAAAAAATGTAAAACATAATACTAAATTAGTATATATATACTAAATTTCGGAGTTGATCCCTTAATGAAAGTTGTAAAGTTTTTCATTACGAGTGATTACATTTTTCACACTTCTACAATAATTATTATTAATTTTTCACTCAAATAAATAACATTGTTCATGAGATTTGGAGGGTTTTAAAAATCTAAACGACCATGTAACCTTGCCAATGGAACTCAAAGCTTACATGTTATTCTTTTTACAAAATCCCCAATTTTCATAGATCATCATGACATAAGATTTTGTGGTATCCACTTCTGTAAATATTTTAAATTGAAGATCGAATTCATTCATTGTATTCATATAGGATCAAAGAGTGTAGCTGTAAAAAATCATCAAAATCAGAGTTAAAATAACCGTTAAATCGTGATTTTTTGTTTATAACCGTCGAAAAGTTTTGTCTCGTTACTTGATCTTTGATGTTTGTTTTTTGCATTTTTTGACGTATGTGATCTCGAAGCATATATAAAGAAGTTTGACGGTTGGATCATTGAAATTAGCTTCATAGGATGCGTATTCCATCAAAACGATACATTAACTAACACATAGAGTTTATTTATACTTTCATTAAGTATAACATAAGATTTTGTGGTATCCACTAGTGTAAATATTTTAAATTGAAGATCAAATTCATTCATTGTATTCATATAAGGTCAAGGAGTGTAGCTGTAAAAAATTATCAAAATCGGAGTTAAAATAACAGTTAAATCGTGATTTTTCCTTTATAACCGTTGAAAAGTTTTGTCTCATTAATTCATCTCTAAATGTTTGTTTTTTGCAATTTTTGGCGTATGCGATCTCGAAGCATATATAAACAAGTTTGACGGTTGGATTGTTGAAATTAGTTTCGTAGGATGCGTATCCCATCAAAACGATAGATTCACTATCACTTATGAGTTTATTCATACTTTCATGAAGTATGTGTTAGTGAATCTATCGTTTTGATGGGATACGCATTCTGCGAAACTAGTTTCAATGATCCAACCATCAAACATGTTTGTATATACTTCGAGATCGCATACGTCAAAAATTGCAAAAAACAAAAATTCAGAGATCAAGTAATGGTACAAAACTTTTCAACGGTTATAAACGAAAAATCACAATTTAACTGTTATTTTAACTCCGATTTTAATGATTTTTTATAGCTACACTCCTTGACCCTATATAAATACAATGAATGAGTTCGATCTTCAATTTAAAATATTTACACTAGTGAATCTTATGTTATACTTAATGAAAGTATAAATAAACTTTAAGTGTTAGTGAATTTTATCGTTTTGATGACTTGGAATAAATATATTAATTATTTATATATTTTAAGTGTTAATTAGACTGTTTCAATTAGTATATGATGATATTTAATAATAAAATTACATTTATGTTTTTTATTACGTATTTTCAAGTTAAAATGTTATAAGAGATAACAAAAAAAAAAAAAGCTGGTTATTTTTTGTCTTTGGGTTAAATATTAGGCGGGAAATGGATGGATATAGGCTGCAAAATTTCTCAAACATTAGGTGGGAAATGGATGAAACTCTTGAAATATTAGGCGGGAAATTAATTATTATGATTTTTTTATGTGTTTGGTATTTTTAAATTACTTGATATTTTTATTTTTAATGTGTTTTATGATTTGTAATCTCAATCTTTGACTATAATATACTATAAAATAAATAAATAAAACTTAAAATTTAAAATTTATATAGAATAATAATTAATAAACAATATATACATATTCTTTATATCTATTGCATTTTATAGTAAGTTTTTTTGGTAGTTTAAAAAATTAAAATCATCAAAATAGCATTTTTCTTATCGTGTTGAAAGAGGTTACCCGCGTGTCACTCTCGTGTAAACCTGTGAAGGACCCGTTATTAACGGGTTATTATCATGTGACCCGATAATGACTCGATTAGTTATCGTGTTGACCTGAAATCCGTTATTTTTGTGTCGTTTACGTATCGTGTAATAAATTGTCAGGTCTATGCAGTAGATTAGGTGAGTGGTGAGTCGGTGACCCGTGATTCGACGAGTCAATCTCATTGTCAATTTGTGCAAGAGTGTGTCCAACTAACTTTGATATTCCAACAATACGCATTTATGAACATGGTCACATTAATAATTTGATGGGTGTAGATCAGTTGCCTCTCATAATAATTTGATGGGAAACTCATGACATATAAAATGTATAATTGAAGAGCTTGCGTGACCAATATCATTAATTCGTGTCACCAACTAAAGATTTTTTAAAAAGGAGAAGTTAATGAAATGAAATTTTGTTTGGTGTGATAGGTGCACAATCGAGTGGTGTTTTAATGTGGACAAACAATAATATGCCATATGGTCGAGTTTGCTGGAGGGAAGAGAGTTGTTATTGCAAGCAGCCCGTTGGATCATGAGTGGGTACCAAACTCGCATTTGGGTTGATAGATGGCTTCCAAAAATTCCTATGGGCCATCCCACTCCTCTTCAGGGTATTTCTGTAGATGCAAACCAAAAGGCCTCTTCCATTATTCAACCGGATTCTCGAGGATGGCAATGGAAGGCCATTGACGACATTGTCCCTGAGGCGGAGCAGGACGCTATATCCTTAACTTATGTTGGAAATTCAAGGCGACCTGATAGGCTGATTTGGCCGGCAGATAAGAGGGTGTATTCATCAGGTCAGGTTATAGGTGGCTTCATGACAGGGCTCAACATTGAAGATCTCGCCGACCCTCCCCATCTAGAATTACAGATCCCTCGATGTGGAAGTGTATATGGGGCATCAATGCTCCTTCGAAGATTAGGAATTTTTTATGGAGAGGGCTTCGGGGTGCATTGGTGACACATCTAAATCTTTTTAAAAGAAGATGTTCTCCCTCTCCAATTTGTCTATTATGCAACGAACATGAGGAAATTATGGAACATGTTCTCCTGCTTTGTCCATGGACGATTTGGGTGTGGTTTGGAGGCCCATTAAACTATAAGGTGGATCCAATGGCTGTGACTACTCTTGATGCCTTAATACTCATGGTTTCTAAGGAGTGTTTGAGGAACTCGGTTGACACAAAGTTTCTCCTTACGGTTGTGGCTTTTACTTGCTGGAATATCTGGAAAGATCGATGTAAGTTAATTTTTAATCGAAATCCTCCATCCCCGCTCCGAACTATTCAGGTCATTGTTGGTGAAGTAGAGTTGTTCCTGAAGGCCAAAACCTTGTCACATATATTTTTGGTCCCTAGTTCTCGACCCCCAGATCATCTTTGATCTTGGACCCCTCCACCCCCGCACATGTTAAAAATAAATGTTGATGCTAGTTGGCAGGCTGGTTGCGGATGAGGAGTTGTTGGGGTGGTTGTTGTGTCATTTTAGTCTACGGAGATGAGCGACTCTGTTTGGGTTGAAAGATCCCCATCTTCATTTGTAAGAATCTTGAATAAAGATGGACTACCTTGTCCTCCGTAGTTTGTTTCTGGCTCATGGGGGAAAGTTGACGTTGGTGCCATGTTTGGCGGCATCTTTGTATGCCCTGTCCTCATTTTTTGTGCTGTATTTGCCGTCTCCTATCGGCTTTCCTTTCTTCCTGGTTAATCTATCTAGCTTTCTCAAAAAAAAAAAAAAAAAAAAAAAAAAAAACAATAATATGCCATAAATCTAATATATATAATATTAATTAATAGAGAAACATATATATATTATGGTGTTACATGACTGTGGTAACACAAGTGGTCTCGAAAAGCCTTTTGGAAAAAAAAAAAAAAAAAAAACATGTGTGCTCAAAAATCAATTTTGCTGAAAACTCTTTTATTAGAGACACAAAAAGATACAATAAAATTTTAATTGTTTGTAGATACAAGTGCTTTTACAATTCATAAGTACTTCTAAATATTGTCAATTTTTTTTTGTTTGTTATGTAAAATTTATTTATTTATTATAAGGGAAAGATGATTTTATCATACTCTCGTTTATTTATGGCATTTGATTAAATAAACGAGGGAACCGTAAAGAAATTGTCGTTTGATAACTATTTCGTTTTCAGTTTTTTGAAAACGGAAAATTGAAATCTTAGCTACTTTCAATTTTCAATTTTTAAAAAAAAAAAATGAAAACTGAAAATTAAAAAGTGAAAATTCTAGGGCAAATTTGAAAACACAAGGAAGTAGCTTTTAGTTTTCAAATTTTTATTTTTTAAATAAAAATTAAAAGTTACCAAATATGATTTTAGTTTTCAATTTAATATAAAAGTAAAAAAAAATTAGACAACAAAGAGAGAAAAGAATGCATAAAACTCGTTTCATATTCGAAAACCACTTCTAACCAACCTTCGCTGAGGTGGTCACACTGAAGAACTTCTAAAAAAAAACCCATTTGCCAACTTATTTTATACAATTATTGGAGAACCAAAAGGAGAAAAATTAACTATTATTGTGACACACCCCGACCCGGAATATCCACTAGAACTCCGAATCGAGCTGTGCTGGCCGACACCTAGAAGGTGATGAAGCCATAGAATGTGATTATGTGCAAAATGTGAATAAATTTAAAACTAAAAGTGCCTATATACACAAGTACGCCGTGAACGGGTATGGACCCATTTCACATGTGATATAGAGCATAAGAAAAGTACAATGAGGTAAGATAATAATTATACCATCATAAAGAGCCATCTGAATTGGGAGTGCAACAAGTCCTCGTCGATACGGAACTTTGCTACTAGAACCTAGAGAGGTACAAAATAGAGAGTGTGAGTGGGCAAACAAAGATTTTCAAAATCATTTCAATTATCAATGGTAGTAACCCCTCGCCGTAAAACCTGTATAATTTCCAGAAAATCATACTACGTAGAAGTATGAAGTCAAATGTATACTAACAGTAAGTCCAGAAGTATACCACTACTCGGCATCTCATTAGCAATATAAATAATCATGTGCTTAATAACCCATATTAGCATGCAAGCCGGAATCACCTATGGTGACCTGTACGACTGCACCCATATCTCATTAACCAATGCTAGCACATAAGTTAGAGTCACATATAGTGACTTGTACGACTTATCTGTATCTCATCAATCAATGCTAGCACATAAGTCGGAGTCACCTATAGTGACATGTACGACTTATCTAAATTTCATCAATCAATGCTACCACATAAGTCGGAGTCACCTATAGTGACATGTACGACTTATCCATATCTCATCACATATCCAAGTAATATGTCAGCCGGATCCACCTCTTGTGGCCTGTATGGCTGAACCTATAGCTCATCACATATCCCTGCACACGAGTCGAAACCACCTATGATGGTTTGTATGACAAGACTGGGTGTAAATAAGTACGCTTAAGTGCTACGATCACGTGAAGATAATGCGAATAATCGCAGGTCACCTACGAGTTGGAACCACCTATAGTGGTCTGTACGACATGATTGTGCACCTCTCTTGAATCCAAGGTGAGCGTAAGGTGCAGGAAGTGAACATCACGTGAAGGACTGTGCCCTGGCCACGAGCGGGAGCACTAACATCGGGGTGCAGGTTTATGAGCTCTAACTGTATCTATTGTAACATATACAACTCATGGGTAACCTGTACGACAGTGTCGGAGTTGCCTATCATTGCAACTTGTACGACAAAGTCGGAGTTGCCTAAAACATACATGTAGTCATACCATAACTCCAACATTTCAAATAATACCATAAACTTACCTGAACTTACCTGGGTATCCTGCGTTCACTTTTGCACTTTAAAGCATTCACAATAATTAAGTGCAGGTAATATACATATGGATATACCATGATGCAATCTAATACTCAACCATGACATCGCATTTTCAATTATATATATATATATATATATATATATATATATATATATATAATATGGCATAAAAATGCATAAGCCATAACGCCCTACTCCTGAACTAATTATTTTCGGGAATAATTATCGGTGACAAGCCCAACTAGACACTAGTTTAATTAACTATCATTACTTACGTTTCCTTACTTCAAATTCTTGATTCTTCACACATTGATTTATGACCAACATTTAACCACCAAAACATAAGGTTAAATCTCACATTTTCCACCAATGTCCCTCACATTACTCAATTCCCTAAATAAGGCTATTGTCTCAATTATTTAATCTCACTTCTTGTATGGCTGCATCTAACATCTCGTTAGACTGCCTACATACCCTAAACAGGGATCAAGTCATTTGTAGTTCACATTAGTACTTCAAAGCATTCACAGTAATCATAAGTAATAATGAATTTATAAACGTTTGTGGAATTATCAATCATACACACACACACACACACACACACACACACACACACGATAGAAAGGAAAAGACCCACTCACTTGAAGTCCGCGCTACGACTCCCTAGCACGCATATCGAGACATCACGAACCAATGTCGCCTAGAACAATTATCAAATCACGTATCAGAGTTCTTACCGATAGAATATATAATTTACTCAAACACATCCCTATGTAATTCACTTCGGAAGATCTGCATCCCGAATTTCCGATCTGTTACTTCCAAAGATTCAAATTATGTTCCAAGAACCACGTCCTAATGTTTTATTATGATCCAACGGTCGGATCTCCGCCAATTGCCAAAACCAAGTGACGATCAACATTTTATTTTATGAACTTACAAATCCAATTCGGGAAGATCTGTACGTCGGATTCCCGATTCGTAAGTTTCTATGGTCCTCAAATATTACGTACTATAATGTATTAAAGTTTGATGACGATCGAATGGATGAATCATTGATTCTTATAAAGATCAAGTGATGTGTCATAATGAAACTAAGTTCCAACAATCAAACCACATCATATGGATATCAATTATGGCATCAGATGGCGGTCGGCCGCTGGACTAGCTGGAAAATTCAACTGTTTCTAAAAATTACCAAAATTCACATAAATGAAGATCTCAAAGAGAGGAACAACTTTCATACCTTCCACGAAGTCCAAAAGTGGACGGAAGATAGTCAATTTTGCCCACAAAGCCGGTGGGTGCCTAAAGCTTCCCAACGTCAATTTGTCGTCTCCGGTGGTCCAACGAGGTCAAGGTTGGTTGAGATTTTCTCCTGGGATGATGGGCTACAAAGACCAAGTGGTGGCATCGGCACCGGAAAATTGAAAATAATGGCCGGAGCACGGCGAGAATCGTCGACTTTCGTGGTCTCAAACCGCCACATACAGAGGTTAATCAAGGTGGTTCTTGGGTGGATTTTATAGAAGGGAATGAGAGTTTCAAGATGGCGGTGGTGGCGTCGAAAAATTCCAACGTAGTTGGCTGGAATCGACCTTGGAAATTGGGTGGTCACGGTGATGGCGTGCACGGGAAAGCTGGGAGCTCTCTCCTTCCTTTTTTTTTTTTTTTTTTTTTTTCTCTTCTTCTTCTTTCTAATTTCTGATTGGGCTGCTGCCCTTTTTCTACTTTTTATCTAATTGGTCCTCCTTAATCAATTAACTAATTTTAAATAACCAATTTAAAACGTTCGTAACTATACCGTTATAATCCGGACTCACAAACGGCTTTTGCTTATGTGTTCGTACCAACCAGTACTACTTAAATACGCCAAAAGAATAATTCATATATTCTTCTAGATGATGGTCAACAGATATCAAAATCCTTGCCTCTAGGCATTTTTGTCAATTCCCTCGATTAAAATAAATAAAAAACCAAATTTTAAGGACGGGTCGTCACATATTCCCTTCATAAGTTTAATAAGTTTAATGAAAATATAGGTTTAAAGATAATTTAGTAAATCACTCACATGCACTCTCTCATTTTTCCCTCTTGCATGCCCTTAAACTTCTCTTTTTTTAAGTGACTCTTTTAGCTCTCATGGTATACTGACATAAGTTTTTCATCGGTTAGTATAAATATATAATTGTATTGAAAATAAAAAATAAAAAATCTCATGACATGGTAGTATAAATATATCATAGTATAAATGTATCATGTATCATTTCCCAAATTATATTTTTAGTACATCTATATTTTTACACTAGGAAGAAGGAGGAGTTCGGCTAAGCTACATAATAGGCAACCTAATTTGATAATAAATTTACCATCTATGAGATTCGAACCTAACACCTCTCACTTCTAAATGAAGAGGAATACCATCAGATCGTAGTATCGAGTGACACAATTTCCCAAATTATTAACTTAACAAATACAACATGATTATTTAAAAAAAAAAAAAAAACAAAACAAAAGGAAAAGCAAAACCTAACAAATTTATCATGATATATAATTATATTTTTTTTAGAAAGATTTTTTTTTTCCAGATAATAATATAAACTACTATATAAAACCGGAAGCCCATTTGAGATCACGGGCTTCACAAAAAATAATAAGACAAAAATACTCACTAAACAAAAAAGTTCAAAAGTAGCTCAAAATAATTCAGGGTATTTTCATCATATAAATAGTATTTTGTTATAATTAATTTTTTTGTACAGTTTTTTTATTTTTTATTTTATTTTTATAATTAATACCTCACAATGGGCTTGCAATAATGTGATTCAATCAATTGTTTACTAAATATTATTTTCTCTATTTTCAAAAACGTTCAAAATATCTTGAGAGGAGCGTAGTGCTGATTATAAAAAAGGTATTTCACACGCGCATAATAATGTGATTCAATTAGTTGTCAAATAATTGTTTTTTTTTTAACAAACAATATTATCTACACTAAGGGGGAGGTGAGTGAGTTTAGCCTCACAATAGGACTAGCAATAATGTAATTCAAAAAATATTTAGTCACGCGTAGCATGCCGTGATTCAAAAAATACGCGTGCATGAAGGCTAGTGATTGTTAAATTATTGGATGATATCCTTCATTCTTTAAATTTGGGTAACATTAATTTTTTTTCCTATTACAATTGATATTCTATATTAATCTATACTAAGAGTATAAAGCCCCATTTGTTACACCGTCTTAAGAGGAACTGTCTTAATTGGGATTAGAATCCACAGTTGGTAACGTAATTATTAGCGGTAAATTCGGACTCATTTTCACTACCGGCCTCACTAGGGTGTGATTTTTCAGTATGACCGACATATGATATAGTACAACACGTATCATTATACAATTGGTGAGATATGTGTGTTAAAAAGTTAATAACTAAAATTTTCCACCATTTACATAAAAACACGTGATGTATTATCCGTATTTCCGTTACAATAAAAAATTTCTCCTCGCTGGGAGGGTACTAGTAATCCCGTGCTTAAGCACTGGATTGCTAAGAACCTTTCTAATCCTGCTTTCTCCTTCGTACATGAGCAGCAGCAGCATCCTTCTCCAGTCACCAAATCAAAAAATGGCTCTCGTGGATCTACATCGTCTCGCGACCCCCAACCCCCTCTTTAACTTCAAATTGATTTCTCTCTCCCTTATGAGACTGACGAACCCACAACCCAGATTTCCCTCTATAACGAAACCGAATCAAACGAGCCTGAGCGACCTGCTGCGTCATCTCCATCACCCGACGCCTGCACTAAGCCCACTCTCCAAAATTTTCAACCATTTTTTTCCCCATGGTTTTGGGGTTGAAGATTTGCAGACAATCATGGAGTTTGTGAGAGGACGTGAAAAAGGAGAGAAAGATAGGAGAGTTTGAGTCTGACCAGAAAGACAAAATCTCATCTAGAGATTAAAGGAAAATGGCGGGGTTGATAAATTATTATATTTATTTATTTTTGTTTTTTTTTAAGACAAAGAAAATTTTAAAATATATAAAAAGTAAATTTAAGTCCTAAAAATATTTGCCACTTAGTGATACGGTCTGATAGTATTCCTCTTCGCTTAGAAGTGAGAGATCTTAGGTTCGAAACTCGTAAATAACGAATTCGATACCAAATTAGGCTGTCCATTGTAGCTTAGCCGAACTCCCCCTCCCTCTAGTGTAAAAATATCGATGTACTTGAAAAGAAAAAAAGTCCTAAAAATATTATAGTCTGTAGCTTAGCCGAACTCCCCCTCCCTCTAGTGTAAAAATATCGATGTACTTGAAAAGAAAAAAAGTCCTAAAAATATTATAGTCTGTAGTTTAGTCTGATACTACACCAAACACTTCAATATTCTTATGTTGCTTAGTTCATGCCAAACAATTTAGCTTAGTCTCTAAAACTAGTTCAGTCTGAGTTAGTTCTTTGTAACAAGCGGGGCCTAAGAGTAGCTAAAGAGGTTTAAATCAGATAACTATGAGTTAAAAAAAAAAAGACCTTAACTATCAAGATAATCCACCATTTGTGATAACATGAAAACTTTATAAATGAGGAAATTCATTTAATCTACCTGCATATCAATTCCTTTTACACAAACGATCTTTTACACAAAATGATGTTTTACATAATTCATCTATAAAGAGGAGAACTCAAATTTTGGCGCAGAAATAAAGCTCATTGTTTTAGCAATATTAAGCTAATAACTCTTAAGAGGTCGTTTGATAACTATTTTATTTTTAGTTTTTAATTTTTAGTATTTGGTTTTTGGTTTTCAATTGGTAGCAACTTTCAATTTTTAGTTCTTTAAAAAAAAAAAAAAACTAAAAAGTGAAAATTCAAGAACAAATTTTGAAAAATCAAGAAAATAATTTTCAATTTTTTAAAAAGTGAAAACAAAAACTAAAATTTGAAACGGAATAGTTATCAAATGACTCATAAGTCAGTATTCTTTTCTTTTCGTTTAATTAGACGCTAAGTTCTAATGTGGCATAGACTTGAACTAAATTTTATGCACTCACTAATTGTGACATCCCACATCGCCCAGGGGAGTGATCCTTATATGTATATTCTCATCCCTACCTAGCACGAGGCCTTTTGGGAGCTCACTGTCTTCGGGTTCCATGGGAACTCTGAAGTTAAGCGAGTAGCGCACGAGAGCATTCCCAGGATGGGTGACCCATCGGGAAGTTCTCGTGTGAGTTCCCAGAAACAAAACCATGAAGGCGTGGTCGGGGCCTAAAGCAGACAATATTGTGCTACGATGGTGGAGCGGGCCCGGGAAGTGGTCCCTCCCGGACCGGGATGTGACACTAATCATCAATTTCAATATTTAGTACTTCACGTAGTATAAATGCAAAAATTAAAATCTCGTACCTCATTTTACAGATAATCCAACCTTATGGTGTAAATGCATTTGGAAAAGGATCATCGTCGGATCCTTTCCCTGGGGATCTCGGGGATTCCATGATTATGACCATTCATCGTATATCGTGCGATCAGTTTTCGTTAGATACTATTTATATTTAATTTTAAATTTTAAATTTAAAATAATTTCTAACCGTACGATATACGATGAACGATCACGATCACGGGATCCCCGAGATCCCCAGGAAAAGGATCATCTTCGGATCCTTTTCCAATGCATTTAACCCAAACTTTATGCGACTTCCATTTTATTTCATGGGGCAGTTTGATCCAGGTCCAAAAAATTCACTTGTTTTCGGACTGAGTCCAATTTAATTTGATTATTTTATTACACCTATTTTGCCCCTTGAAAATAAAAAATATTTAAATTCTTTATTTTTGAATTTTAAAATTTGAATCTTCAAATACCTTTATCTACCCGTTTTCTAATTAAAAACATTTTAAAAACACATCACAACCAATCTTATAAGTTTATAAAAAATTAAAAGAAACGTTGTTGAGGTAGATGAAAAATTTGTGATGTAGGTGGATAATATTAATTAATCTATGATATAGGTATACCATGAATAAAAACCTATCGTATAGATAGATAACACAAAATAATATGTGATATAAATAGACTAATGAGCAAAAAATATCATATAGATAGATAACACAATTAATTTGAGATAGAAATTTTTTTGATATATAGGTAGATAAAATACAATTAATCCATAACACGGGTAAAATAATTAAAATATACAAATAGATTCATTACATAAATATATAATACAGGTAGATAAACAAAGCAATGCATTTCCTATAAAGGTTGAAAAGAAAAATATGTATAATCCAAGTTCAAACTAAAAATTAGGAAGAAATTAATAGTGTACGCATTAAACTCATATTTTCATGGCAATGTTCCCAATCAAAACTGTGACAGCCCGTCCCAGACTTTTCGTATCGTAGGAGTGAAATAACGGTTTTGCCCCTAATGGATAATTGTTGTTTGTGTGGTTGTTTTGGGTTTTTGGTTGGTTGCATCCCAGCCACACCTCCATCATCATCATCTTCACTCTCCCCTATTTTCTCTGCCCTGTCCCGAGCTCTCTCTCTCTCCCTTTCCTATTCTTTTTGTACGGACAACATCCAAAACCCTTGAAACCTTCACAGATCGAGGAAGCAAATTACATATTCGTGCTCGTGAGGTCCTTAGGAGTTCAACCATACCCATTTCAGGTAAGGATACCTTCGTTTTCACGTCGAACTTGGGATCCCCCGATTTGGTCACTGTTCATGCACACGTTAATTCTTGTGTTTTTTAGAATTTCAAGCTTGTAGGAAGCTTGGTGAGGTCCTTAAGAGGCTCGGGGTGGTTCGTTTAAACGTTTTGGACGTCGGGATCGTGAGTTGCAGGTTTGGCCGGAGTTGGTGGTGTTTTCCTGACGAGATTCCGTGGGTTTTAGCGCTTGAAAGTGGTATGGATTTGTTCCTCTTGTTGTAAGCTTCATTTTGGTACCAATTTTGTGAAATTTGGTTGAAAAACGAAGAAGTGACAAGGTTTTAAAAATTTCCCGGTTTTCTGGCGCCAGCGACGGCGTCGGAGTTTGGCCGGAGAAGACTACGGAATATTCCTAACGGCGTTAACGGAATCCGTCAAAGTTAACGGAATATTCCTGACGGCGTTAACTGATGTCGTCAGTGTGCCAGGCATATGCCTGCGTGTGGGCGACGTGTGGGGGCGCGTGCGGCGTCGGAAAATTTTTCTAAAAATATGGGGATGTTCCTGAGGTTGAGTAGATCACGTTGGTGTATTCATACACCCATTTGAGCATTGTATGAGAAGTTATTTCGTATGGTTGGTTATGTGCTTTAAAATTAACGTTTTTATAGTTGTTTCGCATATAGGTGAGACCTATCCTGAGGACGAGCGTGGTCACTCGAGGCAAGGGGGTTACGACCCTTCTACATACCAGTGAGTGGGCTTTTGGTTTTCCGTATATACCTATATACTTATGTTTTTCCCAGAAAGTGAAATGAAACGTTTATATGTTTAGATGCCATGCATTATGTTTGCCGTTGGTTTATGCATTATTAGATGCATATATATATATATATATATGTATGTATGTATGTATGTATGTTGGTGCTGCGGACGCGCAGGTAAGTGACAGGTGAGTTATAATTTTTGTTTATGTTTAGTAGTGATTTGATATGCATAGAGAGCTCATAATCTGCACCCCCGGTGTTAGTGCTCCCACCCAGAGTTGGGCACAGTCCTTCACGTGATGTTCACCTTCCGCACCACATGCTCATCTTGGATCCAAGTTAGGTGCACAGTCTTGTCGTACAGACCACTTTAGGTGGTTCCGACTCATAGGTGACCTGCGATTATTTGCCCAGTCTTCACGTGATCGTAGCACTTGAGCATACTTATTATACACCCAGTCCTGTCGTACAGACCACTTTAGGTGGTTCCGACTCGTGTGCAGGTATAGTTAGTAAGATGGAGATTTGAGCTCTAGATTCAGTCGTACATGTCACGTTAGGTGACTCCGACTGACAGATTACATGACATTGTTTGGCATTACCTGAGTACTGGCATTTTATTTCGAGGCATTTGGCATAGCATATTTCTGAGCATGACTTATATATATGTATATTATATTTTCTGGGAGGTATACAGGTTTTATGGCGAGGGGTTAGAACTTTGTTTATGAAATGGTTTTTGAAAAGCTTTGTTTTTGCCCACTCACGCTTTCTGTTTTGCGCCCCTCCAAGTTCTAGTTGGCTAGCACTTTTGGTGGCTCCCCAGAGGATTTTCCCGGCATATCTGACAGATTATCACCAGTGTAGGACCACCTTTGGGTGTGTTTATTTAGTGTTGTTTCTTCCGGACTGCATTAGGTCTTCCGTGCTCTGAACTTTTTTTTCACACTTACGCTTGCACATGTATGTTCTTACTTTGTGTATAGCTGGTTTTTATTTATTCGTACTTTTGTTGTTATTTATTAGCTTCCGCATTGTGCACATGGTTATGTCACTTCCACATGACGGCCAGCATGCCCTGATCTCGGTCGGGATGTGTCAAAAACGACGTAACTAGTGCTATATTGTGGGAGGACCTGGTGGCGATGATAAGTAGGAAGATGCAAGATTTGATGTACTTCAAAGCTCTATACCACTGAAAAAAATTAGAAATTGTGACCTTGTATTTCAAAAAGGAGGAAGAAATCATAAGAGCTTGAAAGAAAAAGACTGAACAAGAAGGAAGGGGATCGGAGAACACAGCACAAATTGTATACGGGAGTTATGGAAGAAGAGATATACTTTAAAACTACTTCTACAAGTAGGGGATTATTTGAAGATAAATAATCAATTATAATACTTTATACCTATAAAGCATATATGTTCCACTCACTCTATAGAAAGACAAAATTATTTTCCACGTCTACCTATGTACTAGGTATATAAACAAAATACATAAAGTGCATTTGCTATAACGTTTTTACTTATAAAAAGAAAAGTTCATATAAACAAACAAAAAACTAAGAAAGAAATTAATAGTGAGAGCCTACAATTATATGTATACATCAACACCCACGGTTATGGTTTAGAAGGCTTTCTTCCTAGCCCTGTGGTTAAATGTGAACACAAATGGTTATGGGCTCCAAGGAGGAAGAAGACCACCGCGCATTAAAGATAATACTGTTTGTACGGGAGTTATGAGGAAGAAGAGATAATATTATTTCAAACTAATGCTACAATTTTGACATTACTTTAATGATAAATAATCAATTATAATTAATTTCATAACACAAGTAAATCTAGAATTAATAGATAATGTTAATAGAGAGGTAATTTTGACAAAAAATAAAAATAAATTGACGTTGATAATGAGTCACTGAATTAGACTATATCTAGTAATTGCTTACAAATTCAGACTTATTTGAAGTTTCCTTATTTCATTGAACAAAAAGGAATTATTTAGTAAATTCCTAATCAGAAAAGAGCAGGTTGGGGAGGTTTGGTCCTCGGGTGTCGAGGACTGAGATGGACTTGCCATCGAACCTCCATGGACGCTGAATAAAATACAAACCAAACAACCCAGAAGAGATCTTCTCTTCCTTGTTTCTTCAACCCCAAATTTTACCTTTTTTTCCTTCATTTCTTGTGAACTTTCTCTCTGCTGCTGAAAGGCTGTAGCCAGAGACTTTAAAGTAATAAAAAAAAAAGGCCAACAAGTTTGAAGGAATCATCCAACCAATTCTGCTTTCGACGTCCCAACTAGCAGCTTTACCAGATTACTAAAGAACCCATCTGCTTCTTTGGCTCATATCCTTCAGAACCCTTCTACTTTTGCTGGGTTCCTGATTTTGTAGCTGAAGAAAGAGAAGGCTCGGGGGAGAAATATGAGAATTTGGAAGCTGGGTTTTGCTGGGTTTCTTGTTGCTGCCTTTGTGGTGGGGTTTGGTTCAGGGGAGCAGGCCCGCACTGAGAGAATTTCAGGTAGGAAACAGAAAGACTTCATTTTTTTCGATTTACATGATTTGGTTGTTCTTGGGTTTTTGCCGTTTTTCGATTTCGAATTTCATTTTGCTGCCTCTAACTGCTACCTGGGTTTTGATCACTTGAAGTTTCGGTTTTGATTGACGGTGTGTTCCTAGGTTTGGTATATCTTTTGGATCTAAATTTGAGGTACAATTGGACATATGTAATGGTGGATGTTGATTTAGCTCTTATCATTGTTAATTTACACATTGTGCTAAATTTTGATTTGACAATAATTAGCCTAGTCTCGGAAACATGTTTAGCGTTCAAATTTAGTTACTGAGGTTCTGGTTTGATCTGTTAATATTCAAAGTTACATACGCAGTAATGCTGGTTTGTTTAGCTGGGGTTGTAGCTCCCAGAAGGGCAGCAAAGATATTATATGCTGTTGTGACGATGTTTATGAACTCCAAGGACCAAGAATTTTGTGTTTTTTACCCTTTTGGATTTGTTCTTTAGAAGTCTGTCGATTGTATGCAGATACAAATCTGCTGAGAAATACAAGTTTATGAGAACTTAAGTATGGTTTGTTTGCACCGAATGTAGGGAGTGCTGGTGATGTCTTGGATGATGACCCAGTGGGAAGGTTGAAGGTTTTCGTGTATGAGCTTCCAAGCAAATACAACAAGAAGATTCTGCAGAAGGATCCCAGATGCCTCAACCACATGTTTGCAGCTGAGATATTTATGCATCGGTTTCTCCTGTCTAGCCCTGTCCGAACCCTTAATCCTGAAGAAGCAGATTGGTTTTATACTCCTGTTTACACCACTTGTGACCTGACACCCAATGGCCTTCCATTGCCTTTCAAGTCACCACGGATGATGAGAAGTGCAATACAACTTATTTCTTCGAATTGGCCTTATTGGAACCGAACAGAAGGGGCTGATCACTTTTTCGTGGTGCCTCATGACTTTGGAGCATGTTTTCATTATCAGGTTAGATTTAGAAGCTTGGTTTGCGTCTTAGTTCTCTCATGGTTTTCTGACGGTCCGAATACATATTTGAACCAATTGGAATATGTTAACTTGTTTCGATATGCCCGTACATTTATTTGTTGTATTTGAGCATGTCAATTATCTGAATTTGTTGTGTAACTATTGCAGGAAGAGAAGGCTATTGAAAGAGGAATTCTTCCCATGCTTGAACGTGCAACTTTGGTTCAGACTTTTGGGCAAAAGAATCATGTTTGCTTGAAAGAGGGCTCAATTACAGTTCCTCCTTATGCTCCTCCACAGAAGATGCAAACCCACCTAATTCCTGAGAAAACTCCTCGGTCCATCTTTGTTTACTTCCGAGGATTATTTTATGATGTGGGAAATGACCCCGAAGGTGGTTATTATGCAAGGTAATTCTTCCATAACCTATATGCAAGTGTTAACAATAATGGTGTCTATGAGGTCAGAAAACATGACGGCATTTAATTTTCTAAACTAGATATTAACTTGTTATAGCTGTTGAAAAAAAAGAAATGAGAGTTTGGGTTCTTTGGTTTGCTAGATAACACTAATATGAAAATCGGTCAGGGCAGGAGATGTTCTAACTTTTTGTACTGTACAGAGGTGCACGAGCAGCAGTGTGGGAGAACTTCAAAGACAATCCGCTTTTTGACATCTCTACCGAGCACCCCACCACATACTATGAGGACATGCAACGAGCAGTCTTTTGTTTGTGCCCTCTCGGCTGGGCTCCTTGGAGTCCAAGATTGGTCGAAGCAGTGATTTTTGGCTGCATTCCTGTTATCATAGCAGACGACATTGTTCTACCCTTTGCCGATGCCATCCCTTGGGAAGAGATTGGCGTGTTTGTAGATGAGAAAGACGTCCCCAACTTGGACACCATACTCACTTCAATCCCACCTGAACTGATATTGAGGAAGCAGAGATTGCTCGCCAACCCTTCAATGAAACAAGCAATGTTATTCCCACAACCTGCCGAAGCAGGGGATGCTTTCCATCAAGTTCTGAATGGACTTGCGCGCAAGTTGCCACACGGCCCTGATGTTTTCTTGAAGCCAGGTGAGAAGATCCTGAACTGGACAGCAGGGCCCGTGGGCGACCTGAAGCCTTGGTAGCTGCTATGACCTTTGACTCCTCTTCAGCCAAGCCTCCAAACTTTACAGTAGTAATTTTGTTGTAGTTTGAGATACCGATTTTCATGACACTGTAAAAATTCGGATTTCGTGAAAATGTATCAAGATTATATGTTTTTCTTTTTGTAGTTTGACTTGGATTGTTACAATTCCATTGAAAGCCATGATGGTGATTATTCCATCGTTAAGCTTCAGGTAACTTCTGAATCCGAAACCAGACATCTCTGAATCACCATGTTGAATGGTTATTTTTTGGGAGGCAGATTCTCTGCCCTCCCACTTTCCGTACCCTCCTGCTTGAGTGGTCACGGTTAAGCTACGTTAATATTTTATATTACTATTCTTTTTTGTCTTATTATCTCTATAAAAAAAAATATATATAAAATGTTGACGTGCCTTAACTGTGACCACACAAAACAAGAGGGCACGGGAGGACAAGGGAAGTGAGAGGGTAGAGAATCTGCCTCCTATTTTTTGGGGGGTAAAACGGTAATTTACTGTTGTTGGCAAGAAGATGTCAAGTTTATTTTGGAATTATTCGGATTAACGATTGAATTATGAATTCTCTTAATTCTTAATTTTTCTGATTTAGGACTTCTCAGTAAAGGGAGTTGCCTAAGCACTCGGTTAAGATTCGTTTCGGAATGGCTAAAAATATCTTCTTACAACCAAAAGAGTGACTATATTTTGGAGAAAAAATTTCGACCTGCCTTTTGAATCAAGAAACATTTTCTAATATTTTTTTACAAAGTACTTCCAATTACTTTTTCAGAAGGCACCGAGTGCGTTCTAGGAAATATCTTCAAAATTTTAGTAAATTTTTCAAAGTATTTATAATAAAAACACAGAGTTTAGCTAAGCCATATGATAAGTAGTTTAATTTGGTATCAGATTTGTCATCTACGAGATTTAAGTTCAAATCTTGTGGATGGTAAATCTGATACCAAATTAAATTATCCATTGTGATTTAACCGGACTCTTTCTTTTTTTTAATATAAAAATATCGATATACTAAAAAAACAGTTAAAAACCGACGATAATCAAACGGATGTAAGAAAAAAAATCAAATACAAGTGTCGAGAGGGTGGTGGGTGTGAATGGGTGGGTGTGAGTGATTGGTGTGTGGCGATTTCGAAAGCCACGCGACACCCAATGAGACTCGCACAATTCCACTTCACCTTTTTTTGTTCCCACCACACTCTCTTATCCTCTTCATATCTTCCTGTCACTCGAACTATACTTTTTCACTCACTTCCCTACTATCCTACACCATGGCCCTGCAACTGCAGGCACCCACCACAAGAAGCCACCTAGCGCCACCGTCTCCGTTGGCAGCTCCGAAGGGAAATGCCGGCCTCCGACAACCGCCCGATCGTTTCGCTCTAAAATCATCCTTCTTCTCTTCGTCACACCACCTCTTATTGCTTTCCCCCAAGCAGAGGCCTCTTGCTTCTTCCGCTGCACCCAAGTTTTCCATGCGCGTTGCCTCCAAAGGAGCATATATTTGTCGCGATTGCGGGTACCACATATTACACCTTTTATTTCTAACAAGGCGATATTCTAACCATTCTAATCTATGGGAGCGGGATTCGAATTTGGGTTTTTCTTTGTTGTTCTTTAATCTTGATGGCCATGGTGATGCTGCTGCAGGTACATATACAACGACAGAACTCCCTTTGATAAGTTACCTGACAAGTATTTCTGCCCTGGTGAAAATTACTCCGTTTTTTACACATGACATGCATTTCACTCTCAAATTACAAAGCTTTTTATATGCAGTACAAATGCGGTGTAGTTTTTAATTTAACCCGTGCAAGTAATCTGTGGTTTGCAGTTTGTGGTGCTCCGAAACGGAGGTTTAGACCATACCAGCCTCCGGTGACCAAGGACGCCAACAGCATAGACGTCCGAAAGCAGCGAAAGGCGCAGTTGCAGAGAGAAGAAGCAATCGGGAAGGCGCTTCCTATTGCTGTCGCCGTCGGAGCTGTGGCGCTTGTTGGATTGTACTTCTACATCAATGTCGGCTTTCAGGGATAGAAAGTGTTACTGTAACCTCAAATTAGTGAACATTCGTAGAATGCTCGTATCAGGGAGCCTTTTTCTGAATCTTTCTGTTCAATTTACTTGCATCACACCTGCAATTCAATGCACAATAAGAATAAAGAGATACCACTTGAAAGTTTTGGAAACGCAACATGCCCCGTCTACAATGGGAGAGAATTCCTGTTCCCCTCGGGATGGCATTGTGTCAATCGTCTGGGACACCACAATGGCATCCCATCCCGGGGGGTGTAGGTAAGTCCATCCTCTTTCCAGAAAACAAGGTGAATTTTGCATGAGCTAGGCCGCGTTTCCATACACCGGCAGAGTGGCAGATGAACAAATTTTGCTTGTAACATATAGTAAGGTACTCGGAAACACAAGAAGTGAGAGATGATAACTGATGTGAAATACCAATTAAGAGAGCGAAGTAACAAAAAATATGAACATTTACATGGATGGTTATAGCCGTTTAAGTAATAGTTGATTATTCTTGCAAGACAAATGAACCCTCTATTCTTTTCTCCATAGACTGCTGGATAGGAAAATTTAAAGAAGAAAACATGTCATTGGTACTAGAGGCCGGCACAGGCTTGAATTCGTACGGACCTTCCTTTGGACCCCAAACCTGTAACAATACAAAGCACGTTCAATTTTTCCTGTGAGCACTACCACATTACAGCATCCAGTAAGGGAATTAAAGAGTGTCTGACTAAGAGAAGGGAAACCGACCTGATTTCCATCAGCATCAAATCCCCGATCCCAGGCTTGTATCTCATTATTTTTATGAATTGCAAGTTCCGATGTACAGTACGCTGCTCCATTCTGCAACAAACGGGGAAAAACGATATATCATTGAGTAACAGTCATTTGATTCATTGCAGTTTCAACTTTCAAGCAACCGACTGTTATCCATGGCCCCAGAACAAGGTCTTAACAAAAGGAAAAAAGGATCAAGATCAAAAGAATTACCCATGAATTTGGAAAGCTGTCAGGCGGAGTTGAACCTTCATACAAGCAGCGTTTCCCACGCTCACAACGTTTCAGATGTATTGTTGTCAAATGCTCTGCAATGTCCTGCAGACAGAGATAAGTATGAATAAAAACTTTGAAAGCATATCTATAAATGTTTTCGAATGGTTAAATATCAATCTAATTCCCGGATGAAGTAGCAACTCCAGAGCATTTTTTAAGTGCTTACTCACAAGCTTGGGCCTGAAGCCTCACAGGCAAGGTTATAACATCAACGGTCCCTGGTAATGAATGTTTTGAAAATATGGCATTTAAAAAGAATTCAGGCCTGTGAAATTCCTAAGTTATCACTAAGAAGATCTTAGATTTCATTTTTAAATAAGATTTATCCTCCAAAAGGTTCAATGCTAAAGAAGTTATACCAGGTTGAAGTTACCAAATGATGTGGCCTTGATAGTTGATACCAGAGAACCTCAAAGCATGCATTGACAAGCTAAGATTGAGATTTCGATGAGAATAGACTAACCCTAATAACTTCTTCAGGAAGCGGTCGCTGATCTTTTGAGCGATCACAGAAATTCTTGTACTCCTCCACGTCTCTGATTGCATATGAGCTTAGCTGATTATTAACAAAAATTAAACATATCAGAACCTCAAAGAATCCCGAGATACATCTCTCACAGTCTATTCTCATGTCATGCCAGTTCATGAAGTAAAAGAGAGCTAGTGAACATTTACTTAACGAATACTCCCCGAAAGGGCCGGGAGGGGTGGTAAGTTTGCCTTTCAATGAAAAAAGATAAGTTCACATACAGATTACAATAACATTAACAACATGCTCTTAAAATGAAACCGCGAAACGGATTATACACCCACCTCAACATCACATTTCAACTCTTTCGGGCAAGGCTTCACCATATAAAATCTCTGCAACCAGGTAGCACTAACAATTACACAAAATAACAAAATTATGGGCAAGTAAGTTTGCCAAGAAATGACATTTGAAGGCAACAACATACTTGTCGAAACGGCTTCTGAGGAGTCCTCCAAAAAGCCTAACCAAAACCCCACAAATTCAAGCTTATAATTAACACAAAAAACCAAACTTTACAGCAAAAAAGTTGCTGGATTTGGCAAATAAATAAACTTACTTGTTCAAAGTACAAAACCTTAGAACCATCCACCATTTCAGCTGCTGGGCAAGTTACCATTCTGCAAGAAAATCCCGAAATCATGTAAAATTCAACTGCAAAATCCTTGAAACAAAAAACCCCAATTGAATTGCACAAGGAAGGAAGGAGGAATTGGGGCCCAATTCGGCTTTTTGGGGACCGACCTAATGTTGAAGTAGTGGTCAGGATCTCTCGCCGCTTGGTCTTTGGAGAACTTCTCGCCGGAAAGAGAACGAGTAACCAGGCGGGCGTGGTCCCACCGGGTGGTGGACTTGGTAAGTCGCTTCAGCAGCAGAACTCCGCCTATCAGCACCAGCGTCTTAACCACCAACCCGCGCGCCACGCCCCATCCTCCGGCGGAATCGGAGCTCCCACCGCCCGGCTCCGACCCGATTACCATTTCCTTGATTTTATTACAATCTCAATTCAGTACCTGCTACTAGTACCATTTCGATTGAACCCACGCAGCTACTAAATCCTGAATAAACCCACTGTTTTTTTAAATAATTTTTAAACTTCTCTGTGTTGAAAGTTGAAATTATGGATTGATCGTATGGGTTGGGTTGGGTCGGATTGGTTTGGTTCATCAAGACCGTTTATCTGGATTTTGAGAGAGAAGGATCGGCCGTCGGCTTTGTTTCTCAAGAGCTTACCACCAACGATTGCCACGTCGCCGTCACCGTGCCGTCCTGCTTCTTCCATCTACTTGCCGATGTGGTTTAGGGTCCGTACTGGCTTGGGCCATACCATACAACCCAATTCATCAACAACTATTGTCCAACATTTCATTAAATTTATACGTAGTGTGGCTAGACTAATTTGTCATACAAGTAGACTTGCCAATAAATCGGATCTTGATACAAATTCGATCTACATTCGATTCGATAAATAAAAGATAGATTTGGTATTATAATTTGATAATCCGATTAAGATTTAACAGAACAAATTTGGATTTGCTTAATTCGGTTGAAATTTTCTCCCCACATGCCGACCCTATAAACTCCGCAAATGGAGTAGCCGAGTAGGGATGTCACTAGACCAATGAGTCAAAAGAATAGAATTTTACGGCTTAATTCTTATTGTATTACATAACTAAAAATATATACAAGATACAATCCTTGTTCCATAAGGAAACAATAAACAATAAAGGATACAAACATATATCCTTCGTAATAAAAGACTCCTAATATTTACAATATATTTACATCCCTTTTTTAATATTACACACGGCAATACTTTCCCCCAACTTGACAAGTGAGTCACCAAAAGACCTAATACACTCATCATGAGTGAGGATATCCGCAAGTTGCTCTTCCGAGTTCACAAACGGCATTGACACAATCTTCTTCTCAAGCTTTTCCTTAATGAAATGACGATCAACCTCCACGTGCTTTGTTCTATCATGTTGTATCGGGTTCTCTGCAGTCTCACGTGCGGACTTATTATCACAATACAAATTTGTGGCCTCCTTTAGTTTGAAACCTAGACCCCAGAGTAACTTACGAAACCAAAGAACTTCACATACTCTATGCGCCAAACCTCTGAATTCGGCCTCAACTGAAGACCTAGACACCACATTTTGTTTCTTAATCCTCCAAGTAACTAGATTTCCACCAACAAACATAAAGTATCCAGAAGTAGAGCGTCTATCAGTCACATCACTTGCCCAATCAGCATCAGTAAATCCCTCGATCTTCAGATGATTGGAATTTTTAAACAAAATTCCTTTTCCCGAAGTTGACTTCAAATAAGCTAAAATCCGCATAACAGCTGCCATATGATCCACACTTGGTGAGTGCATGAATTGACTCACCACACTTACTGCATAGGCTATATCCGGATAGGTATGAGCTAAATAAATTAGTCTTCCTACCAATCTCTGATGTCTGACTTTATCTACCAGTTCTTGATTTGGATAAATCCCTAGGTAATGTTTCTCCATAATGGGAGTATCCACGAGTTTCCACCCAAGCATACCTGTTTCCTTCAATAAATCCAGAACATATTTTCGTTAAGACAAGAAAATACCTTTGGATGAATGAGCAACTTCAACTCCAAGAAAAAAACTTTAAGTCACCTAAACTCTTCATCTCAAACTCAGCAGAAAGGTTCTTCTCCAGTTTGACAATCTCATCTGAATCATCACCTGTTATTATCATATCATCTACATAAATAATCAAGGTTGTTACTTTACCATTTCTTCGCTTCACAAATAGAGTATGATCAGATTGACTCTGATAATACCCATTCTTTTTTATAGCCTGAGTGAATCTCCCAAACCATGCATGAGATGACTGCTTAAGCCCATAAAGTGACATCTGCAATCGGCACACTCCTGCTTTTCCTTCGTTGTTATATCCCGGAGGAAAATCCATATATACTTCTTCCCTTAGATGTCCATGAAGAAACGCATTTTCAACATCAAATTGTTTCAATGGCCAATTCAAATTTGTAGCTAATGAGATAAGGACTCGTACCGTATTCATCTTAGCCACCGGAGAGAAAGTTTCCTGATAATCAACCCTGTCTGTTTGAGTGTATCCTTTCACCACCAACCTTGCTTTATACCTGTGAAGTGATCCATCAACCTTGTATTTAACTGTAAAAACCCATCGGCACTTGACTGGTTTTTTTTCCTTTCGGCATCTCAATTACTTCCCATGTATTATTTTTCTACAATGCCCTCATCTCTTCATCCATTACTTCGGTCCATTCTCGACTTTTTAAAGCATATTCAACCCAAGTTGGTACTTGAATTAAATCCACATTATTCACCCAAGCTTGATGTTCGGATGAAAGGTTGTTACATGACACATAATTGGCTATTGGATACTTCAATTTTCCTTCCAGAGAAAACCAATCAGAAGGTACACCACGATTTTGTCATGGTGGCAACTTATACGTACTTATTACATCATTAGTTACATGAGCATCAATGGTACTTACCTCAGGGATATCCAGAGACGACGTATTGGACGATGGCACGATTGAGCTAAAGAGAGAGGGGGGAACATGCTCGGCAAGAGTTTCGGTAGTACTAAGCTCGACAGCAACCTGCTGTGGAGCTGTTTCTTTTTCAGCAGAAGCTGGCTGAATGCCAGCACATTCTTTCTCGGCAAGGCCTGGCTAACACGCTGCACTATATTTAGCAGATGGCAGCCGAAGCCCTATCACATTCTCGACAGTTTATTGCTGAGACCTATTGTTCTCATTGTCATCAACATATACTCCCCTTGAACTACATATCACATTATCTGGTATTTCTAACCACCCAAGATCACCTTGATCGCCACTAGTATTCTCCCCCTGGTGATTTGAAGGTGATGGGATCGAAGAATAAAAATACTCGGATTCAAAAAAAGTAACATCCATGGTCACATACATATGGCGAGTTTCATGATGATAGCACTTATACCCTTTATGTTAGGGGGTAAACCTAACAAAGACACACTGAAGAGCACATGGATCCAATTTGCTACGATGAATCTTGTGAATATGAACATACGCTACACATCCAAACACACAAGGAGTTAGAGTATTGATGGATATTACGGGAACATGTTTTGTCAATACTTAAAGATGTGTATGGAAGTCGACAACCCTAGTTGACATACGATTAATCACATACACGGCATAGGTAACGGCTTTAGGCCAAAAATGTTTAGGCACAGACTCACCAATAAGCAAGGCACGAGCAGTTTCCAAGATATGATGATTCTTTCTCTTAAAAACCCCATTTTGTTGCGGAGTATGCCGACATGTAGTTTGATGAATAATCTCACGATCTTGTAGAAACCGCGATCACTCAAAATTTATGTATTCTCCACCACTGTCGGAACACAAAACTTGAATATCAAAGGAATATTGAGTTTTAACCATCTGATGAAACAGATAAAACACATCACAAACTTCACTTTTATTTTTCAACACATACAACCACGTCATACGAGTGCAATCATCCACGAAAATAACAAACCACTTAATTCCCGAAGTAGTACAAACAAGGGAAGGCCCCTACACATCATAGTGTATTAGCGCAAATGGAGAAGATCTTCTATTCATACTTGGAGGGAATGAACGATGACTTTTGGCTAAAATACATACTTCACATTTCAATTCTGAGTCTTCAATATCACTGACCAAATCAGGTAATATATGTTTCAAATAATCAAATGATGTATGCCCCAAACGACGATGCAATAATAATACCTTCTGTAGATTACTATTACTGACACACGAACCAAATTAGCTCTTCCAAGAACCACGTCATCCACATAATATAGCCTCTCTCTCTTAGTGCCACGCCCAATGATCTCCTTTGTCTAAATATCCTGAAGCAAGCAAAATGAAAGATACATTAATACAACACAATCCAATTGTTTAGTGACTTGGGGTATAGACAATAAGTGATGGGACAATGATGAAACCAATAAACAATTATGTAAGGGAAGAAAGGGTGTAAGAGACAATGTTCCCACTCCAACAATAGTAGTAGTAGTTGTTGGAAGTATGCCCACAAAGCCACTCATTTGATGTAATAGCTTTTTGGAATACTTATTGTGTTAAACTTTTATATGTTTAATAGAGGGCAAAGCTTATTGTTAATCACTATTTATAGTATCTTGTGTTTAAGCAATAAGGGAATCCAAGGAATGTAATTGATCTAAGAGACAAGTGATTTAAGTTAGTTAAATTAACGAGACCTTTCTCTTATGTTCATTCCTAAAACGTTCCTAGCCATAGGATTGCCAATTGGGCATTGACAATCCGCTAAGGTTAGTATGTGTTATGTCGACTCAAGCGTGAGTATGAACTAGTCTCAAGTCATTTGGTGTTGGACACTAAGGCAAACACATAGGTGCTCGAAAGAGTAATCGAGTACACTGAACAACGATCAAACGAGAGTTCGAACATACATGTCATGTGAGAACTCAATAGTTGCAATATGCAAAGTAGTCCTTTGACCTGAGGCATCATTGATGTCTAATGGTTAGGTCCTTGATCTTTGATTATGTCAACGGCATTCCATTGGAGTGTCCACGGCATTGTTGGGGTCAAGCTATCTAGTCATGTAGGCATATGAATGCACAACAAGGGATCTCTAACCTTCCATAGTGGAAGGAGAATACTCTAAGATATGATTCGAGAGTCTTTGGCCAAAGCATATGAATATGACTAAGGAAGGTTGTTCCAAATCTTATTCAATTGAATCATATAGAGAAATATCACATTGGATAGTAGACATGAAACAAACTATCACTTAAACAATGTAATTAAGAGTATTGTATTAGAGAATGACCGTATTGCATTGTAGTTGTAACTGGATAGGTTCTCCAACCACATCTACTTAGCTTGGGTAACCATGACATGCTGCTAGGCGTCACCCATGGTTTGTGGAAGCCCTAAAGATTAGCAAACACTAATTTTAAGGGAGAATTGAAATGTGGTTTCAATTCACAATCGATCGTTAAGAGTAACATCGCCCACTACCTCGCTAATTGGAACCTAATGGATCGTACACCGAGTAAGGATATAAGTGAAGAAATTATATGAAATGGATAAGCAATTAAATGGTTTAATTGAAGAATGGTCAAGATTAATTAAATAGTTAATTAATTATACGAAACGTTCGTATTGGGCGTTTAAGTTAGTTTTGGGCTTCGGGGCACAAAAACGTTTTGGTCCACAAGGCCCATTATGTTTAAGTTGTATGACAACTAAAACAAAATGGGCAATTAAGCCCAATAACAACATATGGCCATAAGGGTGAGGGGTAGCAAACTTGTATTAATTACAAGTTTGCCACTCACATGAAATGAAGTGTAAAATCAACATTATAGCTTGGTTTCACATTAAGGGGTTTGCTAATGGAATTTGGGTGAAACCTATTCTCTCATTTTCTACATAGAGGCCGGCCACCTTAGGGGAAGAACATCTAGCAATCTTTCTTCCCTAAGTCATCCATTTTCATCTTCACACAACATCTTTGGTGTGGAGACTTAGAGACACCAAACTTTTGGTGTTTTGGAGAACAAATCCTCAAATCCTCAAAGAAGAAAAGGAGCACTAAAAGGGAGAAAATCACAAGGAAGATCCAAGGAGCAAGGAGGTGACTTGAAGGCCCTCCACTTGGGTGAATCCCTTGTGTAATCAAGGATGAGCTTCAAGGGTAAAGAATCTCTAAATTCTTATTCTCTTTAATATTGTTAAAGAGTCTTATGGTTCACCATATACTAGGCTTTGAAAGTCATGGGTTTTATGAATTGTTTTTTAATGCATGCCTACTTTAAAGTGTTATTAGTATGCCTATGTATTCAAATGTTCTTACATGTTCTTAGCTAGGACAAAATTTTTCCTTCAAGTGGTATCAGAGCCTAGGCCTAGTTTATGGTGGATCCTTTTGGGTTTTGTGATTTTTCATATTTTGTGATTTAAGTGTTGTAAATGTTACAAGCTTTGTTCTTGCTTTGAATATAAATTTTACTTGAAAATTTAGCATCTCAAATGTTGTAGATGTATTTCATTAAAGCATGAATAATGGAACTAAAAGTTGGTGTCAAGTGTTTTGGGATTTTCGGCCAAATCCAAAGGGTGATTTTTTGGGTTCATGTTAGGCTTGTTAAAATGGTTTTAAAGTGCTTTTTGGAACCCCTAAGTACCCTAGGATATTAACCCTCTTTTGAGTTGTGAAAATTTGAGTTTTTGGTGAAAGAAAACATCCATGGAGCTATTATGAGTTTTCATGTATGTTCTTCATATTTCTTGAAGTTCTTATCAAGAACAAAAAGTTTTGAAGTTTTGATTCAAAAGTTTTATGTTTTACATAAAGTTTTGATTATTAGTTGATGGGTGAT
This sequence comes from Pyrus communis, assembly GCF_041283825.1. Lineage (NCBI taxonomy): Eukaryota > Viridiplantae > Streptophyta > Magnoliopsida > Rosales > Rosaceae > Pyrus > Pyrus communis. The sequence goes on from NC_142570.1 coordinate 6,713,152, forward strand.
GATTATTGGTGAGGAATGATTAAATGGCTTTAATTATGTCAAAGATATATTTTTGAATATTAGTTGATGGATGATGATTGTTGGTAAGAAATGATTAAATGGTTTTAATTATATCAAAGATATATTTTCTTTTCAAACCATCCCCACCATCTTTAATCTCACCCACCAAAATCCACTTACAAAAATTTTTTTTTATCAAAAATCTCAATGATGGCCGGCCACCCCTCTAGTGGGGTACTTTTGTGCAATTATATAAAATGTTGATACTTTTGTGTATTTGAATTTTGGCCCAAAAGTTTGTGTTTTACAAAATGGCCCAAATAAAATGAGAACAAAAATTGTTTTGTCTCTTTAATGAGAATTGGATTTTCATTATATTTAGTTCCATTTAAATCAATTCTATGGATCCAAAAACCAATTGTTTAAAGTTGCTTTCTTAGTTAATTTAGTTAATTAAGAAAAGGGTGATTATGAACCAAAGGCCTCGATAATTGAGCTATGTGATTGGCCGATTTACATTATGAATGCTTGGGTTTTAAGTAATGTAGATTTGAATGTAATTTGATTAATTCAAGTTGTTGTATTGGGCATAAGTCCTTCAATTTGTTGTAAAGGGCATAAGCCCATTATTTGTGTTGTAAAAGGGCATAAGCCCTTCTTATTATTTCATGTATTCCTCTTTGTTTATATGTATGCAAATTGGAATAGTTGGGTCCAACGCCCAATAGGAAATAATGGTTTAATTGGATTAAACGCGTAACTAAAATCAACAACTATCTACCTTAAACCCAAGGTCCAACACAAGGCTCGTGTTGGATCAAATCAAACGGTTCATAATCATCCTAAAACCTAAAACGACTATATAGTCCATATGAGGATGCAATGCGTTCGTTAGTAGTTCCATATAGTCTCGCTTGTTTCAACGAAACAGTGGGAGTATTATATGCTACTAATTCATATTAACCTGGACCAATAGTTGTGATAGGCCCATGTTCTTTTAATATGATTAAAATGTTTTTGATGTAGCCCAAAACTACTCCCTCAACAAACGAATATTAAGTTGATAAACGAGAGATGTTTTGAACATTTCTTCGTAGGCCTTCCACCGTGGTGGGCTCCAATCGTTTGTGACTCATGCACCGGCTTCACCCTATAATGGGGAAGTACAAAGTATGGGCTTACATCCAGGAGGAGTCCATAAACATATGATGAGGTGAGTGTAGACAACGAGTATGACCAACATGATATAATTCTGAGGTTGTGCTTGAACCTCTACATAAACTAAGCATGGTGGGAATAACTTAACTAAGTGCAATGGTGCCAACATGATATAATTCTGAGGCATTCATTCTCTAGAGGCCAAACTAGATGGGTAATTACAAGAGTTGTAAATGACTAAAGTGTTATTCTCTCATCATTATTTTTGCTAACCAACATGATATAATTCTGAGGTGGGCTTGGTAATGGTGAGTCTCTCATACCCCGCTAAGAGTTCAACATAACTCTCGGATTCTATTGAGGGATATGGAATTTGCCAAAAATAGTGGGTGATACTATTTGATTCAAGACCCAATCAAGTAGTTAATCAACAATCTAATACGATTTCTGTTATGTTATGTAGTTAACGACATGCCTAAAATACTACCCACCATTATACTTGACAAAATGGCCCAAGACTTTTTCCTTGCATATCTCTCGGATGATTTCACTAAGTTTATTGTAAACTATAAAGTGAATAGATTTGATCATACTTTTAACGAGATGATTGACATGTGCTGTAAATTTGAAAAATGTTTCAAAAAGGACAGTAGGAGTGAGAATGCAAAAACAAGGAAAAGGTTACTTAAGAAGAAGGCAAAGAAATCCAAAGGAACATGCTTTCATTGTGGAAAGGATGAACGTTGGAAGAAGAAATACAGGGTGCGCATTGCGAGCCTTATGACACGAACTTTTGAAGAAACTATTTCGGTCATAGAAAGTGCTTTTACAGTGAGCTCCAATTCCTGGATATTTGATTCAGGCGCTAGTCAACATATCTGTAATACGATGCAGGGACTAGTAGGGAGCAAGACACTACGCAATGGGGAGATGGTTGTGCGAGTTGGGAACGGCGCTAAAATCTCTGCAAAAGCAATAGGCACCTACATGCTTAACCTACCCTCTGGGGAAGTCCTGGAACTTAAAAATTGTTTATATTTTCCTTCATGTATAAAGAATTTGATTTCTATCTCTAAGCTTTTACGAGATGGGCACTCAGTATTGTTTGACAAAATGAGTTGCACTTTATACTTGAACGGTCGTATTATCTCTCATGGTAATATGATAGAGGGACTTTTTCACCAAGAGACGAATAGTGGGATGCACTGTATTGAAAGCGGGAATACCTCAAAACCCAAAAGGGCTAGAGAAGAAGTTAACCAAGTTAGACTTTGGCATCTTAAACTTGGACATGTAAACCAGGATAAGATTCGCAAGATGTCGAAAGATGGATATCTTAGCCCATTAGGTAATGACCTCATGGGAACTTGTGAACCTTGTCTACTGGGGAAGATGACCAAATCTCCATTCACTGGGAAAGGAGAGCGTGCCACTGAAATTCTAGGGTTAATCCACACTGACGTATGTGGACCTATGTCTACTACGTCGAGAGGAGACTTCTCCTACTATATCACATTCACCGACGATCACTCTCGGTTTGGCTATTTGTATCTTATGAAGTACAAGTCAGAATCCTTTGAAAGGTTCAAAGAATTCAAGAATGAAGTTGAGAAGCAAACTGGGAAACAGATAAAGACCCTAAGATCGGATCGAGGGGGTGAATATCTGAGTAATGAGTTCCTAGATTATCTCAAAGAGTGTGGAATTGTATCACAGTGGACTCCACCAGGAACTCCTCAACATAACGGAGTTTCTGAAAGGAGAAACCGAACCTTGATGAACATGGTTCGTTCTATGATGAGTTCCGCTGATCTACCAATATCATTCTGGGGATATGCACTACACACAGCAGCTTATTTGCTGAATGCAGTGCCTTCTAAATCTGTTCCACAAACACCATATGAGATATGGTATGGAAAGAAGCCAAGTCTTAAACATCTTAAGATTTGGGGTTGTCCAGCATACGTTAAGAAACAAGATGCTGGAAAGCTTGAAGCGAGATCCGTTAAATGCTATTTTGTGGGGTATCCTAAACAAACCTATGGATACGAATTCTATCACCCTGACGATCAGAAAGTCTTTGTCGCCAGAACTGCTATATTCATGGAGGATGAATTAGTTCTTAAAGGAACTAGCAAGATAGAATTGAAGGAAATTAATGAGATTAATGATGAACCACAAACAAGCACTCGACAAGTTGACAACCCTGTTCCTGAACCCCTAGCTCCACGTAGATCTGAACGGGTTAATAAGCCACCTAGGAGGTATGGCTTAGACAAAGACTTTGGGGAATTGTACCTTCTAGGTGACAATGACACAAAGGAAGACCCTAGAGACTACATTGAGGCAATGTCCGACATTGACTCAAAGAGATGGCAAGAGGCCATGAAATCCGAGATGGATTCCATGTATCAAAATCAAGTCTGGACTCTTGTAGACCCTCCAGAAGGTATAGTACCTGTTGGAAACAAATGGATCTTCAAGAGGAAAATAGGCGTTGATGGGAACGTGGAGACTTATAAGGCTAGACTAGTAGCCAAAGGTTACAGGCAACGAGAAGGGATTGACTATGAAGAAACTTTCTCTCCTGTAGCCATGATTAAGTCCATTCGGATTTTGCTTGCAATAGCTGCGTACCATGATTATGAAATCTGGCAAATGGACGTGAAGACAGCCTTTCTGAACGGCTACCTAGAGGAAGAGCTTTATATGGCTCAACCCGAAGGTTTCGTGTCCAAGTCTGAAAAGACTAAGGTATGCAAGCTTCAAAGGTCCATTTATGGACTTAAGCAAGCCTCCAGGAGCTGGAACATTCGTTTTGATACTGAAATCAAATCGTTTGGTTTTACCCAAAACGAAGACGACAATTGTGTTTATCAAAAAGTCGTTGGGGAAGCAGTTGTATTCCTAGTGTTATATGTAGACGACATATTGCTATTCGGGAATGACACTGCAGTACTTTCTTCTGTGAAAGTGTGGTTGTCCAAAACCTTCCACATGAAAGATTTAGGAGATGCATCTTATGTACTTGGGATAAAGCTCTATCGTGATAGATCCAGAAAATTAATTGGATTATCCCAATCTATGTACATTGATAAGGTGCTAAGTAGGTTCCAGATGGAGCAATCTAAGAAAGGTATTCTTCCTGTAGGACATGGAATTCATCTTTCTAAGTCCATGGGACCTAAGACTCCTGAAGAGATACGGCATATGAATATGATTCCTTATGCTTCCGCCATAGGAAGTCTTATGTATGCCATGATATGCACAAGGCCTGATATCGCATATGCTGTGAGCATTACTAGTCGATATCAATCTAACCCAGGATCAGAACACTGGGCAGCTGTCAAGACGGTCCTTAAGTACTTAAGAAGAACTAAGGACATGTTCCTCGTTTATGGAGGAGCGACAGAGTTGCGAGTGGAAGGCTATACAGACGCAGATTTCCAATCTGACGTCGATGATAGAAGTTCCAACTCCGGATATGTATTCACTCTGAATGGTGGGGCTGTCAGCTGGAAAAGCAAGAAACAAAGTGTAATTGCTGATTCCACGACAGAGGCTGAATATGTCGCTGCAGCTGAAGCCGGCAAAGAAGCGTTCTGGATGAAGAAGTTCATCAATGAACTTGGAGTGGTTCCAACCATTACATCACCAGTAACTTTGTACTGTGATAATAGTGGGGCGATAGCTCAAGCCAAGGAACCCAGGGCACATCAAAAGAACAAGCATTTTGATAGGCGCTTTAATATCATTAGAAGATATGCTGCCGAGGGGAAAGTTAACATCCTCAAAGTTGCTTCAGCCGATAACGTAGCAGATCCACTAACGAAGCCAATGTCTCAAATCCAACTTGACCGTCATATGGAAAAGATGGGTATTAGATACATGGGAAGATGGCTTTGAGTGCAAGTGGGAGATTGTTGGAAGTATGCCCACAAAGCCACTCATTTGATGTAATAGCTTTTTGGAATACTTATTGTGTTAAACTTTTATATGTTTAATAGAGGGCAAAGCTTATTGTTAATCACTATTTATAGTATCTTGTGTTTAAGCAATAAGGGAATCCAAGGAATGTAATTGATCTAAGAGACAAGTGATTTAAGTTAGTTAAATTAACGAGACCTTTCTCTTATGTTCATTCCTAAAACGTTCCTAGCCATAGGATTGCCAATTGGGCATTGACAATCCGCTAAGGTTAGTATGTGTTATGTCGACTCAAGCGTGAGTATGAACTAGTCTCAAGTCATTTGGTGTTGGACACTAAGGCAAACACATAGGTGCTCGAAAGAGTAATCGAGTACACTGAACAACGATCAAACGAGAGTTCGAACATACATGTCATGTGAGAACTCAATAGTTGCAATATGCAAAGTAGTCCTTTGACCTGAGGCATCATTGATGTCTAATGGTTAGGTCCTTGATCTTTGATTATGTCAACGGCATTCCATTGGAGTGTCCACGGCATTGTTGGGGTCAAGCTATCTAGTCATGTAGGCATATGAATGCACAACAAGGGATCTCTAACCTTCCATAGTGGAAGGAGAATACTCTAAGATATGATTCGAGAGTCTTTGGCCAAAGCATATGAATATGACTAAGGAAGGTTGTTCCAAATCTTATTCAATTGAATCATATAGAGAAATATCACATTGGATAGTAGACATGAAACAAACTATCACTTAAACAATGTAATTAAGAGTATTGTATTAGAGAATGACCGTATTGCATTGTAGTTGTAACTGGATAGGTTCTCCAACCACATCTACTTAGCTTGGGTAACCATGACATGCTGCTAGGCGTCACCCATGGTTTGTGGAAGCCCTAAAGATTAGCAAACACTAATTTTAAGGGAGAATTGAAATGTGGTTTCAATTCACAATCGATCGTTAAGAGTAACATCGCCCACTACCTCGCTAATTGGAACCTAATGGATCGTACACCGAGTAAGGATATAAGTGAAGAAATTATATGAAATGGATAAGCAATTAAATGGTTTAATTGAAGAATGGTCAAGATTAATTAAATAGTTAATTAATTATACGAAACGTTCGTATTGGGCGTTTAAGTTAGTTTTGGGCTTCGGGGCACAAAAACGTTTTGGTCCACAAGGCCCATTATGTTTAAGTTGTATGACAACTAAAACAAAATGGGCAATTAAGCCCAATAACAACATATGGCCATAAGGGTGAGGGGTAGCAAACTTGTATTAATTACAAGTTTGCCACTCACATGAAATGAAGTGTAAAATCAACATTATAGCTTGGTTTCACATTAAGGGGTTTGCTAATGGAATTTGGGTGAAACCTATTCTCTCATTTTCTACATAGAGGCCGGCCACCTTAGGGGAAGAACATCTAGCAATCTTTCTTCCCTAAGTCATCCATTTTCATCTTCACACAACATCTTTGGTGTGGAGACTTAGAGACACCAAACTTTTGGTGTTTTGGAGAACAAATCCTCAAATCCTCAAAGAAGAAAAGGAGCACTAAAAGGGAGAAAATCACAAGGAAGATCCAAGGAGCAAGGAGGTGACTTGAAGGCCCTCCACTTGGGTGAATCCCTTGTGTAATCAAGGATGAGCTTCAAGGGTAAAGAATCTCTAAATTCTTATTCTCTTTAATATTGTTAAAGAGTCTTATGGTTCACCATATACTAGGCTTTGAAAGTCATGGGTTTTATGAATTGTTTTTTAATGCATGCCTACTTTAAAGTGTTATTAGTATGCCTATGTATTCAAATGTTCTTACATGTTCTTAGCTAGGACAAAATTTTTCCTTCAGTAGTACCATTGACAATTGCCACACACTTTCTATGAGAATGGGTCGTAGATTGAAACAAAGTCTTATCATACGTCATATGATCCGTTGCACCGGAATCCAAAATCCAACATGTATTTGTCATTGTAATAACTCACGAGACAGTAATACAAGACAATCACAACACCACACCAATTACGGAACCACACGCTGCAAGGAACACAAGCAGCAGCAACGTGCTATGCTACTATTCAGGTTGTTGGATCGACACAAAAAACAGTGGACTGCAGACTTTTTGCACGGACTCTAGCAACTAAGTATGCACGGCAACATCAATCCAAGCAGTGACAAAAAGCTAACACGTAAGAAAAATATCCAATTTGTTTGGGAATTCTCAAGGCAATACAATTGTTTTGCTTGGCATTTGAGCACTCACTTTTTACCTAATAATATACTTTGCACTAGGCAGCAGCTGCAATCCACAAGGGTTATCGAGGCCATAATCAATCAAGGAACAACTTATTTTCCAACACTTACAATTCAGATTGGAGAGATTATTCAAATTTTATATGGAGGGAGCCTCAACAATTTCAACAAGATAGATATTGGCAGCAATCTGAGGAGTTCTATTCAAGACCTATGCAGCCACCACAGCCTCCCCCACAACAATTCCAATCGAATTCAAGTATGTCCATGGATAATGATAAAATTCTTGATGTACTAACTTCTTTGACGCAGGGCTTATAAAACCAAGCAAAGAAATAATGAGATCATACAACGACTTTAGAAAACAAAAACATCACAGATTAATAACTCTCCAAACAAAGTATAGGCTCAAGTGTCTTAGGGTTGTAGCGTTAGTTTGAGTTTCTTCCTTCAAGCAATTATACACAGCGATTACCCAAAAAAAAAAAAAAATCCACCACGCAACAACCTCTACTCAACATACGACACAGATAAAATTCACCCGCCACAACACAGTAACAGTGATGGACTTGATTACAGTCGTAGCAACACATGGTTTTTGTTTAGGATTTTTAATCAAAACCTAACTCTGATATCAAATAGAATTTTATGGCTTAATTCTCATTGTATTACATAACTGAAAATATATACAAGATACAATCATTGTTCCATAAGGAAACAATAAACCAAACATATATCCTTCCTAATAAAGGACTCCTAATATTTGCAATATATTTACATCCCCTTTTTAATATTACTCACGGCAATAAAAAGTACATATTTTGGGACATGAAATTGGACAATGTTTCATAAGGCATAGATAAAGTGGCTTGGGGACTTCAACTTGCTCATATGATGAAGAACGATTTATGAACCCAAAACGTATGAGTGGAAACCCGATATCATATTCACTAAAATATTGAATCACATGCAAACTTATGTTATGTTATTAGATAGTTGTTCCAGCAACTCAAAAGCTATCCAGGTTTCCAATGCTCCTCTCATCTCTTATCAGCCTGCCATGAGAATAATCACTTGTCACAGATTCAAGTAGAAGTGGAGGAGACCTCCTCCTTTGTGCTGAATCAGTCTTTTCCTCCCCAAAACAATGAGCAGGAGCATCCCACTTGGCATCCTCAAGCACAGCTCCCACCTCGAATGTCATCACGTGAGCATTATATCCTGCATTATTCCACTAATTCATCAATCATTTATAAACAAATATATATATATATATATATATATATATATATATATATATTGTGTTGTCAAACTATCGATTTGAGGGGAAAAATCTTTCGCTAGGTCATTTGATCACATGGATGGTCTGACCAATCACACAAAACAAAAGAGATTTTATATTTTGATCTCATCCGATTCCATACTAATTATGCCCTTGTGAGAGAGCTACCTTACCCAAAAATCCTTCCAACTTGACACTTCTAAACATTAAAACATTCACTAATTAATATGCTTAAGTGTCTCATTTAATAGGAACACAATCTGCTAGATTACGATTCATTTATACCTTAATGGATAAGGGTGAACGCATCAATGAAATAGTTATGCTACACGAATTCTCAGATAATAAGAATATAATCTACTGAATTATGATTAGTATATACCCTAGTAGAGAAGGGTTATCCTATTAAACTAATGGCTATGGTGAATTCTCATTAAATATTAACGTATACTTCAGTAAAAAACGGTGAACTCATCAATCGAACTCTTAACTGCTACGAAAGTGTTTCATCGAAGGCAAATTTACATAAATTAGCAACAGAAACTTTGATACCTGTGTAGAAAACCCAATGGACGGGTCTTTTAGTGAGAACATCCTCATAGTACCAAATAAAATCAACCTTCTCCCACACATTGCACAGAAACCCGTCCACGTGTCGCTGACCCAGATAATTAGCGCCGTCGAGCCAATCAGGCCGGAGAATGCCAACCGGAAAATGCATGGTGTTGCATTCTCTGTCGGAGTCCAAGGTGTAGATGTACGAGGTGCCATTGTCCCATTCGAGGTCGTAGGTGAGCTTCCCCAGCTGGCTTTGGATTATGTTGAAGTTGCGGCCGTTGGGCCAGTCGTACCAGAGATCCACCACCTGCAGGGCTCCCTTGCTGTTGTTCATGAAGAGGACAGAGTGGAATTGGTGGGGCCACGCCGCCGGTGTCGGGTCGTCGGAGGCGGACTGTACCGCCGCCATCATCGTCGTCAGTGGCAGATTGAGTGGCGTCAGAAGGAGTAGGAGGAGAAAAGGCAAGGACATGGACATGGACATGGTCGGACTTGTAGAGGTCATTGAGAGGATATGGTTGCACCTGCAGAAAGTTGTCCCCACTATATACGATAGAACCGAAACTTATCAATGTTCTCGTACCTAGACAATTAGATTACGGATTTCCGTTTCCACCCACAAACTTTTCATGTATTTATAGTTATACCTATCTGTCAATTTGCCACCTCAACTTGTATAAAGCAGTCAATTTCTTTCTGAACTTTAAATTTAGCCGATTATCCATATAAATTTTTATAAATAGTCAATTTCCCCCATGATTTTAGATTTTGAAAATTTTCATTCAAATTTTATCTATGTTTTTGTTTCTTGTTTACGTGTTAATATTCACCAACCTCATCCAAGTGCATATTTTGAAATGTCAGCGGTTCATTACTCGACTATTTTCTTTCGTAAAAGAACCCCTTAGGCTTCACTCGGCTGTCGTGAGCTCCGCAAAACCGGCGTCGTCCGACCAGCGTCAGATTAGCAAGAGGACAACCCCGCCCCTCACACCCTCACATCATCAATTCGATGAAGAAAAGAGTTCGGCCCAACTTTCAATTTGTCCAGTTCAAGGTAAAATTCAATGGTTTTAGCAGTAGAAATTTCAAAGTTTGCATCTTTTTCTCTCACCCTCCCTCCTAAATATCTAATGTTGCATCTCTTTTTTTTTTTTTTTTTTGAATTTTCAGATCCATTAAACTGGTATGCAAATTGCAACCCTTTTGTACTACAATTTAAAAATTGCATATCTTTTGTTTCCCACATATATAATTTGTTCAAAATTTGCTTCATTTTTTCCACCTTATGTAAAATAGTGTCATCGTTATTCTAAATATGCGTTTGTTTTTTCTTCTGTAATTAAAATTATGATAACTTAAAGGAGTCGTGACATTAAGGCATAAAATTCAACTAAGCTTTAATGTTTTGTTCTTAATTTGTTCCTCTTTTGTTTTCGGGGTCAAACCATGTATTAGAAGGCATATCTGTTCAACTTGGAAGCCCGACGTCGGACAGAAACAAGGAAAAAGAACTTGGGAAATAATGGGAGAAATAGGGGTACTGATTACAACTTGGTGGACCGAATCAGTTGGTTGCCAGATGAAGTTCTTGTTAGTATATTGTCTCGCTTGCCACTAAAGGAAGCAGCAGCTACTAGTATCCTTTCTAGGCAATGGTGGTATGTGTGGGTGTCAACTATGACTCTCGTCCGTGATTCCGAATTTGATATTTACCCCTTTCACCGCTTCTATGAAATTAAACCAGAACTAAGAGACCAGGAAACACGTAGATACGTTGATAGGAGCAAATTATTATGAGGATCTTGATCACTTATCTTCCTTCATGAAGGCATGTCCTTACTTGAAGAGACTTGTGTTGAAGGTATGTATTCACACCTAGTATGGATAGAATGGTAAAACTTTGTATTTTATGTGCATTTTCATCCTTTTATTTTCCATCTCCCGTGCATTGCATCACCAATTTTGATTATGAGGAAAGCATAGAGAAAGTTAGGTTTTTCCTTATGATTGGTAAAAAGGAAAATGCTAGACATCAACGTAAAAAGTACATCTTTTAAAAGTTCAAAAGAATTGCGGATCTTTTGCTAGACTGGATGCATTTGTTAGTTATTCATAGTCCAACACGTACATAAAGTGAATTTTCAACCACCAACTTACGTGGGTATGTTGCATTTGCATTGAATAAACAAGTTCCATAGTGGACTCAAACATAACAAAATAAACTTTGCTGCATCAGTTGGTGTACAAAAGTTGTTGTGCCTTATGCAATCATAAGGAAGTTGTGAATGTGAATTTCACTTCCACGTCGTATGGTATATTTTGATGTGAAAGTATTGTAGTTGTGTATAATGGTGGTTTGATTGGGAGCAGGTTTATAATGCTGGTATGATTGGGAGGAGGTGTATAACGGTCGCGGTGGCAAGTGATGGGTTGGGGTGCCGAGGAGCTAAGGTTTTTCTCAAGAGGGAGAGGGTGCGAAACATGAGAAGGGTAAATGACCTCAATAACTAACTAGGGTAATACGGGAATTGAAAGAATACATGAAGTAACTTTTTGACTAAGCTTTAAACTGAAGCAACTTTCCTTGTTCTCATTGGTGTACACTTTGTTGTTGTTTTCCTTGGTGCAGGTAAACAGGCCAACATGTGGGGAGAGGAAAGAAATAGCGAAAGTTGGTAAATGCCCCCATAATTACCTCAAGGTAGTTGAGATAGGGGGGTACCGTGCTCATGCATGTGTCATTCAACATGTCATGTTCCTAATGGAGAGTACTGTTGAATCGGAAAAAATTGTTATTGATCCTGTCCGGCATTGGTGTTGGCCTAGGGGAACGGATGGGGGAAGGGAAGAACCCGATCTGGAAGCGAAAGCAAGAGAACATGCTATGCAACACCTTAAACAAAGAGTGCCATCGACTCTTGAATTTGTATGCCTATAGTAAGTGTTGTGCTTAAATTATTAAGAGATTGTGAGTAGAAAAATTCATTTGAGACATAGTTTGCGTTATTCGGTTAGCTACATTTTACGATTTCTAAGTTAGGTGATTTTCAAAAGGGGCGATGGGGTTATTCGCATTACACCTTGAGTCTAAAATTGTATGAATTATGTCTTGCATCTATTTGAAAGTATGATTGTTCATTAATTTGATGATGTGCCAGATGTGAGACCCGTTTTCAAATAGTGTAGAATCTAAGGGAAATTTTAAAACTGAACTACTAGAGTAAAGAAATAAAGTGAATTAACTTTTAAATTGTCCCAAATTGAAGGGAAATTTGGAAATATAACAATTTTAGATACCATGTATTGAAATATGACCTACTGTTTTTAACTCTTATAAAACTAACCAAAATTGATGTTCAAAAGACTAAATTGCCCTAGAACTAAAGCATTCTCTTCAGCAGCGTTTGATTACCTCACGAAGTCATGTGACTGAATAATCAGCAGCATATCAGAGTCGTTGCTTCACGATTCCGACGACAAAAACAAGGTTGTCGAGTCCGACGACGAGGACCGAGTCTCAGAATGGAAGGACCAGATCACCATCAAAGAGTCGGGATTATCCCCTCCTTGAACTTCGTCGTCGGGCTGCTCGGATTCTTCTTCGTCAAGTCATGGACTGGATTCTTGGGAAAACTAGAGCTTTCAGTTTCCCCCTTTTCTTTTATAATTACAACACAACCAAGTCATCTGTTCCATTAAACACTCTCTATGTAGTACATTCATTTTCGCCACCTATGTTGTATTGTCGATAAAACAACGCTATCTACACTAGACGCTCATTGCGCCACTACATTTTCTCAGCTACAATGATATTGACATTATGGTATCGACAGTCCATTCTTTCTTGTTACAAATCTTCTGGGACGGAAGGTAAAACATCCACTTACAAGAGCACCAGTTGATCAAGTTGCTGTGTTTAAGCTGGTTTTGTTTGAAACTGCTCAAGGGCTACAACTTAAATCCATCACAAGAACAAAAGATTAATCTCTCATCCTCTGTTTCATAAAAACCGCACCGTTTGGTTACATGACTTATTTTCTTTCATTCAGGAAAGCATGCCAAAGTGTATGAACTATATAATACATTACATTCGAAAATAAAAACCGAGGGAGAGAAGACGTCCAACAGTACCTCTTGGTTTTATTGAGGCCAATCGGTGTTTAACTTGAGGCATTGCAAGTTCTAATCGACATTTTTCACCGCCAACACATTACCGTTCGAAATTTAACTTGAAAAGGTAATGGCAGAGCTACTGGTTCCCCGTTATAGGGCCGCCCTGGCTTTTCTTTATATCATCCCACCCTCTAACCCATGGCTGGTCAGGTGTTGCTCGTGTCTCGGGAGCAGCATAGCTGTTCAGGTTGTTCGTGATCTTGTTACGCACTGCAGTAAAAACCTACAAAAACATATCATTTGAATGAAAACGGAGACCATGAAGAATCAAGCAACATATGGAATGTGAACTTTCAGATCATTTCTCACAGGATTAGTTTGGAGTGCCTCGGGGGGTTGCTCCTGGCCAATTAACCACTTCCACAGATCTGGGTTTTCCTGTATGAGGAAAAATGATATCAGAATGTGTTACCGAAAAAAAAAATGATATCAGAATCTCTCCCTTGTCATTCAAATTTGCAATTTGCATAGTATCAATACTAGAAAAACCATACATCTTGCCTCCGGCTATGCATACATCTTGCCTCCGGCTATCTTACATCAAATACATGAATAGGGAACCGACCATGCTCTGGGTGCTAAGATTTGCAAGGTTAACAGGAAACACAGTATTTACTTACACACTCTAAATCTTTGTTATTTCAGCTGTTGATGGCAATCCAGGGATTTAAAACATCTTATGTTTCTTACGGAACCATTTGATTTTAATTGCTTGAAAACTCCTGATGGTTTACAGTTCAACCAAAAATGCAAAGTCATTACGCTTTTCTCTTAAGTGGAATAACTATTATTGCTAATATGTCAGTGAATAAAAAAGCTTATAATTTAATAACTGAAGAAGCTAGGACCAAAACAAATTGGTCCAGGTCACCCTGCTCTCCAAAGCACTGGATCCTATGAGCTATATGTCAGTTATCTGCTCAGACGAATCACAAATATGGCAATTAAAACGAACAAAAGAGGCTAAATCAAGCACTAACTTATGCTGGGAGTCGCCGTGAACAAACACATCTAAGCTTATGATGCATATCCAATACTTCTATTTTTGGTTGAGGGGTGGGCCGAGGGCTAAACAAACAGAAGAAAACTCGTAAAATTCAACATATTCAGTTAGTCTAGGATGACATATAAACTAGAAACTTGTTACTGAAGTTCCAAAGAACAAATTTCGAATGCGGCCTAGTCCTCCTCTACTAATCACGCTATAAACTAAGCAGCATTCAAAAGCCAAGTAAAAGCACAAAAATATGAAAGGGTATGACTTATGAGATGATCACAGTAGTGAAAATAAATTTACCAGGTCGAGGACATCCACAAGAGATTTAATTCCCTGTTCATCCATGGAATGGATATGCTCCTCCACCCACTTACCCAGAACCAAATCCAACTCCAAAAACCCTCTCTGCTTGCTCCTGTATATCAATCTGTTCCACAACCCAAACCAATTCTTGTCTCAGAAACAACAAAGCAATTATTACGCGCCTGTTTGATAACCATTTCGTTTTTACTCTCTAGTTGTCATTTTTTTTGGGTTATTGACAGAGGGGAAATACACTTATCGATCAGGCACTAAAAGGCTTCTGGTAACAAGTGTTTTTTTTTATTTTTTTATTATAAACAAGTTGAACATTTATTAAAAGTTCAAGTGTTCCTTGAGCATTTGGAAGTGCTTCCTGAAGAAGCATATGGCAGGTGCTTTTCCAGAAAGGCTTCTATGAGCCAAAAGCAATTCTAAGTTTTTTCTGCCAAACAAGTTAGAAGCACTTTTGACTATCAGAAAAAGCTTTTCTCTCCTCCACAAGCAATCTCAAACAGAAAAAATGGAGGAAGAAGAAGATGGAGTTAAAGACCTGTTAAATAAGCGCCTCTTGCTCTCTTGGGTAGAGAGGTCGATGTCCAGATTGCTGCCATTGTTGGTGGAATAAGAACGCTGAACCAAACCGTATCCGAATTGAGGCCTGGAAAATGAAATCACGCCCCCAACAAAATCAGAGAAAATTCAGACTACGTAAAGCCACAGCCCTTACAAAATGTTAATACAAATGGGGGAGAAAATCGATGAAAGAACGGAATACCTGAGATGGGTTTCGGCGGGAGAGATGGAAGCGGTGGATTTGAGGGTTCGGTGGAGGCTGATCAAGCTTCTTCTCAAGCTTCCCATGTTTTATTTTCTTCTTTTTCGTTTGGTGTTCTCAGATGTTTAACAACGGAAGAGAGAGAGAGAGAGAGAGAGAGAGAGAGAGAGAGGGGGAGAGAGAGGAGAGAGAGAGAGAGAGAGAAATAATACAATTTGTGGGCTTAAATTAGACCAACAATGAAAAGGGCCTGCCTGCTCAAATGACATACTGGCCCTTTCGTTGCCAGACGAAAGGGCAACGTACTCAAAACTCTTTTTTATTTTTAGTACATCGATGTTTTTATATTAAGGGAAGAGAAAGTTTGGTAAAATTACACAATAAGCAGTCTAATTTGGTATTAAATTTGACATCCACGAGATCCGAACCTAAACCTCTCACTTTCAAGTGAAAATAAAGGGCACCGTACTCAAAACTCTTTTCTTTTTTTTTTAGTACAATGATGTTTTTATATTAAGGGAAGAGAAAGTTCGGTAAAATTACACAATGAGCAGTCTAATTTGGTATTAAATTTGACATCCACGAGATCCGAACCTAAACCTCTCACTTTCAAGTGAAAATAAATACAGACCGTAATACTGAGTGACAACTCTTTTTAACAAAGACAAGTTTGGCTGTTTGTTCTTCAATCGAGTTTCGTACTAAATTATTATAACTAATTATTATAAAGTTTGGTTAAAATTTTTATCTTTAGATTAGACGCATGTTTGAAACATTTTTTAAAATGATTAAACTCTTATACATTATTGAAAGGAACTCTGTTGGTTTGTTTTTAAATTAGACGCATGTTTTGAGACTGCGATTGAAATAGTTAAAACTTTTGAACATTAGATTGAAAATATTAATAACATTGCTGATGACTAAAAATGTTTACAACAAAAGTAGTCCAAACTAGTCCTTATTGTTCTAACTGAAGTGTGCCATTTTATTGTAATTCAATATTTGTTGAGGTAAAACGAAAGGATTTTATTGAAAGATTTAAACATTCGTGCAATCGTCAAGCAGAGCATCACGGATTAAATTTGGAGGCTTCTCGAACCAACAAGAATCAAATGGCATGTTTATTTTCATCATATGGAAACAAGAATTCTATTTTTATTTTTATTTTTTAAGAACAAATGAACATTATTGTTTTAAACCAATATGTAGTTTTTTTTTTTTTTGTTTGTTTGTTTGTGGTATACGATAACACAACCATACATCGTAATGGCATGTTTATTTTCGTCATATGGCATCATATATTTTTCGTTTAAGACGTACTCAGGAAAGTTAGAAATTGGAGAAATGAATGAGAATGAGATTTAATTCTATGTAGAAATAAAATAGTAAGATTGATAAATTAGCGCTGAACACAAAGTAGAAATAAAATAGTAAGATAGATAAATTTCATTGCCCATTAGGTCGGCTTTACATAAGTTAACTAACAATTTTGATAACCAAACATTTTATTAAAAAATATTGAAAATTCAAAAGGTTATTTGAACCACATCTATGCACCACATGTTTATAAAAGATCTCGTTTGGAAGTACTTTTAAAATGATTAAAAGCGCTTTTAGAGAAGATTTTGGTTTTGAAAAACACTTAAAGCTTTCCTACAAGAAACATCAGTTATGTGATTCTTGTTGGAAGCACTGCAAGTAATTTTCCATGATTCACTTGTATTTTACTAAGGATTGGTTCAAAAAATAATTTCATCAAAAACGTTTTCAGCTATTTTAAAAGCACTTTCAAACGAACCTTGAATATCACCAACATAAAAACAGGCAAAAACATCAAGATCGCTAACAAATTGTTGGCAAACTATTTTTTCTTTTAGGAAAAACATAAAAACAGTTATTGAAATAGAAATTTCACAATCCAATAGATAGTTTTTCAATTAAACAAAAAAAGAAAAAAAAATAGAGAACTAAGAAACACCAGTTCCAATCCAAGAGAAATAAAGGCCTCACTGAGACTTAGATCTTAAATTCCCAGAAAGTATATAATACCTATGGAACGTTAAATAGAGTAGCCAATGAGCCAATTGCCATAGCTTTGTCTTGTGCATATCAGCCCCATAATTGTTGGTGAGGTTGATACCCATTAAATTTTAGAGAGTTCTGGTTTGGAAGGTAAAGGTGTTGATCATCCTGTGGCGGAAGGATTGTTGGGAATGGTTCCTCTTTAAACAATCCGTCAGAACCTGTAAACTAAAACATAATTAGGGAACTCAAAAAATGGTGATCATATGAGATTCAAGATAAAAAATTTAAATGCATATATGTCTACTTACCCATGGCATTTGTGTTGGAAAAGAGGTTGTATCCATCACTGCTGTAATATCCATTATGGTAATTTAAGTAAGATTGATGATTAGGGTTTTGAGGAAGATAAACTATGTAAGATTGATGGTTAGGGTTTTCAGGACGATAAACTAGGTAAGATTGATGATTAGGGTATTGAGGAGGATAAACTAGGTAAGATTGATAATTAGGGTTTTGAGGATGAGGATTATCATATGAGTTTTGAGGAGGACAGTCGTTGGGGTTTTGAAGAAAGAGATAGTCGTCGGGGTTTTGAAGAGCAAGATCTACTCCATCATAATCAAGCCCATTGTCTTCTGTTGTAACTTCATCATTTGGTTGTTCCTGAACTTGATTAACATGAGCACTTGATTGGTTTGAATCTTTAAATTTCTTAGCCTTGTTAGGCTTCATATATACCCTACACAAAACTCAGTCATCAAGCTGCAAGAAAGAAAATATCAAGTTAAAATTAAGTGTTGGGAGGAACACAAAACTCTTTTCAGTGGTCTTCTCGGCACTCCAAAAATGTCGCCCTGCACTTCTTTCTATGTAAAGTTTCTCTTTCGGGTGCATGATGAATTTAGGGTGACAAACAACTCTTTATTTTTGTTAAAGAAATAGTAGTAAAAATCTATCGATCTGTATTTCATATCCTCATGTTATTTCTGTCTGCCTTCCTGGGAGAGGAGCTTTGACGTTAAATTTATGCATCAGCCAATCAGACTTCTTACCCTTGGGAGACTTGCCGTCGTAGAAAACTAGTGATGTCTTAAAACCAATTTCAACATTTTTAGACATGACATCTTTTTTAACCCCAGTAGCTTTCCAGTATCCATTCCCTGCTGCTCGATCTGGACGTGTCCCTATTGGATACTTTTATCCGTTGGTGTGAAAAAGTACCACGTGCGATTCCCCATCAAGCTTGTATTTTGCTGCGCATGATCAACAAAATTGATTAGGCTTACAAATTGTAAAAACAATAGAACTATACGGAATTACATGCTTAATTTCAAACAAAAAATAATTAAAAGAGAAAAGTTTATTGTTGCTATCAAATCCAACATGTGCAAAATCAATGATATTAATTCAACTTTATATATATATATATATATATATATATATATTGAACCCTAAATTCAAGATATTGTAACAATTCAACAAGCACAGTACGTTATTATGCTTTAGGGTTTTGTTCCTACTTTCGAATAAAGAACGGTAGTTTGGATCTCATCAAGCCCTGCTCTCGATTGTATATTTCACAAGGCCACTAGGCGAGCCTAGTGTTGTGTTTCCATACCCACCCGACCACTTTTCTTTCTTTCATTCTTTGATACAATACAAACAATTGCGGGAAAAGGAATTCAAATGTAAAATTTTAGTGTAAAGATAAATGATGTTAATCACTTGAGCTACAACCCTATCAACCACCATTCTCTCTCTTGCAAATTCTTCTAGGGTTTCTACGACAGTACGATGAGATATTGCTTTTGCTCTATTTCTTCTAGGGTTTCTACATAGTATGTACAAATATATATATATATATATATATATATATTTATTTATTTATATACACACACACACACACATATACATATACATACATATATATATATATATATATTAATCTTTTTCAAGAGTCTCCTAACCCTAGAACGGGCCATGATAACATTCTTCTAAAGCACTCTCATCTCATTCTACATACTCCAAGAAGCAAAAACACATACAAAAACACATGCAGATACAAATAATTGCATGTGATATTGGTTAATCTGGAAATCCTGACTGCATCCACACACATGCAATATACGATACTGTAAAATAAACACAAATACATTAATTTAAACTGAAAACGAATTAGTTATCAAGGATTAAAATTAACGGACCTGTTAGTGCATCAGGGCTGAATTTGTACAGTTCAACTTCATTAATAATATTCGGAGGCAGCGGTAGATTCGCAAAATTTTCCTCCTCAAGTAGTAACCCACAAGTTCTTCATCCAAGGGTTTGAACCGGTACCCCGGTGGGATTGAGTTGAAGAAAGAATCGTAACTGCCGCTGTGTCCACCGTGGAGATCACTGCCATTGTTAGTCACAAGAAGAGCTCTGCCACTTCTTATACTTTGATTATTCTCCATTGGTAGTTAGAGAGTTGCTTCGCTTTTGATGCTCCTGGGGCTGATGAGAAACATAGTTGAATTGCAGCTTAAATAGAAGTTGTTTACAAACTTGTAGTACGTATAGAAAAATAAAATTAAAACAAATTAAAGTAGAGTTTGAGTTGGATTTGTTTACTATTTTTTTGGAGCCGGTGATAATATCGTTAAATTTTAAATTGAGTCGATTTGATAATTCTTTTGGATAATCAGCAATTATCCCTTATTTTTATTGATTATTCTTTTGGCAGGATTTTCACGTGGTGCAATTTTACCGGCCAAAAAGGAAAAAAAGAAAAATCAACTTAGTAATCAAGCAAGATGGAAAAAATTTGGGGTGTGAAAAAACTCCATGCAGCTCATGCATAGGAGCTTTGCAAATGGAAGCTGGGTTGAGACTTGAAAGAAATCATACATGGTGAATTAAACCGGGAAAGAATGAGGGACGGTGAACGATCATAAGTGAGGTACAATGCGGAATGGATGTCTTTTATTTGTGTGAGGTACAATGCCGTATGGATATATATTATTTTTACATGACAGCATTCAAAATTACTTTAATCTACAGAAGAGGAGGTTCGAAAATTGATGCAAACGGGTAGTCTCACTGCTTGACCAATATGCACAATCTAGTATGGAGTACATAGAATTCGGATTCTCATCAGATCCTTTTTGTAAGGATTTCGAATTCATACAAACAATACTTGACAAAATCTGACCGTACAATATATGATAAACGAAAATAATTCACAAATTCTCAAGATTCTCACCAAAAGGATCCGGAGAGGATCGTGTTGGGAGTATATAGACTTAGGTAGGATGAGAATCTAGGTATCGTCATGCATGTCATTCTTTTATGTCGTGATTCGTGAAATCCTAGTGCATAATGAGAATGGTGAATGAAATTGCACTCTAAGGAAGTAAACATAAAAAATAAGACCTCTCCGACAAAAGGCTTGTAACTTAGCTAATATTACAAGCATACCCTAAAACCCGAGGTGATTTGTTTGATTTTCATTTTTTTCTTAATCGCTTGGGTTAAAAAGATTATAAGCTTGTTTGAATATGTTTTTAAAATGATTGAAAACGTTTTTTATGAAAATATTTTTAGATCAATCTTTAGTAAAAATGCAAGTAAATCTTGAAAAAACATTTAAAGTGCTTCTTGGAAGAAACACATAACTAGTGCTTCTTGCAAAAAACACTTCATGTGCCCTTGGAATCTAAAAATAACTTTTTCTAAGAGTGCTTTCAGTCATTTTAAAAGCACATCTAAACGAATCCTATATTGTGCTAAGCTTCTTTGCTAGATAGGCATACAATCTTTTTATTTCTGGTACTTAAATAAAACAGAAATGCTTCACTCGCACCATCAAAATTAAAGTGACCTTGGAAGCAAGGATTTAGAAACATAGTAGAGCACAGATGTGTTATTTCCCAACTTGATACCAAAAATTCTTCAATGACACTACGAAAATCACTTGCATTGATAGGTAAATAAAAGAAACATTTAGCATAACAGTCACTGCCCAACTTAATCTAGTCTTAATCCAAATAACTAAACAAGATTGGGAACAAAAAGTGCTTTAAAAATCCCGGCTTTGCGATTATACAGAAGCACGTGGCGTACCCTTGTTGACATCAAATTCGTTGTAAAATCCATCCTATCCGCCTACATCCCTACCCTATGTTGCCGGCTCTCTTCTTCAAGTATTCCCTCACGGCATATTGCAGTTGCAGTTCAGAAACGTAGATTACAATAGAATTTGCACCGTCATTATAGCTTTAGTGGATATGAAGTCCTAATGAAGCAATTTAACTGTTGCGCAAACTGTCAGTCTTTAGACAGACTACCTTAGAAGCTTATCTCACGTCTTTCAGCAAAAAACTTCCCCGTTATTGCCAGGTCCGGAAGCAAGGCAAGCCAAACTGCAGTGTCAGCTCCTTCTTCGGCTGATATATTCCCAGCATAACCTGTCATAGCAGTCTTCACCCAACCTGGGCAGTAACAGTTGATATAAATTTTCTGGCCTTCTGGTCTGTCAGAGAGCATCTTCGCCACCAGCCTGGTGTAAGTGTTGACTGCAAGTTTTGATACTGAGTAGTCAGTGAACGTTTTAGGCCACCCGCCTGATTCCCAAGTGCCATCTTGTACTTGTTGTAGGAAACTGGAAACTGTTTGATCAATCAGTTCCTCAGTGACTGTGTCCAAATTGCTAAATTTCTCTCTCAAAATCACATCATCAATTTTCTGTCAGGTAAAAAATGATTAGATCGACATAAAGCAAAGCTGTGCATGTGCATATGGTTGGGAAAGATTAACAAGTTTTGATACATTCTCAAAAGACAGCAACGAATGATATCATGCAATGGAGGTTCATATCATATTAATGATTTTCCCTCTGGGAGAAATCAGAGCCGGATGGCTAGCAAGCTCTCAGAAATGCTTCATGATCTAGCAGCTAGACAGTTACTTTACTGACCTGTCCTGTCACCAAACCCACCTCATATCATGCACCCACGGTTTCTCAACAGTGTTCCTCCAACCCAGTAGCATAACCTGGGTGAACTATAAGCCCTCCTAGAAATTTGATCATTGGGACAAATTATAAAGGCAGGTCCTCAAACTTTTGGTCAAAAGGGCTCCTGACACTCTGCTAGCACTCAGACAAGCACAAACCCTCTTCTTAACTTCTATAACCTATATGGGTTATTTTGAAATCCATCAACTTTCGGCCTTTCAGAAAACACAACTGGTTGGTTATTTCTTCTCAAGCATGCAAGCAAAGATCTCACTAACTTAAACAAAAAATGATTTAGTTATCCCTGAGCACAACTTTCTCCAATTCCCCCACTCGAGACATTCATGGACATACATAAAAAAGGATGAATATTTACGAATACAAAAGAAAAGAAGAAAAGAAACAAATTCACTTACATTCCGCTTGCCATTTATTCTACCCAATCTTGAGCTCACATTAACAATACGAGCTCCAGCAGCTGAAGGTTTCATCAAGGGGATTATTGCTTGAATCATGTTTTTGGTGCCATAATAATTTGTTGTAATAACCTGAGAGGCATACTCAACAGTATTATCAGAACCCTGATTGAAATTAACAGCTGCATTGTTTATCTGCAAAATTGAAAGGGGGTGAAATAATTGCACAAAATTAGGACCCATGTGGCAAATGGCAAAGTATAGCTGGGAATTGAATGAAACAGATAATATCGAAAGCCCAAAAATCTGATCACTCACCAGAATATCCAACCCACCGTAGTTTTCTTTCAACCAGTCACAAAACTCAGTGATGGACGCCGTGTCTAGCACATCGAGCTGATGGCAAAACACATTGAGACCACCTTCTTGGAAGACCTTAGCCGCTTCAAGCCCCACACTGTGGTCTCTGGATGTGAGTATAACAGTAACTCCATGTGCCGCAAGCTGCTTCGAAATCTCAAATCCAATCCCCCTGTTACCCCCAGTCACCACCGCAACAGTCTCTGCAGACCACCACCTATACAAACATACATGCATTCCCAAATGCAAAAATCACAATTGGGTTTTTGTTTTGTTGTGTTTAACTCATGAGTGTGAAAACAAAGATGAGAACAGCTAAAGTCTATGATAAGATCATGCATTCCCAAATAACAATCACAACTGGGTTTTTTCTCTCTTTACTGTGTTTAATTCATGAATATGAAGAAATTGCAAAACTAAAAAAACATCATAACATCTGGAGTTTATGATAAGATCATGCATTCCCAAGTGCACAAATAACAACTGGGTTTTTTCCGGTTTCTAGCGTTTAATTCATGAGAGTGAAAAAGTTGCAAAACTAAAAAAGATTATAAAATCTAGAGTCTATTATAAGATCATGCATTCCCAAATGCACAAATTACAACAGGGGTTTTCCGTCTTCTTGCGTATATTTCATAAGCATGAAAAACCTGCATAACTAATAAAGATTATAACAGCTAGAGTCTATGTTAACATCATGTACTCCCAAATGCACAAATCACAACTGGGTTTTCTTACTTTTTTGTGTTCAATTCAAGAACATGAAGAAATTGCAAAACTTGCAAAGATCATAACATCCAATGCACAAACCACAACTGGGTTTTCTTACTTTTTTGTGTTCAATTCAAGAACATGAAGAAATTGCAAAACTTGCAAAGATCATAACATCCAATGCACAAACCACAACTGGGTTTTCTTACTTTTTTGTGTTCAATTCACAAACATGAAGAAATTGCAAAACTTGCAAAGACCATAACACCAATGCACAAATTACAACTGGGTTTTTTGTTCTGTTCTGTTTGCAATTCACAAACACGAAGAAATTGCAAAACTAACAAAGATTACAACAACTAGAGTGATCATCACAGAAATGCAAATCTGAGCAAAATCAAACAAGCAAAGTGGGAGCAAACCAACCGCTGGTGATCGGAATAAGGAATGGTTCTGAGGAGGGAGATTTCCTGGCGTCTCTTTTCTCTTCTTTCTTTAGCTCTTTCAGTTTTTTCAGATTTTCCCATGTCTGCTCTGCGTCTTGAGAGAGAGAGTTTTAGTTAATTTAGCGTCGTTGGAAGTTGGAACAGTTTTATCACAGCGGCCGTGGCCCTAGGAGCGACAGGGCTCCGTCACTTGACACGTTGTTGGTTTCGGTCAAGTGCCTGACCCGATGTTTCTTCCTCAAAACTCCGCCCTAATTTCGGATCCTTTCTCTCCTCCTAACCATTGCTTCCTCTGCAATCTGCAATGAACTTCCTGAACTTGCTATGTGCTGGCCCGACCCAAAGGCTTGCAATCAGATTGGGCTGGTTTGGGCTGGGCTGACTTGATTTTAAGATCATACAATACTTCCTTGGTTTCTTTTTAATAATGTAAAATTATTTTACAGTACAGGATAACCTGAATAATCGAAAGTTATGCTTAGATAAATTCATTTAATTCAGAGACTGTTAATTTCTTCATATGTGCCAAATAATCGAAGATTATGATAACAAGTAGCATTTTCGTGATAAATGACCATTATTTTTTTTATTCGTATGTATGATTAAGCAATTTCCAAATCGAATTAGTTTTTTGCAGGCTACGGTAGGTATTTTCTTACTATACGTGGTATGTATATTTTGGAAACTATACTTGTTTTACAACGAGGGGTTATAATGTTTTCAGAAAGGTTTTATTAAAACTTTATTTTCAGACCCACTCACCCTTGTTTTTTGCCCCTCCAGGTTTTAGTAGCTGAGCTTTCGTATCAATGAAGATTCTTGGCAAATATTGGTATTGGAGATTACCTTCAATGGTATAATTCTCATCATACTTTACTGTACTTTACTTATACTCTGACATCACGTGTGAAATGGGTTCATTCTCGCTCACCAACGCACTCTTATACTTAGGCACTTTTAGGTTTAAATTTATTCACATTTTTCACATCACTACACTTTATGGCTTCGTCACCCTTCGGGTGTCAGCCAACACAACAGGGGGACATTCCAAGTTAGGGTGTGTCATATATGCACCGAAATGTATTATATTAAATTAATGTACCTAAATGTGTATACTGAAATGTAAGCACTGAAATGTTAGTACTGAGATGTATCATATTGAATTATTGTACCTAAATGTTTGTATCGAAATCTATGTACAGAAATGTGTGTACCTAAATGTATATACCGAAATGTATTATAATGAATTTAATGTACCTAAATGAAGAAAACAAAGTACATTGAAATATATTGTATAACAAAAATTAATTTATCTAAATGTTTACAACAAAATATATTACGATATGACAATGAAAATTATAATGAAATAAAATTAATACATTCAAAATTAGGAAGAAAAAGAGAAATAATTAAAAAATCAAAATATAATTAATAAATGAGATTATTAATGTATCACGGACTAAAATTAGATTTTGATCTTACTCATAGTTTTAATCTAAAAGTCATCTTCCAAGAATTAAAATGAAGTTTTCTAAAATTTAAACTATGATGCCCACAATCCCATCTAGATTGGATCGACTTTTATGACATTTTTCTAGAAACAACGTTGCCCCCAAGATATTAAAAACATATATGGTAATTGACTTTTGTAGTTTTGTAAGCAAAATTCAAAAGCCCGGCACCGTTCACCCCTCACTATGCCTCGTCGAGTTGCAATCTTTTATTCTGAAAGGTTTGAATTGTCGATCCAAATTAATAATGTTAAGATTAAACTAAATGCTAAATGCAGTCATATTTTCTTAGTAATTCTTAAGGTTCTTAATTAGTATCGTCATGGCTGAGGTCATGGTTGAGGCCAATTATTAATCTAGGATAGTAATATTTACACTCATTTTGCCTCACATACATCTTTGTTAGTTTTTGTTCATTTATTTTCTTCAATTCATTCTCACACAACGAGCTTTTTACCCAACGGTGTTACAGGATGTATCATTGGCCAATGAGGAGATTAGGCGGCAATTGAATAACTCGCTTCGGATGTGAGGGGATGGTTCCTACTTAATCTGACGACTGGAAATTAAGAGATGTGAGTAAGAGGTAAAAACGGGTGTGTGGATAGCACCACCCTTAGTCTAACCATTTTGTCCCTCTTTGGCTTGGGCAGAAAGAACACTATCTCTCTGACTTTTCTGAAGTTACTCCTATCCATACACCCTTAGTCTAACCATTTTGTCCCCTCTTTGGCTTGGGCAGAAAGAAAGCAGAAAGAAAACAATCTCTCTGACTTTTCTGAAGTTACACCATTTATGGCTAATTCGCTTTTCTGAAGGGACAGAGAAACAACGGCGATACAACCCTTCCTCAGTATCAATGGATTGAGTTCAATGCTTTATGCGGTGACCAGTAAAAGTACACGTACACATTGACCAGTTTTGTTTTCATTATTTATGTTTGACACGGTTACATATATTTGTGTATATATAGGATGGGTAGGTGTTGGATTTATATCTACCACGGTGTTTATCTTCAACTCGGACTCTTGCTGTTGACCACCAAAGAAGAAACTCATACTCTTGCGGTGGCTGAGAGCCTGAGAGCTTCCTCTTCCAGACTTCCATTTCGGAGTACGCTCTCTACTTTTAATCTTTCTATTCTCTCATGCTTTCATTTTTATGGGGTTTTTAGATTCAGTTAAGGTGGAACAGTTTACCAATTACACTTAAGTCTTGGGTTTTTCTTGTTTAGGTCTTTTCTTGTTCATTAAGTTGAGGAACGTTGTACTTATCAACAATGCTATTTAGACAAATAAAATTGACTTAATAAAACTGAGCTCTGTCATTAATCCCCATGTTAGAACGTGATATTATTTTAGCGTGCAAATGTCGTAATTTGAACCGTTTTATCATCATCTAAGAATCATATCTAGAAAGAAGAAAAAAAAAATCATGATTTGAGTTGAAGATCGTTTGGTCATCCATATATATGTGTCGAACATAGAGAATAAACTATTTCGATTATGATATTTATATGATAAAAGGGGATCACGTTAGCGTGGAAGGAAGACTTTCGTCCTAACATAAAGAGGAACGTATTGTCCATAAGAGATCTATTAAGCTTTGTTGTGTGAGTATTTTGTTTAACTAGAGGTTACTATCTTGTTATTAGCAGGAAAATGGCAGGTTGTTCCCAAGGTTGGGTATTTTTGTTAGCCGTGCTAGTATTGGCATTGAGCACTCCATGTTCACAAGCATATCTGAAACACAAGAAATTTAAGACCAAGACTGACGTTTACCTCTCCCCTAAGTTTGTGTTGGAACCAGGATTAAGTTCCAACAAATACTTCTACAACATTCAATTCCCAAAAGGTCACATTGGCCTAAAGAGTTTCAATGCTGAAATAGTTGATGCAGAAGGGAGATCCACTCCTCTAAATGAAACCTACCTCCATCACTGGGTTGTGTTAAGATATTACGCTCGCAAAAGTTACGTGGAGCCAAAGCAGCAGTCTCCCTATCAGCTCTCGGAATCAGATGTTATTTGGGTGGAGAACAGTGGCGTGTGCCAGCCTGGTTCTCTTGGACAATATTACGGGCTAGGGTCCGAAACACGGAAAACAGCCACACATGTTCCAGGCCGTTATGCAATTGAAGTTGGGGATGGTAAAGGACTTCCTGATGGGTTTGAAGAGAGATGGATGGTCAACGTGCATGCAATTGATACAAGAGGAGTGGAAGATAACTTGGGTTGCACTGAGTGCAGGTGTGATTTGTATAACGTGTCTAGGGATCCAAGTGGCCAGCCTCTGCCGGCTGGGTACACCGGGGGTTTGTTATGTTGCACTGATGGTGCAAAGTGCAGACTGAAACAAGGGTTTGATGGTGAAAAGATAAACCACTACTTGAGATATACTGTGAAGTGGGTTGACTGGTCTGAGTTTCTTCTGCCTGCCAAGATTTATATCCTTGATGCCACTGATATCATGAATTCTTCGGCACCTGCTGCATCTAAACACAATTGCCAGGTAATTAATTGATGAACTTAATTATGCATAACATCCTATGATATGTCGTTATATATACGACAATTTGTTCTCTTATCAAATATAGTTTCTCTATATTGTTTATGTTGCTAAATTTATCAAGGAAATAACTTGAGAGACTGTGAATTTGGTCTTTATTATGCTGATTAAATGTTAATTTGTGCTAGTATGTGTGGTTCATATTTGCAATCTGACAACATATATAAGTCTAGTAACAAAAAGTTAGCATGTGCGTTGCATTTTTTTTACGGTTATACTTCATTTACAATCCAATATCTATATCTATATATATATATATATATATATATCTATCTTTCATTTGTACAGGTCGAATATGATGTTGCAAAGTCTTGCAATGCAACTGGTGTTTGCTTAGACAACAAATGGACAAAGATTACAATGCCAACTGGTGGTTATGTCATCTATGGTGTAGCCCATCAGCACAAAGGGGGGCTTGGTTCAACACTCTATGGACAGGTGCTCTTAATTTGGTTGTTAATCAAATTAATAATTAGACAGTGTCATTAACTAATCAGTTAACTAATATTCTTGTTAATTATTAATTTGTGATGGTGATTACTTTAGGACGGAAGGGTTTTGTGTTCATCCACACCAATTTATGGAAATGGAACGAAAGCAGGAAATGAGGCCGGTTATATTGTAGGAATGACGACTTGTTACCCTTGGCCAGGCTCAGTCAAGATAAAAAATGCGGAGTCTCTGACTCTAGTTTCTAGTTACAACAGCACTCAGATGCACAGCGGAGTCATGGGTCTCTTCTACATTTTGGTTGCAGAAACACTTTGACTACTATACGTTAAGGACCACGCTATTTATTATTGATAGATGAGTGTAAATTTTGAGATTTGTGTTTATCTACCAACACAAATCTCGAAATTAAACTCATCTAACGTCATAAATATGATGGTGAACAAAAATATTCCCATTATGGGTATATATACGTACGAGTTATGTGGGGTATCTAGATTATATCTTCTCTTTTTGTATTTAACAATTTGATCTTTGTACGATCATGTTCATGTGTTTGGTGAATGTGTGATGAATAAAAGCTCGATTCTGCTTAATATATAAATTGAAAGATTGGCATAAATATTCATGTGATTGTTCAGGCTTCAATTGTTTTCACTAAGTTTTTAACTTTTTATATTGTACTGAAGCAAAACTTTTCACTTTTGTTCATACATTATTTGTGGGGGCTTCAATCAAAGAAATTTCGAATTCAAAATAAAAAATTTGTTGTAGTCATCCACAAGAGTGGCACACAAGCAACCTCGTCGTTGTCGTTGCCGTAGTAGTCCAAGGCATCCTGGTCGCTTTAGAAGCCGTTGTCGTATTCCATGGACTCGACGTCGTTGGCCTCGTGCATATCGTCCTCGGAGTCCCTCACCGTCCGACCACAAAACCCTAACGGCGGTCGGAGGAGGAGGAGAGTTTATGGGTTGATGAGAGAAAACAATGGGAAAATTCGATGTCAAAACCGGATGAGAAAATTGGAGAATTGTATTCACCTCTTGAAAAACGTGGAATGAACTCATGATTCATTATCTCCAAATTTGTAAATACTGGTATTTGTGGCATGCGGTAGTTATTTGGTATTTGAGACACCAAAATTGACTTTTGACATTCTATTAGTAAATATTATCTGATATTCTCGTTAAGTAAATTTTTTCTTGAGTAGTAAACAGGTTGATGCCTGTAAAGAAGCTTGACAACTTGAAGATGAGTTGGTTAAAAATATTTACTCATGTGTACTCAGTTTGTTAAATTCGATTACTACTTCTCATCGATCATATTGTTGGAGTAGCATCAACAAATATCAAAATTATATATGTTATATCAAACAAAGTATTGTAGCAGTAGTTATAACGACAAATTATCTAAAACAAATAGCAACATAATTAACAAGCAAGGTTACTAAAAAAACTCAAAAACTTAGAGATTAAGGTAATGTTATGTTCTAAAGACAGAATTTCGCTCCTAACAATGAACAGTTTGTTGCAAAGTCTTGATTACGAATATATAACTCCAATTTGAAACAACAAAAACAAAACCAATTGCACCGATTGACGGTAAAAACAACCAATTTTTCAATCAATTAATATTAAATAATTTACAACACCATTTCTTATATAATATAAAAATAAAAAGTAAGGTCCATGCCTGAAAAAAAGAAAGTAAATCACACAAAAATACCTTAGCCCATCTGAACAAGGTCCGAAAGTGTTTATTTACCATAGTCCAAATTTTTGTGATATGAAATTATTTTGTTGTCGATGGAGGGATCTTCTTAGGTTCGGCTTGTTTTGTACTTATCATACTTAGTCAAGGTTTATAGGGACTTTTAGAAAGTACCAAGGAATTCAATCTAAGTGGGACTCTCTCAAAAGTTGGATCCTTTGTAGACTCTCTGCTACCTCGTATTTTTTACACAATATTTTGTAATATATTACGAGAATTGACAAACTATGAAGTGGCAAATAGTTCATGAAGAGCCACTTTTGAGAGAGTTCCCTTAGTATTTCTCAATCATGTGATGTGTTACCAATAATTAATACAAAATAAACACGTTAATCAATAATTAAGTAATAATCTAACCATCACAACCACGTTATACTATTTATAAATTTAATCTAAATAGTTGATTTACCTAGGATTTCCCGTATTAGAAAACTACAAGTGCACTACAATGACATTGATTAAACAAAAGACTTTCTAATTGGAGGACAAATAGATGTCATTTGCTACCTAAAATTGAACTAAGCTGCATATTAATTGGCAAATATGGCATAGTTTTTTTATTTGGGCCTACATATTTTGGAGAGTGGCGGCAAGTTCTCTTTCTCGTATTTTAAATGTAATATATAAGAGGAGAGAAGTTTGTGTTTGAGCTGTAGTGTGTGGCAAGTTCATTGTCACATGATGTTCTAATTGAAAGATTTTACAACATTATTTTATTTGAAAATGATATATAACTTAGGAATTTAAATTTTGAGGGTCGGCAAAATTGCACTCTAACTTAAAATCATCATATTCATCATTGTTATGAATTTAAATTTTGAAAATAATAAGCAAACATGCGCGGTAGTTTAAAACCATTCTATGGTTTTGGGATGTCCGAAAGTATTCATTAACTAGAATCCAACCTTTGTGAAAACCAAGACATGGGTTGGTCTCCGCAATAAATATGCGGGGATGCTTCGTATGCCAAAATAAGGATAAGAACTAGTGAAACCTCCATACAAAACTAGGCAAATGATAAACACCACACACGTGTTTTAGGTTTTTACACACCAGAGTTCTGTTTAATATTTAGTAATTTCAATTGATTTATTCAATTTAATAGTTAAAAAAAAATATATATATGTGTAAAGAAATAATATATATATATATATATATAATCACTTCCCTAAATAAAAAGATGGTCAAACTTTCATAATTAATTCTTATGCATAAGAAATCATATTTTAAAAGATATGTCATTAATAAAAATAAGTACGTTTATTAATACTTAAATAATAAATTAATCATTAATTTTCTTTTATTTTTTTAGTGGCTGATATACAAATGTAATGGCTGATAAGTAAATTTCACTTTTAATAATTTAAAAAAAAATCAACTATTAACTCAAATATAAAAATGTAGTTTCTCTGATGTTACCATTTTTGGTATTATTTCTTCTCTGTGTTATATCTGGTGTGAAGGAAAATATGGTAAAGGCAAAGGAGAGAGGATCATGTGAGGATCCTCTTTGTGAGGATTTTAGGAATCATCTTTACGAGGATTCTAGGAATTCTCTAATTACATATGTTTATTGTATATTATGCAATCAGTTTTTATCAGATTCTGTTTATATTCAATTTTAAATAAAAAAATATATAATTATTTCTAATACGATGAACGAATATAATTGAATTATCCTAATAATTCTCACAAAAAAAATCCAACAAGAGCTCTCCCGGATGGCAAAGGTGCCATAAAAGCGAGCGACTACAGAAGTAACACGACACGCCGTAGATATCACAACACGTCATCGCTTCCGTAATATGTCCAGCGGGGGACGACAAGTAACACAGTGAGTCAACACACTCGCGTTTACAGCACTCTCTCAAGTTCTCTCTCTAAAATTTGTAGGGTTTGAACGGCCGGGCGGGCGCACACTCGCCCATACACTCATAATCCACGCTATAAAAGTAACGTCTGATTTTGTATCAAACGGATTGAAAGTCTCCAACTTGTTATCTCAGACTCGTCTTTCCTTCTGGTACTCTTTTCAGCCTTTCCTCTTTATGTTTCGTATACGTTTGTTGATTTGTAGATTAACCCTTATGAAAAAATCGCAAATTCGATAGAGAAAGTGATTTTCACCCACTCATGTTGTTTTTAGCGTTTAAATGGAATAAATCAAAGAAAAATTAAGAGACGGTGAAAAGAAAAAAATAGTGCAGAATCATGCAGTCCTTACTTTTTGTTTAGTGTTTTGATTGAAGTGTGAAAATTTGTATAGTCCATTGTATAGTCAATAATTTTAAATTTGAAGAGCTGTTATCGACACTCCAAAAATATCACCGTTTCGCTTCGAAGTGCAGTTTTTCCCTATATTTTTATATGGGATGAGTGTACGATGACGTTTTTGGATCGCTAATAACATTGCTTCGTTATGATTCGGAGCGTGGAATTTGAGTTTTGAGTTTGTGTGTGAGTATTTTGGTTGTTTTGGCAGAAAAAATGGCAAGCTGTTTTCAGGGTTGGGTGGTTTTGTTGGCTATGGTGGTATTGGCATTGAGCACGCCATGCTCACATGCTCTTAGGATTCTCAAAACTAGGGCAAGAACTAGTGTTTTTGTCTCCCCTAAGTTTGTGTTGGGACCTGGATCAGTTGCAGACAAGTATTACTACGATATCGACTTCCCGAGAGGTCATATTGCAATCAAGAGCTTCACTGCTGAAGTAATTGACGAGGAAGGGAATCCGATTCCCCTTCACGAAACTTATCTCCATCATTGGGTTGTCGAGGGGTATTATGGCCGCGTAGGTTCTGTGGAGCCGGAGGGGACCCGTGTTGAGGAGCTTCAAAGGTCGGATTTTATTTTTGTGAGAAACAGTGGAGTGTGCCAGAGGACTCTCGGACAGTACTTTGGACTTGGGTCCGAAACACGGAAAACAGATACACATGTTCCGGATCCTTTTGGAATTGAAGTTGGGAATCCAGCAGTGACTCCTGCTGGCTATGAGGAGAGATGGATGCTCAATGTGCACGCCATTGACACACGGGGAGCGGAGAATGGGTTGGGATGCACCGAGTGCAGGTGTGATCTTTATAATGTGTCAACAGATTCTCGAGGCCGGCCTTTGAGGCCAGGGTACGTAGGAGGTTTGTTTTGTTGTTATGATGGTGTACAGTGCAGGGTAAAACAAGGCTTTAATGGTGTCAGGAGAAACCTCTACTTAAGATATACTGTGAAGTGGGTTGATTGGTCTGATTCGATCGTGCCTGTCAAGATTTATATCTTTGATGTCACTGATAAAATGAATCATTCAGCCGGACATGCTATTGAACATGAGTGCCGGGTTAGTGAGTTTCACCTCATCGTATGATATGTTGGAATAGTATTCGCTCGAATGGCGACAATGCATGCATCAATATTCTGGCGTTTGCAGTTTTTATGAACTCAGTTTCTTTTTATGATTGAGGCTATATCTTTCTTTTGTGCAGGTTGAATATAATGTCGAAGAGTCTTGCAGTGCGACCAGTGATGGGTGCTTTGACAGCCAATCGTCATTGGCTACTATGACGACTGGTGGTTATGTCGTCTATGGTGTAGCTCATCAGCATACGGGGGGGATTGGTTCAACTCTATATGGAGAGGTGATCTTTTCTTCCACTCTTAGCAATTTGGTTTCTTCGAACCTTAAAATAATTTCTTTCGGCATATGGTAGAACTCAAAAACCTATGAGATTTCCTGTAAGTAGTATATACCGGCTTGTATACATTACCCTTAAATATATTTGCAACCAGACTGCAACAATTTGCATCTTCCCCCACCTTGCATTTGCAAGTATGTGACCTTATACTGTATATAGGATTTAGCTTTAATCGCTGCATTATGATCTCTTCCTGCACCCTTTTTATAAAGTCAAGAGTTTCCGTCGTGTGTCAGGCTAAATTGTACTCTTCCTTGTCTCTCTTTCTTGTTGAGCCCACACATGTATTGAAAGTATGTGTCTTCAAGTAATGTACTTGCTTGTGATAATTTTAGGACGGACGGGTTCTGTGTTCGTCAATACCAATTTATGGAAAAGGGAAGGAAGCTGGAGATGAGGCTGGTTATATTGTAGGAATGTCCAGTTGTTATCCTCGACCGGGCTCAATCAGAATAAACGATGGCGAGACTCTGACTCTAGTATCTAATTACAGCAGCACTCAGACACACACCGGAGTTATGGGTCTCTTCTACATTTTGGTTGCTGACTACCTTCCAACTTCCCCGGTGCTTAGCTTCGACACTGCACTTTGAGCGATGTACCGTTGAACATTAAGGTTAATGAGTCTAAATAAGGCGTCTGGATTCTTTATCGCCTGAACTCAAATTCGTTAATGTACTGACATGGTTTTGTTCTTGCAGATTTCGAGTCGTATAAGCTAAAGCTGATCACGTCCTTCATCAATGGCGTCATGAACTTTTACGTTCGGGTTATGTAAAGCGTCTTGATTCTACGTCTCACCCGGCGCTGCGATATGTAGACATAACAAAGCCAATGTATCCGTTGGTTTGGCAATAATTTGAACTTCATCTTCAAGTGTTTTGTTAAATGTGGTGAACTTTGAAGCTCAATTCAGTCTGTTCAATACATAATAGAGCTTTCCCACCTTTTATTTGTGTATTGTGGTAAGATCGATGACCTTGTCAAGTAAATGGGTTTGGGAGCATGGCATCAAACTAAGACTCCCTATTTTGGCATGGAATAAGAATAATGTATGGCGTATACGACTTTTTAGTCTAGCAGCACTCAATTTTTATTTTAATCTAATTTTAAGCGTATATGACTGTTGGGCGAGTTGAACTCGACTTTCATCGTGTTAGAATAAATATGAACTCGACCCCTGAATTCGGGTTTGCCCAATATGCACTGCAACTTGGTTTACAAATACTATTTCACTGAAAAAATTAATTTAATCCAACAAGAAGTAAAATTTGGGTCTCAATCTCAAATACAAGCTTAAATTTCAGTTCATAAACATTTAAATCACTATTGATCCACGACTTCAAACAAAAAAAAATATTGTTCTAAAGTTCAAATCAACACAAATATAGTAGTCAAAATTCAAAATATGTACGTTGTTTCTTGCTTCTAAATTGGTTCGACAAGCAAATGAGATAATATATTAATGTAAATTTAATTCGGGTTAGAACTCGATTTGAGTCAGATTGAACAATGTTTTACCCTAAACCAATCCTAATAAAAATCGAGTTGAGATTGATCTTGATTTGGATGAGTTTTATGTAACTTAATTCGACCGATCAAGGTTAAAAATCGGATTAATTTCGAACTGATCCAACCCAAGTTTGCACCGCTCAACATTTGACGAAAAATTATAAAATCAAAAAAGGCAAGTGAAGGAGTGAAGGGCGACCAAACACGAGGAAGAATATCCACTTCCATTCCAGAGCGATCCTTCTCCGTCAGTTTCATATCATACAATCTTCCCCTCCTCCCTCGTCTCGTATATATATACGGCAGATATAATATATATATACACACACACCCACTCGGCTGTTACATTCTGTGTTACCGTTCCTTAATTACCGTTACATTCAATCCAAAAATCCGTTCTTCAATCCACCCAATCTCTCACATTGAAGAAGAAGATGAGGTCCCATCTCTCCCAACCCTCATTTCCTCTATCCTGTTTCTATCTTTGCTGAATGGTGATGGCTGAAGAATTTATGATCGAACAACCCAAAACGCACCAACCCATTTGCCCAAAATCCGCAAATCTCATACCTTTATTGTGGGTTGTGATCGATTGATCCGCCATTGAAGAAACTCGAAGAAAATTGAAGAAGAAGGGGAAGGAAGAATTGGGTTCTTATGTCAGGGGCAAAGCCGGCCGCGGCAGAGCATGTCGGCTTCCCCAACGTGGATGCGAACAAGTCCACCGCCATCGCCAAAGGCGAAGGATGTTGCAATCCGGTCAAGAAAAGCGGACCCATTTCGATGGATCACGTTCTTCTAGCCTTGCGCGAGACCAAGGAGGACAGGGAGGTCCGAATTCGAAGCCTTTTCAATTTCTTCGATGCTGAGGATCTTGGGTATTTGGATTATTCTCAGATCGAGGCCGGATTGTCGGCCCTTCAGATTCCGCCGGAATACAAGTACGCCAATGATCTTCTGAAGGTCTGTGATGCTAACAGAGATGGAAGGGTCGATTATCTTGAGTTCCGGCGGTACATGGATGACAAGGAGCTCGAGCTCTACCGCATTTTTCAGGCCATTGATGTTGAGCACAACGGCTGCATTCTGCCCGAGGAGCTTTGGGATGCCCTTGTCAAGGCTGGTATGCCCAACTATACTTTCTTTTGTTTCGAAATTGCGAAAATTCGCTAACTTTTACATGCTAGTTCATAGTTTCGTCTGTAGATTGAGGATTGGTTCTTGCTTTGAGGCATCGTTTATAGTATTGCTCTGATTGTAATATAATTTCCACTAGGGAGCATTGTTACCATCATGTTCTACATTGAGCTTGATGGGAATGTAGAGCTATGACTAGTATTATTTCCCAAAACTGTTTCAGAGAAAACAAAAGCGAGAGGGTTTCCTTTTCCGTAGACTTTAATTGGGAAGTTTCTTTATTTTCCATCTTATAAGCCCTGGCAGTTTTTAATTTGTAGGGATTGAAATGGATGATGAGGAACTTGCGCGTTTTGTGGAGCATGTTGATAAGGATAACAATGGAATTATAACTTTTGAAGAATGGAGAGATTTTCTTCTACTTTATCCGCATGAAGCAACAATTGAGAACATATATCATCACTGGGAAAGGGTGTTTCTTGTGGATATTGGAGAGCAGGCTGTTATTCCAGAAGGAATTGGTAGGCATGTTCATAGGAGCAGATACTTTATTGCAGGGGCTGTAGCTGGAGCCGCTTCTCGTACTGCCACCGCTCCTCTTGATCGCTTGAAAGTGGTTTTGCAAGTTCAGACATCTCGTGCTTCTGTAGTACCAGCTATCAAGAAGATACTGAAGGATGACGGTATTCTGGGGTTTTTCCGAGGTAACGGAATAAATGTTGTGAAGGTAGCACCTGAAAGTGCCATCAAGTTCTATACTTATGAAATGTTAAAGAAAGTCATTGGAGATAATATGGGGGCAGACGAGGGAGATATTGGTACTGCTGGTAGACTTTTGGCTGGTGGTATGGCAGGTGCAGTGGCACAAACTTCTATATATCCTTTGGATCTTGTGAAAACTCGGTTACAGACTTGCACTTCAGAAGCTGGAAAGAGTCCTCGGTTGAGGACATTGACTAAAGAAATATGGATTCATGAGGGACCTCGGGCCTTCTATAAAGGTCTGTGTCCGTCACTTCTTGGGATTGTCCCCTACGCTGGCATCGACCTTGCGACCTATGAGACCTTAAAAGATATGTCAAAGACATATTTTCTTCACGATAATAGCGGTACAGTTCTCTGGTTTTTTTGTATTTTTAATTCTCCTTTCCTTATCCTTTTCATCTCGATAACGCTCTTTCTAACATTTAGTGAATTGCCTTTTAAAATCTTCACTTTTTTTCCAGAACCTGGTCCTCTTATTCAGCTGGGATGTGGGACAGTATCTGGAGCTCTAGGAGCAACATGTGTTTATCCATTGCAGGTTATCCGAACAAGGTACAATTTCATGGCTGAAGTCTTCCACTACTGTGGTTGTTTATTTTTATTGAAGAGTGCACATCCGAGCTACTTGAATTTTTCACTTCTTAATTTTTGCTATTCTGATGAATTTTCTGTTGGATTTAATATATTTATTGCTTTCCAGATTGCAAGCTCAACGTTCTAATACAGCTACTGCATATAAAGGAATGTCTGATGTATTCTGGAGAACCCTTCAACACGAAGGCTATAGGGGTTTCTACAAGGGATTGTTTCCAAATCTTCTCAAAGTTGTTCCAGCTGCAAGCATTACCTATATGGTATATGAAGCCATGAAAAAGAAACTAGATCTGTAGCGAGTTGGTAACTACATTGATCTTTGTAGTTAGAAATTGTAACGGTGCTGATGATGAAGAAAAAGGAAATGAGATTACTAGTTAAGTAGAGGATATGATTGTTATAAGACAGATGGTATCCCACTTCAGGATACGGGGCACAGGATTTTCAATTTTGTAGTAGGAAAATTTGTTTTCCCGGATTTATCATAACTTTCAATTGAGAAACAAGGTTACAGGCACATTTGGAATTTGATGGCAAAGGTGATAGGTATTATCTTCTTCCTTTTTCTGTGTTTATTAAGACTGTATCTCTCTCTTTCTTTGGAAACGTGTGCTTGTTAGGCTATCTCATTAATGAACACAGGAAGTTTTTAAGTTTCTATTTTCCCATCTGTTAAAATATTGCCTACAGCCATCAAGATTTTTTGTGCGATATACAGCAAGATTTTGGCAGAACTAGATGATATTTTCTCTACTAATCCATGTGGTAAAATTTACATGAGTTTCATATGTGACCTGTAGATATTTCAGCCATAATATCTAGTTGCCTCTGTACGTACCTCGGCATGATGCATCTATAGGATAAGCAAGCTGTTGTTTTAATCTTCTATTACAGATCCTTTTAATTTGTGCCTATACGTGCTGTGTGCGAAGACCATTCT
This sequence comes from Pyrus communis, assembly GCF_041283825.1. Classification (NCBI taxonomy): domain Eukaryota; kingdom Viridiplantae; phylum Streptophyta; class Magnoliopsida; order Rosales; family Rosaceae; genus Pyrus; species Pyrus communis. The sequence goes on from NC_142570.1 coordinate 6,752,471, forward strand.
CTTGCTGTGCTTGCTTGCGGTCATTTTATTGCGTGTAATATCTGCTTCAGTTAGGAATAGCGACCACTAGGGATTGTTGCCTTGAAAACATATTTTTGAAACATCATGTTTAGGTAAATTGTAAAATTCATGTTTTGTGATCTCAACATCTTAGATGTCTGTTCTTTCGGTTAGCTGTTTAACTGTTGCACTGTAAAGTTGTAATGTGCTTGATCATGGATGTAATATCATAACTAGATGGCGTAACATACGATGTTTAACATGGTGCATTAGAATGAGTATTGTCCAGTCATTTCGTAACTTCATCCTGTTCTCTTGTTGCTAACCTGTGCTGGATATGCTCTAGTTTGTAACTACAATTCTTGGTTGCTTGCTTTGGCCTTGTATGTTCTTTAGGTAGTTGCATTTTAGCATGTAAACATTAATATCTATATGTTTGGTGATCGACATTGCATGATGTAACATGTCAAGTGCATGGTGTTTCTTGCTGTTATGCTGCAATTGGAGTTTGTGATCTGTGAACTCTAATGCCTCTATCGCCCGTGATGGATTTACGGTTGCTCGCATTTCCAGTTCCAACTGGTCGTCTTTGGCGCCCAGGGAGTCGTACAAACTCAAACACGTCTATAAGTGCAAACTGGCATTGCTAACTCCCAGCAGTAGCAGCACAGAATTGTTGAGAATGAGTCCCACATTAATGGGAGGATGGACCATTGACTTATAAGAGGTTGGGCTACTCCTCATATAGCCAATTGGTTTTATAGTGCAACATCAACTTTATTCATGGTATCGAGCAGGTTGCCCCACGTGTGATGCTAAACGGCCACACGCGCTCCACGTCATCCTGTTTTGTTCACGTATTGGGCTTGAAAATTCGTCACATGTGAGAGGTCGTGTTGAAAATAAGTCTTACATTGACAGGAGGAGAGACCTTACATGGGCTAATAAGAGGTTGGGGTTATTTTTCATATTGTCAATTGGTTTTATGGTGGAACCTCAACTTTATTCAATAATTAGATGTGGGTGGTTGTAAGATTTTGTGCAGAAGCAACTCATACGAACGTGAAAAGCTCCTCTACACCCGAGATGACACCAGTTGGTATCCCAAGCCATTCATGCATTGCCATGTCACATTTATTACTTAATATTTTAACAATCTTACATGGCTTCGTTTGCGTGATTGAACATTGGCACACCGACCCGTCTACATGGCATCCCAGATGCAGAGAAGTTTCTCTGTCGTTGAACAGATGAAAGATAAAGAACAAAATGCAAACAGGTGTTTTATTTAATCCTTAGGACAAGCTTAAAGTGCAGTAATTCTTTCCAAATTGACAACTGCAATACTGCAATGCTGAAAAGCTATATAAATTTGAGCCAAGGAAGTAACAAAGACCACAACTGAAGTGAAGAAACTGCCAAACATTTTGAAAACACACTATCAAAATTACATGGCATGCTTGTTTACTCTACTACTACATAAAGAGCTGACATGTTAAAAAAAAAAAAGAAAAAGGAAAATAAATAAGGGTTGCGATTATGACACTCCTCTTTTAGCCATCTGCACTAAGACTGAATACGTTATTGTCTTCTCTCTATTGACGAGAGGAGTGCAAGAGGCTACAGAAGGATTGTTAAAATCGCTAGCCGAAAACGAACCGGAAGAAAGGCTTTGCCTCCCCTTTGCCTCTTTGACTTGCCTTTTGTCCCTTCACATCCCATCAAGGGAGGAAGAGGGTGGGACTGATCAAGCATGTAGAAGAAGTTCTTCTACTCACATTCTTCACCATCTTCTTCCTCTTCTTCTTCCACATTTTCGTGTGCGTTTTTGCCAGAGAGAGAGAGAGAGAGAGAGAGAGAGAGAGTGTGTGTGTGTGTGTGTGTGATGTTATCTGTAGGTACAAGTGTATATATAATTTGTATTGTATGAAGCTCTGAACAAGGTAGGTGGCTTCGTCGGTGGCATCCAGAATTTTACAAGTTAAAAGGAGAAAAAGAGGAAAGCAAAGAAGACAAAGGAAACAGATCATCAAGAGAAAGAATCACATCTGTAATGGTCCCTCTTAAGCATTATTCTCTAATCGGGTAAGTGTGGTTATCTTTTGCTTAGAATATAGAATATTATCATTCTTCCTCTGCTTTCCATCAATCACAACATTAGTCTTTCAACACTTAGAGAGAGAGAATCTTTTGTATGGATTATCACTTGTAATAAAAATTAAGTTTTATTCGCCAAATGACGTGTTGAATTTGATATGGACGGCTCACAATAAAAGCTAAGGTCATCGGTGGAACCGGATCATAAATTGCACATTAATTAATGGGTAAACTTTCAATAAAATATAATATAAGTTAAAAAATGTATATCAAAAAAAATATTTCAGAAGCAGTTACGGAATCACTGCCAAGGTGCTCGTCATTTTGATGTCACAATATTTGAGAAAAGTTGTATCAAACGAATCACAATGTGCCACATATTACATAATGAATAAAATATTATGTAAGATGTAAAATTCATACAACTATAGAAAAATAAAAAATAAAAAAAAATATTTTGGAACTTACCATGGACTCATTAAACCGTGCTCATAGAGAAATGACCATAAAATGTTGATTACGAGTTGAAATCAAATAGGAGATGATAGAAGCATATTTATGCTACTTAGTTATGTTGTTTCTCTGCATTTAGTGAGTTATTATACTATATATTTTAGTCTTTTAAGCTATTTTCGTATGTTTTTAGATCCTAATGGCAAAAGGAGCAAGAAATGGCATTTTGAAGCTAAATGGAGTAGTTTTGGGCATGGATTTGATAGCTTAACTATGGAGCAAAGAGGATGGACGAAATTGAAGTCAAGAAGGGCTAGGAATGGCTACAAATCTGGAGCAAGAGGTCCTAATGCAAAGAAGATAAGGAAATAGCAAGAAATAAGGAACCTTATCCAACCTTATCTTATCCTATCCCAACCAACCTTATCCTTTCCTAACTCTAATATTATCCTATCTTATCCTATCCAAATCAGGTTAGGACTTAAATCGAGCTAATTAGAGGGGATTAGTTATACATTTAAACACCTAATTCAGATTCTAGAAGCATAAACCCTTTGTATGCCGCATGTAGGCCATTCCTTGTAGGTTTAGGAGTTGTAATCCTTCCTCTATACCTATGCCGTGTGTTCTTGTCCCTTCAGGTTTAGGAATTTTCCCTAAACACTCTTTCTAGAACACCTTATCTTCCCCCTACAAGTGTGCCGCACCTATCCTTCTAGAAGGCCCTAAAACCTAGCCGTGTACTCCCTCTCCCATTCCCCTTTGGTTTCTACCAAGACTTAACCCTTTTCCCATGGGATTGTGCAATCCTTTTCCTTCAGAAATTGTGCATAATTAGCCTATAAATACAGCCCTATGCTGCACCATTCAAATCATCCATTCACTCATTCATTCATTCATACTTTCAGCCATCAAACACCACAATTCACCCTACACCACCCTAGTGCCGCAAGCAAGGAAGGAAGGAAGGAGAGGAGGACTTGTGCAATCTCCCATCCAATGAGGGTTCGAAATCTGCCATTGGAGTGTGGAGTGTTTCTAGGTGTATTCTATCCTTAGTTTTAGTTCAATGTTTATATTAATTTGGTTTTCAATTATGATGAACATGTGGAACTAATTTCTTTTTAGTTAGAGGTGAATTCAAAGCCATGATTATATGTTTTATATGAATTGATTATATCCAGTTACTGTTTCTTAAGGCATGAATGTGATTTGCTTATCTAAGTTATTAAAACTTGTTTATGTATGTTGGTTGGGGGTCAACACTTAATTTGCATGCATGAATTTGGTGCTAGAGTATAAGGGAGTTTCACATAATAGTTATTCACTTATATTCACAAGTAGTGGAGGTTGCTAGTCACAATCGTGTTAAGTAAATCCGTGGTATGAGTCTCATGCGTTTCATAGTGATGAATGCCTTGTCAATGTTTATGATTTTCACAAAACTTAATGACTTTTGATATGTATCTCTATCATGCGTTTCATATAGGGAACTTGAGAAATATAATTTGGTTGCGATGTGTATTCCATCTAATTCAATGAAATAAGGAAAATATGATGGTTAATTGTGCGATGCAATTAACTTGGGGCATTGTCATTCATAGTCTAAAGGAATAATAACTGGAAATTGGTTCATATGCATATATCATGTGTGGAGAAGGACCCTCTAACTAGCCTTTCACCCATTTAATTCACCCAAAGTCGTTTTTACAAAGTGTTTTACATAAAGTTTTTGTTTTAAGTTTTAAATTCGTCAAACACAATCCCCCTTTCATTTAATCTTGTTATTTGAGTCAAAATATGTTTTCTTTGAGTCTTTTGAGTCAAGTTAAGTCCTATTTTCGTCCAAATCACTTGTTGGGTCTAGAATTGAGTCTTTTTTATTGTTGGTTGCTGTTTTAAGTGTCTTAAGTTAATTTTGAGTCTATAGAGTCTAGTTTAGTGTTTTTGAGTCTTATTTGTATTGATTAGCATCCCTAGTTAATCCCCGGTCTAGAACGATCCCTACTTACATATCTACTACAATTGTCACAAATAGGGTTTAATTTGTGTGTCAAGTTAATTTTCACATCAGGAGAATTTCGAAAATGATACATTGGGCAAGGTGCTTGTCATGTTATATGATACACATGTACAAGTTTCATGATTTGTTGCTTGATTGCACCTCCATGGCCAATTACTATGTTCATAACACTGATTTGGTATATTGAACATACCACGTCAAAGATATTGCGTTCCCAATCACGTACCAAGCGACCGAAATATTTTTTTTGCATTTGTAAAAATATTATTTGTTAATTTTAAATTCATACTCTAACTATACATTAGTGGGTATACATTATTTAATAATCCAAACGACGAATACCCATTGCCAAATCATAGAAAACGCAATCACGAGCGGTTGCATATTTTGTTTTTCTTCACATTTTTCACACTTATAAATTAATTATTGTGAACTTTTGAATGTGCTTCGTAGATTAGGCAAACAGAGTAGGTCAGAGGTGTGTTATTGGGTTAGATGCAACTTCCTTCCCCTTTCCTTGATTCACCAGCTTTTACTTGCAAATTATACAGGTCTTTAGAACTCGATTCTAACGATAAATTCGGTTGATCACAGCCATTGAATCTTCTTCTATACGGATCGTTCGCATATTCCGTCCACATGGGAGAAACGCTCAAGATGAGATAACAATGGAACACGAGGAAAATTTGGAATTAGATTTGTTCTTTCTCTTTATGGGAGTGGACTTGCACCATCCATTTGTGAGAATCTGTGTCCAAAGTCACTAATCCACTTAACTCTAAACCAAAGCTTATATTTCTTATAGATAAGGAAGACCTAGTGCTAAATGCTTATCAATAGGCAACAATTAGACTTTAATCTTACTTTAGACACTCATTAGTTCCCTTTATATACTAGTATTTGCCACATTCTACACTACATTTGTGCTATGTGCAATAATTGAGGATATTTGACTTATTCTTAATTCCAATGTGTAATTGTGTAGGCGTTGTCTTTAAATAATAAAAATCCCTAATCAAATTCAGCATAAGTTACATACAAAATAGAAATTGAAAAGAAGATGCATGAGCTCATGTTGTTCATCATTTTGCATATGCCTATTGGAAGTGGAACCCACCAATTGCCTTCAATTTTAAGTCACATAGAACATGAGCTCCGATTAGTTTACTTATAGTTTATTAGTGAGATCACTGTGATACGAGAAAGACTTTCAAGCGGCGAGAATGTCAGTGTAATGGTATCTTAAATCAATCATGCACTAATATTTAAAAGAGTTAAGCGCATGACAAGTTAGTGATTATTACAGAATACCACCAAAATTACAATCCCTATTGTTTGTAAGTTTCAATGCATCGTAAACACTAAACACTTTATTATCTTGGCACTCGATATATGTGATGTTATCATTTTTTTTTAAAAAAAGTTCTAGAGTTCTAAGTTCTAACCCTTTTTTTCGTTTATTGATTTATTTTGAGCTAAAGTTGGACTAGACTAGACCTGACAATTTCTAACATGATTTGTTAACCCGACACAATATGAAATTAATAAATTATTAGATCAACATGATAACAAATTAGGTCGTTATCGGGTAATCCATTTTCAAACTCGGGATCTCCATTTTTTGTTGTCGTATAATTGTTACTATTCATTTAAGCTTCCCACACAAATGTACGAAAGAGGTGGACGTGCCGGAGTGGTTATCGGGCATGACTAGAAATCATGTGGGCTCTGCCCGCGCAGGTTCGAATCCTGCCGTCCACGTTTTTTTATTAAATAAAATATTTTACCGCCATTTCCTTCTTTTTTGGTTCTTCGATTCTTTGACTTCAAAAACAGAATGAGCGCCAGAGCGAATCGAAGTGAATGAACGCCGCCAATGCCACCACCATCGCCGCCGCAATCAAACACTGCAAAACCCAAAAACAGCTCCTTCAACTCCATGCCCGTACCATCACCGACCCCTCTCTCACTCCACCCGATTTGATCATCCCCACCCTCCTCCACGCCTTCATCTATCTCCTCCCGCCCTCCTCCTTCCCCTCTGCAACCGCTTCGCTCAGATATGCCGTCGCTCTCTTCAACCGCATCCAAAAACCATCGACCTTCTCCTTCAACAACATCATCAGAGCCCACACCGTCCTTTCCTCCCCTCTCTCCGCTCTCCGCTTCTTCGCCCGCATGCGCCGCCTCTCTCTCCCTCCTGACTTCCACACCTTCCCTTTCGCCCTCAAGGCCTGTGCCCATCTCGGGTTTTCTGCATTCTCCGTCTCCCAAACCCTTCACTCGCAATCCCTCAAGTTCGGATTCGCCTCTCATTTGTTCGTTTCCAATACCCTCATCCATGTTTACTCAATCTGCCATAATTTGAGCCACGCGTACAAGGTGTTCGACGAAAGTTCCCACAGGGATGTCGTCTCCTACAATGCCTTGCTCGATGCCTTTGTTAAGGCCGGTGAGATTTCGAGAGCACGCCAACTGTTTGAAGAAATGCCTGTCCGAGACTCCGTCTCGTGGGGTACTGTTTTGGCCGGGTGTGCCCAGATGGATCGGTGCGAGGAAGTGCTTGAACTGTTTGATCAGATGCTTGGTATACGAATTAGGCCTGATGATGTCTCTTTGGTTTCTGCTCTTTCTGCTTGTGCGCAGCTGGGTGATTTGGAACGAGGGAAAATGATCCACGATTACATAAAACAAAACAGGATTCGACTGAGTTCCTACTTCCTGACAGCATTAGTGGACTTTTATGCAAAATGTGGGTGCATTGAGACCGCCATGGAGATATTCGAATCGAATGCAGATAAGAATGTGTTCACATGGAATGCCATGCTTGTCGGGCTTGCAATGCACGGCCATGGCAAGCTGACACTCGCTTTCTTCTCCAAAATGACAGAGGCTGGAGTTAAACCAGATGGGGTGAGCTTCTTAGGAGTTTTAGTAGGGTGCAGTCACGCAGGTTTTGTATCTGAAGCCCGAAAGCTCTTCAACGAAATGGAATCAGTCTACGGGGTCCCTCAAGAGCTCAAGCATTATGGGTGCATGGCTGATCTGCTCGGGAGGGCAGGTCTTATCAAGGAAGCCATGGAGATGATCGCGAAGATGCCCATGGGGGGCGATGTGTTCGTGTGGGGTGGGTTGCTTGGAGGCTGCAGAATCCACGGCGATGTTGAAATGGCAAAGAAAGCAGCGGAGCAGGTGATGGAGTTGGACCCTGAAGATGGTGGAGTGTATTCGATCATGGCGAATGTTTATGCGACTGCAGAGAAATGGGACGATGTTGTAAATGTTAGAAAATCTATCAAAGACGCTAAGAAGGTGAAGAAGATCAGCGGTTGTAGTTTGATTCGATTGGATGGAGTCACTCATGAGTTCATTGCAGGGGATTGCTTGCATCCTAAGACAGAGGCTATATGTCTGGTTTTGAATGGTCTTCAGAAACATCAGTTCGAAGCCTGTTAACCAAAACAAATTTTTATTCCTTATTTTCACAAATCTTAAACAGAAGTTGAAATTTTGGGTGTATCTAGCTAATGACATTGTGTGATTGGTTTATGGATTCGTCGTTGGCAGTTTGCCTAATTGACTTAAATTAACTTTTATGCAACGGAATGTTATCGTAGGATATCTCAAACTAATAACAATAGGTGATGGTTAGAGATGCTCTATTGACAATGCTTGATTGACGTAAAATATTAACTTTCATACAACATGATTGACATCGTAGCTATCTCAAGTCAATGACAATGTGTAATCTGTTTGTGGTGCATTGCTAAAAGTGCCTGATTCATGTAAGATACTAACTTCCATATCGCGTCAATATTATTGTAGCGTACCTCAAGTTAATGATAGTGCGAGATTAGTTTTGAACGCATAATTGATGACACCTCATTGACTTCAGGGCTTGTTTACTAATCTGTAATCAGATTGAGAATCATTAAATTAAAGAAAAAATTGAACAAGGTACAATCAAAATCATATTCATGTTAAAATTCTTTAATAGATTGTTAGGAATCAGAATAGAATGACATTTATCTATATTTTCTTCACTTTTGATTTTGGTCATGAAACCTGCATAATCCCGCATGCCATGAAACGTGTCGAATTCCCATTCCCCGATTCTATTCCCTTGCGTAAACACGCCAAGTATCCGCAGTAATATGTTTTGTAGGTAAGTTTTTACTGTTAAGTAAAAGTAAATGATATATAAGTAAGTTTTGTTTCAGAAAAGTAAAAGAAAAATTTGACGTGGCAGCTTCAGGAGGGTTCTTCTGACACTCTTGCTCTATTATAACTCGACACGTGTCCCACTTGCTTCTATATTGCGATACGTGGTTCCAGAACCCTCTGAACTCTGTTGTCAGCATCGATCTTATAAGCAAGGATAATCCAGCAGCAGTTAGTTCAAGTGAAAAAATCCATTTCTGCAGAAGATCATGGCTTTCAGATCAATGGTAAAATCTTGTTCTTTTTGTTCAACTTTTGTTTTTGTTTTTTGTTTTTTTTAAGGATTTACTTACTTACCAAGAGCATCAAATGCTGCAGAATCACTGGAAACAAATGTCCACCGCCTTACGCGGATACGCCACCTCGACTTCCCCGAAGATGAAACCATACTCCCCGGCTGCCGGTGCCACCGAAAAGCCCCAACAGAGCAACTTCAAGAGGTTTATGAGGGGCGACTTCGTGCCGGTCTACGTTGTGGTCGGGATGATAGCGGTGTCGGTGGGGCTGGGGCTCCATACCGCCAAGCAGCACCTGAAGCACAATCCCCAAGTCTACGTGAAGAAGGAACGGAGAGAGACGCTGCCGGAGGTGGTGGAACCGGAGCGCGTGGTGGAGGAGTCTGACAAGTTCGTTAAAAATTCGTTTTTCAGGAAGGTGGCGCATGTTCAGGAGTTTGACGACTACAATCACGCCGTTAAGGATCCGATCCGGAAAGATGTTTTCGCTTACAAACCCGACCCGCCCCGTTCGTGAGCCGAGACTGTCAAGGACGTCGGAGTAGACCCTGTCCATGCCCAACCCAACGCTTAGTTATCCTTTTCCTTTTTCTTTTGTTTTTTTTTTTTACTCTCTGGTTTTTACTTCGGTGAATTGCTTGTATTTATCTTTTTTGCTTCTATGTCTTTATTGTGACTGTAGCGTACTGATTATGCTTGTTACTGTAACTCAATACTTTGAAAAGATATCAATCAAGATTTCAGTTTGTAATTTTGTAAAACAAAAACTGAAATAATTATCAAACGGAACTTTAGAAATTCTAATGTAAAGCAATCTTACAACCGTATTTAATGCGCAATAATGCAATTTCAACTCCAACTTAATGAAACCACTTACTACTACGGTCTAGTGATATTTTTCTTCGCTTGTGAATGAGAGATTTTAGGATCGATTCTCGCTAAAGGCGAATTTTTTAATCATATTATTATTAATTCATTGTGAGGTTAATTACCCTTGAGGTTATCTCAAGTGGTGAATTTGAACACCCAAGAACCTTATCCCAGGGTTTTAATCCCGTCGTGGTCGTTGATCTTCTTCCGGCGGCGCCTCTCAGCCATCAAATCTTTAGTAGGCAACCCTTCTTTGCCTAATGATCCTGGATTACACAGCAGGATTCGCATTCGAGCAACTACCGCCATTCTTGGCACTGTCATCTACCTTGAACTAATCATCAATACCTCAAATCTTTCTGTTCGGTTGCCAACTTTCCAATAAGAATTGTGTACCATCCAAACTCCCTAATCAAATCTTTCTGATGGTATGACTTTGTTCATTCCTCTAAGCGTCTCGTATATCGAATCAATTTGACAATGTGAACAATCTGCAACAATGAATTCATGAACAAGACCGTCTACTTCTATAAGAGAGCAACCCGGCTGCTTCTGGGCACCCTGACGAGGCGTACCCTTCCTCATCCTGCTCACTTCATGCCACCTTGATGCCGAAGCATATAGATTCGATAACAAAACGCGAGACTCAAACTTTCTTGGTTCTAATTCCTCAATCTTTTTGGCTATAAACTCTGCCAATGCTATGTTTCCATAAGTCCTACATGCAAAAAGCAGAGATCGCCATATAACCACATCAGGTTGGATTGGCATAGCTCCGATGAACTTCTCTGCTTCATTTAACAGATTAGCTCGACCAAGAAGATCCACCATGCATCCGTAGTGTTCAATGCGAGGAGTGAGGTTATATATTCCAGCCATGGCTCTGAAATAGTGAAAACCTTTATCCACAAACCCGCCATGACTGCATGCTGACAAGATGCCGAGGAACGCGACCTCGTTCGGCCTCACATCACTCGCTTCCATTTGTGTAAACACTTCCAGTGCTCCGACAGAGTCCCCGTTCATAGCAAGACCAGTTATCATGGCAGTCCATGTAAATACATCTCTATTGCTCATGTCATGGAAAATTTCAAGAGCCCGTTTAATGTCTCCGCACTTCGCATACATGTCAATCAAGGCATTCTTCACGGAGATGTTGGTGTAAAAGCCGATTCTTTCGCAGTATGTATGCACCCATCTTCCATGGCCTAATGCACCCGAACGCCCGCAGGCTGATATCACACAAGCAACCATTGCCGCGTCTGCTTCAACTCCATCTAATTGCATTTCCCTAAACAATTCAATCGTATCCTTGAACGAACGTGACTGAGCATAACCAGCGATCATAGAAGTCCAGCACACCACATTTTTGTCCCTAATTCTATCGAAAACCTTTCGAGCCTCATCCATGCGCCCACATTTCGCATACATGTCGATCAAAGACGAACCCAAGAAGACGTCCAAAGTGAACCCCCTTGCCAACACTAACCCATGAATTTGCCTCCCCAAATGAAGACAACCCATCTTCCCACAAGCAGTGAGAGCACTGACCAACGTCACATTATCGGGCCTTGTAAATGCAAGCATTTCGTCGAACATCTGGAGTGCGTCCCAGTTCCGATTGCTCTGCACATACCCAGAAACAATGCTGTTCCAAGACACCACGTCGCGGACTGAAACAGGAAGCAAGTCGAAGACTTTACGAGCACAGTGAAGCATTCCGCATGCGGAGTACATCGAAACGAGGCCATTTTGAACGAAGACGTCGGTTTCGAGCCCGAGCGCGATTGCCAAACAGTGAAGCTCTTGGCCCTTGTGGGGAAGACTGAGACGACCGCATGCTTTGAAGAGGAAAGGGAAGGAGTAGTTATCCGGCAGCAAATGGGGAAAACGACGTCGCACGAGATTGTAGTGAAAGAGCGCTTCTTGCGGGGAGGAGCTGTGGCAGAAGGCTTTGAAGATGAAGTTGCAGGCGAAGTTATTTGGGTTTTGAATCTGGGAGAAGATGGCACGGGAAAATTCGAGGCGGCGGTGGGAGAGGGAGCGGAGGAGGAGCTTGCTGGAGAGGACGGAGTCGGTGGCGAAGACGCCGGAAGTAACGGCGTGGGAGAGGAGTTGGTAGAACTGTCTGGGGTCGAGATCTCCGTCGCAAATTTCTAACAGAGACGGCCGTTTTGGTTTTGGTTTTGGTGCGAGGATTCGAAGTGACATTGCGGCATTGCAGGCTCGTTGCCCGCCACTAACCAAACAAAACAAACGAATACCACCGAGTGGACGAAGCAAGTGATAAAGCGCTTATAAGAATTAAGTGTGTTTGTACCAATCAATTCCGAAATTATTAATTACCGGTCAATAGTATACCGTCAAGAATCCATAAGAGTTTCCCTCCAACCAAGAGGCCAATCACAACACAAGTGTTGATATCAGAGACCAATCATAGCGCGACACGTGTCAATATCAGAACAAAGCTAGAAACTCTCTTCTATAAAAGAGGATCATTCTCCCACAATAATTCCGAATGTCATTTGTACTAAACTATTCGCTAGAACTCATTAAATGAGAGCTTGAACCTATGTATTTGTGTAAACCCTTCACAATTAATGAGAACTTCTCTACTCCGTGGACGTAGCCAATCTAGGTGAACCATGTACATCTTGTGTTGTTTGCTTCCCTGTCTCTATCCATTTACATACTTATACACACTAACGACCAGAGCAATCTAGCGAAGGTTACAAACTTGACACTTTCTGTTGTACCAAAGTACTTGCTGATTTTATGCATCAACAAAGTGCTTTTTAGAGAAGTCACCTTGTGTTCATATTTGATGTTCCTTACCTTTACTATCTCTACTTATTGCTGAATCTAGAATTATAAATTAGCCATATTACGTGACTGGATGTTACTTATTACATCAATTATTACGATGAACAGTTACTTAGCATGTAATTATCAAATCATATGATTAGTTAAAATAGTTGAAAAATGCAATCTATTTGAATTTTTTTATTGATAAATAAAAGGGAAGCGATCTCGAATCTCTCTAGTACTCCTACGATTTCTATCATTTTAATGAAAAAAACATTACTCGTATTATTACTCTAATTAGTTACCATATTATCACTTCAAACAAAAAATATTGATGTATTACGTAATTTTTAACATATTAATATTTCTCTTCTCAAAATTAAAAGACTCCCAAACTCTTAATAGATAGAGGAATTGGATCCTCGCCGAATCCCCTTTCTGGGGATCCTAAGAATCAACGCACACGTATTGTTGATAAAAAAAATAGTGCGTCTACAATTAAATATTTTTAAAAGTAAAACAACCTCGTTTTGCATGAAAAATATAAAAAATAAAAAAATTGTAGCCTTATGATCTTTAATCAACGATTCGTGTGCGTTGATCTCTAGATCTCAAGGAGGGGATCCGACGAGGATTCAATTCCATAGATAGAGACCTAAAAAAGCATAAGTGAAATTTCATCGTACAATAAAACCAAAAAAGAATTGAGAAATTTCAAATACTCATTTGGACTTTTGACCCGGCCCAGTCACGAGAAAGAACAGAACCAAAAGGTTGGTCGTAACTCGCAAGGGACGCAACGATGCGTCAAGTTTTTGACGTGGCGGGATCTCATTGGTCCATTGAACGTGGCACGTGATTTGATTGGCCGAAGCAAGTCGAAGGCAGTGTTGTGCAGATCTATATGTACAAGGCTCAGAACCCTTTCCCAGAGAGAGCGGACTCGTCTAGGAACTTCGACGAGAGAGAGTGAGAGAGATACAGAGGAGAGAGAGAGTTTTAGAGAGAGAAAGATGGTTAGGGTTCGCGGTGGTGTTCTTCCGGTGCTGCTGGTGCTGGTAGCTTGCTTTGCATTTCAGCAGCTATCTGCTTCCGACGATACGGTAATTCGAATCGTCTCATTTGTAATTGCAATTTCATGATTTGAATCTCAGATTTGAATCCCAAATTCTTACCAATTTCGATTAATTTGTGAATTTAGGTATTTTACGATTCGTTTGATGACGCATTCGAGGGCCGATGGATCGTTTCTAGCAAAGAAGAGTACCAAGGTCCGTTCTTTCTTTCTAATTTAAGAGAAAAAAAGATGATATCTTAGATGTGTGTGAATGTTTGTATTTGTTTGTAGTTATTGGATCGGTGTATGATCGATCCATCGATCTGAATGATATTAATGGTTTCGATGTATGTTGAACTTGAATATTTGCGTTAACGTAGATGTGGGTTATGTCAGTTGACCAGGGCAGTGTGCCTGGGCCGCTTTGCATTCGTGTTCGAGTTCCCCTTGCACCCGAGGTCGGATCACCCTCCCCCGTAGATTATAGTAGTTTAGAATGTTGTTTTGTATACTGTTAAGCTAATAGATTTGAGTGGAGTTAAACAACGATACAAATGTTTCAATGCGAAAATTGCACCATTTGTTTCCTCTAGATTTATAATGAGATAGTTATCAGTGATGAGTCTGTATGTTTTAATGGAATTATTCATTGCGTACAATGCCGTGGCCGCTTTGCAATTGTGTCTGAGTTCCCCTTGCACTCGAGCTTGAATCCCCCTCCCTCCGTAGGTTATGGTAGTTTAAAATGTTGTTTTGTAAACTGTTAAGCTAATAGATTTAAGTGGAGTTAAACAACGATACAAATGTTTAGAAGCGAAATTGCACCTTTTGATTCCTCTAGATTTATAATGAGATAGTTAGCAGTGACGGGTCTGTATGTTTTAATGGAAATATTCATTGTGTGCTTGGATTTTGTTCTTGGGGCATCGTATAGTTTTTGTGAATCATAGTGGCCAGGAATCATAACAGAAATATAGAATTATATGTCCCCTGCTTATCTAATTTATAAATTTTAGCTCGTCGATCATGATTTGGGTGCATTTCTTGCTGTATTTTGAGTTGCAAACTTATGGGGATGTCTAATTTGGGTTTAGGTGTGTGGAGTCACTCGAAGAGCGAGGGACATGAGGATTACGGGCTTCTTGTGAGTGAGCCTGCCAAGAAGTACGCAATAGTGAAGGAGCTTGAGAAGCCTGAGAGTCTGAATGATGGAACTATTGTCCTCCAATTTGAGACTCGTCTCCAGAACGGGCTTGAATGTGGTGGTGCCTATCTGAAATACCTTCGACCTCAGGAGGCTGGATGGGAACCTAAGATATTCGACAATGAGTCTCCTTATTCGATCATGTTTGGACCTGACAAATGTGGGCTCACAAACAAGGTTCACTTCATTTTCAAGCACAAGAACCCCAAGAGCGGGGAGTACGTTGAACACCATTTGACGACTCCACCCTCTGTCCCAGCTGACAAACTTACTCATGTGTACACTGCCATTCTTAAACCCAATAACGAGTTGGTAATTCTGGTTGATGGGGAAGAGAAGAAGAAGGCGAATTTCCTATCGGCTGATGATTTCATGCCACCTCTTATTCCTACCAAGACAATCCCTGATCCAGAGGATAAGAAGCCTGAGGATTGGGATGAGAGAGCCAAGATTCAAGACCCAAATGCTGTAAAGCCGGAGGACTGGGATGAGGATGCCCCAATGGAAATTGTAGATGAAGAAGCAGAGAAACCTGAAGGATGGTTGGATGATGAGCCTGAGGAGATAGATGATCCTGATTCCACGAAACCAGAAGACTGGGATGATGAGGAGGATGGTGAATGGGAAGCCCCAAGGATCGAGAACCCGAAGTGTGTGACCGCCCCTGGTTGCGGTGAATGGAAGAAGCCAATGAAGAGGAACCCAGCTTACAAGGGAAAATGGCATGCCCCACTTATCGATAACCCCAGTTACAAGGGTATCTGGAAGCCTCAGGAGATTCCAAACCCCAGCTACTTTGAAGCTGACAAACCCAACTTTGAGCCTATCGCAGCTGTCGGCATTGAGATCTGGACGATGCAAGATGGTATATTGTTTGACAACATTTTGATAGCGAAGGACGAGAAAGTTGCACAAACATACAGAGAGACCGCTTGGAAACCAAAATTTGAAGTTGAGAAAGAGAAGTCGAAGGAAGAGGAAGATGTTCAAGGCACAGATGGGTTCCTTGCCACCGTCCAGGTAAATGTTTTGCAGCTTATCAATTCTATACAGCTGTTCTTATGGAATTTATTTGATGGTTACTTGGTACAGTTACTGATGATCGTATTTCTATTTCCTGCAGAAGAAAATATTTGACCTCCTCTACACAGTCGCAGATCTTCCCTTCTTGAGTTCCCACAAGCCTAAGATCGTTGTAAGTCATAAGTCTTTCGTTTATTATCCCTTTTGAGGGTGATTTTCCTGAACGCAATCTAAAATCCAAGCTTGTTTGGTGCAGGATCTCATCGAGAAGGCAGAGGAACAACCAAATCTCACCGTTGGCATCCTTATCGCGATTGTGGTGATCATCTTCACTGTCTTTGTCAAGCTACTCTTCGGCGGAAAGAAACCTGTGAGTGCCGAAGCTCCTCAAAAAGACCAAAAGAAGTAGTTGTAGCTACTGATGTTGCTTGTTGCTAAATGTTGCTTTATCTTTATGCAGGCAAGAGTTGAGAAGAAAACCACCGGAGCCACTGCTGCTTCAAGCAGTGCAGCTGCGAAGGAAGACGAGAAGGAGAAGGAAGGTACTTCATCTGAGAGTGAGAAGGAAGGAGCCGCTGCTCCTCGCAGAAGGACGACGACCAGGCGTGAAAACTGAGGCGGAGAAGAGGGAGGAAGCTACCGATGACGATTTTCACTTCCATTATCTTCAAATTTTGAGCCTAGTTTTGTTTTTGTAGGTTATTCATGACTGTTGGCAATATTTTTCTTTTTCTTTTTTGTTTGTGTTTTTTAGCCTTTTGTGTTGAAACAGTTAAATGCATCAGGAGGAGTGTAAATGACTCATTAATTAAGCTGTGATAGTTCCTTTCAAGTTTCCAATGACCAAAACAAACAATTGCTTTTACAGCATGACCTTATGTTTTTTGTTGGAGAAATATTCTAATCTAATACGGTAAAATTGGTGTAGAGTTTTGGCCAAATTTGGATATGTCCAAAATTGACCATTTGGAAGTGGTCTATTTATTAAACACAACTAAATAAATTGAAAAAAAAAAAGAACCGAAAAGATGACTGGTTTCGGGAAAGTTTTGTCCCCAAACATATGAAGAGTAGGATTCTCTCATCTACAAATATTTCTCTCTTTTAATCTCTTTTTATTTGAACGGTCATAATTAAAGCACGTCAACATTTAAAAATAACATCCTTATAAAGAGAAAAAGAGGAAAGTGAGAGGAGGGAAAAAATTGTTAAATGTCCTATGTGATTGATTTCAGTGTACAAGAGGTTGCACAACAAGTGACGGAGTAAGGATTTTATTTGACATTGATAAAAATGTTCTCATATTAATTACTAGCTATACATTCAATTACGATTGTCCATATCAATAGTTTTCACAACGGTTCATTTGAGTTTGATTTTTCAGATATACAATAGAAATGATTAGGTTGACTGAGTTTTATAAATGTATCATTTTATAGAATCATATTCATGAGACCCGCATAATACATTAAACAGTTAAACTCTCGAGTTAAGACGCAAATTTTCCGGTTAATTGTGAGTTTGATTCTAATTTAGAAGAAGTAAACCCAAAGTTTCAGGTCTAAAATTGTGGAAGACCTAAGCAAAAGTTGTTGATGGTGCACTCTCCTCTTAGCCATATATGGATCCAACCTTAACCCACATGTTGTTTTTCCTCTATTTAATCATGCTATTTACATGTTGTTTTCCCTCTATTGAATCATGCTATTTATATTTACAAATCCATATATCTTGGTCTTATTTTGCAGTAGAATATCTGATGCAAGCCCTAATTACTTGCAAGAATATAAACTATTTATGGTATTTTCTATTTTTTTTTTTAATTTCTTTGGGGTCAAGTGATATCTAGTGAGAGAAACGTGACACTGTTTGGGTCAAATCCTTATTATGTAGGTTTCTCCTCAATGTTTTCGGGAACCTTCCGCTGATTATGTAAGGTTTCTCCTCAATGTTTTCGGGAACCTTCCGCTTATTATGTAAGGTTGTAGATACGCATTTGATTATTCTTTTAGAGTGTGTTTGTTTACCTTCACTAAGCCTCACTAGACTGGACTGGACTAATAATTAGTCCAAGCCCATGTTTGTTAGCAACAAGGACTACGTTTAATGGTATTAATCGGGACTCGCGTCGACTAAAACCTTCGCTTGTGTATGATTCTTAGAATTGATGCTCTGTATGTAATTTAGAATCTTAGAATTTGTTTAAATTTGAATGATGTAGGTAGATGTGAAGTGGGTTAATTTAATGGCTGAATTGGTGGCG
The DNA here is from genome assembly GCF_041283825.1 of Pyrus communis. Lineage (NCBI taxonomy): Eukaryota > Viridiplantae > Streptophyta > Magnoliopsida > Rosales > Rosaceae > Pyrus > Pyrus communis. The sequence continues at coordinate 6,770,723 of NC_142570.1, forward strand.
GTGGTGGGTGCAGGTAGGGGTGGACATGGTGGCAGAGTTGGTTGGAGTTGCATTGGGTTCAAAGGGAAGGAATGTGGTGCTACAAAATAAGTATGGACCTCGAAGACTGTCAATGACGGTGAAACTCTCCTCAAATAGGTAATTAGTTCCGCATTTGAATTAGCCAATTGCTGTTTTAGTATTTTAGAATCTTCGAATTGATTTAAATTTTAATACCGACATAAATTGAGTTGTCCTTGGTGGCATTAGTTTAACTTTAGTGTTAATAAACAACACTCAAAATATTATCTACCAAATTATCGTTCATTGCTCATGTGTTTATGGTTCCCCTTGTATTGCACACTGACTGCCCACAAAAGTTTGATCTTCCAGCTCCATTTGTATTGCACACTGCGGGACCATAGACAATTGTTGCATTCTATTTATGATGATGCAATCTGTGCATTTGGAGCGATGTAATTTGTGCATTTGGAAAGCTTGGCTACACGTATAGTAGTGACAAATACAACATTAAACTAGACCTTGTGTTCTTTTTCTCATGGGATTACATATTCTGGACACCCCGTAGCCTGTGCGGTTGCAATTGAAACACTCGAGATCTACATAATTAGGTTAAGGGCATTGAAGAATATGTGAATGAACTCAAGTTTAAGCACAAGTAGTTGCAACTTGTACATGTATTGATAGCTCATGATGGTGAAAAAAATATGTAGACTTTCATGTAAAAGCAAAATCCTTTCCCCGTTTTGTTTGTGAGATGAATGATATTTTCAATAAAGCATCTTTTATCTCTTTAAAAAAATGTTTTTTAAACAAGAAAGTGGAAGTTTTCATAATTAAATATAAAAAATAAAAAATAAAAATTTAGTCCTGGCTAGTCCAGTACTGTATCAAACGCTTTACAATTTTAGTACTGCTTAGTCCAAGCCAAGCCAATCCAGCTTAGTCCCTGAAGTTAGTCCAGTCCGAGATAGTCCGGTGCAACAAATGCACCCTTACTATCTTATTCAAAGATTTCTTACAAGTATAATTTTTTGCAAGTATCAGTATATACTTATTTACAAGATATATAAAAAATTTATCTAAATCCGCCTAAGTCGCCTAGACCCAGCCAAACCGCCTAGGCGCTAGGGGCCAATCTCCCGCCCGACTAACGCCTAACGTTTTTTAGAACCTTTTTTCTTACAAAACTTCAGCAAAATTAAAGGGAGGAAGTGGGGATAATTATCTCCCCTCCTATGTATCTTCCATTTCATCTCCTCCTTATAAAGTAACGCATATGAGGGTTGTTGAACAATTATGTAACGCATATGAGGGTTGTTGAACAAATTGATGAGGACAATACAATTCAAGAATTTCTTCTGACTTTCCCAGCAGCTCAACTGCCAAGTTCTACTATAGAGTCAAAATCAACCCGAGGCGTAAACTATATTTGGTGTGTAGGAGGGTAAATAGTGGTGTGGGGCCGACGGTAGAAGAAAAAGAATTATTAAAAAAAGCAATAAAAAATAAATAAAATAAAGCTCATTAAACATGTGGCACAACTTTAAACCATTAGGTTTCTTTTGAACCGTTTATAGTAAAAAGGGACAAGAAGGGGGAGAATCCAAGTCTAATAGGATCATGATCCTCTCTTTAGCTAAGGATGAGGATCCTCCTGAACAAACTCATCGGGCCGTTCAAATTTTATCCAACGACTACAAACAGAGAGCTCCTCTAAAAATTATAATAATTATAACCGTTGAATAAAATTTGAACGGTATGATAGATTTGCTCAAAATGATCCTCACCCTTAACGAGGATCCTGATCCAGTCTAATAAACCCGCTAACTTCTGCTGCAATTTGACTTTGACGTTATATGCAGAAGTCTGCAAAACCGACTAAAAACTCACGAGTCACAAATTTTATAAAAAATAAAATTGTTGTGTTTTTAAAGATCTTCTGCGTGCGAAGGAAATAAGATGTTAAAAATTTTTGAGTGCCAATAGAGCCATCCCGTCATCTGTATACACATAAGAACCAAACTTGTAGTCAGAATAATAGATAATCTGTTTGCTCTGCATAAAAGCTTTTAGCTTTTAACCAAAATGATCATTGAGATTTGTGCAATACATTACTTTGATTCCTAAGGTCCCTGAGATTGTCCCCCTCAATCATTTTCTTAACTGTAATTCTGTGAAAAAATTTCGTTAAATTAAAGAAATCATCAGTTCAAGCAAAGGGTTTCTCAATTTTAACAGATAATTTTCATGAAAGAACCAAAATGATTGACGGTGAACAATATCAAGAACCAAAATAAGAAGTTATGTCAATCTCAATAACCATTTTTGCTAAAAAGTTTTTAAAAAATCATCTTTATAACATAAAATTTGGAAATTTATGCCCGATATATAAATAAATGAAAAACACTAATTAAATGTCAAGCTTTCTGATCGACAGACAAAATTGTCTAATTAAACGTTTACCTTATTCGAATTTTGTTAAAAAAAAAAAAAAATATGTTCCCTCTCATCTAAAAAAAACAGACAATCCAAAGACCGAAAACAAAACTCAACTGCAACACAAGGTTCCTTTTTTCTTCTTTCTCTAAACAGCATATGATATATGCCTATAACTTAAACTCATCTTACGCCATACTTGTTTTTGTAACTTAGCTTCCGTCAGTATAACTGTATATTCATCGCTTGCCAGCAGCTGTGGCTTTCCTAACGGAAGGAACGTCCTCATCGTCGGACTGGATGTCTCCGTAGCGCCACATCCCCCGCCTATCGGTCCTCGCTTCTTCCTGGAACTTTTCCAAGTTCTCAATTGCCGTCTTCCTCTCCTTGGTTTCACGTTTCTTCATTTTCTCTAGCCTTGCAAGTCCTTCCTGAAAATTCCACAAATTTGAACAGATGAGATTCAGCAAGACATTACGAAAAAATAAAGTTTGAAAGATTCGGAACAAGCAATATATATTAATATATGATGAGGGTTCTGTTTGATTGAAGCATGGATATCAGTACACAACAGACTAATAAATCCTTCCTTTGATTTCGAGCAAAACAGTGGTATGCGTATCACGGGTAGGATTGTAAAGGGCAGCAGAAAAGAATTTAAAAGATGAGATTTAAAGCTACCATAACTAGAAAAAAGGGCTACAACTCAAACCTGAAGCATGGCGGCGTTCACGCTGATCTCAGCATCCACAGCAACAAGAGTCACAACAAGCACTGGTCCAGTTCCCTGGCCCTTAACTTTTCCCCCTGAAAGATCCCTTTCCTCAATCATGGCCCGAAATTCATTGGCACTGTTTAATGTGTGCTCACTTAGATACTCAGCTGCTTCTTGACCAAAGTCCTCCTCCAAGGCCGGGACTTTAACGTATGCAAGGCTGCATAATTGAGCAAGACCGGGTGCAGAGGAAACTGATGGGTCAAGAGGCCGTATCTGGCTGTAAGGGACAAATTCTTGATTACCATAATCTATATAGAACACTTCAAACTTGTCTTTAGGGGATTCCACAGCTCCTCGAGGTGCATTGACAATCTTTGCATGAAGACATACACATATTAAAAAATTTGAAAATTTTGAAGACTGAATAGAAGAACATTCAGTGTACAAATCACATAATCAGATGCAATTGTAGTGCAAGGAAAATGTAAACTATCATGCTACTTATGAACGTTGGTGAAACTTACTATATCAAAACTAGCAATTGTAAAACAAGAAGAAAGATTTCACAGATAAAGAAATTCATTTCATTTGCATCATATAGTTCACTTCCTGTCAAATGTGTGTGTAACATCAACAGACTTGCCTTCTATGAATATAGAGAAACCTATAATTTAATGCCAGATGATAAGAACATCACTTTTCCTGGAAACAAAAGACTTGAGGTAAATATAGTGTTCATCAAGGGAATATGATTATCAACTGGCTATGTTTTTATCATCCGGCCACTCTTTTTCTTGGAAAAATTGCTAGCAGAAGTATATAAATAACACATTAACAATTTATTTTAAATAGGGAAGGGATGAAAGGGAAAAAATGTATGCTAATGCACTGAAATAACTCAAGATTAAAAATTTATTACAATCGGAAAATAAAACTGATGTTTAGGGTTGTAACTCACCATTGCTCTGTTCCAAGAATTATCTGCACTAAACTGAGCAAGGACAATGTCACCCTTCTTAGGATTATAAGCCCCAATTACGGGAGCTTCTTGAAGGTTCAAAGATGCAAGCTGTTGCTGAATAGAGGCAATTTTCTGATCCCCAATTGTCTGAACATAAAATTTACCACTTCCCAAAACCTCTGTCACCGCTACCTGAAAGTAAGGAACAAGATAGATGTTACTTAACATTTTACAACATGTAGAATGGGCAATAATAAAATGCAATTGCATTCCAAGTACCTTTAGCACTTCTTTCTGTTTGGTGTTGTCGACAGCTGAACCATTGGGAACCTCCTCTCCTTCTACGTAGTTCTCCCAAATCTGCAAAAAGAGAATGTAAATTAACATAGTTAACAGGAAGACAGCTGTAATAATGTAGGTATGTTGCTTCACATACTTTCAGTTTCTGCCTTTTTGCAGATTCCTCAGCTTTTTCAAGAAGGTGCCCATCAGGGATTTCACCGCCAAAGGAATTCTGATATTTTGCAAGGCCAGCTTCAACGAGGGCAACCGCCACATTGGTCTTTGACTCCCACAAAGATCCCAAGAAGGTCCCAGTTCTATCAACAGTCTCGACTTCAATCTGTAAAAGACATAATTTCATCAAAGCAAGAACATAACTAAGCGGCAACAAGAATTTAATGTTAAATGGGATTACCTCAACATCTCTCTGCATAATTCTTCGTCTCATGAGCGCAATTGCTTCTTCTGAATATGGCTCCTCACGCCCAGGACATCTGACACCAGAGAATGCGAAGGCAATGCTGCATGTTTCCTTGGGAATCAGTAATTTAAAACGATGCCCACTGAGGACATATTCCACAATGGCAGGAATTTTCCTCCTTTTCTGTAAGAATGGAAAGAAGTCCCTGGCTTTCTTTGCTGATGCCTGTTAGAGACAACACCAATTAAGGAAGGAGTGAAATTACATACCGATTGTTAGACACATCAATTGAGGAAGATATGAGTGACATATTATTTTATTACTCACCACTGTCAAGTCTGTAATGTGCATGACTGGAGATTCCTTGGCAGAATGTAATCCTTTCTTTCCAGCAGTAGCACGTGCTTCTGCTGACATAAGGGCATCATAATAGTTTGATCTCTCCTCAAAATCTCGATGTTTAATAACAGTGCCAAAGCCACGTGAAACCACCATCTCAGCAACATTCACACCAGCCTGCTGGCTGGCAGTCGCAGATGAAGCAGGTGCTGGGGTGTCATCACCCTCAGCCTTGGTAGGAGATGCAAGCAAAACTGTTCCAAAATCCATTACCCTGGAATCGGCAGGTCCAGAAGTAGCTGCAGCTCCCTCTCCGGGGCTGACCTTCCTTGAATACTCCATTTGAACATTTACCTACAAAACATGCCAAATGGAAATATTAAAATTTATTTGGAACTAAGAGAGAGACTTCTATCATGAAGAAAACATTGAATCAAAACTAGATCTCATACTTGACGTCCAATGAGGCGTGTTCTCAGGAACTCTTTGGCTTCACGAGCATATGGAGCTGGCTTTTCTTCTCTACGAGGATTGCCCATTTTCGGACACCTAATACTTGAAAGATTAACTCGCCTCTCCGCCAGTGGACTGCCAAATGGAACAGAATCATCAGCGACAATCACACAGTCCCCACTTACAACCTCCACAACCTGGAAGAAAGAAAATCAATTACATGAGTACATATAACAGGACAAATCATAATGTTGTGATAAACATACATAACCATAACTTTCATTACATACTACCTTTCCTGTGAAATTCTGGTTATGAATTGCTTTTGAATTTGTAGGTGGGGCTGTGTAGTTTGTCCAAATCCTCAACTTGTTTTTCTTTGCTTGAAGCTCTGCAGTCTTCAGCCGCCGCTTCACATCGTCTTCCAGCGTGCTTGCACTCCATTCAACGTATTTTGCATAACCCTAAACAAAAGATTGTCAGTACGCCCTAAATATGAGTCTCAGGGAGGGTATAAGAGATTTACAATCTGACAATAAAGCATGCAATAAGCTGCACAGAAAGATTGAAAGCATGCCATAAATATTTCAACAGTCGGGGACAAGAAAACATTAGTCATCAATAATGTTAAATTTAAAATCACTGCACAGTTTAAGCTCTTACATTTTCAACAAGCTCCAGGGCCAAGTCTTTCGCCGAGTCCCCATCAGGGTAATATACTGACCCAATCAAATTACTGAACTTGTCATTGCCTTCCAGAACGATGCGGACCTATAAATCGACCACGATATTGATAAAATTGTAATAACAATGTCCAAGATAACCTGCAATAGAAAGTTGCTTACATCTCTATGCAACACACGAATTTCTGTAAAATGTTTAGCTTCCAATGCAAATGGATCTGCGGCAACTTCAACAGACGATGCTGTTGAAGCTAGAATCCTTTGAGCAGAAGTTAGAGGGGCTCGAGGTTCAGAAGAAACATCCCCGTTTGTTTTATCGGAAGTTGTTTCTGGTTCAGTAACTATGTCTGATGTTATAGGTCTCCTTCCCACCGATGGGGCCTAATTGGAATAGAGAAATTATGTTATATATACATGTTATTACTTTCAGAACAAAAATCAGATATGAACAAAATCTTATGCATACATGTCCAGATTGAAGAAAGAAAACATACCTGAATTCCTGCAACGAATACTTGGACAAACTGAAAATCCGGAAGCAAGTAGGCCCTAACTGTGCTTCCATCCCGAACCTGCTCAACAATACATTCCATTGGCCTGCCCTTATTTTCAGCCAACAGACTCACGGCATCTAAGTTGCCAGCATTCCCGATAGCAGAGGGAGGTAGATTCCTTTTGGATGCTTCACCAGCACCAGGAACCTGTAATTATGAACAAAATAATCATGTTTCATGTCGTCAAATACATAACAAGTTTGAAGTCAACTTTCAACATGCTGCAACATATTAGATGTACAATATAAGAAAAAAGGAGGGAAAGAATTTAAGTACAAACCTTGCTATGAAGACCAAGGCCCTCGGTCCTAGCTTGCTCTTGGAGACGTAGCAGCTCTGCAATGTAAGGACTCGCTTCTGCTTTCTGTGGACCTTGCTTACCCTCCTTGACCTGCACAAACAGGATTCAGCTTACAGCCATTAGAAATAAACATTAAATAAACAATCAGCATCCAATAGAAGTGAAAAGATAACTACCTTTGCCCAGCCTTCAGCAACAACCAGCATCGCAAGATTCTTGTCACCAAGGAAAACCGAGCCGAATTCCCGCCCTATCTGTTGTACAACATAGTCCACTCTGAAAGCCACCTCCTGTTTGGAAAATATAATGAGGTGGATGCATCATGGACATTATTATGAAAGATGACTAGTATGGAGATAATAAAGCACAAGCAAGTATTTAAAATAAGCACCTTTCCTATGCAGAGTTTCCTCAGAAACTCCCTGCTGCCCCATGCAAATGGCTCATCCTGGCCATCTCTACGAGCCTAGCAATAAAAAACATCACAATAGCAAAAGCCATTCAGAAATGTCAGCGATCAAAAAATTGAGCTAAAACAGAACCATCATCTGTAATTATAAGTCTCAAATGGACGAAAAGACCAAGAATTTACAACAATTCAATGCAAACGCCAAATTAAAAATACATAGGTGGATGAAACACAAAGGATGTTAATCGTTTTACCAGTTTTGGAGCCATAAGCGATGACAGAGTGATGGTTCTTTCCGGTGGGGGTCCGGCCTTGTTGGCTGTGAGGGCCATGACGACCAAGGAGTCCCCTGAAGGCACAGCCTTCACTCTCCCTCTGTACCATCCTGTGGAAGCTGTTGATGATGCCATCTCAACAGCCTTCTATAGTTTGACAGAGATCTACACCACGACATTCCAAAAAAAACACATCAACAAAAACCCAATTAAATTTCAAACAACACAACCCAATTAAAATTCAAAAAAGCCACAACCCAATTAAATTTTAATCACCAAATCACAATTAACATTAAATATCTCTCCAACGCAACATGCAAAGCTACAATCTTTACAAACACCACCAACCAAATCCGTATCAGAACGACACCATTCAGATCCAAATTCCATACCAACAACGACGTGCATCAATACGACAACGACACATCCAATACGACATGGTAAAAAAACAGCAGAATTAACCGTTCGGATCACAAGATCTATCAATCACCGCAGATTGCAAAACCAAACAGTTTTCAGTCAAATTCATCTCAATTACGCTTAATGCAAACAATAGCAATCCGATTAAATGATCCGAGACAAAACTTTCAACCCAGAGAGATCTAGGAACGCAATAGATAGAGAGATTACCAAGCTGGATCGGATCAGGCTATTCGGATCTATCCGGACCGACGAGGTTTATCCGATCCCTAGGTTCGTCGAAACAGCGTCGTCGAGCGGCGGAATCCAAAGCGAGAGCGACACGGAAAGAGAGAGATTTCGCAAGCTTTCAGACGCGTTGCGTATATAGACGACGGAGAGCTGTGCATCCAGCAATTCGTTTATATTTATACCCTGCGTTTTGGCTCGAAATTACCCAACATACCATGGTGGTCTTAAATTCTTTGCTTGGATATCCTTTCCATATAGGGATTATTTCAGAAAATTGGTTATTTTTAGATGGGGAATTATGAAATTACCAGTCTGTCCGGTGACCCAAAATCCATATGGATGTAGGTTCTAATCCCAAAAGGATTTTGACACGGATTAGGACAACTTACCGGCCAACACTTTTACGATGTCATATTTTTGACATGTCTTGATTTCCTCTATCCACGGGGTTTAATTTTAACCGATTATTCAATAAAAGACGTCACCAACTCTCATGTCTATCCTCAACAAACACTAATAAGTAATATAAGGTCAAAAATGCAAAAGGCAAAGCACTAACAAGCAATTACAAGGATTTTATTTTGGTTTGTTTTATTACATCATATGGAAACAAACATTTTATATATCGTGATTGGTAATTCTGATTTGTTTAAAGAATAAATTCTAACACATTATATGGATTAAATACACCAGACGTCATTGTAGTTGTATACATATTTCCTCCTTGAGAGAAGAATACAACGCAACTAAACAAACCTAAAATTTATCTGATTTCATTTCCTTTTAAGAGATAATGGTCGTTTATGTATTAACTTTACGTGACTTTAACCTTTTTTATCCTGTAACCGATTGCTTTTAGATATGTCATCTATCTTACTTTAATTCACTCTGACACACTCCAAGAAGAGTTACTTCAACTAACTAGTATTCGTTAATTATTTTCCTCCCAATTTATATGATCAACAACGTCATTTGTCCCACTTTAAACCTCTATGTCGCACTCTGAAAAGAGTTAATTCAACTGAACTCGGTCAATTTATATGATCAACAATGTCATCCTGATTCATTTGATTAATAAACTCTGACACAATTTCCTGCCTTTTGTCGCTAGCTATGCAGCGAATTCCAAAGATCTAAGGATTCCCTTTCTTTTTAAACGATAACAATTGCATCTGTATTAAATTTACATAACTTAAATGTCTATATGCAATAACGGATTGCTGTTAAATATGCGATGTGTCCCGCTTCAATCTTCTATGCCAAATCGCGTAAGTTGTTAATGCAACAAAAAAATTTGACATAATCATTAAAATGAGGACCAAATTAAACCACATGTAAAAGATATAATCATTGTGGTAAATAATCATAAAAAACGTAGATAGAGGACCTAAACTTTTCTAAAGAGAGATGATTTCCACAATCTTTTTAACATTGTGCCACGCTCATGTTGCTTTATCACCCGTGATTATCTTTTGAGAGAGATTATATTCACACATCTTAAATTACTTCTTCCACACTCTTTTACTTTTTAAATATTTTTCTATCAAGTGTTAGTATTTTGTAGAAATATTAAAAAATTAAAAAAATATGAGAAGAATAATTTGAGATGTGTGAATATAATATCTCATCTTTTAATTGATTCGATCCAAATGCGAGAGGGAATTAAGTGCAAACTTCACTTCTCTTTTCGAACCATTTTCCTCTTGTAATTACATTGAAAGTTGTTGTCCCAACAAGTACAAATTCTTCTTTCAACAAATCCAAGAAAAAATAGGGTATTATCTTTTGCAAATGAAAGTTGTACCTTTACTTCTACTTTTGTACTATGAAAATAACGAATCCCCTTTTTACCACTTTTTAATCCTGCAGGCCTAACAAAGTTCCATACCCATTTAATTCTGGAGTGTGATATTTCCACGTTTTTTTTTACTTTCAAATACTTTTTTGATTTACGAATATCGGATTTGATGAATTGAAAAAGATTACATGATAAAAATTAACAATAAATGTGTAAGAAGTAAAAAATCGAGTGTGGATAAAACATCTCTTAAGTGTTTATAAACTAATTTACAATTAATTAATTAAAAAAAAAGTCTGCCTAATCACAGGCACACTGACGTAGACTCACAGTACCAACTTTTTTACCACTCTGGGTTAAAATCTAGCGAACTAGATGCGGGGGAAGAGGGAAATTTTTTACTGCGGCGGTAAAAGACAGTTGATGACAGCGGCACCGGTACTTTTCCAGTGGTGGCCTTCTGCTGCTGCTGCCACTTCCGCAACTGAATCTTGTTTGCTTTAAGCAACACATGCAAATCTGCAAACTTCTTTTCTGACACTTCTAATTTCTTTCTTTTTTTGCCTTTTTTTTTTTTATTTGGCTTGTGTGTTGTTGCCCCGGGGGGGAGGGGGGGGGGGGGGGGGGGGGGGTGGGTGGTTCATATTTTGGCTTAATTTTGATTAGGGGTCTAATTCCAAAATTAGGAAGCTGTTAAGTTTTCCATGAATTCAAAAAAGATACACTTCTGTTTTTGTGTGAACAAAAAGCAAGGTAGAACTTTTTATTATTGTTATTATGATATGTAATGTGACCCACAATTGAAAGGGTTCTTCAAGAGCTAAGAGGAAATGGGAAGGGACAATTTTCAGTTTTCTGTTATTTGTTTTCGAAAAGTATGCACAAATTAAACCGGTTACAGATTTATATTAAAAAGTAAAGTTGAAGAAATGCGGAAAATTAGCTACACAAACACACAAGTTTTCTTTTTTATTTACAAGGAATCACATATTAAATGCAAAAGGGTTATCAAATAACAACTTACGTGTACCTCATTAGTACACTGCAACTACTGCATCTTATACCAGAGATATATTCATGTAAAGATATCTTACACGTGGCATTGTGTCGATAACCAACCGAGAAGTCATAGTAACGATCCAAAGGGGTGCATAATGCATGTGAGTCCTTCCCCTCAAATATATAGGCCGGTAGGCCCTAAAATACATTTGATATTGGATTATACACATCAACCCAGCTTTATGAAACTTTTTTTCCCCATCATATGAGTTGTAAAGTAGGAATGAAGATAAACGTGACCAAAAAATGCAACAGCATGGGAGATCATGCAGCTTTGGCCGGATCCAGAATCATGTCATTCAGCCCAAGATTATCAATCGGAGGTCGCTTTCTTCCGGTGGTCACAGATGTTGGATTTGGTATGAAATTAGAATTGTATTCTTAACTAAAGTAGGAATCCTAGTTGCAATGAGTATAGGAAACTTGGACGCAAGTTTTCAGGTGGTGTTTGGATTCTAACTTAGTTTGGGATTAGGTTTGTGGCTAGGTTGTCTAGTATAAATATGTGTAAACCTTAACGTTAGGGTGTGTGAATTTGAGAGACTTGAGAGGCAGCAGAACTATTGTGAAGTTTATTGTGAGTTCTTTTGTAATCCTTTATTGATTAATAAAGTGAGCTTCCGTTGTTCATATCTTTGTGATTGTTTTGGTTTAGTCATCTTGCTTGTGTTCCAACAAGTGGTATTAGAGCTTGGTTCAGTGATTAAGCCAAAACAATGACAAAACCTGATGACTCCAGCAAGAGTGGAGATGATGGGGGCACTGAGGTTACCAAAACATTAGTGCAAAGTGCTAGGTTCGAGATCAAGAAGTTCGTCAGGACCAATAACTTCGCTATGTGGCAGTGCAAAGTTAAGGATGTGTTGATACAACAAGGACTACTAGTAGTACTTGAAGATACGCCTATGTCGATGAAGAAGGAGGAATTACAGCGGCTGAATGCGCATACATGTTCCACAATTCGGTTATGTCTTGGCAAGGCACAAAAATATGGTGTGATGAATATTTCATCGGCCAAAGAACTATGGGATACACTGGAGTCCAAATATTTGAAAAAGAATGCAGAAAATAGACTTTATCTTAAGAGTAAGCTTTATCGTTTCCAATATAAGGAAGGAACAAAGATGATTGATCATCTCGAAGAGTTTAACAAAATGATTGCTGAATTGTTGAATTTAGAAGAGACGATTAAGGATGAAGACAAAATGAATTTAGAAGAGACGATTAAGGATGAAGACAAAACGTTGATCCTGATGAATTCTTTGCCTAAATCCTATGAATCATTTGTTACGACATGGATTTATGGTAGAGAAACTATTAAATTTGATGAGATCTCAAGTGCTGTGATGAATCATAAAGTTCGAAATCTTGATAGACAAGAGAAGAACAACTCTGAAGCACTAATGGTGAGAGGAAGATCAAAGGAAAGAAAGTCTGCAAATAGGAAGAAAAGCAAGTCTCGCACAAGAGGTAACTCAAGCAACAGAAAATTCTTGGATAAAGATGGGTGCGCTTTTTGCCATGAGAATGGACATTGGAAGAAGGATTGTCCTAAAATCAAGGCTAAAAACAAGGAAAAAAATATGAGGATTCAGAGGCAAACATTGTTGAAGCTGATAATGAGGATTTTGTTTGTGCCCTAACAGCAGCGGAAAGCATAGACTATGTAAATCAATGGGTGCTTGACACTGGATGCACTCATCATATGACTTCCCAACGTCATTGGTTCTTATCTTTCAAAAGTATCATTGGAACTGTGTATATGGGTGACGATAATCCATGTTCAACGCTAGGGATTGGCAATGTTATGATTAAGCATCATGATGGTGTAGTTCGTGAGTTACAAGGAGTAAGATATGTTCCAGACCTCAAGAAGAATTTAATTTCCTTAGGCACCCTTGAATCCCAAGGTTGCAAATTTTATTCTGAGAATAATATACTTAAGGTAGCTAGAGGGGCATTAGTGATAATGAAGGCTCCAAGAAGAGGTTTGCTTTACTTGTTGGAGGACAAAACCATGGAAAAATAGGTGGCTATAGTGGCAGAAGGTGATCAAGAGGATACATCTTCTCTATGGCATATGAGGTTGGGGCATGAGGGAAACAAAGCACTGTAAGGGTTGATTAAACAAGGGATTTTAAAGGGAGCCAAAAGTGGAAAAATAGATTTTTGTGAACATTGCGTTATTGGCAAACAAACAAGGGTAAAATTTGGCACTGCAATACATCAAACTGAGGGTATATTAGAGTATGTACACTCAGATGTCTGGGAACCTGCAAAGAATGAATCTTTAGGAGGGAAGAGATGGTTTGTGTCCTTAATTGATGATTGTTCACGAAGATCATGGATTTATATGATGAAGCACAAACATGAGGTGTTGAATATTTTTTTGGAATGGAAAAACACAGTTGAAAAGGAGACTGGCAAAAAATTGAAAGTCTTAAGAAGTGATAATGGCGAGGAATATACTTATGATCCCTTCTTCAAGATATGCAAAAAAGAAGGTATTACTTGTCACTTTAGTGTTGAGAAACTCCCCAACAAAATGGTATTGCAGAGAGGTTAAATCGAACATTGCTGGAAAAGGTGAGATGTATGCTTTCACAAGCAAAATTGCATAAAAGATTTTGGGCAGAAGCATTAAATTATGCATGCCATATTTTGAATCGTCTACCTTCTGCAGCTTTAAATGGTAAGACTACAATGGAATTATGGTCAGGAAAAATAACTCAAGACTATGAAAGACTGAGGGTTTTTTAGTGTGATGCTTACTACCACGTGAAAGAAAACTGGATCTGAGAGCAAGGAAAGCTATCTTTTTAGGGTTTAATAGTGATGTCAAGGGATTCAGGTTGTGGAGCACAGAACTCAAGAAGGTAGTAGTGAGTAAAGATGTGACGTTTGATGAATCCCATATGAAACTTAGAGAGGATAGGAATGTTGTCTATAAGGTGAAGCTATCAACAGATAATTCTCAAAAATCAAGCATCGAGAATAATGAACAAAATTGTGTCGACCAAGAAGAAAGACAAGACGAAGAAGCTATGGTTGATGATATTCAAGCTCAAGAAGAGTGCATTGCCAAGAGCAAAGGAAAAAGAGATGTTGTGCTTCCTGCCAGATTCAAAGATTGTGTTGTATGTATGGCATACGCATTACCAGTAATCGAAGTTGATATCCATGCAAGTTTTACTGAAGCAGTGGGTAGTGGAGAAGCAAAGCATTGGCATGAAGCTATGGATGACGAGATGTTGTCACTCAAAGAAGAATAAAACCTGGGAATTGGTGAAGTTGCCTAAAGGAAGAAAGGCCATTGGGTGCAAGTGGGTATATGCAAAGAATGATGGAATAGATCATGCAAGTCCAGTAAGGTTCAAAGCCAGACTAGTGGCTAAAGGTTATGCTCAGAAGGAATGAGTAAATTATAACGAAATCTTTTCTCTTGTAGTGAAACACTCATCCATCTGAATTCTACTTGCATTAGTGGCACAATTTGATTTCGAGTTAGTCCAGTTAGATGTAAAAACTGATTTTTTACATGGAAATTTGTCTGAAGAGATTTACATAAGGCAACCTGAAGGTTATGAAGAACAAGGAAAAAAGGGTCTAGTCTGCAAGCTCAACAAGTCACTATATGGTTTAAAGCAATCACCGAGGCAATGGTATTTGAGGTTTGATAAGTTTATGAAGGATCATGACTACACTAGAAGTCATTACGACCATTTCGTGTATCACAAGAAATTAAGTGGAGGTACATATGTCTACTTATTGATTTATGTGGATGATATGCTTATTGCCTCTAGTGATATAACCGAAATTACAAATCTCAGATGCAGAAAGAGTTTGAGATGAAAGATCTTGGTGAAGCAAGGAAGATTTTGGGGATGCAGATCACTCAAAACAGGAAGGAGGAACTGGTGTATTTATCGAAGAAACAATACTTGGAAAAACTGCTACACAAGTTTGGCATTAGTGAGGAAACCAAATCTGTGAGTACACTTCTTGCTTCTCATTTTAAGTTGACCACTCAACTATGCCCTAAGCGTGATGAAGAAAAAGCTAGGATGAAAGATGTTCCTTATTCCAGTTTGGTTGGAGGGTTGATGTACGTTATGGTATGTACTTGGATCGATATTGCTTATGCAGTGGGAATTGTAAGTAGGTTTATGCATAATCTTGGAAAAATGCATTGGGATGTTGCTAAATGGATACTGAGATATCTTCATGGAACAAGGAATACAGGAATTTGTTTTGAACAAAATGACGGAGAAATTGATAAGTTCTCTATTGGTTATATGGACTCTGATTTTGCTAGTGATTTAGACAAAAGAAGGTCTACCACAGGGTATGTATTCACTATGGTGAAAGGTCCTATATGTTGGAGATCAATACTACAACCAACCATTGCTTTATCAACCACAGAAGCTGAATCTATGACGATGGCTGAGGCTATTAAGGAGGCTATTTGGACACTTGGTTTGATAAAAGATTTGGGTGTAAATCAACACAAGTTGGATTTGTATTGTGATAGTCAAAGTGCCATTTACTTGGTAAAGTATCAAGTACATCATGCGAGGACCAAGCATATAGACGTGCGATATCATTTTGTTCAAGAGGTTATAGCTGAAGGTGAGATTCTTGTTAAGAAGATTGCTACGGCTGATAATCCTGCTAATATGTTAACAAAGGTAGTTGGTGTATCAAAGTTCAAGCATTACTTGGATTTGGTGCACGTTAAACAAGTTTGAAACTTGACAATGGTGGAGCAATGGAAGCAGATGAAGTCTCTGATGGAATTTCTTACCAAGGTGGAGATTGTTGGATTTGGTATGAAATTAGAATTGTATTCCTAACTAAAGTAGGAATCCTAGTTGTAATGAGTATAAGAAACTTTGACGCAAGTTTCCAGGTGGTGTTTGGATTCTCACTTAGTTTGGGATTAGGTTTGTGGCTAGGTTGTCTAGTATAAATATGTGTAAACCTTAACGTTAGGGTGTGTGAATTTGAGAGACTTGAGAGGCAAGAGAACTATTGTGAAGTTTATTGTGAGTTCTTTTGTAATCCTTTATTGATTAATAAAGTGAGCTTCTGTTGTTCATATCTTTGTGATTGTTTTGGTTTAGTCATCTTGTTTGTGTTCCAACAACAGATTGATTTGCCATTGTCAATGCTAGAGCCCACACACAAAAATATTACCAATAATTAACGTTGCATCGCAAATGATGCATTTGAAGTTGGGACCCCAAAATTCAAGATAATGGGAAACACTTACAATGTGATCGCGATGAGGCGGAGCGTAAATGCCGGTGGTCATTGCCGTTCTTCTAAGGCAGTCACTACGAGGAGGACCCGATATATTGGTAAATCTTACCGGAACAACAATTACAAGCATCCCTACTAGGTTCCCTATACGGACTCTTTCCCAATCGGTTGCATTGCCAATGAAGGCATCAACAGAGAAACTATATCACTTCCTGAATCAGTCTTCCCCGTGCCCTCTGTGCCTAGAAACAATCATTGAGCATTATGCAGCGATTAATTATCTCAAATCTAGAAAGTGCTCTTCGTAGTGTCGTAATAAAGTTTAATGATTGGAATTACACTAGAATGACCTTAAGCATAACAACTCTAGTCATGATATGTAGATAAAATACCTGAACATAGTCAACTGTTGGAAATATGTGTGCCCGACGCAGTTCAGGAGACCATCGGCTTGAGATTCATAATCATCATACTTCCTGGACCGCTACTACTCATCAAAGTGAGACAACATATCCACGTCCATCGTAAAATTTACAATGCATTGTACAGAGTCAACAATGTAGTTGAGTTTGAAAGGTTTTGATTCAAGAACATGAACAACCTAAAGACACCATCAAACAATTTTACACAACGATCAAGTGAAATGAGTTAATCAAAACTTAATGATGCAATTTAGAATCGAACCACGAACCTCCATCTCAACATCATCAACATATCCGACAGTAAGCTTTGTTATGTCCACCGATAAAGGATCCTCAAGAGGATGTCTCTTGATGAAAGGTCATCCGAGTCATTTCCTTTAACAGCATCCGAAACAATCGCACAATCTGTAGCACTTCTACAGATAGGACCAAGCTTATCCTGATAAACAAATTTAAAATCAAATTTTATTACTCAGTTTAATTCTGTAACCCGCTAAAGGACGAAAAAGAAGGTTCTAAATATATTATTAACTATTTCAAATTTAAGGAGAAAAACTTGATCAAATGTTTTATGATTGTTGCATACCAAGCTTTCTAACAAGCTCATGATGCGGGTTCGACCAACAAAACCAAATGTTGCACACAAAGCTGCCACACCACAATGAGTTGCAAGTAAAGTCATGGAAGCAACTGTTTCAGATCCAATCGCAAATGGCACCATACATGTAAAAGGTTCTTATTTAAAGCAACATATTCCAAAAACGTTTCCTCAAAACTTTTCCAACTTTTTTCAGTTTATGTTTACAAACAAGAGCACCCTTGGATGCTTCTTAAATAAGCTTAGATCATTAAAAACAAAATTGCAGGGAACAAATGAAGGGGATGAAAAATCGTAGCAGCTCACAATTTGAAACGTACCTGTTGAGGTGCAAGCAGCAGGACCAAATGATGAACGTGTTGTGAATTCCTCAATATTCCACGGGTTCCTGGTCCTACCACCAAACTAGATACCATCATATGCTAGCGATCTAGTAACAAGCTTTGCAACAAGAACTGCTCCAGTAGACTTCAACCTATGCAAAACATAGCCAGAAATAAACAAGTAAAATGCCACTTAACGAAACTTAATTCGCAAGTGATTCAATTTTTAATGTTTGAGCACCTCTTGTACACCCAGGTTTCGGTGTCAAGAACTTGATCTTTGAAAGTTTTAGAACCCCATGTCGTTTTGTACTGGGAACTTAGATTATATCCTTCAATCCATAAGGAATCCTGTGGAGATGACCTAAAGAAGAAATCAATATGTAATTCTGGTTAACTGCAATAATATTGTTGTTGAATTATCAAAGAGACAGGCCGAGGGCTCCACTTCCAACAACACCGACATTGTCCCCATTTTCGTAATTACCCTTGTACAATTCATCAGGCGTGAGATTTTATCACAAAAGGCATCGGTATTAGTTGAAGTAGGGTTTAGATATTTACACTCTTCTTTTCTCAGAGATACGACTTCAACAATTGCTACTTGGAACTCTGAGATTATTCAATGTGATTTTTCTAAACTAAACATCAAATTTCAAAGGGCAGGAAAAGTGACATTTTGCAATTGAAGTATTCAGAAAAACAATCATACCCAAGTAAACTCCTTGGGCAAGCAATTCATCGGCTTCTTTGCTTACTGGTTTGCTAATTCTCCAGTATAGGTAACCACAGCCTCAAGAACAGGATTGTACCTGGTGTTTTCCTTCAACAATGTATCAATGTACAAAGGTCTAGACTATTTCAATAAACATAAAAAGATCAGTTTATTAGAGTTCAGTACTTTTATTACCTCTTCAATCTTTGTATAAAAATTCGAGTAAGCTCCAGAGACGTAATTTTCTTCGACTTTATTAGCTCTCCTAATTCAAGAGCCTGATATATGCTCATAATTCAAGATATATATCAAGCATATTGTGTAAGTCTGTGAGAGAGAGAAAGAGAGAGAGAGAGGCAGAAGCAAAGAGGAACAACTATTCAGATATCTGGTCCTTGATCTCCTAGAAAGACAAGTGCAAAACGATATAAATGCGAAACAAAAAATTTAGCACACAGATGCAATGACACAACAATTTGATGTGGTTTACTCAAATTCACACAAGGATAGTTACAAATGCAAAACGATAGAAATGCGATCATGAACACAAAACTAAACAACACACACCCGCAATAAGGATTTGACATGATTCACTCAATTTTGTAGCAACAAGTATAAGTGCAAGACAATATAAACACGATAGAGAACACAAAAGCTTACAATTACGAAAACAACGACACAAGAATTTTATGTGGTTCACTCAAATTCTAACAACTACAATCAAGTGCAATATGATATAAACACGATTGAGAACACAACTTAAGCAATCAAACACAACTAGTACTAGATTAAAGAAAAAGTGCAAACTCATATGAACACAAACAGAAAAGTAAACAATAGCACGCGATGACACAATAATTTAATGCGGTTCACTCATTTCATAACAAGAGCTACAAGAAATCAAACTTTATTACTCATGAAGGCAATTTCTTCTTCACTTTGTGGTCTTTGAATGCTCGATAGGTAAAGATAATTAAACTTTGAGCTCAATGGCTATGATCCCTCATTGCCCCAATCCGGAATGAAAACCAAAGCACAAGGGTCCTGCAATCCTCCATTGACAGAACCAACGCGCTTTCTCAATGTCCTAATCGAATCAATTACAAAATATTTGTGCACTTAAGAAAATTTAACTAAATTAAAAATAAACGGACGAAAAAAATATTATTTCGTGAGCATAGGATTAGGGAAATGATCTTTAACTTTTCCATGCACTATTAGGGTAAATTTATTTTCCCTGTGGCCAAAGAACTTCATTACTTAAATATAATGTCCAGATAATTACTTTAAGTAAAAGTTAATTTTGTATTTTTCACTTTTCACTCTGCAAGTAGCAGAAACAACAGTACAAACACATAGAGTGGGAGAGAGAGTTACCATATTTGAAAGCTTGGAGGAGAGGGGGAGTGAGAGCGCATGAGATGGCCGTGGCATACATGCATTGGGCAAAAAAGGAGTTTACATAGGGAGGGTTTCCGACTCGTGAAGAACAATTAACTGAATGTTTCACCATTTTTTTTGTGAATTTTTTATTTTATTTGAAAATTTAATGGGAGAGGGCAATTTTGGCATTTTCAAATGCTTCATCTATTTGGGTTCTCACACGTGTAGGGTATTTTGGTATTTTCAAATGCTTCACATTTTATATATAAAAGACTAGCCTCTTACCACACGCGTAGATTAGCTTCTTGCCACACGTGTACGCGTGTGGCAATAGGCACTTTTGATTTTTTATTTGAAAAAACGAAAAACAGAAAAACAAATAATAATATATTTAAAAAATGAAAATAAAGTTAGGTAGGGAGTGGGGTTTTTTTTGTGAATTTCTTATTTTATTTGAAAATTTAATGGGAGAGGGCAATTTTGGAATTATGAATGTTTCACTATTTTTGCATTCTCCCTTTATATAGGTAGATAGTCAACTACTATTTGGTTTTTTTCTTTTTTTCATCAGCACATTTGGTTTTTTTTTTCTTTTTTGTTTTTGTGCTAAAAAATATTAGAGATAGTCGATTACTAAGGACTTATTTGGAAGTGCTTTCAAAATGACTAAAAGCATTTTGGTGAAATTGATTTTAGAAGAAGCAACAGATATATGCTTCTTGCAAGAAGTACTTAAATGCTTTTTCAACATCCATTGGATTTTTTTTACTGAGAACTGGTTTAAAAAATATTTCATCAAAAACACTTTTAGTCATTGTAAAAGCACTTCCAAATAAGATCCTCTCTACATTAAGGGAGAAATTAGATCGTTAAAGAATATCGCAATGTTAAAGAATCAGATTAGTCAATAACATGTTTACTTATTTACAAAAAGACTCAAATTAAGAAAGCGGCAAAAGCAGAAATATGAGTCGCATCAACTACTTTCCCTAATTAATTTAATTTGTCAATATCTTGTATTAACAAACATAAAGGAAATTAGGAATCGTAAAAAGTTTAATACTCATGACAACCAATTTCTGAGTAAAAACTAAACATATACTTAAGTCAAGAATCATAGCAAAATGATCCAATTAATGGGATGCTAATGACCTTCTAATTCTATTTTTTCGATTCTCCATTTTCATCTTGCTGTAACAGATGTGCTAACAATCTTCTAATTCTATTTTTTTTATTCTTCATTTTCATCTTGCTACAATAGAGATGCTAACGACCTTCTAATTCTATTTTCTCAATTCTCCTTCGTTTTTTCATATTAATTGTGGATGCAAATTTCCGACTTCTTATTCTTAGACGAAATTGCATCTGCAAAACAATTAACACTTTAAGTCAAGGCTAAAAGCCTCATGCACCCACGATGAATTGGGGGGGGGGGTGGGTGGCGGTTTTGGCCGAAAAACCTCTGATGCCAAAGTTAGAATTTGAGGGATAAGTGTTTAGAGAATTTTGGAGAATTTTGCAAGAGAGTTGGAATTAGGTTTTTGGAGAAATGAGGTGGTATTTATAGGGGTGTGGCTAACCCCTATTTGGAGAAAAGGGGTCCGGCCACTTATGGTGATTTTTGGATGTAATTGAAAGATATAATGTCAAAATAATATCTTGCAATCAATTAGGAAATTAATCAATTAGTTTAGGTAATTAATCCTATTTTGAATGAATAATTGAAGGTTACCTTGTGGGTAGGATTTGATGAGGATGGATGAAATAGGTTTTGAATAAATACATATTTTGATAACTTTTGACCTTGTTTGAGTCGTGATTGTCCGCTGCTTGCGCGTAAGAGTTCCGATGTCCCTCGAGGGTAATTTTGTCTTTTTTGCCCAAGAATCCACGTGTCGCCTCCATATTTTTCTCAATTATTTTTGGCTCCACAAATGCCCCCACACATTTTGGGCTGCTCGCAGGAAAGGGCAGCATGTGTAGAGATCTTGGAGTTGAGATGGTTGGACTGGTCTTGGACCATTTTGGGTTGCTTTGAAGGTCACAGGAATGGGCTACTCGGCGTGCAGCGTACGTGGGTGCAAGGCTAGGGATCAGCTCGGCAACCTGTTGGGCTCGTGTTAGGCTTGAGTGGCTCAGGCCCGTGTGGGCTTAAATGGCACTGCTTAGGCCGTGGTTGTGGCACAGTGGACTTTGCTGACAGTGGCTTCCATGGTGGCCACTGAGGTGGTTGCCACGGTGGTGCCCCGTGGGGGTGGTGCCGCTACACTGATCGTCGTGTTGAGCTTTGTGTCATGGTCCTAATTCTTGAACGTTGGAATTTTCATTTGTTAAAGTTTTCAAATTTCTCGTCATTGTACTCTTCTTTTACATTTATTCGAAGAATTTTTAAGAAAAAAAATTCTAGGAACAAAAACATACGAAAAATCTACAAATGAACAAGATCTTGAATGCGAGAATCTTCTACGAGTGTGTGACTCAAGCTCTCAATGAAAGCACCAATTTGTGGATGCAAATTTCCGCCTTCTTCTTCTTGGACGGAATTGCACTTGCAAAACAATTAACACCTTAGGTCAAGGCCAAAAGCCTCATGCGCCCACGATGAATGGGAGGGGCTTTAGCCGAAGAACCTCCGATGCCAAAATTAGAATTTGAGGGAAAGGTGTTTAGAGAATTTTGGAGAATTTTGCAAGAGAGTTGGAGTTAGGTTTTTGAAGAAATGAAGTGGTATTTATAAGGGTGTGGCTGGCCCCTATTTGGAGAAAAGGGGTCCGGCCACTTATGGTGGTTTTTGCATGTAATTGCAAGATATTATGTCAAAATAATATCTTGTAATCAATTAGAAAATTAATTAAAAAATTAATTAATCAATTAATTTAGGTAATTAATCCTATTTTGAATGAATAATTGAAGGTTACCTTGTGGGGATGATTTGATAAAGATTGATGAAATATGTTTTGAATAAATAACTATTTTGATTACTTTTGACCTTGATTGAGTTGTGATTATCCGTTGCTTACGCGTAGGAGTTCTGATGTCCCTCGAAGATAATTGTGTCTTTTTTACCCAAGAATCCATTTGTTGCCTCAATACTTTTCTCGATTATTTTTTTCTCCACATTAATTGTAAGACGCTCCAAACTCTCTTCTAGATGAGATATTTTTCAATGTGACCGGTACATAGAGTAGTACATCACGTGTCACTAAACAAATGGTGGGATATGTGTGATAAAAAGTTAATAACTTAAAAAATAGAATTTCCCACTATTCATATTAAAACACGTGATGTACTACTTGTATTCCCGTCACAACTAAAAATTTCTCCTTCTAGACAGGTCACGTCACTATTAAGGGTGCATGCGCATCCTCCACGCCTTCAAATTATTGTTTAATAAGCTCCTTCCCAAAAAACAAAATAGTTGCTGATGTAGTGTAATTAAAGCTTATAAACGGCTGAAATACGTCAGCGTACAGATATATGGTACCAAGTCAAAAAGGCAGGAAAGTTTGTGGACGGATTTGAGTCGGCAAAACAACGCAAGAAAGTGCTGCTTTGAGTAGCCATGGAGGTTACCGGCAGGCTTGGAAGAATTGAGCAAGAAATAGGGCAGGTGGAAGATGAGAAGCTTCAACACGAGCAAAATCTAGGTGCGTTCTGGGAACATATGCCTGCCATCGATCCATTTCTCATACGAGATCGTATGCTTTTTCACCAGAATCAAATACACTCCCTCGAAAACAAGAAGAGCTCCCTGCTCGAAGAACAACGAGATCTTCTCGTGCAGGCTGTCACGCTCGGCGACAAAGCTTAAACTGTCAGGGAATGAGCAACGACAAGTGGAGGGTAGACGAGCTTAAACTGTCAGGAAATGAGCAACGGTACGTACGTGTAGCCCTACTCTACACCCTGAACTGAAGACCACAGATCCAGCTTTAATATATCAAGCTTATGTAACATCTTACTTGCTTATGCATATCATGAAATGTATGGGTTCCTTTCATTTTGTGTACATCTCAATCTCGATTTCATTGTCCACGTATATATCGAATGTCGACTCAAAATTACATAACCAGAATAGGACTGAGGCTGCAGTTACAGTTCCTCTAAGGACGGAGAGAAACCTACTTACAACAGGAGTCATTGCGACGCTATTCTAACGCAATCACACACACTTATGGTGATCAGGGGCATGGCAATGCGTGGTTTTCTTGGTATTTCGCTACAATGGCATCCATTGCAGAAAAGTTGTCCTTGGGATGCAATCATTTGGGAAGACTTTGGATTGGATCACTTGGTCCAAGATTATCGATCGGAGGCCGTTGCTTGTGGTGATTGGTGACGGATTGGAAAGCCATAGCTAGTGCTAGAGCCTGCATATGA
The DNA here is from genome assembly GCF_041283825.1 of Pyrus communis. Lineage (NCBI taxonomy): Eukaryota > Viridiplantae > Streptophyta > Magnoliopsida > Rosales > Rosaceae > Pyrus > Pyrus communis. The sequence continues at coordinate 6,795,149 of NC_142570.1, forward strand.
CCAAAAAAAATGTTATCAAATAGTTAAGGACACATTTGATCATTTCGTTTTTAGATTTTAGTTGATTCGAGCTTACAATATGGTCACGCTCAGGAGGAGCATAAATGCCGGTGGTGATCGTGGTTCTTCTTCGACTATGGTTGCTATGAGGTGGATTTGATATGCTTTTAAACCCTGTTGGAACAACAATTACAGGTATACCAACAAGATTTCCCAAACAAACTCTCTCCCAGTCAGTTGCATTGCCAATGAACGCATCCACGGTAAAACTTTCTTTTACTTCGCGGATTAACTTCCCCCTTGCTCTTTGAGCTTGTACATAATCAACTGCAGGAATTACACGTGCACGGCGGAGTTCAGTAGGCCACTGTTCTTGAGCTTCGTAAACATCATCATGGCGGGAGCGCTGCCATTCATCAAAGTGAGCCAACATGTCGACGTCCATGGTAAAATTTAGGATGCCTTGAACAGAATCAACTGTGTAGTTAAGCTTGAAAGGGATCATTTTTACACCTTCTGATGCAAGAATATGAACAACCTGTAAAACGCTCTCCATTTTAAGCTCCACATAAAATAGTTGAAAAAACAGGAGCTGATAACGGATACATTATGTTAAGGCTAGCGATTTTGGCAGTCCTTATTTCTCCACCCGCACTTCTAACTGAATGTTTTACAATTTTTTGCACCCACAGGTGAAATGCAGGAAGTTAAACGAGGAGTGTTAAAATCGCCAGCCTAATGTTAATAATTGAGGGTTAGGGGCCGGTCTATTGTTAAAATCCAACTAAGTTTACTGACCTCCATCTCAGCATCTTCTAAATATCCAACTGTAAGTTTTTTAATGTCAACCGAAAACGGATCGCCAAGAGGAATGTCTCTCGACGAAAGATCATCTGGGTCCTTTCCTCTAATGGCATCCAGAACAATGGCACAGTCTGCGGCGCTTCGACAGAAAGGTCCAAGCTTGTCCTGTTAAATACATAAGAGCTATAATTTCCACAATTTATCTTTACTGCATCACAGAAGGACATGAAGAAAGAAGATTAAAGTACCAAGCTTTCCGATATGCTCATTACACCAGTTCGCCCAGTAGTGCCAAACGTTGGGCGCAATGCTGTCACACCACAGCGTGCAGCAGGGTAGGTCACAGATCCAGCTGTTTCTGATCCGATTGCGAATGGAACCATACCTGTGAAGGATCTCTTGTTATTCTCTCATATTTTGAAAGGCTCGTGAATTTAGTATATATACAATTTTGAAGTGCAGATGATTAAAAATATGGTGCGAAAATCACCACTCTTTCAACAATGAGTTAACTCAGCTAAGCAAAGACCCTTAATAAAGTAGAAGTGAATAAGGAATGAATGAAAATTCCGAGGGCAGAAAGTTTGAGCTGTACCTGCTGAAGTGCAGGCAGCAGGGCCGGCTGATGAACCTGTGGAGAACTCCTCAATATTCCAAGGGTTCCTTGTTCGACCACCAAACCAGATGTCATCATATGCAAGTGATCCGGAAACAAGCTTCGCGACGAGAACTGCCCCTGCAGCCTTCAGCCTATATTCAGCAGAGACCAACCAATAAGCAAAATGCAATTTAAGTTACTGCAATCTACAATGCTCATACTTCTTCACAACCTCTTGTAAACCCAAGCTTCAATGTCAAGAACTTGATTTTTGAAACTACTGGAACCCCACGTTGTTTTGTATTGCGGTACTGCAATTATATCCTTCAATCCATAAGGAATCCCATGCAGAGGACCTGCAAAGAAAGCAATTGTAAACTCTCTACTCTTGTACAAGGACATTTGTGTGGACAAAATAGGCGACGCCCCGAAGGTGGGAACACGCCTTATCTAAATTAACTTTAACGAAAGAAAAATACTCGGCTCCTCACGGACAATATCACAGTTTGATACATGTACAGAAACTTTTCGTTTAGCTGTTTTTGTAAGTTACTTCAGTAACTATAAGGAACCGAGTAGCGTTCCTTACCAAACTATCCGGAGTACAAGCATTTGAGGTCTAACAAGAAAAGTATATACCCAAATACACTCCTTTGGCAAGCAATTGATCAGCCTCTTTTGCTTGCTTGTATGCTAACTCTTCTGTATATGTCACCACAGCCTCAAGAACATGATTGTACCTAATTTTCCGACGATGAATTGTTAAAATGACAGGTCCTGAATACTATAACAAAGCAAGTGTTTTTAGAGCTGATCTGTTACCTTTTCAGTCTTTTCAGAAAAATTCTCGTAAGCTCCTTCGACGTAATTTGCTTTGTTCTAATGAGCTCTCCTAATTCAAGAACCTGAAAACACTCACAAAGTTACAGATGCGTTTCAGTGTCTATGCAAAAATGGCGCTATCCCAAGTCAATCATTCACTGCCATATGTGACGAAAGTTAAAATGCACGGCAGTGTGTGGTTAGGTTGGGATACCGCCATTGTGACAGCCCAATGGCAAAAGACTTACACTCATAAAGGCGATATCTTCTTCACTTCTCGGTTTTTTGATGCCGGAAAGAGAAGGATAATTGAACTTTTTAGTGGCATGCTGAGACTGTTCCCTGCCCCATCCAGAATTGAATACCAAATAAGACGGGTTACGCAAACCTCCATCCTCGGAAGCAACTAATTTTCTATTAGCTGTGATTATGGGGAGGTTAAACTCCTTTTGACCCCTCACAATCTCCAGCATCTAAAATTGTATAGAAAAAATGGTTTAAACGTAATGATTAATATAACTAATCTAAAATTCTACTAATCCATAAAATGCACCAGAAGTGATTACCTTTGTGTTATTCAAGAATTTGGTGTCAAACAACTCAAATGCACATTTGAGGGGGCAAGGTTGACCAACTCTCGTCCAACACACACCATCCTTGTGATCACTCTCCTAATCGAATTAAATAAAAAAATATCCCTATTAAACATGCATGTGAATACGAACGTTGAGAATCTGGTCCAACGTTGTGCAAATCACAATTTGATACATGTGCCAAAGTAATGTCGGAAACACAAAAAGAAAACTTAAGAACACAAGAAAAGATAGCATTAATTTTCGCCCACCATCCTTAAGTGGCGATCACCACCGCGTTAATATAATAACCGCGAAATGAGTTTAAATTCAAGATTTGTGTTGCATTAATAGTGATGGTACCGGTCACCGCCAAGTATTTACGATGAATATCCAGGGTTTAAGAGAGAGAGAGAGAGAGAGAGAGAGAGAGAGTTACCATATTTTTAACATCTGAAGTAGCTACAGGGCGGCAGCAACAGATGAGAGCTAGAAGCACGACGACGGCGATGATGCCACTGTGGGGCCACCACCCCCTAACTGATGGAAGAAACTTGTTCTTGAGCATCATGGTTTAATGTCTCTTTCCTAACTTTCCGTGATATCTGTTTTTCTAGGCTCAAATTTGCAGGCAGAGTGGACGGCGACGGCCGGTCTATCACTCTGGTGCTGTGCTGACTTTGTATACGATGAAGATGCTGACTAACCACTCCCTCTTCAATGTTCAAACAAAAAGAATGAATAGTCGTAGAATTGCACTTTACACTACAATATTTTAGGTCATTTAAAAAATGAGTTACGGGGTTTCAATTTTTGCATTTTACACCACGTAATTTCACCAGTTTAACATTTCTCAGTATCACTATCTAATTAAACATCAAGTACTATGTAACGTAGATTTGATTCATATTTAAGCAGACATTGACTATTAATTTTATAAAAGCATTAAAAGAGTAAAGTACAAAAACATTAAAATTAACAGTCAAAGAGTGTTAAAATCTAGACCTGGTCTATGTCAATTAGACATAAAATTAGAGAAAATGTTAAGTTAGTACAATTCAAAAATCATGTAGTGTAAAATGCAAAAATCAAAACTTCGTGGATCATTTTATAAATGACCATCAAACTTGTGGTGTAAAATGAAGTCAACCCAAGAATATTTCAAGGTTGCCGTCGGATTTAAACCATCTATGGCATATTTTTTGAAGGACTAAGCAATAGTTTTTTAAAAGGTTAAGGACTAAACAAAGATTGAAAATGCACAAAAGATGAGGGCTTTACCCTTTTTATTCTTTTAGCCACTTGAGACCAACATGTGGCTGTTGAAGAAGTTTGCCTACACCGAGAATATTATTATATAATTTGTATTTTAAATCAATTATGTATTGTTGTATGAGTTCAGTCTACTATTTTTAAATAACATTTTTTTTTTGGTAGAAATTTCATAATTGGAATTATTTAATTTCTTAATCTTCAATATAAGATCATTCTTACAAAAGATTAATTCAAAATAGGGTTCGTTAAGTCATTCAATTTTATCATATACATCAATGGTGTAAGTACTAAGTAACATATTCATGAAAAACCGTTCATTTATTTGATTAACTTGAATGAATAAACGAACTCAATTCGAATGATTTCTTGTAAGAATGATCTTATAATAAAGATAAAGAAAAAACGATTCTGTTTATAAATTTATATGGAGAACATTTTGAGATCATATCTTATAATATCCTTAAATTTCATTATAAGATAGTTTCTTACAAAAACATTTTAATTATAGTTCGTTTAGTCATTTAAATTTATCATATACATTAATGGTATAGGTACCGAGTAACATATTCACAAAGAACCGTCCATTTATTTGATAAATTATAATGACCAAATGAACTTCGCTTCGAATAATTTTTTTGTTTGTAAGAATGATCTTCTAATAAAGATTATGAAATTAAACAATTTTGATTATGAAATTGAACATGTCATGTGATATTACAATTCTACTTAAATTATGACACATGTATTTGTTTCTGTATTAATATCATAAATAATACAATAAGTTAGTTGTGCTTTGATATTCATAAAGTAAAGTGTTATTCATACATTCTTGTTATTTCTTTACCATAAAACTTTTTAATTTATTTGATTTGACAGTTAAGCAGGGTTGTTTTATGATTTTTTTTTTTTTTGCACATATTGATATTGGATTGTGATTTCGAATGTGGGAATCTCTTCCAAAAGGAAGAAGCCAATCCAATGTCCAATAAGCATTTTAACCTTGGCTTTGTTTTCAAGTCAAATAATGAGAAAGGTTTCTCTCCCTACATAAATCAAAAGGCCAGTGAAAGGTAAAGGCTTCTCTGAAGAATGTTCATTTATTTGATAAACTTGAATGAATAAACAATTTTTGATTCGAATGATTTTTTTTTTTTTTTTTGTGTAAGAATGATCTTATAATAAATATTAAGAAATTGACGGTTTTGTTTATGAAATTTATATGGGGAATAGAGACGGATCCATTCAGGGACCTGGTGGGTCCTGAGACCCTCTGGAAGTTCGAAGAAGCGGCTATGAGGACCTCTGAGTACCACCCCACAGTCTGGGCATGTGGTAGAGGAGAGGTATGCAACGGCAGCTACAGGTTGTGTAGACTGCATATAGATAATGAAGAAGAAGAAGTTTGTTTTATTTTTAATTGATTTGGCCAAACGACGTAGTTTTGAGCCAAGACAATTAAAAGAACATGTTCTCTCTTTAAAAAAGCCACGTGACCCTCTCTTTTAATATAATTCCAATTATTTTCTATATAGACCCCCTAAAGGTAATTCCCAACTTTTTGTAAGGTTGTTTAGTTATGACAACTTTCACACTCTGCATTGGGAAAATAGGGTGGGTAAATGGGGGTGCATCGGTGCATGGTTAAATAAACATGGACGATAATAAGCTTCTTTCTTTGGATAAATCTCTAATGTTTCCCCCAATTAAAGTTTGACATGTAGAATAGTTTTTTTTATGTAACTGAAACACACGTCGAGAGATTATATAATTCTACTCAAATTATAACATATGTATTTATTTTTGAATTACTATATTCTAGTCATATGATATATTAATAGTATCGTCCATCATTATTATCACAAATGATACAACACGTGAATTGTGTTACAATATTCATAAAAGTACTATTTTCTTTTGTTAAACAATAAAATGTCCCTTGACATGTGTGTACATCGTTTTTGTGTGCATTTTTTTATGAGTTTTTTTTTTGCACATATTAGATGGATATTTAAATCGGATTTTATAATTCATATAATGTGAATGTTGATAATTGAATTATTATTTAAGCAATGGCGTAGCCATCCATAAGGCTAAGGTGAGTTGTAGCCCAGGGAGGTTTTCTGTAAGGGTGGTGCTATTTATACACTCATTTTTACTTCTTACACACCTCTCTTAATTGCTGGTTGTTCGGATCGAATGAATTGAAGATGATCACTAACAAAATATTAATAAGGCTGTGTTGAAAGTAAAATGGGTTTGTGAATAGATCTATTCTTTTGTAAACTCATGCTTATAGCCTACTTAATTTGAATACAAATTATTATTTAATGTATATTTAGTAGAGGAGAGATAGTAAATAATACGTTTTCTGCTAAAAATTATAAATTAGTTCTATCTCCAGTCCCCCTTTATTCTATTCTTTAAAGAAAAAGATCATTTACTCTATGTAATTTAGCTTCTATGCTTCTTACTCAAGAAAAGATTAATAAAATTCTTTAAATACACAATTAAATCCCTATCTCTGCAATTCTTGACTTTCCGTTGCAATTTTCCAATGAATGTCACCTTTGGTACGTTCTTAGTCTCTTTATTTACTTATTCTTGATTTAATTAGTAGGTTAATTATTTATATGGTCCTTGAATTTATTGGTTAGGATTATGATTTTGAGGATAGTTTATATTATATTGTTGTTCTTTTATATTGATTATTATATAATTTTATATAAGCAAAAAAATAAACATATAATTTTATGGTACTATTTTCAGCTAGCCCACACAAGAAAAAAAAAATCCTGGCTTTGCCTTTGTATTTAAGTGTTAGTCAACGTACATACGAACACATTACACAATTCATAAATTTGATCTAAAAAATTAATCTGCCTAACATTATTCCGTATTAAATTGTAATTTCGAAGAAAGTAGGATTCTCTTCCAAATGAAGAAGCCAATCCAGTGTCCAATAAATTTACTTTCCCCTTTCACTTGAGCTTTGGATCCGATTAAATCACTTTCCCCTTTACCTTTAGCTTTGTTTTGAAGTCAACAGAATAGTTCATCCTTTTTTTATTCCGTTGTTTTGAAGAGAGAGGTTTCTCTCTAGTGGCAATAGCAATCAAAAGCGAGTGAAAGGTGAAGGCTTCTCTGCCAAGCATTCATCGCTAGCAACAGCAATTACAGCCAGAGCCAGGTATATCTCTCCTCTTGCTTTCTCTCTACAATTTTTCTGTCCAAATATCTCTGAAAAATTTAGGGTTTTGGTTTGCATTCTTGGATTAGATTTGTAGATATTCCAATGGATCTCAGCTTTCTCTGATTCCATAGCAAAATCTGGCTCTTGGTACTCTAAATTTGCTTTCTTTGCTTCAAGACTGTATTTTTATTGGTTTTTGTATAAACCCATCTGAAATTTTCTTAGAAATTGGATGTATTTTGTATGTTAAATGCTTTTGGAATCCTTTTGATGTTGCTATTTTTGTGTTTGGTGTCAGAAGCTTTGGTTCCATCTGCTAGAAACTTGCGGTACTGGATTATAATCGCAGGGGTTCTAATTGGCTCTGGTACACATCTTGCTATCATTCTGAATTTACTTTTCTATAGGAACTAAGAAAGTATTAGTTATCCTTGAGTTGAATGTGCTAAGTTGGTGAGTTTTAGCGCAACGGAAAACTCATATATTGGCTGAGTTAGAGATCGTTTGGAAGTGCTTTTAAAATGATTGAAAATGTTTTTAGAGAAAATGTTTTTTGGTTCCAGAAGCACTAAAAAGCTGCTTCCAGGAAGCACTTAAGTGCTTTTCCTAGATTTACTTGCATTTTTACTAAGGATTGATTCCAAAAACATTTTCATCAAAAGCGCTTTCAGCCATTTTGAAAGCACTTCTTGCGTGTTTTGATTGTTTTGAAGCCAGGCATCTACTTAGACAAATTTGCTTGACTGTATTTAGGAGCATTGAAGTTTGCCATCTCAATTCGTGGTGATGAGAAGTTTGTGATTGATATACTTATTGTTTTTAATTGTCAATAAAGTTTTAATTCTTGGATTCACAAGGGCACTATGTTGATTCTGCATGTTATAGCGTCAGCAAATTCTTATACGTTAATTGAATATTGCCTGCAGAAAAACATTTGGATGTATCTGATAATTCTCTTCATTTTCTAGACTATGTTTAAGGTCCCAGGTCATCAAGTTGCTGGTCACCAAGCCGGTGGTGGAAAGCTTGGCCCTCTTGTGGATGATTCAGGGCACTTTTACAAGCCTCTTCAAAGTGACCAGCGTGGATCCCAAGAGTTAGCATTCTATAGAGCATTCTCTACTGACACTAGGATTCCAGACCACATCCGCAAGTTCTTCCCTGTATTTCATGGCACTAAGCTTTTAGAGGCGTCTGATGGTTCTGGCCTGTCTCCTCACCTGGCCTTGGAAGATATTGTCTCAAGCCGGATCAATCCATGTATATTGGACGCTAAAATTGGTGCCAGAACATGGTACCCACAAGCTGCTGAAGATTATCTCCAAAGGTGTCTTAAGAAAGATAGAGAAACCGCGAGCCTGGAACTGGGGTTCAGGATATCTGGACTCCAAGTGCATGGAAACAAAGAAACTGGAGTTTGGAAGCCAGACAGGACGGTTATTCAGAGGGGTAGCGTTGACGAGACAAAGTTAACTCTTAGGAAATTTGTATCTTCTAACCCATCTACCGATTCAGATATCAAACCAGATTGTTGTTTTGCATCGACTGTCTATGGTGGTCCTAATGGGATATTGGCACAGTTGCTGGTACTGAAGTCGTGGTTTGAGGAGCAGACCATTTACCATTTCTACTCTTGTTCAGTTATGATGGTTTACGACAAGGAATCGTTACTGCAAGGGAAGAAAAAAGGTGCTCAAATTAAACTTGTTGATTTTGCTCATGTGATCGACGGGAAAGGTGTAATCGACCATAACTTCTTGGGCGGGCTCTGCTCCTTGATAAGGATGATCTCAGAAATTGTCACCGGTCCTAGTACTTGACCCGAGGCATGTCATGTCGACAACTCTGAAAAAGAAGAAGAAGCATTTTATGCTAATAACAGCTACGAGAGAAGCAGTATCCTAAGGGGAGCTCTCCTTTTATCATTCTTCCTCTGGGGATTTTGGATTCTAAATCCACGAATATTCAGTTTTCTTGCTACTGAAGTAATTGATACTGCTCATGATTTCAATCGTTGATGATGTTTATTGAATTTTTTTGATTTAATTGTCTTCCTAGAGTAAGTACCAATATCCTTTGCAAATATCTTTGAACTTTTAGAGCAGAGTATGATCCTAACAGGTATGGTCTACGAGAGGAGAGATTCTTTGCTATCCTCGGTTGTATACTCCCTTGCATATCATGGCCAGAGATTAGGTGCAACGGGATGCAAAATCGGTTATTAGACAGATGCTCCCTTTAGGATGGGAAATTTTGGGGCGTAATCGGTTGTAAATCTTTCTATTTGTATGTCTCTCATCACATTGCACATTTCACAAAACGAGATGGATATACAACTGGTTATAGGTTAGAAATGCAAGGCAAGGACAAATTATAGCATGTAACTGGGTGTATATCAGGATTCTCTACTCTCCTATTCTCATTCCCTTTCATCTCCTTCTCTCACACATTGTTTTTTGTCTTATTATCTTTATAAAAAATTTAATATAAGATGTTGACGTGGTTTAACCTTGACCGTGATTTAACCTTGACCGTTCAAATAGGAGGACATGAAAAGGTAGAGAGATTAGGAGGGTAGAAAATCTTCTTCTGTATATCACATGACCCACGTCTAGCGTGTGCCACCCGATGAGTCATTGGTGGGACAGCCACTTGTTATTGGCGTTTGGACCGAAGAACTCCTCCAAATATTCACACAAAAATTGCTCTCTATATCATTGTCGGGGCCCCATCAAATGGAAAAAGAGCTGCTAATAATTCACAGCATATATTTTCTTCAAAATTTTCTCCATGTCGCTGTCTAAAGCACTGGTGCAGCCATTTCCCTTTCCTGTAATAGCAAGGAAGACGTGCAGATTCAGGAAACACATCAAACAAACATAGGATTATGTCTCAAATTTCTGTCCGAGTAGGGTCCATGATGGAATGTTCTCTGCCGACCTAGAAGCTAAAAAGCAAATATCTCAGACCCCTCGTTGAAAACCAAAAATATAATGTCCTTTAAGCAAAAGCACTTCTTACAACATAATCCATTTCAAATGCAGCAGTGAACTCTAAGCTTGCAAAATTTGTTTTACTTCAAAAAACATTGCCTACATACACACACACCCTCAAGATGAGTTCATATTGTTCCTGCTCGATTGATTTTCTATCTATCATCTGTTTCTGCACCAAAATCTGCTATGCGGATTCCGATAACTAGAGGTGGCAAATCAACTCATTGAATTGTTAATGAGTACATGTTAAGCCCCGTTTAATTTGATATCACTGTAATATAAATGTGAGATTGATAGTAGTGATAGTGGTGTAAAGCTAAATCAAACTAAACAGGTTTTAATGGATATCCATTAACAATCTAATAAGTTGATTTGCCACCTTAACGATAACCTCTAGGACACTTTTCCTACATCCCCGCCCGAAAGCAAGCAATTTTCGTCAATGGATCCAAACAACATCATTGCCCCTGACTTCAAAATCTATAAGCTAACCCAAAAATACTTGAAGTTCTTCGTACTATTATATCATTCTTGCAAGAAGCATTTCAAGTGCTTTTCCACGATTTCTTGCATTTTTACTAAAAAATTGGTTTAAAAAATACATTAATAAAAAACGCTTTCGGTCCTTTTGAAACGCCTACCAAACCAACCCTAATCGTACGTCTAAATGAACTTTGACCTATTTTGACTTAGCTTTGGGTGCCAATTTTGCACCTTTCTCATTCCACGGCATGTCGTTTACTTGAGTCCACAGCACATGCATTTTGGGGCCCAATTCTCTACTCCCTGAATCCAAACAGTCATTTGTTAGCTATTTCGCGCCAAACCTGTTGAGCTTTCCGAGACCGATCGAAGCCGAAGACGAAGCGCAATGGTGGAGTTGTGCTTTGTTCTGGACCTGCGAAGCTTACCGCCTCCGTTTCTCAGAGACTTGAAGCAGGTAAGAAGCAATTCAGTTCAATTAACACTGTTTAATTTCTCTATAAATTGCAACAATTCGTACAAATTATCCATACAAATTGCTGTTTCGAAATCGATCGACTCACGAATCGCATGCGTTTTTCCGGTCAATTTTGCTAGTCTCTGTTGCAGCTTGCGAATTTGTACGCCATTTCATCGCCGGCGCCGTGGGGCAGATCGGAGTCGCTCAGAGATCGGATTGGCCTGTGCTACGTTTTTCAAAATCCGATTTCCTTGTCCGATGAGGTATGTGAATTCGTAATGTAGGCTACCTGTTTGTTTTATTGTCCATGAGAGGCCGAGAGGCTGAGAGCGATTGAATATATCGTTTTTGCAGATGAAGATCGTATATACACCGAGTCCGAGCGGAAACTTCAATCTCCGCGACTTCCATCATGCGGTTAACAACTTGCCTGCACATGGATTTCGGCCTCAGATCGACGATTCGGGTAATCTCTGGCATCCATTGTTTTCTTCTTCATACTCATTTTGTTAATTTCTGTTTAATTTTTTGCAGATGTGAAACTTTCCAGTGTCCTAAGTGATCAAGTTTTGTACCACTGGGGAGGTAAAGATATCATGAAAAAAGTGATTGTCATATCCTCCTGCTTGCCTCGAGATGTCGACTTCGTCATGCAAAAAACTCTCACGGTTAGCCTTTCATTGCTTACTTATCTTCAGTGTTTTCTTTTTTTTTTTTTCGCCGTGCTTACTTCTGCACCTTGCTTCTCATGGCATGATTTTCTTTTGGTGTTGACTTCTTTTTCCACAGGCTGCGGCCGAAAAGTGTGTTTCTGTCGATTTTGTGCTGTTTGAGCAAAGATCATCCCATCTGAGCAATACAAAAGAGAATATCAACAATTTTCAAACATGTATCTCTGATCTTGATAATTGCTCATTTCAAGCATATCTCCCAGGTTTTCCACTCCTATCCTTCATCTCTGTATGTAGGATACTAGGACAGCCAACTTTGATTAATGAAAAAAATCTTTCATGTGCGTGAGAGCATAAACGGATGGCCATTTACTTCCTTCAAGTGCTCTTTCCATTTCACTAATTCTCTCTATGTATGTTAATAGTTGTCGTTACAGTCTAAGAGACTGGAATCATTGTAACCGTTCAAGGCTAAAAGCTGGGGTTAGTTTGTGCTTACTAATAACAAAACTTGCAGATGTCAAAGTATTGCATGGCCTGGTAAACCGATGGTTACAGGATTTAAAGGATGACGTTGAAGAACCACTGCAAGCTCGTTTTAACTTCAAGAACAATCTTGTGGGCTCTGTGAACCAGATATCCTGCAACTTGTATATATCTGTCAATCCAATTATCGATGGTTTCTATCCCTGTCAGGTACTATATGTAATACTCGTCTGTCAACTTTATAGTTCCTCCACGTGTGAATCATCCATGTTGGCTGAAAAACCTTCATGGGTGGTGGATTTTTGTGGTCATATTTGCCATCATAACTTATGTACTGACTAGTGAGCATCATTTAAAATCTTATGTTATAATTTGTGGTGTTAAAGTGAAAACTGCTAAGAGTTGTTACGGCATCATCATCTGGCCTGAGACACTGATATTTCTCACAAGTAGAGTAATATCTGGTTTTCATTTTCTAGAGATCCAAAAGCTAACTGAAATAGCTGTCATGATGGATACAGAGGAATTTGGTTCGTATTTATAATTTCTATCCTGGATTATGTTAGGTTGATTATGTGTGGGTTATTATTGCTTCAAGAAGATTGTGTTAATAGTCGTAAAATTGTGAGCAATGTACAATGATATCTGCACTGTATGGTTTGTTTTGTTATTCCAAGCAACTTCTATCACTTAATTAGAGAGCTGCTTGGTTAAAATCTGAGTAGTTAACTTAATTTACAGTTGCTCTATCCTCCCTGCATAGAAGCAATATGGAAGACATCATGTTTTCATGTTTTCTTGTTACATGATATACTCCTCCGTTCCTCTATTTTCATTTATTACAACTTCGCAATTTAAGTCTACAATTAAGATATTGATTATAGGTGTACTGCTTATAGACATGCAGATGTCATGGCATTTCGCTGGAAGATGCTTTTAGAAATAGAAGCGAGGAACTTTCTTGTCCGGTCACAGGCTGTAATCTTGGAAGATGTGATGTGATTGAAAATTCTGTGAAAGTTGGAGTAAAAACAATCCTTTTACTGCCCTCATTCCCAAGCTCTATGAAGCTCAAGCGTGCTTCTTCGCCAATTGACTTCAATGTCATTGAGAGGACTAACATGGGGTCTCTAAGCGAAGGTAAATGTTAAGCTTGGAGCTGACATTTATTAGTTCCTTCTGAGCTTACTAGGAGTCACTAAAGAATTGATCGGTCCTTTCAGTTTTTGGTGTCAGCATTGATTAACTACCCCTTTCTTGGGCTTTTTATCACAGGTGTTATAATGGGAGCTTCCTATGTTGTGATTCCATCAACTTTTCATGAGATAGAAACTAGTCCGGATGAAATTGATCAGTCAGAATTGAATACTCAACGTGCGTTGAAGGCCTCCTTTGATTTTTTTGGTTTGTCGCTTGTATACCAGTAAGAGTTGCTGATACATTAATCCAGGACAACCTAATTCAGAGACTTTGAGGATTTCTAATACTAGGACTTGCAGGGATTCTCTGAATGCATCAGTGACTCTTATCTATGTTCACATTTTGTTCTTTTCTCCTAACCAGGCTACAAATTTGCAGTTTTCAGTGGGATTTGCAGTGCACTACATTCAATGGACCAGTGTCTGTTATGCTCTTCAAATTGTAATGTAGAAAGTATGACGGAGGCCACATTGCACTGCTATTATATTCTTCAACCTTCGGGCAACGGGCCGATGCTTCTCAGAGTGAATATTTTCTTTAAGTTCCTGAAATACTAAAATTCTTTACGCAATAATTATCTTTGTGCTGTCTATATCATTGTTTCTGTGCTTCCAGCTTGGTCTAGTTTTAGTTCCATATAGCATGGATTATATGCATTGGCTAATTATTTTGCATTTATTTTGTCTACTCTGCTATGTCTTGTATCTCTGTTAACCATTATTATATTATTTACAGCGCATTGCCGGATCAGAGGAAGTTTTGCACATTCCCAATCTCAACCAAGTAACAACTATTTCTTCAGTACGTAAGGAGATTGAGAACTCAATTAAAGAATCTTTGTCAAAGGTATGAACCATATTTCTGCTTGCATTCTTCTGGAAAATTCTGGGAGAATCCTTTTCTTTGAATCCTTCTCATGAGTAAGCGACGTGAATCAATTTCTTTAAATAACTAGTTTGACAAGGTTATCGAGTTTCCCAATTGGTCTAGACCACAAAGAGCTGCATGCTGTAAGCTACAATTTGAACCAAATTTTCCCAGGAATTATTTGTTGTTTTCAATATCTTAAATATGTTAGTGCAGAGTGTTGGTGAAGAGATCAATATATTTTACCAGATTCATGAGTTAGATTAGTGACTTTTTATCACAGAACGTCTATAAAATGGAGTTATGTGCATGCATTTCAATGCTTAGATTGTTGCATGATGCAGTGATTCTGCCCTTCATTCTCAAATATTTGTGCAGATTGATGTCAGAGACTATAATCCCCTGCTGCACGAGAGGGGCTTCCATCAGAATTTAAACTTGCTTGTAAAGGAGAGCTTACAGTTGGGGTGATTGTTCTATTCATCCACCTTGAGCCTGCATAACATATAGAAATAATCGTATGGATATACAGGCACCGATTGGCTCTTGTTACTCAGCACGCCCGTTTCATGTTTTATAAGCGGTAGAGGAAGAGAATGTTGAAAATATGGATTTTGTTACTCAGCATGAATGTTTCGTTTTTTCTTTTGTTATCATTCGAGATATCTAGTCACGGTCTACCTTTTCATGATCCGACTCAAGGTTTTTGTGTACAAGGATGGCCTCATTTTCATCGATATTGTTATTTAGGCACATGTCTAGGACTGATTTTCGATTCACTAGTGTTATTCAGGGTGTTTAGCACCTATACGAGAACTAATGGTGAAAGTTCCATCTGTTAATTGGTTTTTGATGTGAATATTTCAGGTCAATAGCCCCTGGATTTGAAGAGAAAACCTATGAGTCAAACGCAACCGAACCAAAACTTCCAGAAGTGGTTGCACAGTCAAATTCAACAATAGATCTTCCAATCATCAGAAACGAAACCTCACACTTTGATCCGACAGCCATAGAAGACAAAGCATCTGCTTGCATTACAGAAGAGTGGGAGAAGCTGATCGTCAATGAAGTCTCCGAGCTACATTCTCCAGTTTGCACTTCCAAACCGAAGCTAGATCAATCTGTCCTATCGCCACCAGATGGTAACCGGCAACTTGATGCGAAAACATCAAGAATTCTAGAGAGACTGGAGGTGCCGAGACAGTTCAAAAGAGAATCAGTGTCTCCGATTCTCACAAACAATGCTGGCGGCACAAAGAATCCGATTGTTGAGGTAAAGAGGCCTTTGATCCCATCCCAGCCTATTTCTGCTCCAAACCAACCCATAACTGGTAGCCAACTAATGAAACCAAATTTCCAGAGGCTAAAAAGGAAGCATAAATAACACATGACCGCCAAACTAGCCGTTTAAACTTGTGAGTCGTATAAATACCAGAAGCTTGTGAAATTACAAGCTTGCCATTACACTGAGAAGTTCCCTTGGGAAATTATCTTCTTGACCAAACACAACCTTATACGATTATCATATATGACTTAAAAATACATCCGCATTCTCTTCTATGTAGAAGTTAGGGAAAAAGAAAATAACTCGAATACAAACTTTATGCTACAACACGGGAGAATTCAAGATGCGGCTGCTGCATACGACAACATCCTAACAATATGTGACCTTACATGTGAGTCTCAAATCCTAATGAGTGTGTTGTTGCGTCAGCCGTACCCAAGAATTTCTCCTAAAACCTGAGAGATTCTATTATTACAAAATATTATCTTCTCTTATTCTCTCTCATCTCACATGATAATGAGACATAAAGAAGAGTTGAGATAATTACGACGATTACATCATTGTACAACATGGTTTGCACATCTCTTCAATCCAACCTGTAATTAACTTGTATAATTATAATTATATATATAATGTGGTGGACAATATAATTAACTTGTGTTATCAGAAGTTTTCTTTGTGGAACTCAAATCGGGTGGAGGTTTTGTGAGAGAAGTCGAGGGACAGCTGGCGTAGCTTTTCGGTAAGCGCCGGTGGCCCGCAGTAGAACACCCCTGCACGACACAAAAACGACCCCTTTTGGTTAAATAATTGAACATGATTAAGACATTGATATTGTTTTTGAGTGTTGATGGTCATCCACGTTGTATCATCCTCAACAACAAAAGCCCCACCCCCTAGAATATTATCCAACCAATGACTTTCTTTAACGACGACATAAATGTGATAGTAAAAGGTGCTAGGAAAGCTAACATGTGTAACACATTAAAACAAAAAGAACTGTTATTCACACTTTAAAAAAAGTTATGCTTTACGAGAAACTTTATCCTATAAAAAGATGTGGTTACTAATGTAGTTTGTAACTGTGATATGTTATTTTCTAAGGAATATTTGGTGTATTAGATCATTCCTAAATCTCATCTGAAGTCTTATGTTAAATTTTGTACTTCTCTAACTGAGTTGTCAAATGCTATTTTCTTATTAATATAGAGCCTTAAATGATTGTTATATTTAAAAAAAAAAACTGTTTAAACAAAATTTGTAAATGTTAGTGGAATAAGGAACCCATCATTAAAATTAGTTAAAAATAAATTTGACGTTGATGTCAAATTTGACTCATAATCACAAAGGCTTGAAATCCAGTCAGCAAATAACACTTTGATTGGAAGGATTTTTTTATATCAAATATGGACAGTGGCATCTCCACCTAGGATTTGACATCTCATTTGGAGATGCTCTTGGTGGAGTATAACTTCCACGTGACTAGATGTCATAGTGACAACATTTTGAGTCAATTATGTATTATTACGTGAGAAAGTATAAAACTTATTGATTTAAAAGATTGTCACTATGACACTGCAATTATAAATTATATTATAAAAACAATTTTCATGACACGAGACATAAATTCCTCCCATGTTATTTGTTTTTTTTTTTTTCAAAATTTGTTTTGTGATGAAGTTTTGCGGTAGAGGAAAGGGAACTCACCAACTGTAGCATCGGTGTGATCGAGTGCAATCCGCTTGTAGACCTCACGCCAGTTTGGCTTGGCAAAGTGCGATTTGACACGTGTGCCGGAGACAATGTCGACACCATTCTTTGCATGACTCAAAGACTGAAGCATGGCAATGAGGGCAGAACGTGCATCACCTTCTTCATACACACTAGTGCAATAATTGTGAAATTCAACCACCCTGTTGTGGTCCAATTCCGCCACCTCATTCATCGCTCCTTTGAACCAATCAAAGGAGTCCTGTTCCCGCGTCACCCAATAAAAATACGCCCGCTTGATCTTAAAATTATGATGTCCCATAAAGGCCGATCCAGTATGTGTTTTTGATGATTTGTGTGGTAACTTAGTGCCGCCGCCGCCATCACCACCACCACCATTTTCTAAAGCATTGTCCTCCTCCTCTTCCTCCATGGCCTTGATATTGTTCACTATGTCCTTCAAAATGCTAATCATTGGGGTCGCCCCAATCCCTAGCCCCACCAACAACACCACTTCATAGGTCTTGTATTCTTGAGCTGGTGCTCCATAGGGTCCATCTATCAACACTCTTGGAAATCTGTTTTAAAAAAAAAATAAAATAAATCATCACACCAATCACTTCCCACTAACATCAAGAAAGAAGAAAAAAGAGCCTCATTATTAGAACTTTACTTTAGAATGTGAAGTTGCGATATTCTAAAGTTAATCGCATAGTGTAATATGAGAAGATAAATGTTAAGGAGATATTTTTTTAAAGTGAGGTTTTTTTGTGGACTTTTCGTTAATTCTTGTTTTTGGCACATTGTGGTGATACAATTCTCATGCCAACACTATAAAATATTGTGCCAAAAACATAAATTGCCAGAGAGAGTTTATAGAGAGTTCTACTTTTGAGAGAGACTCCTTAGCATTTCCCATATGAGAAAGTTAAAACAAACAAGAGAAATGCTAAGAAGACTTTTTCAAAAGTAGGACTCCCTATGGACTTTCTACTACCTCGTGTTTTTTGCACAATATTTTAAAATGTTGACACGAAAATTAATGTTAAACTGTGAGGAGGTAGAGTCCATAAGACGTTAAACTTTGAAAGAATATTCTTGCAATTTTTCAACGACAATAGTGCTAAGTGGCTTAAGATACAGGCCAACCAGCATCCCATAAAGTAGACAAATTTTCTTTCCATTGTTAGTCGTTGTCAAAATAGACACAAAGCAACTTTATCATGAGAAAAGGAAATAAAAAAGAACGAAAAATTAAGGCCACCTAGTCTTCTACTTTAGGAAACGGTGTGCTATTCATGTACATTTATTTTACTTCTCACACGTCTCTTATTAACTTTTATTTTTTGATATTTTTCAATTCATCTGATCTGGCGTTTGAAAATTAATACAGTATGTGACAAGTAAAAAAATGTATGAACAGCACATCAGGGAAAATGATCGACCACGTCCATGTTTAGGCGTTTATCTTATTTTCTTTAAGCACAACCAATCAAGATTAACTACTTTTTCTTCTTTTGTCCTACAATTTGTCCTACTAGTACATGCAATTGGGAATATTTTGTCTACCAATGACCAAATTTGTCCTACAATTTGTCCTACTACAGTTTTTTTTTGCTTTCTTTTTACCTATTGTTCTAAAAATCTCCACCTAACACCTCCTAGGCGCAGCCTAGGGGTTAGACAGCTGATGACGACCTTGATTAATCTTTAGACATTTGAAAATTAAAATTAAAAGAACCATCTAAGCTACTTAAGCTACCTAGATGCTAGGCATGTGCCTGCAGCCCGACTAGTGCGTAGCGGCTAACGATTTTGACAACCTTGCTTTTACCCATTAAGAGATGTTACTAAACTCATGATTTAGTGGAGCATTACCAGCTAATTAATCCTTAAAGTTATTGTTACTCACATCAAGTTGTCAGCGCCTTGCATGTGGTCAGCTGTGAGAAGTCCACTTTTCCCACTAGGAGGTGGTTGGCATACCTAAACAAATCAGCACAACAAGATTAACATCCCATGAGATTAATAATTGGAATGTGGGACTCAGTTATATCCATATACAATTATGTTATACATGTTAATATTTGTTCCTTAAGGAAAATCTAGCTACACTTGCAATGTATGTAATTAAGTTTGTGATCGCAGACGCACCTGTGAGAACACTGTTTTAAGTTGTCGGGTCCAATCTCCGACGATCCGGATATGAACACTGAGGTGGTCATCTCCGGGGGCCGAGGTGATGGAAAACGGGTGCCTTTTGTACATTAACAACACAAGAAAATAGATAAGTGCGTGAGAAAAAGACATGTAAGGATCATAATGTTATATTGTCAAACTATTAATCAAAATCGTAAACCTAATTCCACTTAGTTCGTAGCTATATGATTAAAAATGTGGCACAATCATATGCATGACAATTTAATTTATTCATATGTTAAAACAATGATTAAGGTTAATTACCATTCAAATGGCGACACAGCAGCACAATTAACAAACATGTATTGCCCACTATGGTATCTGAAGCCTTGAGGCTTGGACAAATGAAGTGCCAAGACATTACCAGGATAGAGAGCCACCTTCACCATAATTAAACAAATAATAATCAGATCTATAAATATCATTTTTGTTAATTTTTATGTTAATCATTTGGTGGTATTTTCTCCAATATATATAAAGTTGCTTACCTTTAGAATCTGAACAGGCTTGATGCTGGATCTGAGTGCCCTAACTAATCTTTCACCAGCATAGAGTGTGAGTGGAACAGCTAGGTACATCCATGTCTGTCAATGCCATGATCGTGAAATAAGTGTTACAACAAAACAAATCATACATTAATCATATAGAAATTCTTTATGCAAAACGTCAATTATTACAGTATGAACGTCATCGGACAAATTGATACAACAGTAAAAAGGTGAAGTATGGAGAGAAGCTTATCTACAACAGTGATATCACTGTGACGGTATTCCAAACTAATCACGTTTAACGTTCTCACATGACAGTTCATGATTACCTTGAGATACTGTCATAGTGACATCAACGTTGCAGGGTTGTTTTTATTGGAAACATGAGGTAGTTAAGAAGGTTTCTTACTGTTTTCTGGTACCATTTCTTGGTCAGATACAGGTGAACTCCATGGATAATCAGCAGGACATAGACTATGACGAAAAGGTGGTGGGAATACCAAAAGGCATTGAACCCAGCGAGCTTATTCAGAGGCTTAGGCAGGTTAACTTTACCTCTTCTGAAACAAGGAGCAGCCAATGTGAATGCAACCGCCATCAAAACCACCATGACAATCCCACTCACTCCCTCCAAAGATTTCACGAAATACCAGTAACTTGAAGGCTGCACCTCCCCGAAAAATGGCTTCATCAGCTCGTAGTCATCGCTGTTCGCATGAATGAGCCTCGGGAAGTCGCAGGCCATATGGTAGACTGCATGTATCCCAACTCCAATCCCAATCCCTACAGCTATCACCTTGTGGAAATTGAGATTGTCGTCGAAGGGGACAACGCCTCCTAGTTTGGTCTTGTTTCGGAGCAAGGTTATGGTGTTCCGGCAGACCGGGAGGAGAATGAGCGCCATGTTGAATTTGAGTGTCTCCGCTGCACCTTTCGCCATGCAGACGCAGTGTCCCATTACTTCGTACGCTGCCTTGTTTCGATACTGCATAAATTTGTACACGAATAGGCCTAACATGATTCCGAGCCACAGGATCATTACCCAAACTCTCTTCCAATTGTCTTGCAAGAAGTATTTTGTATTGTTATAACATCTTATTAGTGGATGCTCTCTTGTAGGCTTGAGCTTCTGGCTCAGCATTCTGCTTAGGTTTCGGCTGTCTTTTCCTCTTGCCGCAGCTGCAGTCTCCTCCGGTCCTTCCAACAAGAGCGTTTCGAGGCTGTCTATCTGTTCCCATATTCATCACCATCATCAAATGAACCAAGGACTTGAGAATTTTAAAATTAAGAACTCTGGCTCGAGTTGTGTGCTCCCCTCTCCGTCCCTAAGTTCGAATCCTCCCTTCGGCAGTTAAGATCGAATAATTAGAATGTGAATAAAATGAAAAAACTATTTACCATGATGTATCCGAGATTGTCTGGATCTAACTCTTCCATGATCAATGCTGCATACTCATCTGCTTGTTTTTGGATGTTTGAGAGCTTGTTGGCAGAAGCACTGAAGCTAATAATCTGCATCTCGGATTAAAAAAATTAATTTCGAAAATGACCTGAGAGACTGACACAAAAATCACATGAAATTAATTTAACTTTTGGTGATTCTTTCTGCCATACCTCTTTGACTTCCTCTATGGTGATTCTTCCATCTGCATCTTTATCAACCCTGAAATTTTTCATGTTTAAAAGATGAGAAAGAATAGAGAAATTCAGAGTTCGTTTGATAACCATTCCGTTTATAGTTTTTAATTTTAGCGATTGCTTCAGGAACTCTCAAAAAGAAAAAAAAAAAACTGGGATGAGCATGAAGTAAATTACATGTCAAAGAAAGTTTGAAGCCTGGAGTCAAATCCCTGCTCAGAGATTTGATCCCATAACTCTTTCAGCTGATCCTCATTGATAGAATCGCCTTTGATGTCGAGCTTTCGAGCAAGCGCATCGAAAAGCTTCCCTGCAAACTCTTTCGATTCCTTGTTCATTCCTACGTAGAGATTTCCAAAACATCAAACATAAGAAATGTAAACAGAAATTGGAGTAGCATTAGGAAAAGCTGCTATTAGTACCTATACATTCCCCGAAAAGCGCACGGGGAAGCAGGCCATTGGTGGAAGCAGTGAGCTTGCAGAACCTCTTCTCAACTTCAGGCCACTCATTCCCATCAGTCTTGCTGATGAACTTGAGGCCCTTCAATGCAGGGGCAGCTGCTGACTGTGTTCGATCAAACCGCCTTCGCGGATGATGATGAGGCACTGCTGCTACTACTGCCTGTTTTGAAAACGAGGCCAGGCGCTTGATATGAAATGAAGCATTTCGAACAACCGAGGAGCTAAGCGAAGATCGGCTCTTCTCCAACCCTTTTCCCAGCAGCTCAACATGATCTTCGTGATCTTCATGATGAGGTTGATCGGCAGGTTTTACGCTGTGAACCGCCACAGAATCATCTCGGACGTCCAGAGTGACCTCGACATAAGATTCTTCATCATTTGAACTAATGCCAGGCTTGGTAGCAGAGATTGGCTCCGGTGTCTTGAACTTGGCATTCTTCTTTGTGCCTGATCTTTTTTTGTTAAGTGGTCCGCTGAGAGGTGCACTCAGCGGACCGCTGTAATTCGCCATTTTTTCATTACCGCCGATGATCTCTGTATCCGAGTGGTAATGAACTCCTCCAGCCTCATTTGTTCCCATTTTCTCAGTAACCAAACGAGTTTCTGTGAGGAAGAAATTTTATGGCTGACAATTTTGGTGTGTTTCTTTGCTTAGAACAAAGAAGGAAAGGCTGGCAGTGTAGAGAAGAGTCCAATAGGGTTGTTAATTATTTTCTGTTTCTTTCATTTCTTTCTATGGCTTAGTGGTTGGAGTGTATGCATGTGATGTTTATATTATTTATAGAGCAGGTCAGATCATTCCCGCTTCAAAGAAAGTATATTCTATCTACGAGTTTTGTTACCATCAGTCGCGCAAATACGAAATAATCTTTTAATGATCTATTAGCGTGAGACTTTTATAAGTTTTGTAACAGTCGATGGTTGCCTATCATTTGTGTGCGTAAACAACCAACGCTATAAATTCTGATATTATGACTTGTGTGACGTCTATTAGAGTAGTCTGGATGGTGCTGAGAAAGTTACAATCTTTAATCATTGTTTTTTCTTTTTTTTTACTTTCTCTTTATCTATAAACCTCTAAGGTAAACGTGAATCTCATGAATCTGGGATAGGTCAAAGTGTCCGTCCTTTTATACTTCAACTCAAATCCTCATCCACGTAATTTATCTTTCGTCACTCATATCTTTTTTTTTTACGTTTTCTTTATCTATAAACCTCTTTTCAAAGCAAGCATGAGCCTGGTGAATTTGAGATAGGTCAACATATCCACTCTTCTATACCCCCAAGCCAAATCCTCATCCAAATTTATCTTTAATCACTCTATTTTATTTTATTTTATTTTATATTTTATATTTTTTTTACACATTTTCCTTGTATGTAAACCTCTTTTCAAAGAAAATGCGAAATCCACATCCACGTAAGTTATCTCTAATCACTCTTTTTTCTTTTTGACATTTTCTTCATCTATAAACTTCTTTTCAAAGCAAACGTGAATATGGTGAATATGGTATAGGTTAGTTTGCCTGCACTTCTATACCCAAGTTACAATAATTTAGAATATAATATAAGAAAAAGCAGGTCCTAAGCGCTCGCCAGCAGCAAGTAGGTGCTAGCACTTAGGCGTCTTGTGAGGACCTATATTTTCAAAAATAATTATATATAATTATATGTTGTATATACTTATTAATTTCAGAAAGTTTTGTATTACTTCTTATTTAATCGTTAATTCATTTATTTCATTTTTCTATACTCTAATTTACTATTATTTTGAACCAAATAAGTTCAGTGCACCATTACAATAGTATTTGAACTATATATTCATATTATTCATTTTCTTTCCTTTTACATTATTTTATTAAGTTGTTTGTTCTATTCTAATTGGACCAAAACCATAGCCAATTAAAGGGCTTTTACATCATTCCTATCAATAGCTTTTAGGCAGTGTAAGTTTGCTTGGTCTAATCTCACCTTCCTCTGTGCCGACTTCCCTCTCCTATAAATAGAATGTTATTGCTTCGGTTTTCGTAGGCTAGATGAAACGTTTTCTATCGGGGTCTACTCTCTCTCAGGTTTAAAGAGTTTTCCTTTCTAGGTTTTCGTCTTAGTTATTCGTCTCATATCTCTGTATGTTATTAATAAATTATAAATGTTTGTATCTAAACTAAAAAGGGGTTGTTGGGCATCGTTATGCATATGTATTTGAATTCATTCATACTGTTGTTAGTTTTATAGAAAAGTCTTTCTAGTCATGTTGTTCTTTAGTGATAGCCTCTTATGTTTTGTATTTCGCATGTTACATAACAATACCATGTTGATTCCTATTCTTGGAAAGGCACTGAACTTTAGGAGACTTGGATGCTGCTCTATTGTAAAGAGAAGAGTCGAAGCATGTACTGCATATATATGTATATGTATGGATGTATGTCTATTGTTAAATAAATAAGCATGTTGGTAAATGGTTTTATGTACAGTTTAATTTATACATATTACTTGAATGGTTTTGAAGGTAAAAGACTTTTGAATAAGCACTATACATGTTTGCTATATACGAAACTATGTTGTATAACATTATAGTCAACCAAATGACTTTTGAATTGAGTGGCGTGGAACTGATGAGTCTTAAGTGTGTTGATTAGTATTAAAATTCATATAAGGCATTTGGTAATTTTCTTATACTTGTGAATAGGAGCTTATCACAGTTGTGGTTTCTTGTGTTATTATCTTAGAGCAATACTTTGAAATCCAGGTAGGGCAAATACGGCAGACTTTACGGAGATTGGCTTTATTAAATTTCGTGAAGCATTATATTATTATTATCGATCTTGTTGGTTGATTAATGTGATCTGGGTTGCTAATTGGACACATATTGCTCTTGTGTGTTTACTTGTTATTGGTTATGGAATTATTGGTGAAATGCTATTGGTTGAGAATATACTATGGTATATGTGAATGATAAATGAAAGTATTTGTGAATCATTCATAATTGGTCGTGTGGTTGGAGTTTCAGTGGTGAGAAGGAATTGGAAATGATCTTTTGTGTAGTTAAGCCAAACTCTTAGTAGGTACCAAGTCTCAGGCGAGCCCACAGCGCACAATTTCTTTGAGGGTAATTCGGGATTGGCGACGAAGGGTTTTGGCAAGATGACTAACAAAAGGGGAAATTGGGATGATAAGGTTATGTCCCTGCTAAGCTGTTGAAGCTCACCCCTCTATTGTTATACAGGTTTATGAACTAAACAGTCAAAAGTGGTAGATAGGATGAGATCGGATTAACTGTGAGGATAGAATTTGTATTTATTTATTTTAGTCTTGTAAGGAATCATGAATTATTTTTATAAGACGAATTTCATATTTTCTCACCCAGTTTCACTTTCCTTTTGTTTAATTTTATACTTAACTCACGTTTCAGATTCGGGTTTGAGTTTTTATTGCCGATCCTGGGTCCGGGGCGTGACACATCTAAGCCAGGCTTAGCCAGAGGCTTAGGCCTTTTTTTTTAAATTTAATTAAATTTATTATATAACATATAAATACATGTCTACTTATACTTTATAAAATACAAATTGTATTGGGATACATAAACTACGAAATAGAATGACATATAAATTATAAAGTACTAGATTATATTGAAAACATGGGGAACCAACATATAATGAGTGTTCATCCAAGTATCCAACAAGTCTCTTATAATTTATTGAAAAGGTAAAATGAAAAATGGAAATTATCTGTTTTTTGTCTAAGTAAGAGTTGCAACCTAGGCAGTCTAGGCGGGCACCTAAATAGTCTAAACACTCTTTTTGGTTTTTTAAACGTTTAAGGATTAATCATAGCAGTAATCATCTGCCTAATGCCTAAGCGGAATTTAAACAGCACCAGACGAAGACTTTTAAAACAGTAATAAAATCAACAACAAAACAAAACAAAACAAAAATACCACTCACCCTCATCACAACAAACAGTGAACATATATGAAAGCAAATGACATCTGTTATCCCAATTTTGTTTTACTTGAGACAAAAGAAAAATAAAAGTTGCAAAAGTCAAAGATAAATATTTGCGGTGGCAGTATTAAAATATATATTTCAGATGACTTGTGACTAAGTGGAATGTTAAAGTAATTGGTTGCATGAGGCCCGTTGAGCTTGGTTTTAGGCCCATATGGCACTCCCTACACATAATACGTAGATAGCTAATAAACATTTGATATTAAAATGATAATGTACACTAAAGGATGCGGGTTTGAAGTAAGCTATCGGTCATAATATGTGTTTGAAAATCGATATAGGTGGAAATATTGATATACAAATTTATAAAAATATCGATATTGGTTGCATTAGATGGAAATTATGGAAATTTATAATGGGTGGGTATATCAACTCATTCAAATTTAGTCAAAATTAGAGATAAAATTTCTCAAAAAAAAAAAAATTAGAAGTTCAAAATTTGTAATGGGTTTGGACAAATTTTCTATAGTGAGTCAGTATTTTCTTACATCTCGTCGATATAGGTTGAAGTTTCCATTTTAGCCCCCTTTTCATATCAGTCATTGATTTTTTAGATATTTCGACGAAAATATTGACAATTTCGTGAATATTTTAAACATTGGTAATAACAATTTAATATCAAACTCATCATCCATAAGAGTTGAATCTAAAACTGTTCACTTACAAGTAAAAGAATAACACCTGTAAGCCGTATTGCCAAGGGACATGATATATATTTTTTCCCTCTCTCATTGATGATTGTTCAATGTGTAGGTGCAATGTATACTCCTTACTCTTCCCCCATGACCCAAAAAAAAAAATTATTATAGAGACAAAGGCCAACTACTCCAGGGCAGCTCATCATTTAAAAACAAAGGGAATAACGTTTGTGCAGATGGCTCAAAAACATAGAAAGTGTTATTGGCACTCTAAAAATCTCATTCTACACTCCTCATAAGTGTATTTTTCTTTCTAAATATAGAAAGTTTGGAGTGTAGAATGAGATTTTTGGAGTGCCAATAACAATTCCCCAAAAACATATACCAAAAAATTAGGATTAATACTAATTAAATTAAGGGAGAGTCAACATTAAATTAGGTGCATAAATAAGAACACAACAAGTACATAATTCAAACCCCACATGGTTTTTATTTTACTTTTAATTCTGATCCCTTGGCACTGATATTTTATTTGCCTGATCTGAGACATATATTTTAAATTTACTATTATTAAGCGGAGGGGAAATTTCAAAAGTCTTATATTAATTTTGGGAAGGGGGAGTTTTGAAACCAGGACATGTAAAAATCTAATAGTCTATCCATTAAAATATTGGACTAGATCTTAGAGATATATAAGAATATAAGGATTTGAAAAATGTAGCGGTAGGTATAAAATTTACCTACCTGTAAATAAATCCAAAAGAAGAGAATTTTGTAAGATCAAACCAAACAAATTTGTCTACTAAATCATAAATTAACAGATGGATTAAAAAAAAGTTGAGATCTTGATTGATTGGAAGGACGTTCGTGAAAATTGAATGGAGATGAAGGAAAAAAAAGGGCAGATTTTACATGAGCAACATCGGTCGGTTAACTCTTGCCACTTGAGATTTAGCAGAATTTTTTACAGGGTTGGAGGAATGAGACAAAAA
This sequence comes from Pyrus communis, assembly GCF_041283825.1. NCBI lineage: Eukaryota > Viridiplantae > Streptophyta > Magnoliopsida > Rosales > Rosaceae > Pyrus > Pyrus communis. Next base: position 6,822,991 of record NC_142570.1, read on the forward strand.
CGAGTTTCGAGTGTCACGTGGTATATTTTAGAGGCCATAATTTTAGCGTTGTCACTAGCTTAGCTGTTGACAGTTGTGACCTCTAGAGCATGTCTTTTTCACTGACAGGTGAGCCAAGAGCAAGTCCACCGGGAGTGGATTGCCTGGCACCCGGCACCCAAACCAGGCTGGCCCCCCGCCAAATCACTCCACCCCAGCCTAATAGGCTGGCACCCAGCTCAAATCAGGCAAAAGACCAGCCTAAAATCGACAGACCCAACAACCGGGCCATCTGACGTTGGCCGAGCCATCCACGTTGTCAATGCCGACGCCAGCTCTTCCCACAACCTTCAACCTCCCGCCAGAGGACTCGAACACCTTGCAGGTGACCTTGGACTCGGACACCTACGGATGACCTCGTCGCAAAGCTAGATCTTGATCCAGAGCTCCTCGCAGTTGAGATTGTAGGAGTAGTCGACATTAGCGAACTGCTCGAGGAGGTTGATTCCGGGCTCTCCGAGCTTTTCTGAGACGAGGACGGTGGACTTGGCGTCAAGCTTCTCCGAGCTTCTTTGGGTTTTTGTAGCATTTCTACTTTTAAAAGGTCTGATTTTTCTCCTCCTCCGCATTGACATTTGACTCCAAAAATATTATTAATTATATCAAAAATTAATAATTTTTTTTTATAAAGTCGGAATTTTTTTTAAAATTTTTTTTATTTATTATTTTATAATTAAAAATATTAATATTTTAATAAAATTAACTAGGCTATTTTTTGTTAGAGATGAAGATGCATTTGATTTATTACTGTTTATTGGCATATATCACTGTTCACTTAATGAATTAAATATGATAAATGCTAGAGCATTTTTTTAGGAATCGACTTGCTCTAAGGTCATGTGCACAAACGCAACTGATGCTAGCATACTTGCACTAAAAATCGACCATGAATTATCCTCCAATGTGTCATGCTGACGTTGTGCCTCAGTTAGGCCCATACAGTGTTTTTTTTTCCCCTTCTATTTATCAGTGGGCCAACCTGAATTGTTTTGTTTAATTACTGTTACTATTAAAACAATATTAAGCAATAATAATTGTACTAAAGCGAGAAAGTAAAAGGCGGCAGCGTGCCAATTTGTATTTAAAAATAAATAATCTGAGCCCAATGCTTCAAGAATTAATGATTTACTATATACAATTAATTAATCACCTGAGAACTTAAACAAAACTTTGATTAACTACAAGATGGATGTTGTACACTGCTATTAGACAACCGGACACTCTGATCTGATCCATTTCTTATGAACGGGTTTCCGGTAGCATCCATGTCGATAACGACTGTGTCACCGGGCTTGTAACCTCCGGCAAGAAGCGCTTCGCTCAACGGATCTTCAATGATTGACGTAATCGCCCTCCTAAGCGGGCGGGCGCCATAAAACCGGTCGTAGCCTTGCTCACATACGAGGCCCTTGACTGATTCAGACACCACCAGTCCCATTCCCAGAGACATTAGCCTCTTCTTCAGCTCTTGTAGCATTAAGTTTACAATCTCGAGCATCTAGCGTAAAAAAAATGATACAAAGATTAGAATGTAAATACGATATCAAGCAGGAGGTTACAAGGCCGGTGAGGAGCAACACCGGAGGTTACAAAAATTCAAAGATGCGGAGTTTGAGGAGACAAACTGCGTTATGGAAACGCCTAACCCTAGAGAGATAATGGATTAAGGTGATGAATTTCTACTTTTAAGGGACTGGAATTCCTAAAATCAATGTAAGATGGCATACCTGAGCCCTTTGAAGGGGATGGAATACAACTACTTCGTCTATACGATTCAGCAACTCTGGACGAAAATATGTCTTGAGTTCTTCCATTACAGTTGCTTTTAGTCCGGCATATGAAGTTACCTCATCATCTGCAAGCAAGAAACCAATGGAGCTTCCTCTGCCCTTGGCAATGATAGTGGACCCAACATTAGACGTCATCACTACCAACGCATTCTTAAATGACACTCTCCGTCCCTATCAAACCCACATTGTCGACAAAATGAGTCAATAATCAAAGACTGTAGTAAGAAAGAAAGCGATCACAAAACTTAAAAAGTTAGAGCAACCAAAAAAACACTAAGGAGCAACCAAGCGACAGTTTCCTTGTATAGAGCTAAGTACCCAACTAACTTAAAGCCAAAGGTAACAAACCTGAGCATCAGTCAGGTGGCCATCTTCAAAAATTTGGAGAAGGATGTTGAAGATATCTGGATGGGCTTTCTCTATTTCATCAAACACAACCACTGTAAAAGGTCGTCTTCTAATAGCTTCGGTTAGAGTGCCCCCAGCTCCATAGCCAACATAACCTGGGGGTGACCCTATTAATTTGCTAACAGAATGGCGCTCCATGTATTCACTCATGTCAAACCGTAGCATGGCTTCCTCCTGTAACAATAACATCAAGAATCACATAAAATATTTTGATTGGATGTATGCCTATGCCTCATCGAGCTCCTAATGCATCAAGGTTCCATTATGCTTTTAATCTTAGCAATTACTCAATGCAGAAAGAGTACCTTCTCTTATAAAGAGTGAAGACTTACCGATCCAAAATAAGATGCAGCCAACGCTTTTGTTAATTCAGTTTTGCCAACCCCGGTCGGACCACAAAAGAGCAGTGTTGCCATGGGTCTGTCAGGATCCTTCAGTCCAACCCGGGATCTCTTAACAGCTCGAGAAATGGCAGCAACAGCCTCTTCTTGACCAACAACCCGTTTCCTAAGCTTCTCATCAAGACCGACCAGAAGCATTCTGTCATCAGCAGTGAGCTGCTGAAGAGGGACTCCTGACCATAGTGAGGCAACTGCTGCTATATCCTCTGGTCCCACCACTGTAGGTCTGAAAAATATATTCGCAAGAAATCCAGTTAAAAATCATTCTGTGACCTCAGGAAAGGCCAACTGCATTATCCTCCAGATATGGTTTCAGGGCCAAAGATCATACTCAACATCAGATGTGGAAGATGAAGAGGAGGGTTCTCTGATATCATCCACACTAGAAGCATCGCCATTTTTTAGTTCAGTTGCTAGGACCTGCTTATATTGTAGTCACAACATTAGCGTCATACGAGGATCACTAAACACGATAAGTACATAGCAGAAAACAGGAGCAATGTCAGTACCACTTCATGCATCGCCTGAACTGTCCGAATTTCTTGCCAATAGTCATCAGGTGACTTTGAAAGTATACAAATTTGCTGTTCTCTTTTCCTCTTAAAGGCATCCATACGAGCTCTACTTCCCGCTTCATCAATGAGATCAATAGCTTTATCAGGTAGATATCTATCAGATATATATCTTGCTGACAGATACACAGCCGCAATAATGGCTTCTGGTTCATATCTGCAGTTGTGATGGGCCTCATATTTCTCACGTAGACCTAATAGTATCCTAACTGCATCATCCTAAAAAAATTTATATCATTTCAATTCCAGGTTGTATAATGACCGATCACTTCACATACAGTAAGATGAAAATTCATTTTGAAAAATACCTGGCTTGGTTCATTAATCCAAACAGGTTGTAATCTTCGTGCAAATGCTTTATCCTTTTCAAGGTGCAACCTGTATTCATCTGCAGTTGTGGCTGCAATACACTGCAAACAACAGAATGTTAATGCAACTTATACTAAGAGAACTTAGAAAACAAGCACAGATCTTAAACACAAAATCAGGCCATTGCTCCAACATAACTGATTTGGATTCCATTTCCACGTAACAATAAAGAAAACTACAGTGGGATCACAAAAAATCTGGACTTCCTATCTTTGTATGCCAAGATTCATGCGATAAAATAACTTGAGCTACTCAGAGCAATAATGCATGAATGAATGAGATAATAGCCCTAGAAACTTAGAAAGTGTACTGAGTCACTTTCCAACATCACTGACTGAAATAAGAACAAGAAACGAAAATGTACCTTTGAATTATTATATCTACTTGGGAAGGTTAAGACAATTACATCATAATCTAAAGAGAAAAGGAACTTGACTTGAGTTCAACATTAGTAATTATATTTGGTAATAAGAACTAGCGTCAATCAAATGCTTAAATCCCTGTACTTGCCTTTGGGTGCAAGCATCATTATCAACAAGTTATCTCTCACTATTAGTTCTTAGCAATCTCGCAATCTCATGCTTAAATCCCTTCTAGCATACAATTTAGACTTTCTCTTCAGTGCATTAAGACGTTTATTCAAAGGATCTCTGGGTCAAGCACTAAGATAACCCCATAAGTCTGAGCACTAAGCATAACGCCATAGGTCAATGCCCTATATTGCAAAGACCAGTTAACGACTGATCATATAGATGACTAATGGCTTCCAATTAAGTGTCAGTGATGCCTTCACTAACTAGATTTAATATTTACTACGAGATGCCATGCCAATACATGAGGACGGTCACTAAAATTACATACAGAACAAGATTGAATGAAGGGGAAGTAGACAAATAACCTGTAATTGACCCCTCCCAAGGGGAGGTTTTATTAGATTGGCAATGTCAAGACTAGACCCCTTATTTCTTTGTCCAACTGTTCCAGACTCAATGAGGGTATGCACTTCATCAATAAAAAGAATAATGTTTCCTGCAATGCAAGCACATCATGAATGAGCAGACAGGAATTGATTATTTTCTTATATAAATAACTGAAAAAAGTTTACTCACCTGCTTTTTGTATGTCACTTAACAATGTGGTAATACGCGCCTCCAATTCTCCCCTCTCCTTTGAACCAGACATTAATAGTGCTATATCCAAGGACATTACACGTTTTTCCTGTGGAAAAATAAAGCTAATCAAATTATTAATATGCAGCTACATTAAATTTTATGTATAAGCAACTGAATTGGGATGAGAGTGTAGAGCTAGATGAGCTAGATCAGTTAGATGAGCTAGAGAAATATAAATCATTTGTGAGAACACACCAGGAGAAAAGCAGGGACATCCGCCTGTGCAATACTAATCGCCAGTCCTTCAACAATGGCTGTCTTTCCAACCCCACTTTCACCGAGAAGAATGGGGTTATTTTTACTTCTGCGACAAAGTATCTGAATAATTCTCTGAACTTCAGTGTCTCGGCCAATAACAGGATCAACGAGTCCCTCACTAGCACGGGCAGTAAGATCCACGCAGAATTGGTCCAAAGCACTTTTGTCTGAGAGGACAGAGGAATTACAGGGCAATTCCCTCTGATTTTTTAGCAAAAAACTAAACAATAGAGACGAGCAAACCTACTTCTTACCTTTCTTTTTCCCAGAAGCAGTTGATTTTTTGGAAGGGGATTTTTGAAATCCCCCAGATGGTTCTCTACCATCTTTGACAAGCTCTACTTGAAGCCTCGAGGTTGCCTCGGCTAACAACTGGTTTACATCTACCCCCAGTCTGAAATCGCATTCATTTATTAGCTTCAGAATGGAAACTCATATACACTTTCGCACCTTAAACCTCGTCCCCATATATGAAATAATGTAAATGCAGCCCGTACAGATGTCATATGCTCTCTATCCCTCTCTCTCAGGTCACACAATTTCATTACAAGGTACAACTTTTCGGTTATGTACCATGCAATTGCAAACTCGTCGAAGCATGAAAAATGCTTAAGGTAGTTATCGACAAGAAAATAACCAATTCCCACCATTCATAACATGAACACATGGAGAATATAGAGGACTAGGCATAGTAAACAAGTATAGGCACATCATATTTCCTTCTACCAAAGTTTTGAAATCATATGTTTCACACTACATTTCGAACAAAGGAAATTCATAGCTTATCAACCCAATTACCAAAATTAGAAAAATAAAATTGAGGACAAAAAAGTACCTTTTGAGGACCTGACCAGCACTTCCATCATCAGCGGTGAACAAACCAATGGCAATGTGCTCCGGCGCAATGAAATTGTGAGCTCTAGCCCTCGAATACTCCAACGCCGCCTCGAGCACCCGCTTTGTGCTAATTGAGAAGGGGACATCGGTGGCGGAAGCAGAAGCAGCTCGGCTGGAAGGATCAACTTCTGCAGAAGCAGAAGTCTGACTTTGATTATGGTGGTGCCAAATGGCGCCAACAGCTTCCCGGGCCTGGTCTATAGAGATGCCCGAGCCGAGAAAGCCGTGGGAATTCGGATGAAGATGGCGGTGCTGCTCCTCCTCGGCGATCAGACCCAGAAGGAGGTGCTGGGTAAACACCATGTTTCTGCCAAGAGCTCTGGCTTCTCTTTGGGAAAAGATGACGGCTTTGATTGCTCGCTCCGTAAACCGCTCGAAGACGGCGGCGACGATCCGGAGCTTGGTTTTTCGCCGGGCAGTGGGGCCGGTGGGAAAGGTGCGAGCTTTGAAGGGGGAGAGGAAAGAAGAAGCAAAAGGTGGTGATGGGTTGGTGAGGCGAATTGGGTAGAGAGAGAAGACTTGGCTGCCGCCGCCGCTACTTCTGCTTTGGCTGCGATCATAACGGAGGAATTGAGTGCAGCAACAATTAGAAGTAGAAGAATTTAGAGATGGAGTCCGCCATTGAAGTGAAGGAATCAGCACGGAGGAGGAGGACGACGAAGACACTTGCATTCTCCTGAGCTCTGACTTCTAGAGAGAGAGAGAGAGAGAGAGAGGAAGGTGGGAAGGTTTGGGTTTGCTTCGAAAAAATAGTGTAAAGAATAAATGGAGGATTATTGGATCCAAAAAATTGTATAAAACGATAAATTTGTTAAGCTGAAGACGAAATAAAAGTGTTTTGATTGATGCTATCGTTTAACCACGTCCAAGAGATCTCTTCATTTCCAAGCAAAAGCAAAGACTTCTTCCTTCTTCTCTTTTCTTTTTATACTCTCTCCCAATCATTAATCAATGCTTCTTAAACTAAAATTTATGAACGTATTTAGTCTAACAAATTGCAAAGAAAAAGAGTATGGAGATTTCGAATACTAGTGTGGTTTTGACTAAATGAGCTCAAGAATATTTTTATCTTAATTTATTTGATCAGTCTTATCATAGATTAGGAGAGACTTTAATGTCTGACAGGTCAAATATCTGTATAATCAAACACAAAACCGAGGTCACCTAAATTATCATTTGCATACGGTTAGTCGTACATAAAAATCATTCCAATTCAAGAGTCAATTGACATGTGTGCGGTGTGCCCAATTTGAACAAGGGAACATACGGCCGACTAGAAAGTAAGCATATGAACGCTGCCTGCCCGCCGGCCAAAACAAAAGAGTAGCTCATGATTGGAAGAGCAAAGTCACGTTTTAGTTTGATGTCGGAACCTTCCACCGTTCAAATGCCAAATACGTTAAGGAAATTGGGTGAGGACAGAACAGAACCACTTTTGACAAGTCCCCAAAAGTACCATTTTTTCGCTTGCTTCCCAATTTTTTTTGCAAAATAGTAGAAAAGTAAATAGGTTTCAAGTTTAAACCTTGATGAGAGAGACTCCAAAGGAAAGGAAAGAGAAAGGGGGACGAAAGGTATGAGTAGAATAGGCCGACACGTCAACCTTTGCTCTTTGTACACGTTGCGATTGTTGCTTTTTCTCCTCCTCCTACGACTCTTTCTTTTGTCCGGATTAAAGAAAACAACAACAGTTTTTTATTTTTCTTTCTCACAGATTCGGGGGCTGACTTGGCAGATTCATACCCAGAGAAATGAACGTATATTTTAAGTTAATCGTGCATTATTATGTAGCATTTTTAATTTTAAAATGCAGAATTAACTGTCTGTTTGACTATGAAACCGTCATGGAGTACTATCCACATGTCCATATATGGGTAGATGATGAGCTTTATGTTTTAGGATATAGGATTTCTATTATTTGATCTTTTTTAATTTACCTGATGAGATGATCGATAATTATAAGGATGTGAAAAGTAAAAAGAGATGTGTAGATATCACATCCCTTTAGTTAACAAAATATATTAGAATACAAGTTGATATCCACCACTTACTCGACGGTGTTACGATCACAACCAAAATCTCTCTTTTCAATTGGGCATTTGTTGAGGTCAGTCTGTATTAAGGACAAACACTTGCCCAACTCCCCTTTCCAGCATGTTACGAAGGTTGGTTCTTGTATTTCATACACTAGGACCTGCTAAATACCAATTTCATCCCCCAAAGAATGCAGATTTTGTTGAGTTGGGTAAGGGTTGAATTGGAAATGTCATGGGATTAAGTTTGCCAAACTTCCCTTCCATCATATAAAAGTTTGGTTTGTACATATATTTCTGTTACATATCAATTTTGAGCCCTAAAAAATGCAGCCCTGCTGCTTTTATAATCCAGCTGACTTTCCAGGCCTGAAACACAAAAGACATGAAACTAAAGTTACTAGCAGGTCAGCAGCAAATTGATCAAGGTAAAAAATGCTAGAGGATAGATGTCGTTACCACTTTGAAGGATACTGAGTTGGCGAGTTTCTGTTTTTATTTCCTCCGAAGACATGTGTGAACACGAAAGATTCCTTGAAACAAGAAACCAGAATAACGTGTACAAAATAATATTTTTGTGTTTATGATTTTTGGGGTTACGATCTCTCTTAAATTTGGTCCTCTGATTCTATCTCCGTAAGATCTAGATTTGTTGATCCAAGGGCCGTCGAGGCTTGATCTTGGATGAACAGTTGTAAGTTTCTTCAAGGGCCTTCGAGGCTTGATCTTGAATGTTGATGGATGAGCGGATCTTCAAGGGCTTTTGGGCTTGATCTTGAAGAACGGTTGGTTTTCTTCAAGGGCCGTCGAGGCTTGATCTTGAATGAACAGTTAGTTTTCTTCAAGGGCTTTTGGGCTTGATCTTGAAGAATAGATGTGTGGATTTGTTTGTTAATCCAAGGACCGTCGGGGCTTGATCTTGGATGAACAGTTGTTGAACGGATCTTCAAGGGACGTTGGGCTTGATCTTGAAGAATGGGTGTATGGGTTTGTTGAGGCTGTTGATCCAAAGGGCCGTTGGGGCTTGATCTTAGGATGAACGGATGATGAATGATGAACACTTTCTTCAAGGGGCCGTCGGGGCTTGATCTTGAGTTGGTGGGAGTTCTTCAAGGGCCGTTGGGGCTTGATCTTGAAGGAGGATTTGACGAAGAACGAAGAGTGCTTTCTTGATCCTTCGGGATTTTCTTGAGAGCTTTAGAACTTTAAGGCTTCAAGGTTTTGGTGTGTAGAGAAATGTATTTGTGAATTGGTTTTGGTGTGTGTTGGCTTTTCTTGGGAATTTGGATGGTTGGAAGCTTTGGAGTTTCAAAGCTTCAAGGATTTGGGGAATTCTCTTCCAATTTGGGAGTAGAGAAATGTATTTGTGAATTGGTTGATGCTTGATACCTTGATGGAGAAGCCTATTTATAGGCTTTGAGAATGAATCACCACCACAAAATATTTTTTTCCTTTCCAAGCACCTTTGCCTAATTTTCCCACTTAATGCAATATTGAAATTGAAGTGGTCTAACTTATGGCCTAATTTCTCACTTAATGCAATATTGAAATTGAAGTGGTGTAACTTATGGCAATATTGAAATTGAAGTGGTGTAACTTATGGCCTAATTTCCCACTTAATACCATTTTAAACTTGAAATGTGTATGCTTTGTCATTGCCCAAATGAGAAAAACTTGCTTTGATCCGTAATGGATTGAAGTGTGCTTACCTTGTCATTGCCCAACATGAGAAGAAAAACTTGTTTTGATCCTCAATGGATTGAAATGTACTTGCCTTGTCATTACCCAAAATGAGAAGAAAAACTTGTTTAATCCTTCAAGGGTATTTCTTCCTATTTTGTTGAGTCACACGCCATGTGTACAATTTGTACAACACGTGGCGTATGCCATGTATGCCTTGACACGTCAAAACTTTAATGCATTGGTGAACATTTGTTTTACTGAAATTTCGATGTCTACAAATGCCCCCACTTCAAGGCGCGTCGTAGACATGTGCTTGTCACGTGTAGAAGATGCGTTTTGAAGTCCCTTAATGTAGATGTCAACACAAGGGCCGTCGAGGCTTGATCTTGAATTGGGCTGGAAATTTCTTCAATGGCCATTGAGGCTTGATCTTGAGTTCGACTGGAAGATTTTCTGGTTTCCTCCAATCGTTGATTTTCCACAGGCTTAGTCTTGAACTGGGCTGGAAATTTCTTCAAGGGCCATTAAGGCTTGATCTTGAGTTCGACTGGAAGATTTTCTGGTTTCCTCCAATCGTTGATTTTCCTTTGTGCTACTCTTGAACTGGGCAGCAAATTTCTTCAAGGGCCATCGAGGCTTGATCTTGAGTTCGACTGGAAGATTTTCTGGTTTCCTCCAATCGTTGATTTTCCTTTGTGCTACTCTTGAACTGGGCAGCAGATTTCTTCAAGGGCCATCGAGGCTTGATCTTGAGTTCGACTGGAAGATTTTCTGGTTTCCTCCAATCGTTGATTTTCCTTTGTGCTACTCTTGAACTGGGCAGCAAATTTCTTCAAGGGCCATCGAGGCTTGATCTTGAGTTCGACTGGAAGATTTTCTGGTTTCCTCCAATCGTTGATTTTCCTTTGTGCTACTCTTGAACTGGGCAGCAGATTTCTTCAAGGGCCATCGAGGCTTGATCTTGAGTTCGACTGGAAGATTTTCTGGTTTCCTCCAATCGTTGATTTTCCTTTGTGCTACTCTTGAACTGGGCAGCAAATTTCTTCAAGGGCCATCGAGGCTTGATCTTGAGTTCGACTGGAAGATTTTCTGATTTCCTCCAATCGTTGATTTTCCTTTGTGCTACTCTTGAACTGGGCAGCAAATTTCTTCAAGGGCCATCGAGGCTTGATCTTGAGTTCGACTGGAAGATTTTCTGGTTTCCTCCAATCGTTGATTTTCCTTTGTGCTACTCTTGAACTGGGCAGCAAATTTCTTCAAGGGCCATCGAGGCTTGATCTTGAGTTCGACTGGAAGATTTTCTGGTTTCCTCCAATCGTTGATTTTCCTTTGTGCTACTCTTGAATTGGGCAGCAGGATTCTTTTGGTCTCCCCCGAAGGTCTGAGCTTTACTCCTTTTTTCTGTTTCTTTGTTCAATCTCTCCAATTCGTATTGAAGAGGGTTAGAGGATAGCTCAGCATATGCAGTTGTTGCTTGTCTCCACATGCTTCAATGTATCATTTTCACTTGCCTTACTTGCTCCCCTTTGCAGAAGTGGTCCCTTCTCTGGAAGTGTATCAACCGTTGAAGATGACTACTCGAGAGCAACGCTAGGTAAGCAACCAGGGAATAGATTCCAGGCAGTCGGTTCCAGATCGGAAGACTGACTCCAAGTGCCGGCTGATTGCTTCTTTCACTTTGCCATGCGAGTAAGAACAAGGACAAAGGAAAAGACAAGGAAAAAGCATGATATGAGATACCTTTGCTTTTGAAGAAGCGGCGAATGGATCAGCACATGTATTTGTTGTGCTTGTCTCCACATACTTCAATCTACCGTTTCCTCCTGGGTCATCTGTACTCCAGGCATCTGGTATCTTCTTTGGGGAAGAAGAAAAAATTGAGTATTTCGAAAGGCTTTGCTGGGAGTGCGCCCTCAGAGGTGAGGAAGAGTTGGGCATTTTTTTTTTTCAGGTCTGCCTTGCCATAAAAGATGAAGGTCGACATATATAGGGATTTCCCAATAGCAAGTGGTGGTTATGTTCTTTTACCCTTGTCGACAAACGTCTCTTCGATTTTTTAACAAGCGTCTCTTCGATTTCTGAGCGAGTGCCTCTTCGAAAAAGTAGTCACGGGTGCGGCTCTGTCACCACGCTTGTTGGCAAAGGCGCGTAGTTGGGATGATAACCTTCACGTGTTTTCAACTTTGTCAGAGATCTTTTGACAAAGTTGAACGCGTTATCTGAAAAGCCGCGAAAGCGTCGCCGAACTTCACGCAGGAAAATCCGATTTTTTGAATCGGTGGTCGTATCGCCTTGGCTTTTTATAGAGGTATCGATTACCTCCAACATGCACACTTTGAAGATCGCCCGTTTGTGAAAATCGTCTTCGGCCCTTTCTGATTTTACTCCATCCACCTTTCTCTTTTAACCTTTTGACAATGGCTAACCCGTCTAACAATTGCTTAGATTTGAGTCTCAGCAGTGATCCGAGTGCGCCGCGTCAGGTAAATGTATGGTGCCCTTCTTTCTTATCTTCTAATGGCCCTTTGACAGGTGAAGATTCTGTGATGAAGGACGCAACAACAGCTACGATAGTAGCTAGGAACTTCCTCACTCCAAAAGATAGTAGGCTGCTTTCAGAACGGTCCGATGAGTTGGCCGTTCAAGAGTCCCTAACTCTCAGTGTTCAGTGCGCAGGCTCTGTGTCCAACATGGGCCAACGCCTACTTGCTCGATCCCGCCAAGTGGAATCATTGATGGCGGAGGTGGAAACTCTTAAGCAAGAGATCAAACAGCTTAAGCACGAGAATAGAAGTTTGCATGTGCTTGCAAATAACTATTCGACGGGCATGAAGAGGAAGCTTGATGAGCTGCAAGAATCCAGTGGTCGAATTCAAAGTGACCGTCAAAGTGACCGTCAAAGGCTTGCTGCTTTTTTCCAGAGGCACCTTTTTCCTGGCTCATCTAGCGTTCCACCAAGTATTGAGGCCTCTTCTTTGATGCCTCCCGCTTCTGTAGTTTTCCCAAGTAGTGGGGCTTCACGTGAACAACCTTTATGAAAGCTCCATCTCTTTTTTTTTTTTTTTTTTTTTTTTTTTACGCACTTGTAATTTCTCGGAGATCAATGAACATGCTTTACTTATTTAGTGTATTGTGCTAAATACAGATAAAACATATACATCACCAAGATGTGTTATTTCCTCTTTTTTTTTTTTTTTTTTTTTTTTTTTTTTTTGATGATGTGACTGTACTTGAAGTTTTGAAGTTTCAAGTTGCCTACGTACCCTTGGTTGAGGAGGGATCAAGTCATGACGTAGTTCAAATGAGTGATGATTTTTTTTTTTTTGATGATTTTGCCGTACACAGTTTATGCTCTTGCGGACCAGGAGCGTTTGGTGCCGTTTGCAGTTTCAACTCGTGCAGGCAAGGAGCAATTGATGTCGCCTTTTATGCTCGTGCAAACCAGGAGCGTTGGTTGTCGCCTTTTATGCTCATGCGGACGAGGAGCTTTTGGTTGTCGCCTTTTAGGCTCGTGCGAACGAGGAGCTTTTGGTTGTTGTTGATTTGTCAAGTGATCTGGGAGAGGCATTCCTCGCAATCTTCATAGGAAGGAGCCTTGACTGAGTAATTGAAGAAGTCTTCTGGGAAGAGGTCGCACATTGTGATGGGGATGGACGATCTTTGTGTCGAAATTTCATTATCTCCAACACTTTCACATTGTTCTGGAGGTTGACAAGAGCTGTTTTGCCCCCTTTTCGACTGATAAACTTGTGGACAAGATGGTTGCTGCTTGTCCAATTTCTTCGAAGCGATCTTCGAAATGCATTCCTCACAATCTTCATAGCAAGGAGCCTTGATCGAGGAATTGAATAAGTCTTCGAGGAAGAAGAGATCGCGCATGAACGATCTTTGTGTTGAAATTTTCTTATCTTCAACATTTTCACATTGCTTTGGAGGTTGGCGAAACCTGCTTTGCCCCCTTTCTGATTGGTGCACTTGTGGAGAAGACGTATGTTTCTCGTGCAGTTTCTTCGGAGTGACATGAGTCCATCCTCCAATTTCACTTGACTTGACTGACATGGTTTTGGAGCATGCCCCCAGCGGTTGAGGTGAAGATTTTGAGTTCAAAGAGCCAGAAGTGACGGTGGTATAGTTTGACTTCACCACATCATTAAGATCTAGCTCGATGATCCCTTTCTGAGCTAACTTCATGATGAGATCTTTTAGCACAAAGCACTTTTCCGTCGGATGACCAATGAAGCGGTGGAATTTACAGTACCTTGGACTGTCAGTACGGTTCATCTCTTCCGGCCGTTTGCACTCAGGTAGGTCGATCACCTTTTTGTCAAGCAAGTCTTTCAACATGGCAACCACGTCAGAGTCGGGGAATGGATAAGTCTTCTCCTCAAGCTCCTTCAAAGTGCGTCTACGTATCTCTTGATCACGAAAAGCTTCGGTTTGAATCGCCTTGCCTCGTGTATGGGTTTTGACTGGAGTTGTGTTGACCGTCATTGCTTCCTTGGTGGGTTTCCACGCAGCCTTATCCACCTTGGGCCCCAAAACTTTGTCATTCTTGTAGTCGGCGATCTGTTCTTTCTTCCCATGACGGGTGATGCTTAACTCCATATCATGGGCGCGGGTGACTAACTCCTCAAATGTTCGTGGTTTGATGCCTTGAAGGATGTAGTGTAGTCCCCACTGCATGCCTTGAACGCACATCTCAATGGCAGAGATTTCAGAAAGCCGATCTTTACAATCCAGACTTAAGGAGCGCCATCTATTTATGTAGTTGATGACAGGTTCATCTCTCCACTGTTTCGTACTGGTCAGCTCTAGCATGCTTACAGTACGACGAGTGCTGTAGAAACGGTTGAGGAATTCCCTTTCTAGCTGGTCCCAACTGTTGATAGACTCGGGTTCGAGGTCGGTGTACCAGTCAAAAGCGTTACTTTTCAGCGAACGTACGAACTGTTTGACAAGGTAGTCTCCCTCTGTCCCAGCATTGTTGCAAGTTTCAATGAAATGGGCGACATGTTGCTTCGGGTTGCCTTTTCCATCGAACTGCATGAATTTTGGGGGCTGATAACCCCTTGGCATCTTCAAAGCATCAATCTTCTTGGAGTAAGGCTTTGAGTACAGTACGGAGTCATGCGAGCTTCCTTCGTACTGTGTCTTGACAGTGCTTGCGATCATCTCCTGTAGCTGCTGGATAGAGAGAGATTCCATGAACGCCATTGCTTGGTTTAGCTTCAGCTTCTCTTCGACTTTCTCCACTGGAGGCTCCTCTTCTTCGTCGACTTCTTTCTTTAATAGGCCAACATTTGGGTCGACTTTCACGTCGGGCAGCGCATCTAGTTGGTTGACAAGTGCGGCAATCTGCAAGTCCTTCTCTTCCACAGTCTGTGTAAGCTTTGCAATTGCTTCGCTCATTTGAGCCAGTTGTTCTTCAACAGAGGTGACGCCGATGGTCATGACTTGTGCAACCAATAGACATGACTTTCCTTCAGACATCCATAGTGCTGATGAAGAACCCCATTGGCCATTTTGGGGTGTCATCTTGTGTGCCTCAATAGCATGCTTTGGTGCCCCCATCAAGGTCAGGTGGATGACCGACTCGCGCCTTTGATGCTGCTCTTGCTTGCTTAGCAGTACCAACTTTGCAGCGGCATGTTGAGAAGTGGTTGTGGCACCAATGGATGCTCCATTTGCGGCGGAAGTGCTTATGCTTCTTCCCTTGGTGGTTGCAAGAACGGCTTGTCCCTTGCTTGATGCCATTGATTTTGGAGGTGTGCTTTGGTTGTTGTCAACTCCGTAACCATGCTCCTTCAACTTCTTTTGAGTTTTGGTGAGGTCACGATCTTTGTCGTTGACGGTGTTTGAAACCTTCTTTCCAAGATTTGAAGAGGAAGCAAAGTCATGCCTAGCCTTTGACATGAGTTCGTAGGCATTTGGGTTAAAGCCTTCTTCGGTCTTCTTAGTTGGAAGAGAGCTTGGTTTCACTTTGACGCCATGTTGCGCCTCCAGACGGTTGATGAGTCCGGCGGTTTGCAAGTTTTTCTCCTCTGCAGTCTTTAGCAGCCTTGCAATTGTTTCCTTCATCTGAACCAACTGTTTTTCAATGGAGGTAGTGCCGATAGTCATGACTTGTTCTTTGTTTGAAGCCATGGACTGTGCTTAAATATCTTGAACGGAGACAGAGATGAGAGGTAGAGATGGTCCCACTGGGCGTGCCAAATTTGTGAACACGAAAGATTCCTTGAAACAAGAAACCAGAATAACGTGTACAAAATAATATTTTTGTGTTTATGATTTTTGGGGTTACGATCTCTCTTAAATTTGGTCCTCTGATTCTATCTCCGTAAGATCTAGATTTGTTGATCCAAGGGCCGTCGAGGCTTGATCTTGGATGAACAGTTGTAAGTTTCTTCAAGGGCCTTCGGGGCTTGATCTTGAATGTTGATGGATGAGCGGATCTTCAAGGGCTTTTGGGCTTGATCTTGAAGAACGGTTGGTTTTCTTCAAGGGCCGTCGAGGCTTAATCTTGAATGAACAGTTAGTTTTCTTCAAGGGCTTTTGGGCTTGATCTTGAAGAATAGATGTGTGGATTTGTTTGTTGATCCAAGGACCGTCGGGGCTTGATCTTGGATGAACAGTTGTTGAACGGATCTTCAAGGGACGTTGGGCTTGATCTTGAAGAATGGGTGTATGGGTTTGTTAAGGTTGTTGATCCAAAGGGCCGTTGGGGCTTGATCTTAGGATGAACGGATGATGAATGATGAACACTTTCTTCAAGGGGCCGTCGGGGCTTGATCTTGAGTTGGTGGGAGTTCTTCAAGGGCCGTTGGGGCTTGATCTTGAAGGAGGATTTGACGAAGAACGAAGAGTGCTTTCTTGATCCTTCGGGATTTTCTTGAGAGCTTTAGAACTTTAAGGCTTCAAGGTTTTGGTGTGTAGAGAAATGTATTTGTGAATTGGTTTTGGTGTGTGTTGGCTTTTCTTGGGAATTTGGATGGTTGGAAGCTTTGGAGTTTCAAAGCTTCAAGGATTTGGGGAATTCTCTTCCAATTTGGGAGTAGAGAAATGTATTTGTGAATTGGTTGATGCTTGATACCTTGATGGAGAAGCCTATTTATAGGCTTTGAGAATGAATCACCACCACAAAATATTTTTTTCCTTTCCAAGCACCTTTGCCTAATTTTCCCACTTAATGCAATATTGAAATTGAAGTGGTCTAACTTATGGCCTAATTTCCCACTTAATGCAATATTGAAATTGAAGTGGTGTAACTTATGGCCTAATTTCCCACTTAATACCATTTTAAACTTGAAATGTGTATGCTTTGTCATTGCCCAAATGAGAAAAACTTGCTTTGATCCGTAATGGATTGAAGTGTGCTTACCTTGTCATTGCCCAACATGAGAAGAAAAACTTGTTTTGATCCTCAATGGATTGAAATGTACTTGCCTTGTCATTACCCAAAATGAGAAGAAAAACTTGTTTAATCCTTCAAGGGTATTTCTTCCTATTTTGTTGAGTCACACGCCATGTGTACAATTTGTACAACACGTGGCGTATGCCATGTATGCCTTGACACGTCAAAACTTTAATGCATTGGTGAACATTTGTTTTACTGAAATTTCGATGTCTACAACATGACGCACCAAATCTACTTCACGCCTTGTCAGTGAGATCAACGGTTTAAGCAGGAGGATGGGACAGTGCATGTCTTAATGAGAGATGCATGGCAGGATTTCTATCTTGCATAAATAAGCAGCTGCGGTGCTTAACTCTTTCTGCTCCAGGTGATAGCATTTCACTCCAAATAGAGATTCAACTGCTCTCGGATGAGTCTACTTGGCTCCAAAGTATCTTGGCGTAAGCCTTCTCCTCTTCCTTCTCTTCTGCAACATAATCATCCGCCTCAACTACTTCATCCTCATCTGGAATCTCTTCCATAATTTGCTCAGTTGTAGCTTCTTCTAAAAGTCTTTGTCTCTCTTGTTCAGTAAGTTCGGCTAATGCCTCCCTCATAGCCTTTCCCGTTGCTGGCCTGTCTCCTCGCCTGTATTTTGGAGCAGGCACAACGAATGGCAAAACAATATTATCCAATTTTGCGCTATTTTTGTTGGCGCTACCATCTGTTTCCGTTGGGGGAAAGGTGAAAATGATCCCAAGTTCATAATTGCAAATATGAAGCATCTGACCCAAAGTAGAGTTGGCTTTCCCTAGTCTGTTCATGTTTAAACCAAATGGACTATTGATTGGTCGTCCCCAGGCTGCTGCACTGAAATTGTGGGAACCGCAATAAACCCAACCAAATGAAGATCCGTCTATCTTTGAGTGAAAGCGTCTCCGTGCCACCTGCATATATTAGAAATGTGATGCAGATAAGATGCTACAATATTATCCATGTGGCAGTGTAAGACAAGATGCCAGATGCCTCTTGCAATAAATTCATACCTTGCTGTGCATTGGATGTCCTACTCTATCGTAGGGGTGAGGAATTGCATCATGAAGTATGTCTATAGTCCTCAGCCTTTGCCATGTTTTCTACGTAAATAAAAAAAATTGTTACATTGTCAACAAATAATAAGATGTAAGGGCTAAATCCTATCACTGAAAAAAGAGAAATTCCCAACCTACAGTTAAGGATTCACAATATTCAAAACTTGAAGACAAATAGTGCTACCAATGCCGATAATAATCCAGAAATATAAGATAAAAACGATATTGCAAGAAGCTGAAAGATCACCATACCTCAGAGAAGCAAAGAATGCGTTTTGAAGGAAAGATTCCATTGCATGCATCCTTCACTCTTTTTATGGTTGGAAAAACAATTTTAATGGATGGACTTTTTGATTCTTGACTAGCACTCCAACAGCCCCACTGTTAAGAGTATAGATAACTCCAGAGTTAAATCAATAAACATGACATAAACTCTTTGAGAATTTCTATAAAAGGACAGAGTGTGTAATTACCTCTGGATCGGACTCTTCAGACTCAAATTCCAATGATTTCTTTCCTGCGGCTACTGAAAATGCAGCTAAAAATTTGGCATTGATTGACCCAATTGAGGATGCGCCTTAAAAAAACATCCAACTGAATAATCAGAACATGTCTTTGGAGTTCCTCTTTTCGTTAATGATATATATCTTCCAATTTCTTAAATAGATTAAGATTGCGCAAGATAAGATACACTCACCATAAACAAAATCAGAGTCAAGTGATTCAGGCCATTTATACTGACCTAAAACCTGATAAAAAGAAATATTGCATAAGATACTGCAATAACAACATAAACTAGAAAGTCACTGAACAGCATCAGTTATAAACAAGTGAAATGCTGGGGTCACTTTGACTGTTTATCCAAAACAGATCTAGTGAGGAAGTATACGATATATTCATAATCAACAAAGTATAAACTATTCAGAAATTTGACAACTAAGAATATCAGAGCCATTACCTCCTGAAGTCGCCAGAGGCCTGTGCACCTTTGAATGGCAGCAATCAAAGAGCATAATGCAAAAATATGTTGAGATTCTATTATCTTTGATATATCCTCAAACTTTGGTCCCTGCAAAAAGCAGCATTATGTTTATAATAAATGCACATTCCAAAATACACACTTCATGCTACCATTTAGAGTAAGCTCCAATTCATGACTCCAAAAATCATTTCAATAATGCAGAATAAAATACCTGTGACACGTGCAGTATCAGTTGCACTTTCTTGTTGTTTCCTCCACCTAAAGCTGCTGCAAGAGCTTCTTTAGGACAGATATAACCAGAGAAGCTGAAGAGTCCGATATCCCACAGTGGAGAGACCCACTTTGCAACATTTCTAGGCAAGAAGCCAAGTTGAACAGAGTCTGCTGCAACAAACAAAGAAGTTACTCTACTTAGGTAACTGACAGCATGAACGGTCACAACTTAACCACATTCATATATTTAGAGGATTGACAACAGACAAATAGAATAATCGTCCTGCATGCAATAAGAGAGGAACGACCCCCATTCACACAATTTTATAATTATATTATGCAAACACCTGATATCAAAAGTATATAAAGATATTCTTAAAAGTGACTTTTTCTAAAGCAATGTGAATTTACCTCCCTCATTGGAGTCAGGAACAAGAATATTCACTGCATTTGCATCTGCAGGAACATTTGTGTTTCTTGTTAAAACAATTGATAACGCTTTTGCATGTTCACATGATTTCCTCAGGAATGAAGCCAGTTTCTTAAGCTTTGCACCATTTGAGTCTTTTGCATTGCGAAAGAGGTAGCTTAGACCGACTACAGATGCTTCAACAGATCCAAGGAATTTTGCACCAGATGACGCACCATGATCAGCCTGACATGAAAATTAGCGACAGAATTAGAAACCTAGTTTGACCAAGCAGCCATTGAAAAAAACATATGAAGTCTTTGCAATTGATACTGATGAAATGCAACCACCAAAGTTTTTAGAACTTTTTTGAATGTTTGGAAAGTGGGCATTTAATGAATTCCCTGCCCATAGGGTAAAATAAAATATGAAAACTCATTATTTGGACATAGACAAAATGAAAATCACAGAAACGAGCTTGCACTCACTTTAGGAGGGAGAGGTGGAAGTTTGACTTAAGAGAAAAACACTGAAACACATTACTATCTAATGCCCATGGATCAACTGAGTTTCTGGGTCACATTCGAAGAGAATAATCATATAAAAAGACAAATGTCTATAGTTCTGGATAAGAAAATGTTAAGGTGGAGTTGACATTTGCACATCAGCCTTCCTATTCAAAAATAAATAAAAAATAAAAAATAAATAAAAAATACATATATATATATAGATGTTGGACTGCACACATCACAAATGAAAGCACTTACACGCCCAAAGTGCCTGGAATCCAACATAAAGGGAGTTTTATAAGAATGAACTCCAGGAACAGAAGCAACTAAATGTCCAGTTGCACCTCCAAAATCATATTTTGCCAACTCAACAATCCACTGGGCCTGACTAGGTACATCAGTCAGTAGTGTTGCCATAAATCCAGCCAGCTGAGAAGCAAAATCTGTTTTTGAGTCTTGATTCGTTTCCCCATCGTGGAATTGAGTAAAAAGGGATGTATAATCAGGTGCGCTTCTCCGAGGGAAATCTTGCCACCAAACAGTATTGGTCACTGCATTCCACTGCTAAGTTATAAGAAACAATTAGTAATCTGTGCAGAAAATGACATGGCAGAAATTGTAACAAAATGTTCAGTTAATAAATATAAGAGTGTGTACTTATCCATCATCAATAGCTTTTGTATCATTAAGATACAAAACTTTGCATATTCCATAGAATTTTCCAGACATTTCATCATTAATCCAAATCAATCGTACATGCATTCCAAGTTGCAATTACATTATTCCCAAAGTTCTTAAATAAATTAGAATTGACATTTTGCAAATAGGAAATGTAAATAACATAAATAGAGTAGAATACGAATAACAGGACTTCAAACTACACAAGCACCTGCGTTGACACTAAATTTGCAGAGGTAATGATGACACGAATACTATCATCTCTTTTTAGGACCAACAATTTTGGATGATGGCAAGCAATTCCATGTCTCTTGCGGTCATTACCAAAAGCTATGGCCTCGGGAAACGGGGGATGCCTATTACAATGAAAACCATAAAAATGAATATTGTTAAATAAAAATAAAGGTCTTGTGCACAAGACAAGTGCCCCATTAACGAATGAGATAAATGAAAAATTACTCACACTAAAAGTAAGTTTGGAAAATCTGGATAAGATGAAGATGTTCTTTTATCAGGGCTTGAACTCCAACATCTTTCAGTATTATGACAAGCAATTGTAACTGGCAGATGGCTAGGAATCTCACAGGATGACAAAAACCTATCAATACACCACCCTTGGACAGTTAGGATTGAAAAGAGTACTTGAGGCTGTGAAACATATGAGCCAAATATAAAATAATAAGATGGAAAAGCCAAATGGAATGAGAAACTACAAGGAAGATGCATAAACAATTCATAGATAGGCATGCCAACAATAAAGTATGACAAAACATATGGTTAACCTACCATAAAATGTCACTTGTAAATGTTGCAATAAACATCTGTGAAATACTCTGCACAGGATAAAGCAGCTCGGGCAAGGAAATAACGGAATCTTGACTTGAAGTTGAAGAGTTGTGGCCCATAAAAGAAAGGCGATTCAAGTAAAAGTTCTTGCCAGGTTGTGAAGCAACATTTCTGCACCAGGTTTTGTTCTTGACAATACCATCACAATTAGGAGGGTCTTCCTTACCCGTAAACTTGAAAGATGATGTCTCAAGATTCCCATCAGCAACAGCAGTCTCAGAGGGAACTTGAGCATTGTCTTGTCTATGTAAGATGTCACCATTTGGTTCTGAAGCCACTACATTTTCACACCGATGTATGACTGAAGTGAACAAAATTTTAGTTTTCACACTGCAATCTATGGGTGAGGTTTGACACAACAATGATTTTTCCCTGTTAAGCGGAAGCCTATCAGTATCGAGACCCGGAGATCCTCCTATATCATTACTTTGTATAAATCCATTCTCAAAAGAATATCCACAACATTTTCGAATATACGATATAGGGTCATTGCTAAGCAAAATGTGCCTGCACTCACTTAAGAGAAAGTTTGCTCTTCCAACGATTGAAGATGGAGAACCCTCAGCCCGGGAAGCAAAAACCCTCTTACGTCCCCTTGGACATGATACACATAAAGGTTTACCGGATCCTTTGGGGTTATCAAAACTCTGTACAATTTGGTGCTCACAAACAATCTTATTAACAACAAATCCAATCCGAATCGGATTACAACAATTCTCAGTTGAGCAACCGAGTGAGACCCGGTCTCCATCCGACAACTCCACCGCCACGCCTTCCCTAACCCTAATCCCATTCACAAAAACCCCATTCAAAGAAACCCTAACATTAC
The DNA here is from genome assembly GCF_041283825.1 of Pyrus communis. NCBI lineage: Eukaryota > Viridiplantae > Streptophyta > Magnoliopsida > Rosales > Rosaceae > Pyrus > Pyrus communis. The sequence goes on from NC_142570.1 coordinate 6,845,563, forward strand.
AACACTCTTCCAAATCCAATCGATTCCTAAATTGAGGAACCGAAATCAATGCGCCGTCGATAACATACAGTTTCCGATCAAAAGAATTATAAATAATCTGGCAATGTTTCTTACCCACACGGCGATCGGCGAAGACGAAATGACAACCACGAGTGCTCCGCCCGATCGTGTAAGGGCGATCCGGGTGGAGACGAATTGAATCGACCGGAGAACCGGTTGCCGGACAAGTGAGAGGCACGTCGAGCTGCTTCACGTGGACCGAAACAGCCGTACTCGCTTCGCTTCTCGGCGGTCTCGGTCGCTTGCGGTGAATAGGGCACCGTTTCACTTCTCCTCCGTCGCTGATGTTATTGGTGGTAAAATCATGGCCGTAATCGGATAACAAATCTGCCATGGCAAGAATATCAATGGAAATAAATCTGGAAAATTGGAAAAAATCAGAGTTGCTGGACTGGATTGGAGTTTGGAGAGGACCAAAAAGATTGAAGAATCGTTTGTCTTCCGCTTTTCATTTCCCTCCAAAATTTGTTTCCTTATTTTAACGCGGTAACGCCCTTACCCAAACTGGACATGGATAACGGAACTGGATCTCAGGTTAGAGATTTACACTCGGCCCATTAATTGGTGGTTCTTTTTTGTTCAAAGGTACGAGAAGTGGCCCAATTACAATATTAAGCACAGAAAAATGGACCCACCAAACCGCAAATTAAAAAGCCCAATACATAGATTAAAGCCCAAAATAGAAAAACAAACCCTTGCAACATAAACTCTCTCTTTGCCGCTAGATGTGCCGCCGCCACCACCGCCGCCGTCAAAGAACCGAACACCAAAGAAAAGGAAAGAACTAAGCATCGACAAGAGATCTGTAGAGGATGGGGTTGGAGTTTCCTACTCTATCAAAGTTAAGGTCACACTTGACTCACAGCTGCTGCAGAGAAACTGCGGGTTCCAAATTTGATATTTTGGATAAAAACCTGGTCCATTCTCTCTAATACTGGCACTTGAAAATCTCATTTTGCCTTGAGATTTTTTATTGGATGGGGTAAGAGATCAGGATGTAGGTTTAGACCAGGGAGATATGGAAGTTAGTGAGGTGGTTTTGTCCTCCAAGCATGATGATTATCTTCATCACAACCAATCAATTGTTGGGATTGGTGAAGGTAAGGTTGATGATGGGTGCAATATTGCCTGCGCTGATGAGATGATTGTCTCATATGTCAGGTAGTTTATTAAAATCGTTAGAAATTCGAGTGTATTCAATTAGGACTCTTAGATTTTCTTAACTGTTTACGATAGTCGGATATCTCTAAGGGGAAATATTTATGAAAAACATTAGATCTTACCTATGATAATACTACACTGCTTGGTTAGTAGCTGGAGATTTCAACTATGTTCTATCTGTAGATGAAAGATATGGAGGTAATCCAATTTGTAGCCAGACTTTTTTTGCTGGTGTGATTGATATGGGTTTTATGGGCTTAGGTCACAAGAGGTATTTCAGTAAGGTTATTAAGCAGCGTATTGACAAGGCTATTTGTAATCCTTCTTGGAGAGTTGTTTTTCCTGAAACTTTTGTGAAGCATTTACCCAAGCTTAGCTCTGATCACAATTCTTTATTAATCAGTTTGTTATTAAACATAGTTTCTTGAGCTACTCTCAAACCTTTTGGATTTGAGGCCATGTTGCTGCAACATGAGAGTTTCGAAGAACATGTGCATGCTAATTGGTATACCAATAACCATAATATTGCTTTCAAACTCAATGCGTTTAAAGTGGTTCTTCAAAAGTGGAATTAGGAGATCCTTGGGAATATTTTTTCATATGAAATTTTTCTTTTTTGCTCAAATCCAAGGTATCCAAAAAGCTTTGAATGTGGAAAATTCTCAATTTCTTATTGCTTTAGAAGATATGTTGTTCCAAGATTATTAATCTTAAATGATGAGGAAGCATGTTTTTGTAATTAAAAAATATCCAGAGTTTGTAAGCTTAAAGATGGCAAAGAAACACCAAATTCTTTCATTTGTCTACTCCTATTACACCATCTCCAATGGTGACCTAAAACCTAAATTTTCCCTTCCCCCCCCAAAAAACATCCACTCCAACCCAAAACCTAAACTAAACCTGAAACCTAAAACCCAAAAGGAAGACAAATACCGGCCACAATTTAGCCTACAAATTCAAGTGGGACCCACGGATAAGAGTGAAAAGTGGGCTGTGAAGCCCACACCCCAAAACCCAGTTTCCCAACTCACTGAACGCGCCAAAGACTTTTCCAGCCGAGGCCCACCCCCGTGGGGCTGTCCCCCTTGCGTGTCAGCGTCATTGTAGCCCAACGGCTACTTTTCTTCATCCAACAACGGCCAATTTAATCACGTTCAATTTTTTTTTTATATTTATATATTTATTAAATCCAACGACTTAGATCGAATATAATCAAATCTAACGGTAAAAAAAAAAGATCTAACAGTTCAAATTTAAATCCAACAGCTAAAATAATTTAAAATTTTTATTTAACTTAAAATTCAACCATAAACTCTATAAATATCTATGTATTTGTTCAAACATTCACACAAAACTCATTTTTCTCTTACAATTCTTCCAATTTTTCTTTCTACCATTTCTTCTCATTTCCAAAATTTTCAAGATAGCAAAAGAGCATGTTGGAGGTCGCAATTGGACCTTTGACGAAGATAATGCTTTATGTTTGGTATGGATTTCTAGTAGCGAAGATGGTGTCTTCAGCACGAATCAAAATAGAAAGGTTTTGTGGGGTAAAATCGTTGATAAGTTCCATGAAAACTCCAACACTGGTCAAAGGGAAGTTGGTGGTGTTTATGATCGGTGGAAGATTATCAACAAAGCATGCACTTTGTGGAAGGGAAGCTTGGAGAGAGCCATAGTTGACATGTCTAATGGAAGGGGCGCCTCAAAAATGGTGAGTTTCTTTGTTGATATTTTATTTGTCATGTACATAATAGTATTTTGCAACTAATTATTTTTATGTATTTGTTGCATAGGGTGACAAAGCAATGTCAATTTACAAGACAAGAACTACACCAAAAAATCAAGCTTTTAAGTTGCATCATGCTTGGAACATCCTCAAGGATTGTCCGAGGTAGGGAACCGATGCGAACCAACAATGGGGAAGATTATTTCATAGTGAAGCCCCACCCCCAAATGATGTCAATGAAGGTGTGAATTTTTCCGACAATGAAGGTGTCGAACAAATGACCCCAACTTCTTTTGCAAGGCCCCCGGGTAGAGATGAGCAAAAGGAAGTAAAGAGAAAAGGGAAGTCCCAAGATCCAATACGTGCACAATTTGCTAGTGAAATTGTAAGAATGAATGAAAACTATATCTCTCGGCAAGAAGAAAATGCCAAAATGCATTTGGCCATGAAGGAACAAGGGGATAGGGAGCAAGAAAGGTTCAAAATTAATTTGATGATGGAGGACCTTGACAAATACACTCCAGAAAGGAAGAAATACTTACGTGGTAAGCAAAAGGACATTTTACGAAGGGATGCCACAAAGAGTATATTTCAAGATGACGATTCATCTCAAGACTATCACCCAAGTCCATCACCAAGTCAAGATGGTGGATATCATTATTAAGTTTATGAGTTTTCAATTGTATTAAGTTTATGTGGTTTATTAATTGTCTTTTTTTTTCTTTTTTTTATTTTATTTTATGCGGTTTATTAATTATCATTTGTATTAAGTTTATGTGGTTTATTAAATGTCGTTTGTATTAAGTTTATGTGGTTTATCATGATTTTAATGTATTGATTTAGTGATTTTTCAAAATTTATCGGAATTTAAATATTTTTAGGTTAAAATGTTCATATAATTAATTTAGGATAGTCTGCATAATTTTTTATTTAGAAAAAAGTTAATTTAAAAAAAATTAGCCTTAATTCATTCTTTAATAATCTTGGGCTAAAATTTTAGGCCAGAAGGGTTGGAGCAGAAAAACTATTTTTGGGCTAAAACCTAAATTTTCTAGGTTAAATATTTTTAGGTTTTAGGTCACCATTGAAGATGGCCTTAGGAGGAGGAAAAGCAGGTTGAAAGGACTTGAAAATGGTTCTGGTGTAGGGTCAACAGGATCTGAAAGCTGTGGTGGTTAATTATTTCGAAGATTTGTTCACTGAAAGATGTTAGAGATCGTAATGCCTAAGCTTTTTCCCTCCGTTGTTGGAGGAAGAAGTTAGAGATCTTAATGCTCAAGTTGTTAAAGTTTAGAGATCGTAGTGCTAACCGCATCATCACTTATGTTCAATATTTTTTTCAGCATGTCAAAGTTCCTCCTGGTATAAATGAAACGCTTAGCACTTTATTACCTAAAGTTCCTAATCCAATTTTTATGAATCAAATTAGGCCCATCAGTTTACGTACTAAAATGTATAAAGTAGTTGCCAAACTTCTGGTTTGCAAGTTGCTGCCTATAATGGAGAAAATTATTACCCAAATCAATTCAATTTTGTTTCTGGTTGGTGCTTTAGCTCAAGAAGTTGTACATAAATTTAAGCTTGCTATAGGAAAAAATGGCTTCTTGGCTTGAAAAATTGATTTGTCTAATGCTTATAACATATTATTGTGGGGCTTTGTTGATCGTATTCTTTTTTGAAATTGGTATTAATGGAAGTTTACTCTAGCTCATCTTGAGTTGTATAAATTCCATCAATTTCAGAGCTATCGTTAATGGTTAACTTACTGATGCGTTTCAACTAGGTTGTGGTATAAGATAGGGACATCCTCTTTCTCCTTACCTTTTTGTTCTTTGTATGAAGAAGCTAAGTCATTTGATTACCTATGAAGTTCATAATAAAAATGGAAACCTACCAGAAGTCTTAAGAAGAGGTCCTCGTATTTCCCACCTGTTTTTTGCAAATTATTTTCTTGTTTTTACTAAAGCTACTGTTTCACCATCAAAGATTGTCAAGTCGTGCATTGCTAAGTTATGTGCTTCTTCTGGTGAATTGGTAAATTTTGATAAGTCAAAGTTCTTTTGTTTTTTTTTTTTTTTTTTTTGTTGTCAGATAATAGATTTTGTTAAATTAGTCACAGATGAGATTCGAACTCACGTCATCATGTAAAAACTCAACACCTTTCCATCATTGTGGTAAATGGCCACTTGCCAAAGTTTGTTGTTTCTCTGAATACTAGGAGAAGAGTGGCTCGTAAAATCAACAAGATATGTCGCTCAAATGTAGCTATCTCGATTGGGACGTATCTTGGAGTTCCTTTATTGCATAAAAGGGTCAATAGTGCAACTTTTCAATATATGGTGGATAAAGTTCAGATGAAGTTGTCTTCTTGTATTAGGAAAATGCTTTCTATGGCAAGTATACTTACTTTAATTAAGTTTGTTGCTTAATCTAAAAGTGATTAAAAAAAAAGCCTAATTTGACTTAAAGTGATCAAAAAGCCTAATTTGAAAGTGATAAAAAGCTTAATCTGTAAGTGATAAAAAAAAATCTCTTGATTTGGTTACCATGGATAAGATATGTAGTGCTTTATTGAGGAACTAAGTTGCAAAGGGCAACTTAGTATACAGCTCATCACATAGTGAATATATATAACACCACAATGTGAACATGATGAACAGACGTGGAAAATCAAATTTACAATTGTTCTAATAAAAATAATTACCTTCATATTTGCGCTTATAATAATCATTACGTGTTTAGTGTCCTTCAATTTATGGGGTTCTTCTTCAATGCCCATTGTCATTCTTTCTGTGAACAAAAATGGTTTTGGTAATCGATAGAAGAAGAAGAATTAAACAGACTTAAAAAAGAAATTTAATAAAAAATAATGATAGATGCTTACCAATAATTCAAGTAAAGGAGCGCCGATGAATCTTGCCGTATGAGAATAGATTGAGATTGTGGTGGATATGACTAGTGGAAGAACCATAATTGCAAAGTACCACAATCATTATTTAATTAGCTAGTTTTTTCTTAATTATTGGTTTATTAAATGGTTTCTAATTGAAATTAAATTTTGATTAATTTAAATTATATGACTTTTCACATCAGATGTCACCTAATATGATATACAATTGTAGTACAAAAACATAATAATAATAGCATTAGAAAACAATCATATGATTGACCGCAAACACCACCATCACCCTCATCCTATCACTTTATCACTAGTAACTAGAGGTGGCAAATTAATTATTTGGTTGTTAATGAGTACTGATTAAGATCCGTTTAATTTGATATCATTATAGAATAAAGATGAGATTGGTAGTGATGATAATAGTATAAAATTAAATTAAATTAAATAGATTTTAATGAATACCTACGAACAATTTAATAAATTGATTTGCAATCTCTACTGTCAACTCCACCGTACCAACACCATCACCCTTAACACATTCACTAACCGGTCAACCACGATCACCCTTGGACAAACAACAAAAGACCTCTCGAATTTTTTATTTTATTTTATTTTATTTTAGCGATTGCGTTAGTAAGTTATATGTTAAATTAATCACCGGGATTTGAACTTACACAGTTCATGTAAGGGCATAACATTTTTCCACCATTATAATAAAAAGGCACTTGCCCCTTGAACTTTAATTAGAATAATATTAAATCAAATCATTCTGGAATTCTCTTCTAAAAATTAATTTTGATTATATACACTTGTAATATTAAACTTCCTCATCTGGTAACGTTACCTTCATCTCTCTCGTACTCGGGTGCGTATACCGCCAAACCTCTCCACGTAACCTAACTTAGTATAATTGATATGGTCGGCAGATCCAGCCATGCATGTACCAAATTAAACTATGCAGCAGATCAAAGTACATTTTATCACACAAACTTTATTTATTGGGTAAATTACAAAAAACTATCTCAATTATTGGTGTCACGACACTTTCATACCTCATCTTTTAAAATTGACAATGGCATACCTCATCTTACGAATTTGTGTCAATATTATACCTTCCGTTAGCTTTGCGTGAATTTCTTAGTTAAATACTGATGTGGCTTAATCCGAAACCCATTTTCTATTAAAAAATTATTAAAAACCAAAAAAAAATTCATTTAATCTTTTTAAAATATTAAAATAATAAAGAATAATTAAAAAAAAAACTAACACTTAGTTCGTCCCCTTCCCCCCTCCCTTTTCTCTCTATTCCCCCCATCTTCATCTTCTTTCCTCTTCTTGCAACTGCAACCCAGAAAAAAGAATAGAAAAAAAAAAAAAAAAACCAATTTGTCTTCCCCGCTCCCCACCCCCTCTTCTCCCCGCACCTAACCTCCCCACCTTCGCACCCACCCTCTGCACCCAACCTCGCACCCACTACCTACAATCCAAAAAGAAAAAAAAACCCAAATCCCGTTGAGGTGGAATCAGAAAACCTTCGCCAGGCCGATTCCAAAGGTTGAGAACCTGGGGGGAATGGGTGTAGAGGGAAGAGGGTGGGTGTGAGGTGGAATCAGAAAACCTTCGCCAAGGCGATTCCGAAGGTTGAGAACTTGGGGGGGATGGGTGTAGAGGGAAGAGGTTGGGTGTGCCGGGGGGGGGGGGGGGGCGGAGGACAAACTGGGTTTTTTTATTTTATTTTATTTTTTCCTTCTCTCTCTTCTTCTTCTTCGGACGAATTGGGTTCCCTTTGTTTTTTTTTTTTTTTTTTTTTTTTTTTTAATTCTTCTTCTGCTTCCTCTTTCTTCTTCTTTCTGGGTTTGGGGGTTGGGGGGGGGGGGGAACTGGGTTTGGGTTTTTTTTTTTCTTCTTCTTCTTCTTCCTCCTCCTTCCTTCTTTCTGGGTTACAGGGGGTTGGGTTTGTGGTGGGGGAGGGGGGACGAACTGGGTTTGGTTTGGGTTTTTTTTTTTATTCTTCTTCTTCTTCCTCCTTCTTCTTTCTGGGTTGCAGGAAGATGGGGAAGAGAGAAGGGGGGGACGAACTGACCTGAGGTTTTTTTTTTTATTTACTTTTCTTTATTATTTTAATATTTAAAAAATATTAAATGATTTTTTTATTTTTTAATAATATTTTATTAAAAAATGGATTCCGAATCAAGCCACGTCAGCATTTAATTGAAAAATAAACGGCAAAGCTAACGAAAGATATAACATTGGCACAAATTCTAAAGATGAGGCATAACATTGTTAATTTTAAAAGATAAGATATGAAAGATCGTGACATCAATAATTAAAGTAGTTTTTTATACTTTATCCTTATTTATTTATTAAACCATGCATCATACTGCATGCAGTTTTTACATAAAGTCACTTTCCGAACGCAGAAAAGAAAAGAAAACAGAAGAACACAAATCAAACAAACAGATCCCATCCGAAGTCTTCTCGCAGGACCATCCGATCGGACAATGACCTTGTGAGAGATGATATCACACACTTCTTTACAGTGAAAAGCCAAATGGGCCAGGGGTAAGACTTTCCATCACATCTTACATATATCTCCCGCACTGCCCTTTATTCTTTATCAAACTTATATCTAATCACGTCATATCATATGGTATAAACCATGCAACGGACTAGCATACTTAAGGTAATATGTTTTGTCATCGTTTTCGTATGTTATGTTATCATATTGTTATTGGATAATAAAGAAAATTAATAAGATTTTCATCTTATTAATAATCTAGATTAATAACTGAATAACATAACATGAAAAACTGCATAGATTATTGTCCTACGTATTCATGCCTTTGTATAGCTCTAGCGACGGAAGCTCCTGGCCTCGCGCACAGGTGCATCCACCTCATCTTCCCGGAGCTTCACAGCTGTGTAGGTGGCCGCCCCGGCGAGAGCTCCAAGGGTAGGAGCCACCAGGTATATCCACAACTTCGTGTAGTTTCCGGCGGCGACAGCAGGACCGAGAGTGCGCACCGGGTTCATTGAACCACCGCTAGATGGCCTGCCAACGCCAAAACAAAACCATAATTTTCAGTACTACATTCCGGTTGGAATCTTTTATCCTTAAACTTTGCGTGTGGGAGGGAAATGCTAAGATGATAACAAAAACCGCACACCTCCATCGTTTCTTTTCCCTTTCAATTATGTGACGTTATGCCAACATGAGGATGATGATTGTACATGAAACTGTATTGATTGCTGTGGGAGCTACCAACTTGGCCACCCTCCAACCCAACAAAAACAAACAAATGACGAGCTTAACTTTGTTTGAATCAGGGATATGTGTATACGTTAGATATGATTTCCATTATCATTATGTAGGGATGAGTCACTTTTCGAAGTACATTGTGATAAGTCTATATTTATTTGTCTACCATTTTATTTGTTTTGAATAAATGCCCATTGTAATTGGGAAACATAATAATTAAATTAAGACAAAAAATTTAAGCATAAACAAGGATTTCTTTAGTTTGCTTTTTCTTTTTCAGCTAGTCAATGATGGGAAAACTTTGTTGTCTTATAGGGTGCTAATTTGACGATACTCGAGCATAATTGAGAATACTCAAAATAATCTTTTAGACAATACGATAGTTTAAACCTCGTCAATTTACGAAGAAGATATAGTTTGATGCAGATAGGCAAATACAATGACAAATTGATCTAATACACATACACCATTAACCTTATCACGAAAGAAGAGTAATTATGTGGAGCATTATATTGAAAATAAGTAATAACAAACTTTGCAGACTATTATTACAATTTGATAAAAATAAGAAAAAGTCACCTACCCACAATTATATGTTTGAATTCGTAGAAAAAAAAAAACGCTTTTGCACAACCAAGATACTTCGATGTCAGAAGTCGAATTTTGCCGAGTAGTGAATCATATGCACAAGTATAAATAGATAAACTTAAATCTTGTTGATAATTGTTCAGTTTTCACAAAATTTAAAAAGTTGAAAACGTTTACTAAACAAGCTCTCAAATTTTCGTCATTTTTTTTTTTTGGGTCAAACGATAGATTTTGTTAAATTGGCCACCGACGGTATTTGAATCCACATTATCATGCAAGGCTCAATATCTTTCCACCACTATAATAAAAGGCCATTTGCAATTTTTTTTTCTTCTTCCGTTTTCGGTTTTATTCTTTTTTTAAATGAGAACATAAAATTAAAACTTAAATTATTTTCAAATAAACCCTAATTATAACTAAATCACAAAGCAGTCCAATAGTAGATAAATAGCATTAAGAAGGATAAAATGAGAGAGAGAGAGAGAGAGAGAGAGAGAGAGAGAGAGATAGATATGAAGTACTAACCCTGCAATAAGAATGTTTAGCATGACAGTAGCCCCAACTGCTAAACCAGCCAACTCTCCCAACTGCATGTCATCAAATCCCAAGCGCATTAGAAAGAATATATTTGAAATTAGTTAAAAAGAATCTGAGATATGAAAAATCAAATTTATGTGAGGATGATATATTTACATACCGCTCGAGTGTCAGTTGCAACAGCAGTGACAACGAACAACAGATTAAAAGTGATGATGAACTCAAGTCCAAAAGCCTGGCCAGTACTCACAGTAGGCAGCGTGACTCCGCCTGACATGTACGGATGGAAAATCCCTTTGAGAGCAAACGAGGCGCAAATGGAGGCCGAAACCTGAGCTGCGATGTAGGCTGGGACTTGGACCCACGGGAAGTGTCGCAGGGCGGCAAATGCAATGGTGAGAGATGGGTTCAGATGCGCACCAGAGATGTGGCCAGTGGAGAGAATCACGATCATCACGCCAAGCCCTGCGCATGCTGCATTTCCGATCAAGCTCTCTGCTCCGTTGTACTTTTGGTTCACGATTGGTCCAGCGCTTGCTGCAAACATCAAGATGAAGGTTCCTACGAACTCAGCTCCAAGCTACATAATGTTGATCAAAACTAGTTATTATCCTACATCAGGAAATTAAAGTTTTGTGTAACGGTATATAACTAACCGCTACGAACTTCTCCACTCATTGTTAATTGGTTTAGACCGGTTTCTCTAATTTTATCAGTTCAACGACTTTTTTTCTAAATTGGTATGCTAAAGTATTTAACGTGCCTCACTTAGCATACAAATTTTCTTTGCTACATCGGGGGAATTTGAGCTCTGAACATAATTCATGTGTTGGATAATGGAATCTTTTTTTCTGAAACTTCACAAGATAAATTACAACTTATATTGCATAGTTTCACTTCTAATTAAACAGAAATTTTTTGTGGACAATATAAATGTGATTAATTATGAACCGCTAATTCAACTCTAAAATCTTCAAAACTTATTCATCACGCGGTCCATCCTCACCACTGAGCTAACCCTAGTGGCTAATAAAGTGCATGCATTTTTTAAATGTGTAACGAACAAAGCTTTGGCCCGATGAGATTTTCTTGTTGGGAATACTTTTTAACTTTCTTTGGTAGTTAATGCCCACCATCAAAAATGCGTTTTCAATTGTTGAAACCTTAAAAAGTTCTCAAAGCACAATGAATGGATATTAGCTAATAGACATGCAATAAAGCGTAAAGCAATTGAAAGTGTTTGAGTAGCATTATCGATCGTGTTGAAAAGCCTACACATGAATTCTTAAGGCATGGTTCTACTAGCATCGTATGCATATTTTCGGGAAAGAAAATAAGTTTGACATTAGGATGATGACAATTGAGAACGACATATATTATACATATGCAGTTTGTCTTTTTCTTCTTTTCCTATTATTTAAAATGAAATACAAGTAGAAGGTAGACCACATGCCGAATATGAAATTAAATTCTTTTTTTTGTTGGATAAATTAACTTCTTCAAAAGTATATCCTTTCGGACTAGCCGTCCTGGATTTATTTTAATCCCAATACTTTGCTCACATTGCAGAGTTTTTTTTGTTTTTCTTTTTTGGGATAAATTATAGATGTTTGTTAAGAACCGACCAAGTTGCTTAAGGACCACAGCCAAAATATAAATCGATTAAAAGGGCGGTTTGCTAAAATATATATAGAGCGGGTTAAAAAATTTCGTTTTTAATGTGTATCAATAGGAGTCAAACCCTAACCAATTTGTTTCCTCTATTTATAATTGAGTACGGACAAAATCTTTTTCGGCCGAGCATGTGTTTATTTATTAGTTTATAGACAAATTATTATCTTTTTCTAACAAATTATTATCTTTTTCAACTTCATGACTGAAACTGTAAATACGTCACTGTTGAAGCACCAACAATAATGCACCAAAGCAATATCAAAATATTTTCTTTCGATATGAAATTCATTTTGTCAAGTTTTAAACACCAATGGAGTTGACAATATTTAAATTGAGACGCTAATAATTTTATTTTCATACTATTATTCGTTCAAGTATAACTTAACAACCGAGTAAATTAAGGTTGACAGGAACAAAATTAGATGGTTTTATCGTATTAATATATGTACTAAACAAAAAGTCGAAAGTATTATTCGTTAAAGTAGAGTTCCATTTCAATTGGTTACTCTTTGTTCTATCCTGGACACCAAACGAACCTAAACTCGAATAAAACTCTCAATCATATGACAGCCACAAATGTCAAAAAAATGGTGCATGCTAAAAGGATTGGTTGTGGGGGTTGCAATATATAATGCATACCTTGCGGGTGAGGGAGACAGTTGGAGTAGGGAACTCGTTGAAGCACGTGGGAGATTGACCCCACGCAGGAGCATTCACAGGGAAGCACTTGGTTCGCGGCATTGACTTACGCTCATACGATAGCGAATCCACTCTCGGCCCTGAAAACAGTGGCAGTGGCGTTCCAGGCGTCGCCGGCGCCGACGCAGACGGCGTCACTGGCTCAGATTCCGCCATTTCTAGCTTCCAAAATCAAGACAAAGAAGGATAAAACACAATAGATTTATTTTTTTATTTTTTTATTTTTTATTTTTTGTTTTTGAGAATTGGGTTCTTCTGGGAATGAGAGCTCGGAGTTACATAATTTGACGATTTTTATAAAAAAAATTCTACACGAGAATCTTGATAGTGGCCAGAGTGGGGGACGACAATATGGCTATGGATAGTACATACTGAAAATAAAATTTACCTAATTTTTTTTTTTTTTTTTTTGGGTTGGGAATTGGGTTTTGGAAGGATAAAAGTTACATATTTCGAAGGTTTTTTTATAATTTTTTTGTTAAGGGATAGAAGAAATGAAGAAATCCAGAGTACCCACTACAAGGATAACTCTAGTTTTTCATACAAAAAGCAATCAAACTATTTTTTTTTTGGTTTTTCTGAGAAAGGGGTTTTGTGGGATGTGATTTAAAGTCTGGATTACATGCTGGGAATGATTTTTTTGAGGTTTTCTTTAAGGAAGAATGGTGAAAAAGGAAGGATCCAGGTTCAAAACCGGAGCAACAAAAGAGCAGAAAAGTGCAGACGATTTGAAAGGGACTGAAACTGGTCAAAAGAAGAAGAAGGAGGAGGAGGAGGATTGGATTGCACAGTAACAGAGGTGAACTGAAGAAGAGATAGATATATGACGTAGGGATTGAAGAGAAGGATGTTTTAGATAACTCAGCGGTAGTCAGGCTTAAATGCATAGACGTGTGTGTTTATATATATACAGAAAATCGAGACAGTACAAACTCCAACCTCTCTCTCTCTCTCTCTCTCTCTCTCTCTCTCTCTCTCTCTCTCTCTCTCTCTCTCTCTCTCTCTCTCTCTGCATTATTTTAAGAAGGAGAAAGTCAATGGCTTCAGTCGGAAAAATTTTTAATTGTGACAGGAACACGGATGATATATTACTTGTTTTTATGTAAGTGGTGAGAAATTTTATTTTTGAAATTATTAACTTTTTATCACATATCCTACCATTTATATAGCAACACGTGATGTACCAACCCGTGTAACGATGACACTGAAAAATCTCTCCTTCCATTGGGGCACTGCATTTAACAGTTTTCTTGCACTTTTTTGCATTATGCAATGATCTAGTCACTGCCGCCCCCCGCGTAATGCTTGCGAAGTCCACTTCCTAATCCACCGCGGTGTGTAGCGTGCATGACCTAGCTTTTGGTTTGATAATACAATTATTTCTGGATATTCGTCTTTAATGTACATTGTTTATTTTTGATGTGCTACTAGAAGAGCAACTCGATAAATTGACAAATTCTGGCGTGAGTAGTAATTTCTGAGATGAAAAGTGATTTTGTTTATAATCTTCGCTGTGTAAATTTCTATTCATTGGTTCTTATTTGCTTAAATTCATTCAAAATATTATAAATAAATGTAACATTCCACATCGACCAACAAAGATGGGGTGATGTGCCTTATATGTACATGTCCACCTTTATATAGCACGAGGCCTTTTGGGAGCTCACTAGCTTCGAAGTTCATCTGAACTCCGAACTTAAGCGAGTTCGGGGGAGAGCATCCCAGGATGGGTGACCTACTGGGAAGTTGCTCGTGAGTTCTCAGAAACAAAATCGTGAGGGCGTGATCGGGGTCCAAAGCAGATAATATCGTGCTACGACGGAGCCGGTCTGGAATGTGACATAAATATATGAGGGTGCATAAAAAAATAATGTGTGGAAATTATTTTCCTCTTAATAATGATAATTTCCTTTTCAACAATTAGTCCCAATTTTTTCACTTAAGAACTTGTAGTCAAGAGATACTTTGTTCTTGGTATATTTAGCACTTGACATAAATTTTAATTTTTGTTTATCAGTGCAACATATTGTTCTTGTGTTAGCTATATAAGAAATCTCTCGCGTCAAAAGTTTACTAAACTTTTCATATTTTTATATGGAGTTGAATACTCATTAGATTGTTAATTGATTTTATGGTAAAATATCAACTTTCTTCAGGTATCAAAACATATTGCTCTGTGTGTGAAGCTTCCTAGTCACACATGCTACACGTCACTCAATTTGTGCCCAGTGAGCATCTTCATCCTTGTTCAACTCCTCCATCTTTCTCCTCAGTCTCACTCAATTTCTCCTCAAAAACACAAATTATTACTAAAATGATAAATCCAATGTCGTTTCTTCATATAAACGTACATGTGTTAATCAATAATTACTAAGTGTTGTTCACGTCTTAAGTTTGAAAATTCGTCACTGTGAAAAAAGGAAGAGGCGTGTGAGCATGCTAAAATGTTAACAAATGTTGAGAACTTCAACTTGCTTGACCTTAGTTCAAATGTTAAGAAAAATATAAACTCGAACGTCAATAATAAATAGAATTTTTAGTAGCACTTCAAAAATCTCATTTGGCACTCCAAAATTTCAATAATTAAAAAGAAAAATACATTTGTGAGAAGTGTAGAATGAAATTTTTGAAGTGCTAATAATAGTTCACATGAAAAGGATTTCAATACTTGCATGTATTTCATATTTTATATATCTTCACATAAATTATATCAAACCGTCAAATTAAAATTATATTAAATATTTAAGTATTATAATGAATTTTCGACTGTATATGTAATTCGCTGCCGTGTGATCACAGTAAAGATGGCTAATAGAACGTGTGAGCCACATTTCACGCGCGCTTGAATTCATTGACTCTGATGTGGATTGCAATTTTGCAGTTGGACAGGAGACATCTTTCACCACTCGAGCATAACCTACATGTGAGAGAAGCCGTGAACTGTGAAGCCCTTCATTTTTGGTCCAGTATAATAATTCCACCAGCCACCTAATCATCTACTAAAAAAATACCCATCTTTCAATCTCCAATGCAATTATTCAACAAAAATTAACCATATAATTACTCTACTTTTGTTGAATTATTAATGTATGTGGCCAATCTTTTTCTCAATATTCAACAGATATGTCCTTCTTACCTCATCATGTTATGTAAGGGTGGACATTTAAGTGAGTGTATTGACCAACCCTTCTACCAAAACAGATATTGGTTGGGTTGTAGACTTTTAAATTTTTTGTTTTGGTAACAATTCAACTACTCGCCAATAGGTGAGTTTAGTTGTTGGGTTAAAGTATTATTAGAAACCGATTCACCTGAATATTAGCAATCTTAAACATACATGTATCTTAGATATACACACATATATATATATATATAATTTAAAATTTAGTATATATTAAACACACTTGTTTATCTATACTTTGTTAAATACAATTTAAATATTAAGTAAGACGTAGTGATTTTATAATACTAAATTTACGTGATTCAAGCCTAATATGATATGTATTTTGGATTGTTTGGCACTCATACTCACAAATTTATACAATTACATTCCTAATTTATAAGAAATTGCAACATCCTTTTTTTTGTTTTTTGTGTAAACTATGTATTACTCAATAGCAGTTAAAAAAAAAAAAAAAAGTTGGAGAGTTTATGAGTTATGACTCTACTTACTATATGTTTGATTCTGCAGCCTACCAACGTGATACCTTCCTTCTTTAATTAGTTCAGGATGAGCAGAGGGGTAGGTATCAAATTGTCAATGCATTAAAGCTGTGTTTTTCGGCTGAATTTGCGTTTGATAGCAAGTGGAATGTAATGGCAAATCATGGCAACCCTACATACGGATGTATTCATGTAGACCAATATTGGTAATTGTTGGGCTCACAAAATTTTACCAAAAATAGTTCAAAGTGGCATGAATACTTGCATCCTTCATGTAGGAATGTGTATTTATTTATTTTATTTTATTGCGTATAACGTATCTTTATCAACGATCGAAATAATTTATTTTTTTAATCCTTATTTGAAGATCATTTCTACAAAAAATTGTTGGATTGAAGATCGTTTAATCATCAAAACGTATCAAATAAATAAACAGTTTATCATGAATATGTTACTTGATACTTATACCGTCGGTTTGTTTTATATATTTAAATGACTAAATGATTTCTGACTGAAATAATTTTTGTAGGGTGATCTTCAAATTAAGATTAAGAAATCAAATGATTCCAGTAATGAAATTTGTACTATCAAGATACGTTATTCATAAGGGAGAATTGAGCTCATCCTCGAAAGGAGGGTTGCAAGTATTATCCTTTAGTATCAGAAGAAGTTTGGATCAAACCCTAAATCTCGCATATTTCAATTATTGTTTATCGGGAAAGAACTGCATATGTTTTAGATAGGACTTCAAATATGCAGAAATACAGTGTTTATACCATATACATTGTCAGCTCATTTTCTAACTCCTTAAATTTTTCGAAGCCTACTTATTGCCCGACATTCAACATCCTACATAAATAGGTAGCAAAGTCCAATTGATGCCTTAGTTTGGTCCAATAAAAAAGTTTGTCAAATCTATAAAGTTCCTAGCTAAGAAATAGTGGCACAATGGAAGTCAACGAACCAAACAATTGAGGAGCCACAAAAATAGCCAATAATACGTAAAATGAGAAAAATAATGTGCGAAAATTATTTCTTATCGTGAAATTAATCTTATAAAACCTTTCATCATGTGCCAACTAGTCAAAATATTAATTTAGTTCATACAACCAATACAGCTCTATATCATAAGTCATATGGCTGTCTCCTAATTTTAAAAAATCTGGCCACCAAACGTGCTGATGAGTGACTGATATCTATCATACATTCCAATTTCCAAACCGTGCATCATGTTAATTAATTGGATAATGTTAGGAGATTAAATTTCTAACTCAAATTTTGTGAACCAAATGAAATGGATGTTGATGATTGAATTATTATTTAAGTGTTGATTAACATACTTATTTTTTATTGGTCACACATTATTTAGTTTAAAATTTTGATCTCCCTAATATTATCCTAATTAATAATTATCTCTCTAACACTTCAGACAGATTAATTAACTCTTAATTAATCACAACTATTTTCAAGCCCAATTTCGAATTAATTAACAATACATACTTTTTTAAGAGTAAGATTCATTAACAAAGTCAATGAAATAACAATAATACATTAATTATTTTATATTTTGTTACATATTACACAAAAACATGGTCAGAGCACAATTATAAAATGAAAGTGCATAATGCATTATATGGGGCAAAAGGATTACTATAATCATTAACAGTTATCATGTTGATTAATAAGTAATTGTCATTTCTTAATTATATGATTAACATGATGAGATATGTCTCAGTTGCACCTTTTGCTCACAAAACCCTAAGATTCCTGTACCAGGCTGCATACTTAATTATATTGTACTTCAATTAAGAACCTGTTTATATATAGGAAGCATAACCAGAGAACAATCAGAGAATACTTGATTACTAAGTTCCTAATTATAATCACTTCCTAATCACCTTCCTAACTATAGTCTATTCTCTTGATTACCGCGTTAGCTAATTGGTAGCATCAAACAAGTACGTACTTCTCCACTGTCTATGGCTCCGCAGTCTGCATGCACGTGTATAATAAGGGGAAATTGTGCCCTAGTTTTGGTACTGAGATTCTCTCTAGATCCCTTCCATTTGGATTATCTAGATCCTTCAATCCTAGAGCTGGGGAGAGAGCGAGATGGAGAAGAGGGATGAACATGAGAAGCTGAACCGTGAATAAGATGGAAGAAGATGAACATGAGAAGGTGAAGGCGAACAAGGAATTAATTCTTGTTGTTCGATTTCCAGTTCAACGAATAAAATTGAAGAATCCAAGGATCCAGATGGAAGGGATCCAAAGAGAATCCTATTTCCCATTTGAGTTGAGTTTTACACATTGGACTTTAATTCAATTTTTGGTATATAACCACTAGTCCTAAAATTCAAGTGGTTGAGGAATGTATGGATAATATATATCCACAAGTTAGTTTATACATTTCTCTACATGCAAACTCATTTATGCATTAAAGAATCAACTTTTTGTTGCACCGACAAATAAATGAGAAACGAGATTTAAACCCAAAAAGTCTTTTAATAATACGGTTATAATATGTATATATTTGTTACATTACCATGAATAAACTTTGAATTGGATAGGGGTGGGATCTTTCTAATTTTTCCATCTCTTAGATTCAGTTCCATGGTCAATTCTTAAGTAATATTGTTTCTAACAAGGTCTTGTATTCATGAATGTTGCATTACATGATCAAGCAGCACTTAGACTTTAGACAAGACAAAACATAGTGGAGAACCTGTAGATGCTAAGGTCTCACAAAATCAAACTCTTCCTTTCCTGATCCCCGATGGAACCCAGAAACCAGAAACCATACTTGGAGCTAGAGGTAGAGATTTTGTTCGACTCCCACTATTCATAGTTTCATCCAAATAATGAAAAGAAACGTACAAAATCCAACTCCCACTTCTTCAAAACCAAAAGCGAAGTGACCCTATTGCTGCCGAATTTAAGAGCCGATGATATAAATCTGCCACACAATGGTAAACGCGACAGATATAAATCAACATGCTGAAGCGGGACATCACAAACCCGCCAAGTACTAAGCATAAGCATAATATCCCAAAACATTCAGGAAAAAATTATAGCATGTGAGGAAGTTGTAGTGGGAGGGTTTGACTATTTTATAGTGATTCCATTAATAAAAAAGTAAAAGAAAAAAAGAAACTTCAAAAATGAACAAAAAAAGAAGGTAAAGTTTAAATAATTCATGTCGTGTTGAGTAGAAGATACTCAAAAATGATTCTCAAAGTTCTGGGAAGGAAGGTCCATGTATCCATCCTTCTCCATTTTGGTTTTTTTTTTTTTTTTTTTTTTTTTTTTTTGCCTTTTTCCATATTTTATCTGCTTTCTTTTCAACGAAAGTGGACTTAATCAAATATATGATGAAGCAAAGCAACAGCAGCAGTTCTCACCAAAAGTTTTTGCATTGTGCACGCACAGTCAATCACTATATGGATAGGCATAAATACCAGAAGACACTGGATTATGGGGTATTCTCGTCGGTGGATAGGTTAGAGTTGAAGTTTGTGAAAAGTATCGTATGGGACAAGGGAATCTTGTCTATTCCTATTCATTTTTCGGTTGAAATCAAATGGAGAGATGGGGTACCTTTTTTGTTTTTCATTGAACCATATTTAGTCGCATTATGCTTGTAGTCATTAGCCCTTAATTTAGATTAAAATACAACTTAAAATCACATTATTAGGTTATTCATATCTCTCATTTTTCTTAGCGTTGTGGAGTTTTGTTGGCAAGACAACTATGATGAACTGCAAACTCAAACATCATCTTTTACGAGTCTTGATTTACCTACCCATGAACTGTGGGGTCTATTCATGTACCAAGAGTTTGTCTCCTATACGCTTTTATGTATACCAACTTCAAAATTGCTTGAAGGTGTCATAAAAAAACATAATAGGTGCATCAAATTAGTTTTTAGTTATAAGTACCTCATCTTACATTTGGATATAAGATTGAATTCATGATCTTCAGTCTTGGCATTTTCTCTCCTCTCACCAAGGAAAAAAAACTTGCGTAAGGGGCTCCCATAAAACCCTATATTGGTCTCGCAAGTGTGATGGTTTCTGTAAAACGACAATCTTACTAAAGTTTCCCTCGACTTTAGGAGCTCACGTTGTTAGATTATTCACTTAATTATTCTTGTATTTTTACCAATTAGGGAGGAACCAAGTTTCCCTCGGCTTTAAGAGCTCACGTTAGATTATGCACTTAATTATTCCTTGTTCCTTTGTCAATTAAGGAGGCCGGGGTACTCCGAATGGACACTAACAACCACCCTCTTATCGAAGTCAGTAGTCGATACAAATATATATAGCTAGAAGGCCTAAAGGGAGAAGATAATTGCCGGAAAAGGGGCAGTTAAAATATAGATGTGTGTTCAACTTGTGCCGTGAGAAGCACTTTCTTTTCGGGCCAAGAGGAGAAGCACTCGGCAATACATAATACGTTTGAATTCATATAAAAAGACCATACAATCTCGACTGGGAAAAAAAAAAAAAAAAAAAAAAAGGATTAAAAAACACACTACACTTGTATTATTGACATTGACAATGCCAGGAATTAGTAGTAGTACAAAGGAAGCAAAGGTACATAATTTGAGATTACAAAACAAGCGAGAGTTCGTGAACAAATGTGCAATATCAAACGAAACTCCATGAACGAAATTTGATCCAGCCTATCTTGCTGTAGCACCTCCATATCAGAAGAAATCAGAATAGCAAGAGTAGATAAATTCCGGCAATCATGGTTAACTAGGCCAGGGCGGCACAAGGTTGCCATCCATGGTCAGTGTTTTTCTAAAATGTCAAGGAGCGTGTTAAATAAGTTGGTAACAACTTTGTGGTAAGTAGAAAAAGGTGGGTGGAGTGAATATAATGGAGGTGGGAACTGAGGAAAAAAGCACTCATACTAAAAAAAAAAAACCAGCACTAAGTCAGAAATTCAAACCCGAAATAGAGAGAAGAGTTCGAACACAAGAACTGAATTAAATAAGACCTTACAACTCAAGTCTTGATCGCATTAACACAAGGAATTTGACTTACGAACAACATTAAATTATTGTTAAGGACGACTAAGATATGGTGACACTATCTTTTAGATAAGCTGATATAAACACAGCCAGTGCACTAAGAGAAAGAACTAACAGAGGGCCTGCAGGAGCCAATTTCTGTGTAGCTGCTAATCGTATACCTGAAACCATGGTACATGCATACGATCGTTATTCATAACAGATATTTAAGTTACTATGTACACACTTGTGCATAGAATTTAACAAAAGCATGGTACAAGCATACCGAATACCGCAGCAAAAAGAAATGCTGATCCAAAACCAAGGGCATCACCAATAGCTTTTGTCTCTGGTGTTTGCAGCAGATAGTAAGCCTACAAGCATAGCAAGTATCACCCATTAAACTGGTGACAAAACCTTTTTGTGTATCAACGTTCATTCAGGGAGAACACTCTTAGGACTATTCAGATTCATTATTTGGATTTTTTAAACATACCACAGAACCACAAAATTATCGGTATCTTAGAAAGGTAAGAAGGCAGAAAGGAACAAGAAGCTCAATTACATGAACAAAAACAGAATGCGTCACAAAGCGAAAGACTCTTGTTATTTTGAATTTTGATAGACATTCTTCAACATGAATAAAGATAACTTCAGGAAGCATAAGCTCCAAGCTATAAAACCTTGCAATTAAGGCCTTTGGCCTAGTCTCACCTCCTCCCCATGAACAAATAGGGATGAAGAAAGTTCAGGGTACCACGTCCCAGGGATGAAACAAATTGAAGAAAACTTGCAGTGTATTTTGCAATAATTTGAACATAATAAAACATTAATATCGTGTTCACATAAACCCATGGGGAGTATTGTCAACTGTTAACAATTCAAAGTGCTTGTACAATTTTAGTGATAAACTTGAGTGCGGTTCCCTAGTATCGTTAATTAAGAGCAAGGAAGCTTATCTGCATTATCTCGGACTAATTTGAGGAACATGCAAACAACAAAACATATAGACTACCTGCATTATTTGTCAATGATGAACAACATGCTCGTCCCTTCTTTCAAGCAACTAACGCTTTTTACGAAATCTTGAATTCTGTGGTTGCCAAGTGAAACACCAGCAGAGGGATAATGGGTTGGAAACAGGATGTGGAGAGTTTTGAAATGCATTATACATTATATACGACGATCATTTCTAGCACTATTTAAAATGATGCAGCTGGAAAATGTAGTGTGGTATTCACTCTTCATAAGTGGAAATCACATGCATTTGTGCAGGGGTTCCGAAAGATTTGTACTTGGTACCCTACGAAGGACAATGTGCTAAAGACTTGGCTTGAGTAAAAGCTTGATCCAGCATTGAAAGACGGAGGTCGACCCCACATCTCTTTCTGAAGATTTCTGATTGATCCATCATCGGTTGTTGAACAATGACAAAGGAAGCTCAGGTGGTTTAGCTCTGAATAGTGTTAGTGTCTGATTATGCTCAGATTAAGAGCTCAGATATTACCTTTCATCAAGAAACCATTAGGGAACTCGACTGAAATGATCGATTTACAAATCCCAATTGCTGAACTTACCAAAACCAAATTTTGACGACACATCGATCATCCTTTAAGGACACATCAAACAAATACTGAAATCTTTTCGGCAATTGGGATTAGTAAATTGATTTTCAGCGTCTCAAAATGTGTTGACATGAAAATTATCACGTGTGACTGCCAACATTATTGCACATGTAGCATTGTAAATCAAACAATTGAATTAACCCAAAAAAATAATTAAGAAACTAAAATTCACCAACTTATTGAAACTTGAAAGTAAACATAATTTAGTGTTATTCTGCTCTGATAAAATAAAAAAAAAATTAAAAAAAAACAATTTAGTTTTAATAAGGAGTCTTACAGTTGCCATTAGAGCTGCTCCTGAAACACCACCGAGAAGCGACCCCTTGCTTCCTGTTCTCGAAACTGCGATAAAAAAAAATAAAAAAAACCCACCATTCTTGAAAAAAAAAAAAAAAAAAGCATGTATTTTTGGAGCATTTATCTGTAATTTTGCGGAAGAAATGAAGAGATTACAAGCAAAGAAGCCGCCGCTGAGGAGGAGGAAGCCGTATACTGCAGAGGTAGCCGGAGCCATCTCCGCCAGCTGAGAAGTGCACGAGAACCGACGACTGTGCGTTTTGGGCACGGCTTTGAAGCTTGTGTTGCTCGCTGCCAATAGCCCATTTCCCGCAGCGTAATCGCAGCGAAAGGGATGGGGGTTGGAAAACGCGGGAGATTTGAATGTGGGAATTCTGCGTCGGTGTTCGTACAAACAATTTCTGGTCGCCGGCGAAGCCAACTGCAGCGTATACGACGACATGATCCGGCGATTTCAGTGAGTTTCCGAGTTGCGTTGTGGAGTTGCAGGTGTGTGTGAAAATGATAAGGTAGCCGAGCGGACAGGGAGAGTGGGTAACCGGGGCGCGCAAAACGAGGTCGCCAATTTTACTTGGGCTTTGACAGAAGCCCAATTTTGGGTGAGGGTCTGATCCATAGAATGAGATTACAATCATAGTGTGGTGTTTCGAATTAATAATAACTACATAGAATGGGATTACAGTCATCATAGTGTTTAGATTTAATAATATAACTTCACGTGTAACATTATTAGATGGAATAAAACCGAATTTGTTTCATGTAATTTGCTTTCCTGATTTGCAGAAATGTTAGTAGTCTAATTAACATAATTATTGACGGATATAACGATGTCGAGATTAATATTATTTGTTATAGACTTAAATGACAAGTGTGGTAAAAAACTTTTGAATGAAACTTTATAATTTTTTTTTTATCACAAACGATATTAGTACTTCAAGGTATACTAGCATGTGAGATTCGAATATGAGGCATGATGAATTCAAATAAATAAAAAAATTCTATCCACGATTATTTGTATATTACTGTATTCTATGTCGGGATGGACGATAAGTGATAGTGTAAAAATTTAACCAAAAAATAAAAATCAAAGCACGACTTCATTATCAATTGCATGTGGAGGAGACATTTCTCGTTCAATTTAGCTAAAAATAAGTAGAATGACTACTGAAATTTGAAATTTGAAATTTATGTATAAATATTTAATCAACAAATTGAAATTTATGTCATAAATATTTAATGAACAATAATGTTAATTTAATGGCAAATGAAAATTCAAAGGCAAGGAGAATATAAACACGTGAACTTTAAAAGTTTAAAGAAAATGAAATAGTGTGCAATCTTGTGAAGGCTAAATGATGCTCATATTGGACGTCACATGAATGTTGCTTATATAATTTTTCAATTTTTTTTTTTCAAAAAGAGGACCGACTGATGGCTCGCCACGGCGGTCCTCCTTTCCGGGAGTATTAAGGAGTACGTTAATGCATGTGTCTAAAAGCATCTCTGAAAAACTCTACAAATGTTGTTTTACAAATACAAGTTTGTTTACCTATGTGACTGTTTGTTCTACAAAATAATAGCATTTTTACTTCAATTAAAAAAAAAAATTGATTAAACATGTTCAACAAGAATATGATTTTAACTCTAGCCCATTTACTATTCTTCAATTCAAATATTCCAAATTTAATTCTTTACAATCCAGTCATGAAATAATAAACAAGTTATTGATGATTTGTGGAGTTTAATGAAAATGCTTTTGAATAGGATTACTCATAATTTTGTGTACAATCTTCTCCTTGTTGCTAAAACTTATGGGGCTTTGGTCTAAAAATTGTTCACTGCAAATTATTTTGGTTTTTTTTGTGAGAAATCTTAAATCGAGAGTATTTTTGTCAAATTAACCTCTCGTTGAATTGGTGGTTTCTTCTATTTAGCAGAATTTTTTCACAATAGAACCAAAATGATTGACAATTAACACCCTTAGAGACAACTTCTATCGATTTTAAATTTAATAGACCAAATAATGAGCTATGACAATCTTAGCAACTATTTCAACTAAAAAGCCTAGTACAAATTGTCGGAATCTTAGGAATCCTCACATCTTAACCATTCATCGTGCATCATGCGGTCATAAATCATTTGACTTTTTTATTTAAAATTAAACACAAATAGTACCTAACAAAAACTAACCACACGATATACGATAAACAGCTAAGATAAGATGATCCTACCCGGAGAGGATCCTCTTCCCAAGTTTACATCTGAGATTCAGAATCCTTATTAAACCAACTTTCTTTTACATTTCCTCTATACAATCAATTCACCAAGTCGTCAAATCAACGGCTGGGATCAATCAATGAAGCAAGCAAACAACCAACTAATATACGATTTCTTTGTCATGAGATAGTGACTGTAGAAACGAAACAGACGATACTTTCTCCTGAATGGTTTCCAATATTTGAGTAGCCGAAGGCCTCAGCGTCGGTGACTGACGCAAGCACGTTGCCGAAATACCAAGCATGGTCTTGGCCTCTTCGAGGTCAAACCCCGCCGCGCCCAGCCGCGGGTCCACCAACTCCGCCGCCTCACAACCGCCGTCTCTCAACCTACTCCCCACCAAAGTCGTCAAGAACTGCCCTTTCTCGGAGCAAAACGCCTCCATTCCCGTCACGAGCTCCAAGATCAAAACGCCGAAGCTGTACACGTCGTTTTTCTTCGAAGCGATTCCGGTTCGGAGGTAGTGCGGATCGGTGTAACCCGGCGAGCCCATCATCGTCAAGACTTGATTTCTCATCGACGACGGCGGTTGGACGGTTGAGGAAAACCCCATCTTCGCTGATCCGAAATCGCAGAGCTTGCAGTTGAGATTTTCGTCGAGTAAGATATTTGAGGCTTTGATGTCCATGTGAACGATTTGGAGGGCGCATTTCTCGTGCAGGTATTCTAATGCTTGTGCGACTTGGAAGGCGATTGCCATTCGGTTCTTCCACGGCAGTGCTGGGGTGGCGTCTCCGCCGTGGAGCTTCTCTTGGAGATTTCCGTTGGCGACGTACTCGAAAACCAGAGCACCCTCCTCTGTTTCACAAGAAAAAATATAAAACATTATTATTTGAACAAATATGGATTGAAGTTGAACCCACAAAGAAAATAAGAACAAATCACAAATTAATGTCAAGAAAACTGTACAGTATTACAACCCAACTGCATCTGACACAAAAAAGCTGGAAGTGTAGCTGAGTGGTAGAAACACTAGATGCTTCTTTAGCAAGCAAGTTTTCTCAAAGGAGTAATCACTAAGATTTTTAACAACAATTACACATAGCAAAACGAAATTTTATGATTCGTTTGAGATTGCTTTTTTAGAAAATGCTTTTACTTTTAAGCAATTTTACTCGAATTAATTTTATTATAAACACGTTAAAATTTTATTAAAAACCAATTGCTTGATGAAAATACAGTTGAAAGGCTTTTTTAGAGGTATCTGATAAGTGCTTCCGGGGAAAATGCTTTTACGAGTTGGAAACCTTTGTTTTTTTTTTTTTTTAACTAGAGTCGGAAACGTTGGCTCAGCTGTCAAAAAACATGTTAAGCACAATCCTAACTATGTTCTTAGTTTATGGACAGACCTTGGTTTTCGGAGTAGCCAAGAAGCTTGACGATGCGGTGGTGCTCAAGGCGGAGGAGAATATCGAGTTCTTGCTTAAAAACCCGACTCAGCCGCTCGCTGCCGTTGTGGATCTTAATTGAGCAGAACCCATCGCCCGAATTAGGCCCCGGGTTTCGTGCCAAGTACACATTACTAAACCCGCCAGTTCCAATCACCTTGGAGAAGCCATCAGTAGATCTCTCTATCCAATCCCAACTCAATTTCTTCACGCTAAACTCCCCGCTTTCTTCAACATGGTCCTTCTCCACAACGATTCCATTGTCTTTGCGTTTTGATCTGAATCCGAAGCATCTCATTACCACCATGACTGAAACGATGAGGAAGACGGCGGCGGCGGAGATTGTGAGAGATGTGACGAGGGTTTTGGAGGTGTCGGCGTGGGAAGATGGTTTTGAAGGGAAGGTTGACGGTGGGTTGGTGGAGGAGAGAGAGGAAAAGGAGGAGAGAGAAAGGGTGGCGGTGGTGGTTGTTGGGATGGAGCGGGAAGCCTCGGAGAAAGTAGAGAGTGAGGAAAACAAAAGTAGGGAGGTGAAGAAGTAGGAGTAACAGCAGACAAAATTGTAAGCGTGTCGGCTTTGTGGAAGAACTTGGTCTTCTTCTTCGAGGTTAGATTCGGCCATGGAAGGAGGCACAATCTGACAGGGGTGATCTCGATTTAGGCATAAATGAAACAAATGGGCAAGCTTCATTCCTACTTTCCCACATACAGATTTGAAAACGAAAAGGAAAAAGAGAGCGTATTTAGATCTCTCACCCAATCAAAATCAAGATCTTAGTCTTTATTTATTTATTTATAGATTTCATAAATTGAAAAGCAAAAGACCAAAAAAAATATTGAAAAGAAAAAGAGAGTCCTTGGTTCCCATTTCCTTACTAACAATTAATGTTCATGAATCATAATATCTAACCATTTCAGTCCTACAGTCTGATGATATTCTTCTTTATTTGTAGGTGAGAGGTTTTAAATTCGAATCTCATTGATAATGAATTCGATATCAAATTAGATTGCTCATTGTGTGCCTTAGCCGAACTTTCTCTCCTATTAGTGTAAAATATATTGTTATACTGAAAAAATATTCATAAGTTCTAAACAAAAATCAATATATCACATAATTCTTTTTTGTTGAAATAATATCCATAATACTAAAAATAGGAAATTTTCTAAAATATCCTCTAAATTATTCGTAAAATAAAGTTTAACTGATTTATTAGATACATACGCATCACTGAAACACATGGTTGTTTTTATTAGTTTTTATCATGAAATTTCATGAAAAAAATCACATGTCGACCCCATTTCTAAAAGCATTTGCAACACTTTGTGACAACTATGGGACTTAGGATAGGAATTTTGTTGAGTTTATTAAATTTTTGGTGTGTTTATGAGCGTTATATGCCACAAAATAAAGAGAATATTTATTTAAAAAAAAAAAAAACTCACAAGCGCCATGTCATTCGGAAACGTTTATAAATACAAATTGATCCATCAACCAAAAAACTATGAATAGTGAGTTGACAAATAAAAAGTGGAATTTGTGCACACACAAAGCGTTTGTTTGTTTGTTTATTTTATTTTTATTTTTTTAAATTGTATTATTGTTAAAGATTTATTGTTTAATTCGATGGTATTTTCTAATTCTTATCAGAATTTAATAATGTGATCCAGTCAAAATAATATGATTGCCACTTGCCGGTTCTTTATATTTACACGGTTTTCGAAGTTTTGCAGTCTGCACACGGTTTTGTTTTGCGAGGACTTTATGACATCCTACTCTTTTTCCACATTTCAAAGCTGTCGATTAATTCTAACAAAAATATCTAAAGAATATTTATAAATTTTTTGTTACTTCACATTTTAACGAAAATTCATATTAATATAGTAAAATATTGATGAAAAACATGAAGTGATAAAGGGTTTGTGGAAAGTTCTATTTCTAAGAATCTTTTAGAGCACTTCCAGCGTGGGAGCCCTCCACCCTGGCTATTCACTATTTAATCAACCTCATGAACAGTAATTACCATTAATAAACAGTAATCACCTTTTGTATCTCCACCGTTGCACTTGAATAGGCCCGGTAATTGGTAATAAAATATTAGTATTTTATTTATTTATAAAATAATTTTATTTGCAATCCAATCCCAATTGGCAGCTCCTCTCTCGTCCCTCCCTCCCTCTATCTCATTCACTTTCCCAAATCCAATCCCAATTCATTTTCTCAAGAATACAAAGAGGAGATTTTCTCTGCAAATTTGTGTGAGCTTTGAGAGGATGAAGGCTACGGAGGAAGTTGTGGAGGAAAAAGAAGTTAAGCCTTTGACCGCCGAGCAATTGGAGCTGTACGAGTCGCAGTCCGAGTTCGAGTCCAAATCCGACGACAGCGTAGACGAAGAAGAGGAGGACGCCGACGAGGACGACGACGCGGATGAGGGCGAAGAGGACGACGACGACGATGTTCAGGAGGTCGTACAATCGTCTGGTGGCCCTCTGATTCACTCGGTAGGCGTATGACGTCAGCCCACGTCAGACAGCCCTCGGGCGCTCTGGCTAGCAGGAATCCACCAGCCTGGAGGTCGAGCCTGCTCGGGCTCGCTCGCCAGCCAACGCTGGACTTCCTCCCTCTGGCAATCAGGCCCTGTTCCGCAGCCTGTCCCTCGAGCAGTTGCTCCCGCTGGAGCTGCTCTTAACATTTCTCAAATAGCTATCGTTTACTGTTCAAGGATACACACTTTGATACATATTTTGACATATTCTTTTTGCACTCATAAAAGATTTCAGCGATTCAATCATTTATATTTTATATTTTAACTCAATGTTCATGTTTGTCAAAATAAATAAATTTGAAACCATATAACTGTTGAATTAAATACAATGTTCTGTGTAGAAAATACTCGTCCACATTGTTCATTACAAATGAATGTCTACTAATTTTGAATTTGTCTAATTTTTTATCAAGATGTTATATGAATGATGTATCATAAACAGTTTAAACTGTTAAAATATATTATAAAATAAGCTCTACGTAATAAATGTTAAAATATATGTCAAAAGCATGCATTGAATCCACATCCTTAATCAATTTACCTAAAATAGCTATAATTTAATTATCTATAAATAAAAAATTCATCGTGTAAGTCTTGTGGTTTTAAATTGCAGATGTCCTCGAATTTATTACTTGCATGCATCTTCTTTCTTTCTTTTTTCACTGGTAAAATGCTTGCGTGTAAAACTATATGTTTTCAATAAAAACATATTTTTAGTTTAGAAATTATTTTAATTTTTTCTTATAAAAATCATCAATATGCAAATGCAAATATAACTAATTTCGTATTCGAACTTTATACTAATGATTCTTCCTTAGAGAAACACTAAAATGCATCATTTTCCACCTTATTGCGTCCACCTAAAATCATATATTGACAACTGATCCAAAAATTGAAAAATAAAATAAAATCACACATTTTATTTTGGTAAATAATAAAATCGGACAATTGCATAATAATCATGAACATCAATTTTTGACAATTGCATCATAATCATGAACATCAATTTTTTATTATTACTTCCACCATACAATTTTTTCTTAAAAAGAACAAAATTGTCTCTATGTACAACTTTGATTTTGCTAATTATTAAGGTGAGGAAAATAAGATGAATTTTATTTTTTTGTCAAACAATCAATCATTTCTAAAACAAACAAATAAAAAAAAGTTAAATGCAAAGCTAAATCTGATCTTGTGAGTCTTTCAAACCTCTAAAAAAAATAAACTATTGTGAATTGACCACGAGCCAGTTCCTTTTAAAAACAACATAGTTAAATCACACATTCATGTCACATTAGGTAAAAAGTAGCTTGGATAAAGGATTATCTTCACATCTTTCTGCATAGTACATCGTCCACACAAAATTGGTTCAAAAGTTAGAATCAGATCCTGGCCGAATTCTTTTTATGAGGATCCAGAAAATTTGTAAATCGTATCTATTTATCGAACATCGTACGATTAGAAATCACTTTAAATATTTTATTTTAAATTAAATACAAACAATACTTGACAAAAATTGACCGTATGATATATAATGAACAAACATGATTTACGAATATCTAAGATCCTCACTAAAACGATAAGAGGATCCTGTTGACAAAAGTTAAGGTATCATTTAAATTAATTAATTATCACATTGAAAACACAGCCATCACTCATCAGAATAATAATATCACGTGGCTTTTTAAATTTTCAATTATGCACAAGTGGCTTGCGCGCTGAATAAAAGCTTAGTGAATGATGATCACAAGAAATTTTGAATAATTGGGTCAAATATAATCAACCATAAGGACAAGTCGGGACTTCATTTTAATAAGAAAAATAGCATGAATATTTGACATTCTTGTGGCACGTCATCCACTTCATTCCCTAAGCAAAGGAAACGAGAAGTGTATGCACAATTCTTTGTACATGAAACAGGACAGATGAACCACCGCGGAGTGTTCACTTGTTTGGGAGAATTTTAGATTCGTATTTTACATGGTTGGTCTTGAATTAATTTTTGACGTTAGTGAATTACATGATGGTGATCAAATGATAGCTGAAATGTATTTGTGAGTCTTCATGCGCCCCCCCTTCCCCAGCCCTTGGAAAAGTAGACTACCGGGCCTTCACCACTAGCTAATCCCCTTAAAAAATAAAAAATAAAAAAGAGAAATTCTCTTATGTTACTAATTTATCATATATAACAATCATTTATTAAATGTATGGTTTATTTGTTGAGCAATGATAAATATTTGTTAGACGATGACTTAACTAAAACTTAAAGTTGAGTATGTGCGTTTAACCTAATATACTTAACGATCAACAACTAGACACACGTACGTGTATAAAATCTATGCAGAATCACTCGTGCTTGTTTGATCTAATGGCTTAAAAACCTAATCATGCACTCTAACTTAATTTACATTTTATCAATGACAGACAATCATTTACATTGTCCTAGACACAATCGACTATATGTGTTTAACTTGATATACTTAACAATCAACAACTAGACACACGTATGTGTATATAATCTATAGACAATCACCTGTGCTTGTTTGATCTAATGGTTTAAAAACCTAATCATGTACTCTAACTTAATATACATTTTATCAACGACAAACAATCATTTACATTGTGCTAGACGCAGTCGACTATGTGAGTTTAACTTAATATACTTAACGATCAACAACTAAACACATGTACATTTATAAAATCTATAGACAATCACTCATGCTTGTTTGATCTTATGGTTTAAAAACCTAATCATGCACTCTTAACTTAATTTACTTTTTATGAACGACGAACAATCATTTAAATTGGGCTAGACGTAGTCGAC
Organism: Pyrus communis; assembly: GCF_041283825.1. NCBI lineage: Eukaryota > Viridiplantae > Streptophyta > Magnoliopsida > Rosales > Rosaceae > Pyrus > Pyrus communis. Next base: position 6,877,803 of record NC_142570.1, read on the forward strand.
TATGCGTGTTTAACCTAATATACTTCACGATCAACAACTAGACACACATACGTGTATAAATCTAAGTAACTTTAACGAAAAACTCCCGGTACTGTTCACTTTAACGAAAAACTACATTTTTACACTAAAAAGTCAATTATAGTACTATTCACTTTACTCTTTATTTTGTCCTTATCGTTAAAACTGAAAGTTTTCAAACTCTTTTCATTAGTTTTCCTTAAAATCTATAGACAATCACTCATGCTTGTTTGATCTCATGGTTTAAAAGCCTAATCATGCACTCTAACTTAATTTATTTTATCAACGACAACAATCATTTACACGTACATAACAACTTTCAATGAATTCACACGTTCAGTTGCTCATGCGGTCTAACCTAATATTGGCATGCCAATTCTACTTCATTTTTTTTTATTTTGTTTTTTATTAATGTGGCCTGCAACCATTGCATACTCATTGAGTCATTGGTGACTGGCTCTTGGAAATTTTCTTCAAAACATTGATATTATTCATTTATCATATTATATTATCATATCATCACCCGTGGAGAAACTAAATACGTACCAACTGCATAATTAATCCTTCCCTTCACGTCCATTCCGATTTGCTAATTAGACGAACCAGATACACAAAATCACAATTAGTCTGACTTTAATTATTTTGGGTTTAAATCACAAGATGCTGCAGGCACGGCGTCGTTTTCATGAATCTCTAGCTACCGATTACATCCCGACACCAATACAATGTATTGGTATTGTGATAGTTAGAGGTTGTGTATGTATTTATATAGCGTTTATGTCGTATGTGTCCTAATCATTTTAAGCATGTTATATTATAAATTTTAGGGTTTGATGGTGATAATGTAACCACGAACTAAAGCAACTTCCTAACCCATCCCTTGATTATCAGAGGAGGGGACATGAATACTTAGATAAATAGATTATTTTCATTAAGATAATAAGATACGATTATAAATACGTACTTAGATAAAATGAATCTCATATGTATAATTTGGAATTGTTTGATAATCATTTCGTTTTCAGTGTTCATTATTTATAAAAATTGAAAATAAAAACCTCGTTTGGTAATTACTTTCAGCTTTTAGTTAAAAAAATAAAAATAAAAACTAAAAAAATAAAAATCAAAGGAGTTGTTTGACAGTTATATAACCTCATTTTCACTTTTTTTGAAAACCAAAAATTAAAAACTCAAAACTTTAAAAATAAAAAATAAAAAACTAAATAATTATAAAACGACCTCAATTTATTAATTTTTAACGTGCCAGAGTTCTTTTTCAAAACAAAGAAGAGGTCACGCGATAAACTTTATGTCTGATGAATTGGCTAATTATAATTATAATGCATTTCTCGGTCCAGTATATTTTGACGAAAAGCTTTTCCATCTTGTATACCTTCCAGTGACTGGCGTTTAGCTTCGTTGTTAATAAACAATTGATTTGTAAGAGTAATTCCACCCGTTGGGAAGGGGCAAGGGCGATGACACCTAGCAAGTAATAAAATAGAATTTTACAGCTTAATACTCATGTATTCCATAATTCTCAAAATAAGTACATACAATCCTTGTTACATAAGTAAGAACAATAAAGGACACAAATATAACATACCTAAAACATGACTGTAATAATTACACAATATTTACATTCCCTTTCTACATACTAACTCACGCAATACTGCCTCTCAAGTTGGTGCATAGATATTACACATGCTCAACTTGATAAGCGAGTCATCAAAACTTCTACTACACACATCATGAGTAAGAACATCCGCAAGTTGCTCTTCTGAATTCACAAATGGAATTGATACAATCTTTTTTTTTTTTTTTTGAGCTTCTCTTTAATGAAATGTCGATCAACCTCCACATGCCTTGTCCTATCATGCTGCACTGGATTCTCAGCTATCTCTTTCACTAACTTGCTATCACAATACAAATTCATCGCCTCCTCTTGTTTAAAACCAAGACCCCAAAGCAACTTTAGTAGCCAAAGGACCTCACACACACCATGTGCCATACCCTTATGCTCAGCCTCGGGAGAAGATTGTGACACCACTTTCTATTTCTTGCTTCGCCAAGTAACTAAATTACCTCCAACGAATGTAAAATACTTAAACGTAGATCGTCTGTCAGTCACATCACCTGCACAATCAACATTAGTAAATCCCTCAATCCTCATATGTCCATGGTGCTTTTACAAAATCCCCTTTCCCGGGGTAGACTTTAAATATGCCAAAATTATCATCACTGTCGTCATATGATCCACACTCGTTGAGTAAATAAATCGACTAACCATACTCATTGCATAAGCAATATCCGGACGAGTGTGAGACAAATAAATTAGTCTCCATACCAGTCTCTAATATTTACCTTTGTTAACCGGTTTTTCATCGGGATAAATTCCCAAATAATGCTTCTCTGTAATAGGAGTGTCCACAAGTTTACATCCAAGCATGCTTGTCTCCTTTAATAATTCCAAAACATATTTCCGTTGAGACAAGAAGATACCTCTAGACGAACAAGCTACTTATACTCCAAGGAAATATTTTAAATCTCTCAAATTCTTCATCTCAAATTCAGCTGCAAGGCTCTGTTCTAGTTTCATCATCTCTTCATCACCTATTATTATCATGTCATCCACATAAATAATTAAGGCTGTCACTTTACCACTCCTCCGTTTTACAAACAATGTATGGTCAGAGTAACTTTGGTAATATCCAATCCTCCTCATAACTTGAGTAAATCTATCAAACCACGCACGTGGTGATTGCTTCAGCCCATAAAGTGACTTTCGTAACCTACATACGGTTTTCCCTCCGGCATTATACCCCGGAGGAAAATCCATAAATACTTCTTCTTCCAAATGCTTATGAAGAAAACATTTTTTACATCAAACTGTTTAAGTGGCCAATTCAAATTTGCAGCTAAAGAAATAAAAACACGTACCGTATTCATCTTGGCTACTGGTGAAAAAGTTTCCTGGTAATCAACACCATACGTTTGAGTATAACTTTTTGCTACTAACCTTACTTTATACCTGTCTATTGATCCATCGACCTTGTACTTAATTGTAAAGACCCATCTACACCAAACCGGTTTTTTTCCCTTTGGCAGTTCTATTACCTCCCACGTATCATTTTTATGTAGTGCCATCATTTCTTCATCCATTGCAACAGCTCATTTAGGATCCTTCCAAGGCTTCCTCCACTTGGGTTGGTACTTGGATTGCTTCCACATTATTCACCCATGCTTCACATTCCGGTGCAAGATTCTTGCATGACACATAATTTGTTATTGGATACCTCACTTTTCCTTCAGGAGAAAACCTGTCAGGAGGAACACCACAATTTTACCTTGGCGGCAACTTATATACACCCACAGTATTATTGAGATTAGTTACACAAGCATCAATAGTACTTACCTTAGGGATATTCAAATAAGACACATTGGGTGGCGTTATCGAGTTTGAGATAGAGGGGGTTGTAGGTTCGGCAGCAGCTAGTGGCTGGATTGTTCCAGATTCCTCGACAGATCCTTGTCGATCTGTTGTGCCCGTCTCGGTAGGTAGCGGTAGATTCCTCGGCAGATCCTTGCCGCACCACTTTCCTTCTAATTTTTGGGCCGTTGGAGGACATTATTGAGGTTAAAGGGCAATTCACAAGCCCTTACCATTGCGCTTTGACAATGGGTGGAATTGCTCTAAATGATCGAATAAGTTCTTAGATTTGATCGCTAGCATGAGCCTTTCTAACTTGGCCTAATTAAACCCTAATCCATTTATGAATTATTGGGCTAACTTGACCCAACAGCTTTCATAAATTGAAACACTGCGAAAACAGGCAAATGACGCTTTATTGTAGTGCGATGAAAAGATATAATATATATGCATCCTAGTGCAGTTTTGATCCCCATCGATTCCCCTCCCCTCCTTCCCCCTCCCCTATAACATTTAACAACTTAACCCATTAACGCTATTATTTGTATAAAATAAAAAATAAAAAATATATAAATATATAAAAAAAACTAAAAATAACGGCAAAATCATTATTTAAAAGAGGTTTCTTGGTTAATCTTAACCAGTTAAAGGTGGTAGCCTAATACTTGACAAAGAAATTTGATGAGTATATTATATATTTTACCCTATTTTTAGTATACTTTGGTTAATATTTTGGAAGAATTTTGATACTTTAAATTGTATTTTTAATATAGGACTTTCGACTTTTTCTGGAGCAAAACATGGTCAAATGGACGAATTTTGGAGTAATTCTAGTTGGAGGATGTTCGTGAGTCACTTAGCTTGATCGTATCAAAATATCAGATTTTTCCACCAAGCGGTTATTTTCTGACGATAAAATAAATGAGTGATGTGCAGTGCTGGAATAATGACGTTTTGGGCTTGAATTGCCTTTTTAGAGTCCAAGATGACCTCAGATGTGTTTATGGCCTTCTGGAGATGTGTTCAGAATGTCCTGATCTTCAAAACAAGCTATCATGGGCTGGATTTGGAGGATGTTTGAGGCTAAAACGTGGCCGAACAGTTACTTGGCAGATTCTCCTAGTTTAATTAGGATTTTATTTTCTAAGATATTTTATTATTATTTAGTTTCCTAGTTGGAATAAAGGACCTATGTATTAGGGTTTGTGAGGGCTCAGAAAATATATTGCTTGCCTGTTCTTAGTTTTTTTTACGCTGACTTTTATGAAACTTTGGAGACAAAACAACTTTGCTAGGGTTCTTGGAGATTTTCTACTTTAAGGTGTTTTCAATCCTTCTCTTAATAATATTTTCTATGATTTCAATTATGAATATGCGTAACTAATTCGTTTTGCTAGGGCGAAGTCTTAAGTCTTAGCATGAATATGTGATTTTTATTTAATTGCTTATGATTGATTGTATGCATACTTTGAATTATTAATCACCGTGATTAAAACTATCTAATTGTCTTAATACCTGATCACCATTAGGATCTTTAGAAAAGTAATTTGATGCAGTTTTGGTCAGAATGTTCCTTGAAATTGGTGCTGGCTTCTTGTGATTAATAATTGTAATTTCATTTAAGATGAACACCACATCTTAAGGGTTGCATGGTTTTTCAAAGGGTTTTCATAAAGCATAATGAGTCTTTCATGTTCAAATTTGATCCGAACGTACGGACGGGTTGCATGTTAGATATACGTTCTATGTTAGAGGTTCCAAGTAGAATATAAATTAGGAAAACCTAACCTTCAATGTCACATCCCGGCCCGGGGCGGATCACTTCCCGGGCCCGCTCCACTACCGTAGCACGATATTGTCCGCTTTGGGCTTACCATTCCCTCACGGTTTTGTTTTTTGGAACTCACGAGCAACTTCCCAGTGGGTCACCCATCATGGGATTGCTCTAGCCCCCTTCTCGCTTAACTTCAGAGTTCCTACGGAACCCGAAGCCAGTGAACTCCCAAAAGGCCTCGTGCTAGGTAAGGATGAGAATATACATTTAAGGATCACTCCCCTGGGCGATGTGGGATGTTACATTCAAAGTGGCATGTGTAGATCATAAGTAATTGGTAAAAATACATAGGATTGCTAGGTGATGGTGGAATCCTAGTGCTTTCTTAATTTGATTTTTCCAAAACAGTTTTCTTTTCCCTTCATCTTTAATATTGCAGATTAGTTTATTTTTATTAATTAAATTCGTTTTAATTTAAGTAGGTTATAAAACCAATCATCTCAACTTTCTGCTTTATAATAATTAATTGAAATTTGATTTGTTTTGAATTATTTAATAATCCCTGTGGAAAACGACCTTGCGATAATCATTTATACTACAACAACCTTATCATTCTTACAAGTAATATAAAAGTTTTAAACCCGTTTGCATGTGTGGAAAAATCTCTATCAAAATGCTTTAGTGGTGGTGGTAATGAGAGTGATGGTAGGTGTCATGGCATCGTCGCATCGACAATGGTGGTTGGTACGCGTGGTCATGGCAAAGGTTGTGGTGGCGACAATAGTAAAGCTAGGATTCGAATAAGAGGGGACATCTCAAAAGTTCAAGCTGCTTTTTAGGTGGAAATCAGCTTAATTAACTTTTCAGGGACAATCGACAACTCAAAGTTCAAGATCACTGTATACTTACAGCTATTCGAAAAGTAGTTGCATCTGTGAATGTAGGCTGATGTGACCCACTGACCCCTCATATTTTGGTACTGAGTTCTGGATGTGGAAGTGAACAAGCTCGACATGGAGCTAAAAGATTCATTTACCCTTTTCTGCCAAGCGTTAAAAACCGAGAAGCAACAGGAACTTGCCTTTATGAATCTTGAGTGTACAGCACCGGCCAATCACGCACGACCAAGAATTTAACTTTGGATACTGGCACGCCGTGGCATTACAGTTGAAGGGAAGTTCAACTCTTACAAGGACACCCAAAGACATCTATAACTTGGAAGTGTTCTTCAGGTTCCTGAATTGGGAAAGCTCATTAATTAGGACAAAGCGTATTACGTCGAAGGAGCTTACGAGATTTTTTTTTTTGAATATATTGAAAAGCTAATGAGTCCGATTCTGTTGCCCATTTAGGTGCCATAACCCATCATTGATTTGAGATATTGATGGGTGAGATCTAAAAACACTTGCTTTGCTTTGCTTGGTTATGGTACTCAGGACCTGTCATTCTGTTGATGCCTTGTGGGGAAAAACTAGGTACAATCATGCGTTTGTGTGGTGACTTGATACTGAAGAATTAGCATACAAGTAAGCAAACAAAAGGCTGATGCCCAAGGAGTGCAAAAAAAGAATTAGTGTCTACACACACAGAGGCCCTTTATGCAAATGGATTCTTATTTTTTTCAAAAAATAGGGATTATGTGTGGGCTCCACTCTACATCGAATTTTAACGATCTGAACTGTTTATTTTGTAAGTCTCAATTCATAGATCATCTTTGCAAAAATTCAATTCAATCCAAAATCATTTGCCTATTTAATTATCAAAGTAAAATTTCATTGCTTCTTATATAACAAAGTATTCGTTAATTTATTTGAACTCAAATAGATGTCTTAAACATTTCTGATTTAACTAATATTTTGCAAGACTGGTCTATGAGGTGCAGCTTGAAAAATAGACGGTTCGGATCGTTAAAGTTCGGTATGATTTTTTTTTTTCTTTATATTTTTTAGTAAGCTTTTAATAAAAACGGGATGGGGAAAATTTTAGGGTTAGGGTTTCGATTTGGGGATTTCGAATTCATTTGTACGATCCCTGTTTGGCCAATCAATTTAGTCGATTCGTTATTGATAATGTTTTTGCACTTGGCGATAAATCAAGCAAGCAAAATTCGAAGAGTTCATGTAGTTAGCTTTGAATTACTGTTGTCGATTAATAATCAACCGTTGAATTTACAACTTCAGGGTTCTTGGGTGTAAATTATTTCAATCTAGAGAGTTGCGAACTCGTCCTTCTATTGTAGAGAGAAGAGTAATATTAAAGAGATTAAATTTGTAGATAAATTTTAGTAAATTAAATGATATGGAAGTTAATAAACGTACATATTGGTGACATATAATTTAATTTGTAAATTTTATCTACAAATTTAATCTCACTAGTATTACTCGTAGAGAGAATACCAACCTTTTCTCCAACATTAATGTACAACACATGCAAGGCAAAGTGCTGATGGGGTTGATATAATAAAGAATTGGGCTTGACAAAAGAAATGTATATACTTGGGCTCAATAAAAAAGAATATATATACATAATTTAGTTGCAAATGCGTCATTTTATTGTAGAGAGAAGAGTAATGTTATGAAGAATAAATTTGTAGATAAATTTTAGTAAACTATATGACATAGAAATTGATAATTGAATTATTACTTAAGCATTGATAAATATGCTCATTTTTTATTCGTGACACATAATTTAGTTTGTAAATTGTGTTTACAAATTTAGTTTCCCTAACATTACTCGTATAGATAATACCAACCTTTTCTCCAACATTAATGAAGAGCACGGGAAGAGATCCCCTCCGGATCTCTCCCACCAAAGCCTACCAATCAATTAATCCCGGACTCTTGAAATTTGATTCAACGACTACAAACAAGGGGGTCCTTTAAAAGTTATAATAATTTTAATCGCTAGATCAAATTTTAAATGCTCAAATTAATTAATTGGTGGGTTTTTTGGTGGAAGAGATCCGGAGGGGATCTCTTCCCCGTAGAACACATGCAAAGCAAAGTGCTGATGGGCTTGATATAATAAAGAATTGGGCTTAACAAATGAAATATATATACTTGTGCTCAATAAAAGAAATATATATACATATATACATATATACTAGGGCTGAAGTATGTGCAAGGAAATGAAGAGAGAATTTTTGAACTCTTTGTTCCTTCAATGACTGAAAAAATTAAGACATCTTATTGGACCATTTTTCTCGCTTAGAGACTTGGAGGGATTCCCATTATATGCTACTATACTTTGGTACTCGGAAGTTTCGTGATTACTAAGTGACTTGGATTTTTCAAGTCTCCAACTAAGAAGCTTTCATCACTTAGGAACTTGGGGGAGCACTGTTTATATCATACTTCACCAATCCCAAAACTACTGAGCACCTATCAATTTTATAATTTCGAAGACTTACTGAAGGGTTCATGTTTGAGGCACTATGCCGAAGCGCATGAGTTCCTCTCCAATCAAGAGACTAACTACAAAATGAAACATGTCTACACCCGAATAAAGCTCCTAAAGTCTCACATCCACCGCAATCGAAACATGACTCTCCTCAACTATAAAATGAGATCATAATCCCACAATTTATATGACATTATTATAATTCAATAATGATGATTATGCCTTAACCATTGTATCTTGTAAACTTTACATTATTAATGAGAACTTCTTTGACGTAGGCCAACTTAGAGTTTGCTTCCCTATCTCTATCTATTTACATGTTACCTTCACTCGGTGATACAAGCAACCTTGCGAAGGTCACACATTGATACTTTACGTTGTTCTAAAGTCAACCCGGTTTTATGCATCTTTTGGTGCACAAGTTTAGTGTATAATTTTGTTTATACAACCAGTGGCAGATGCATTAAGTGATCCAGATGATCCCAAGACCACCCAAAAGCCTAGATATGTGGCTGTGAGGACCACTTAGGAGGACCACTTACTTAAGTTTATACATGTGGTGGAGGAGAATAGTGATGTAGCGGACTAGAGTGTGTCTTTTCTGCAAATGATTAACAAGGGAGAAGAAGACTATTTTGTTTTCAAAAGACTTGGCAAAACTGTTGTTGTCTTAAACAGATGACCACTTCAGCATAGATGTATTTCTATTTTGTATTGACAATTAAACTATTATTTGCCTTGTGGCGAGGATCCTCATTCCTGTCAAATAACGGTTGACATAGACGTTGATATTCCGCGCGGCTGCCCGGCTGCCCGGCTGCCCGGCTAACCTGTTTTTGATCTGATTAACCTTAAACCAAAGGAAAAGAATCAAAGGATTCCCTACGCAGCAGGAAAACATTAACGGTCTGAACTACCCCTGACATCCCTGCTACGTGGCGTATTTCAATTTAATCAGAGCTTTCTCCCGTCGCCACACGCCGCACACGTGTTCTGATTCCCAACCCACAGCCCACACATACGGCCATGATTGTCCGCCTTTTCATAACCAACAACCACCACCACCCAACGTCTCTTTTTTTTCCAAATATTTTACGCGTGCATTTTGCTGCGTTCCCACTGGCCGTTAAAGAATTCAAAGCTTCAAAATTTATATTACAAAATAAATATTAAATAATTACAGAAATTAAAACCAATAAATCCTAAAACCCCACACTCTCCCTCTTCGCACGCCCAAATCTGAAAAGGTCCCGAATCCGAATCCGAATCCGAAATCGATAAATTGTTATTTAGGGGTTTTGATGAGGTGGCCATCGGCGCACAGAAATGAACATTGGGGACGATGACGACGACGCCAACAACAAACCCCAACAACGGCAATCCCAGATCACCAAAAAACCGCCGTTACCGTCAGAGCCACGTGGCCACCGCCGTCATCGCCGTCGCGGCCCTCTTGATCTCCACCACCGCCTGGCTCTCCCTTGTTTTCTCCGCCACTTCGCACTCCCTCCCCGCTCCCCAGTCCTTCACCCGCTCCCAAAGCCGTACTGTTTCCCGACACAGCGGACACTCCGAGGAGCTCACTGTAAACGACATCGTTTTCGGCATTGCAGGGTCGGCCCAACTCTGGAAGCAGCGGAAAGAGTACGTCCGGCTCTGGTGGCGCCAGGACGACATGCGCGGCCACGTCTGGCTGGAAGAGAAGCTACCTGAAAACGACGTCGATCGGTCCTTGCCGCCGATGATGGTATCCGAGGACACCTCGCGGTTTCGGTACACCAACCCGACAGGTCACCCATCGGGGCTACGAATCGCCCGAATAGTCTCCGAGTGCTTCCGCCTCGGCCTCCCCAATGTCCGGTGGTTTGTTCTCGCCGACGATGACACCATCATCAACGTCGATAACCTCGTCGCCGTGCTGGGTAAGTACGACTCGTCGGAGATGGTTTATGTGGGAAGCCCGTCGGAGAGTCATTCTGCCAACACTTATTTCAGCCACTCCATGGCGTTTGGTGGCGGCGGCATTGCAATTAGCCACCCTCTGGCGGAAGCCCTGTCCGAAATGCAGGACCAGTGTCTCGAGAGGTACCCGAAGCTCTACGGGAGTGATGATCGCCTCCATGCCTGCATTACTGAACTTGGGATTCCATTAACCAGAGAACCTGGCTTCCATCAGGTAAATTCAGATATACACACATATTTTTCTAATTTAAAGAGCATTGCATAATTGCACATGTATTAGGCCAGTTGGTTCGGAAGCAGTGTGCCCGCCATGTTGCACCTTAGTTCGAATCTCCCTCGCTGTAGATTAGAGTTGTTAGAGTATCGCATTATCAAAAACAGAGTATTGGTTAATATGTGGCATAGGTTTGTTGTGGCAGTGTGATATTAGCTACTAGTTCTACAAACAAAATACACTTATATGTATGAATGTTTGGATCATTCTGTTTCGGTGAGCATTGCTTAATTGGTGAAATGGGTTTTGTTCTAGCATTGTTTCGGATATACATACATGAGTGTGGTATATATCTTTCTGTTGTACAGAGCATTGCTTTATTAGTGAAATGGGGTTGTTTGGTGTGGCAGTGTGACATTAGGGGTAATGCGCACGGTCTTTTATCTTCGCATCCTATAGCACCATTTGTGTCCATTCACCATGTTGAAGCTGTTGACCCTTTTTATCCCGGCTCTACCTCTCTGCAAAGTTTGAAGCTTTTCACACAGGCAATGAGACTCCAACCTACCAGCTTTTTGCAGCGGTCCATTTGCTATGATCATCGACGCCGTCTCACATTTTCAGTCTCACTGGGGTATGTGGTTCAAGTATTCCCAAACATTGTGCTTCCCCGTGACCTTGAGCGCTCAGAGCAGACTTACTCTGCTTGGAATGGGATAAGTCAAAGGAATGAATTCGATTTTGATACCAAAGACCCTTATAGATCTATTTGTAAGAAGCCTATTTTATTCTTCTTGAAAGATGTTAGGAAACAAGGGAATGCTACATTGGGGTCATATATGCGGAGCCCAGCAGAAGATGAATTCAAGAGAAAGGTTTTCTGCTTTTCCCAGTTTCGACTTTTGCGCAATCTGCAAAAAATTCAAGTTTTGGGCTATCCGCCCACCAAGAAATGGCATTTGGTGAGTTTCCTTACTCAGCTACTTTTGCCATATGCAATGAAACTGATTTCTGACTTGCCTGCTCTAGTTTTTGTGATGTACTGAATAATCTCTTTCCACAGGTACCCCGTCGGTTATGTTGCAAACTGAACCAAACAAGTGAGGCAGTTGTCAGTTTAACAATGGGACAGTGTGGTAAAGGACCCTTTCGGCTCCATTACTGATACTAAATAACTATTTCTTGAATGGTGGTTGCGGGGTAGAATCTGAATCGATCCGGATTTCAGATATGAGCATCACTTGCTGTTATCAGTTCGGCTGACCTCTAGCAAATTGAAAACCTATGCTTGCAGATATGAGAGTGCTTCATTGTACAATAACAGTTGAAGACAAGCATGCAAAACTTCGGCTCGGGGAGTACATTCTTTGCCTTCGATTTTGTTCAGAAGGTATAAATCTAATCATAAATTAAGATTCAACCATCTAGTAGCTGATTAGGTGAGATTTTAGCTGTAGTTAGTTATTCAAAACTAGTACGAGTTTATCGAATTAGTGTTGCGAGCTTCTGTTAATCTTTCCTTGTTTTGTTCTGTACTTGTAGTGTAACTGTAAGTTGAATGGATATTATTTGACAAAAGATGTTAACAGATCATCCATAGTAAGCATGTTAAGCATTCTTAAGCATCAGTTTTGTTATTGCCTTCATGGATCTCTTTGATTAAGGGAAATTAAGTTTAAAAGTTTATAGAACGATATCCGTAGTTCCTTGCATACCCTCTTCTTCTTCTGCACACTATTGTTTATTTATGTTCACGTATTCTCCTTTAATTGATTCAATTCAAAGGCTAGAAATAAACAACAGTGTGCATGAAAGAAATCGGTGTGTGAAAATCACTTTCCAATCGTGCCGGCTTACGAAATGATGTAATGAATTTGAGGTAGACGTAAAACGAAATTGATTGTGGTGGATTGGGATTGTAGGGCCCAAATTGAGGTGAGTTAAGATAAGGGGCCCAGGTTGAGGTATGGTGGGATAGTAGGCCCAAAACTGGCTTTTGAAGTGGCCTAAACGTTTTGTATCTTTCACTTGGGGGATTAACTTTTTTCGCTATCTCTCATGTATCACTTTCGACAATTGCCCCTCCCGCTTAGGGCCGCCAACCCTAGGTTTGGTTCCCTTTGCAAGCCGGAAACGAAAAAAATGACACACTCGTAAAGCTGTTCATGCGGCAACACACTCGTAAATGGGTGAGATTTCGCTCTTAAACGAGAAATCCAAGAGTTATATTGGTTTTTATGGTAAGCAAGAGAACGTTCCCTGTGAATATTACTAATTTACATAACTATTTTCCTCTTCTAAATACCTATTTTACTAAATAGTTTCCTTTACTAAAAGAGTAAATTGTGGCAATGGTCCCTTAACCTTAATTCTATTGGAGCAATGGTCCCTCAACTAAAATTTTATTATCATTGGTCCCTCAACTCATCAAAATGTGCAACTATGGTCCCTCGACTAAAAATCCATTACCATTGGTTCCGCAACTTTAATCCAACTGGAGAAATGATCCATCAACTTTAACCCAATTGTAGCAATGATCCTTCCAACATAACTCGTTTTGACAAAATTCTGACGAAGTTGACAAAAAGGACCATAGCTACACGTTTTGATGAGTTGAGGGACCCCACTTGTAGCAATGGTCTTTCCAACATAACTTATTTTGACAAAATTTTGACGAAGTTGATGAAAATAACCATAGCTACACATTTTGATGGATTGAGGGATCAATGGTAATGAATTTTTAGTTGAGGGACCATTGCTCCAATTTAATTAAAGTTGAAGGACCAGTTGAGGGACCATTGCTCCAATTTAATTAAAGTTGAAGGACCATTGCTACAATTTACTCTTACTAAAATATGGATATTTGAATTATTTCAATTCCCTACTATCTCAAAATTTGTAATTTAATACTGATTTTTTTTTAAATTTTATTATTATTAAAGGGATGGTGGAGAGTTCGAAATTATTACATTAATTTAAAAGAGGGGAAGTTTCGAACTCGAAACGCATAAGTAAAAACCCAACATCCAATCCACTAGGATATTGAACCACAACCAAATCAAAAATCATATCAAGTAGAGGCGGCAAGTTGATTTCATTCTCATTCTTTTTTCCCTTCTCCGATCCATGATTTCTTTATTCCAAATTAGTAAGTATATCAAACACTTGTCACACATAATTTATTTTGGTCAAATAGCACACAAATTTATTTATTTTTTATCCAAGAATAAAGCAAAACACCATTGTTTGTCTGAGGGTTGGCCAGTGTAAAAACAAGAAGAAGATGGGACGGGAGGAGGCGAGCATGTTAGGGTCCAGCTCAGAGGTGAGAAGTAAGATCGATCAATATGTAAGAAAAAAAAACCCTAGAGAGAGAAAGAGTAGGGGAGAGAGAGAGAGTGTGCATGGGATTTATTTATTCATTTTTTTAGCATACCAATATATTTTATACTAAAAGGAGAAAAAGTTTGGTTAAGCTACATGAGCAATCTAATTTAGTATTGAAAATTTAAACCTAAGATCTCTCACTTACAAGTGAAAATGAAAACCACCCGACCGTAATAACGAGTGAGAATTATTAAAAAAAGAGAAAACCATGAGTGGTTAAAATAAAAATAAAAAATGGGGGAGAAAAAGAAAGAAAGGGAGGGAAGGAGGTGAAGAAGCAAGTTGCATGTGCAGTGATCGGGGGCATGGTGATGGGGTGGATTAGATGCCAGGCAGTTAGGGGTTTCTGAAATCCTGGAGAAACGCCGCGCACGTTCTTGCCCCTTCGCTTCATGTAATGGGACCCTTTCTACAGCTGTGCCAATCTGTTCTTGTCTCCCCCTCCCTCTCTTAACCTAAATGCTAAATGCCCCTCTCTCTCTCTCTCTCTCTCTCTCTCTCTCTCTCTCTCTCCAACCCAAACTCCTTCCTTTCTCATCATCATTTCTTCACTCACTTGGCCACCCCCATTTTCTACTTTTCCCACTCTTTATATTTTATTCGGATGATCGATCGAGAGTGTTAACAGTTTGATAACGTAACATATTACACTGCATAGTAACTTAATAACTTACAACTTCTCTCGTTGTCAGCTCCAAACCCCTACATGATTTTCTTTTCCATTCTCCACATTATCTTTTTCTCATTGTTCTAAAAGTCGCTGCCTAGGCGCTAGACAACTGGTTACCGCCCTGATTAATCATTAGGCGTTTGAAAATTAAGAAATGATGCCTAGACATCCGCTTAGCCTGCCGAGGCCCCCGCCTAGCCCGTCTAAGCACCCGTCTAGGTCGCAACTTTCACTTAAACAGAAAATCAACAACTTTCATTTAGCATTTGTTTTCTTAATAAAATGTAAGAGACTTGTTGAATATTTGGATGACAACTCGTTATATGCTCGTTCTCCATGTTTTTAATATGTTTTAATATTTTATAATCTATATATAATCTATGTACCGTTCAACTAGCACCTAGCATAATTTAAAACCTTGTTTTCTATTAACAATTTGATCACATAATTAAAAAAACTAGTATGGATGTGACTTATGACCTCTTTAATTTGTTGGCCTTAAAATCATAACCTACTCCTTTATCCACATGGATTTCTTTCATTCATTCCACATTCTTATATTGACAGTTTGATCATATAACATATTAGATTGAACAGTAACTTTTACGACCTTTCTCATTGTCATTGTCGGCTCTAAACGCTCTAATCTACTATCATATCCACGTGGTTTTTTTCATGCACCACATTTTTTTTTTGTTGACAGTTTGATAACATAACATATTAGGCTACATTAGAAGTTAAGATCCTCTCTTGTTGTCGGCTCTAAAAACCCTAACAGACTCCTTTATCCACGTGGGTTCCTTTCGTGCACCCACATTGTGTTTTTGTATTGCACAATTTAATTGGTGATTGTATAGTGTGGAACAAAGAATGCTACTACTACATTTTTAATAAGTGCGGCTTCCCTTTTCTTGCATGGGCATCCATGTTCGAATCCGGCCGTCGAACAACATTTTCATGTTAGCAACATGATGGTTACCACGTGAAAGCAACCAAGTTAATTCCTTACCTGTTCATTAGGGCAAAAAACAAAGAAAGATAAAGGAAAAAAAAGGTTCCCTTCCAAACTTGTGCGAATTATTTGCTAAAAAGAATCACTTACTACGATGCAAAAACTTGTTGGACAAATAACATCATCACAGTATAAGATCCCTTAGGGTTAACAAATAATGTATTCATTGTGGGACCCACTCCAAATTGAACTTCATCAACGTAGGGCTGGCCCTGAGGGTAGCCGAGTAAGGCAACCACCTAGGGCCCTCGACTTCTGGAGGCCCCCAGTTTATTAATTTATTTTTTTATATATGTATGTATTAGTATATAAAAACTCTTAAAGTAAGAAGAACATCACAAAAAACTTGGTGGCGTAGTGGAAAAGAAGGCATTTATTTGGTTACCGTCTCTTGTTCAAAACATGGTGGAAGCATCCTTTTTTTTTTTTTCTAATCAAAAGGCCACGCTAGTAAAGACTTCCCAGACAAGCATTTTCAAATAGCCCTGCTGAAGACTCCCCAAACAAGTATTGTTTTTCAAATATAACTAGAAAGCCTAATCTAATAACAATTTAGATTATGTAAACTTAACTAGTACATTCGTGTCTAAAAATGCAAGACGTGTATTATCTCATGTTTGTATATCTTTCTTCTTTTGATATTAATTTTTAATGGTATATGATGTAGAAATACATTTTTTCATGTATTAATGAATTATTTTTTCTACATATCAATGTACAAAGAGTCGGGGGTTCGAGAATTCTAGGGCCCCACTTCTAAAGCTCGCCTAGAGCCCATCAAATTCTCAGGACTAGCCCTGCTTCAACGATCCGAACCGTTTATTTTGTAAGTCTTTATTCATAGATCATTCTTGCAAAAATTCAATTTAATACGAAACCATTTGTTTGTTTAATTGTCATGATGAAATTTCACTGTTTCTTAGAATATAGTGTTCGTCAATGTTTTTGTACTCAATTAGATGTTTCAAATATTTTCGATTTGACTAGTATTTTGCAAGAATGATTTGAGGTGCATCTTAAAAAATAGATGGTTCAGATGTTAAAGTTCGATGTGGTGTAAGACCCACAACTAATTCCTATTTTTTGAAAAAAAAAAAAAGGAGACTACATATTCTCTTCCTTAATTTGTGACAACCCGTTCCAAATTTTACGTTTTTATTTTATTTCAAAAGCGTGAATTTACGAAATTGCCCTAAAGGTAAGGACTTTGACTTCCATTGACCATCGACTTAGAGATGTGGGACTTATTCTTTTAGCATATCCTCGTAGTACTCGTTGGTACGAACGTATATGCGAAAGCCGTTTGTGAGTCCGGATTATAACGGTATAGTTATGGACGTTCGAAATTGGTTATTCAAGGTTTAGTGTTAATTAAATTAAATCCCCACTTTGTGGGGTGAAGCCAAATCAGAAATGAGGAAAGAAAGAAAAGAAAAAAAAAAAAAGAAAAAAAAAAGAAAAGAAGGGAAGTGGCTTTCCCGTCCACCCACACCCACCAGAAGTTCCCATTTTCCAAGGCCGATTCCGGCCAACTCCGGTGGAGTTTTTTGATGCTACCACCACTATCTTGAAGCTCTCATTCCCCTCTACAAAACCCACCCAAGAACCACCTTGATTAACCATGGTATGTGGCGGTTTGAGGCCACGAAAGTTGACGAAAATCAATAGTGCTCCGGCCACCCTTTTCGATTTTCCGGCAAATCGGCAAAGCGATGACTGATGCCACCACTTGGGCTTTGTAGCCCATCATCCCAGAAGCAAAACCCAACCAACCTTGACCCCGTTGGACCATTGTAGACGACGAATCGATGTAGGGAAGTTTTAGGCACCCGCCGGCTTTGTGGGAAAAATTGACCATCTTCCGTCCACTTTTGGACTTCGTGGCAGGCGACAATAGATCCTGATGTCTCGATGTGCGTGCAAGATAATCATAGCATGGACTCCAGGTGAGTGGGCCTTTTTCTTTCATATGCATATAATTGATAGTTCCACAAGCACTTCTATAGTGATTTATCCTTGTTACCTACAATTAATCATTTCGAACTACGAATAGCTTGATCTCTGTTTAGGGTACGTAGGCAGTCTAACAAGACGTTAGATGCAGCCATATAATAAATGAGATTAAATAATTGAGACAATAGCCTTGTTTAGTGAATTGAGCAATGTGAGGGACATTGTTAGGAATTGTGAGATTTAGCTTTATGATTTGGTGATTAAATGTTGATCATAAATCAATGCGTAAAGAATCAAGAAATTGAAGTAAGGAAAGGTAAGTATGATAGTTAATGTAACTAGGGTCTAATTGGGCTTATCACTAATGATTACCCTCAAAAGTAAATAGTTTGGGAGTAGGGTGTTATTGATTGTACATGTTACGCCATATTATATATATTTTGGGAATATCATGAAATGTTTGGGTTTAGATTGCATCATGGCATATTCATATGGATATTACCTGGACCTGACTATTGTGAATGCTTTGAAGTACTAAATGACGCCGCGGACGCCCAGGTAAGCCTCAGGTGAGTACACGTTGATGTTAGTGATGTTAGTGAGTATGATTGTGTTGAGATATAATATAACTCATAAACCTGCACCCCGGTGTTAGTGTTCCCGCCCGTGGCCAAGGCACAGTCCTTCACGTGATGTTCACCTTCCGCACCTTACGCTCACCTTGGATCCAAGGTAGGTGCACAGTCCTGTCGTACATACCACTTTAGGTGGTTCCGACTCGTAGGTGACCCGCGATTATTCGCACAGTCTTCACGTGATCGTAGCACTTGAGCGTATTTATTTACACCTAGTTTTGTCGTACAGACCACTTTAGGTGGTTCCGACTCGTGTGCAGGTATACTTATTGAGCTATATGCTAGCCATGATTGATGAGATATGAATAAGTCGTACAGGTCAATATAGGTGACTCTGACTTATATGCTAGCAATGATTGATGAGATATGAATAAGTCGTATAGGTCACTATAGGTGACTCCAACTTATATGCTAGCCATGATTGATGAGATATGAATAAGTTGTACATGTCATATTAGATGACTCCGACTGATATATCATTTTGTATTAATTAAGTTCATTTAGCCTACTTATTATTGCGTGGTGGAGTTGATGGCAAACCGTGGTTCTGGCCATTTCTGAGTATGGTTTGGACATATGTATATATGTTGTATTGTCTTATGGAAAACGATACGGGTTTTACATTTAGGGGAATTACTTTTAGAGAGGTAATAACTTTGGGAAGCTTGGTTTTATTGCTTACTCACTGTTTGGTGCCCTCCAGGTTTTAGCTGCTGAGTTTGTATCGACAAGGATCTGTGGCGAATCTTAGTATTGATGGATATTTATGAGGGTATGATTCTTACCCACACTCTTGTACCTTACTTATGCTCTGACATCGTGCGTGAAATGGGTTCGCTCCCGCTTTCAACGCACTCTGGTATTAAAAATTTTTAGGTTCAAATTATTCACATTTTTCTACACTCTATCACATTTTATGGCTTCGTCACCTTCCAGGTGTCGGCCAGCACAGCTCGATTCAGGGTCTAAGTGGACTTTCTGGATCGGGGTGTGCCAGTTTGGTATCAGAGCATAAGTTGGGCAGTATTGTGTTCATCACACGCTTGATGTGAGCATTCTTGATTTTGTGTCTAATGCTCAAACTTTACCGCCTCGTCGATTACGGAAAAATATGTTAACTTTTCTTCAGTTTTGGACAATTTTGTGGTCTTGACGACATTTTATAAAATCATTTTGGCGTTTGTCCTTAGAATTAAAACGAAGATTTTCCTTGTGGAGGAAAGGTATAAAAGTGAGGCAAGTTGATGGCCTAAGTAAATGTTTTGATAATCATGTATCGCCAGAGATATTACCAAATAATTCTATCATTGTCCTACAGCCGTTAGTATTGATCCTTTAGAGATTGGAAATCTTAGTTAGTCTTGATTTCTTAGTAACATTTCGCGGAAGATCATCTGAGGGATAATTATTTTTTTTGGTCCCTATTAGCACTAATATCTTCAAGCATACTTATGTTCATGTTGGATCTTTAGGAGGAAGATCGACTGTCGATGAAGTCTTTTTGAAAGTAGATCTTAAGCAAGGTCTTTTTCTAACATGGGATTTTTCAATCAACACTATTCCCAGATTTTTGCTTTCGTAGTTGTACTTATTAAATGGGTGAGAATAAGCTTGCGAATGTAAGTTGTCATATCCTGGGAGTTGTAGAAATCCGAAAAGCAATCATCAAATCCTCCTAGGATCAATGAACTACTTCGCTTGAGCCGAATAAATTAGGATCGTGGAA
This sequence comes from Pyrus communis, assembly GCF_041283825.1. Taxonomy (NCBI): domain Eukaryota; kingdom Viridiplantae; phylum Streptophyta; class Magnoliopsida; order Rosales; family Rosaceae; genus Pyrus; species Pyrus communis. The sequence continues at coordinate 6,897,983 of NC_142570.1, forward strand.
GCTTAGGAATAAGCTTTGTAATAGGACGGTAAACTCATGATTGTTGTTTTTACCCTATCACTTATCTAAGTAAACGAAAACCCTTTGACTAACCACCTCTCGATCACTTCCATAGGTAGACATTAGAATCGAAATACGGGATGATATCTCACTGTTAGATTGTTATGAGTGTCGACGAAACTGTGAAGACCTTTTAGTTCGTGTCGTAGAGTTGGTTAGTAGTATTGTTCATTTCGAGGACGTATACTTTTGGCGTCATATCCCAAAAATCTTACCGCGGATACCACCACATTGTTAAGTTGGTATGGCAACATGACGGAGTATTGCTTTTACTTTTCACGATTAGAACCGTTTGAAATGAATCATCTTATTCATAGACCTAAAGTCAACAGTCATCACCTTATTTCGAAGGCTAGATGACACTTCTCTGTGGAGATTTTGATGATGCATGGTGATTGTCGATTGATGTGACAAGTCAATTCGGATTCAGACTTTCTTAGTATGTTAACGCTTATGTTTCTCGGTGGTAGAACCGCTAAAGATGAACCATCATATTTATGACCTAGAATTAACAATTTCTAATTTCATTGGAAAACTGATTGGGACTATTATGTAGAAAAGTGTGTCCAAATCTTCATTGATCTTAGAACTTTTTATTACATTTACTTTTTGGAACAAGCTAAGTTCTGTCAGAGGCAATAGTATAATTAAATTAGCATCTATGAGTGCACTATTGTGTATCCACTCTCGCACACTTCCAGCCTGTCCTATTCTATTTAGTTGGGAAATATGAGTATCGATATAGAGTTACCTTTAATCTATCAAGAAATGGTTCAAATGATTTTAATCATTTTGTATGAATGGAGTTAGGAAGTATCTTTTTATACGCTCAGTTCGAGATATGTTGTATATGTAAAGAATGTGAAATTCATTAATCGTGATGCTAAACCAATGATACGCTTATATGATGTTCCGATTGGTGGTTGTTTACTTAAGTAGAAAACAATATTCTTCTTGCTCTAAAAATTGAAGTATTGTCAATAGTTATTTCCTTAAAATGGGTGTTGAAATTTCAACAAGACACTTGTGAAGACCACTAAGATAGAAGTGGGATGTAGTCAACCTCTTCGGGTGATGTGATCTAGAAGTTCTTTGTGACGTGATCAAATGTGGAAGTAGGGAAGATATAAAATCGAGGCTCCCTTTGATGTGTTCTAAATGAATCCTCACTCTAGATGCACCCCGCTTTTGATTAATGTTGTGGGGATATTGAGGATATAGAGTTCAAACTTCCTAGACAACTACAATTTTCTAATTGCGTCCAGAGGACGATGACTTTTTGAGAAAACTACTCCTAGACTTCTATACAAATTCAGCAAACAGAAACCTGACAAGATTATCATCTTGGTGTATTTATATTTCATCGTGTTACATGTTTCACTTCCAAGCCTTTGGAAGTCGTTATGAAGGTTTTGAGTATTAGAAGTTGTTCAGTATTGCATTTCTACCCATAGATTAACGATTAGTTTGAAATGAGTTACTCATACCTTTGTGGACGAGTTGCATCTTGTTTGTCCCACCAGTAGCATGGTTGCAATATATCCTTATCTCCATTCTAGTCACTTGTAACCACAGTTACAATTTCGGGTTAACTATGGTATCATTGGAGTTGATATATGGAGATTTTACGCACAATGCATATTTAATGGACGCATACTTTTGTTTAGGGCTGGAAAAAAATCCCAAAAATCCCAAACCAAACCGAAAAAATCCCGATCCCAAACCAAAAAAATCCCAAACCAAAATTCCCAAAAATTTCGGTATGTCATCCCGAACCAAACCGAAATTTTCGGTATGGGATTCGGTATTACATCTCCATTTTTTCGGTATTCCCATACCGAATGAAGTCATGGATTGCTTTCCCATAAGCCAACTTTCCAGCATGACCACAAGCTGAAAGAATGGCAGAAAGTATCATCTCATCTGGATCTGGCTCCGCATTAGAGTTCTTCATCTCTTCAAACAAAAGGAATGCAGTGTCGAAATGGCCACTCTGAAAACATCAGACCAAATCATACCCGTTAATCATAATACTCCAGGCAACCACATCTCTGCGAGACATTTTATCAAACACCAACCGTGCATCCATGATCCTCCCACAAGCGGCATGCATTCTCACTTCTCAGGACATCATCAGTATCAAATTGGGAGATATCGTCCCAGCTGATGCTCGTCTTCTCGAGGGTGATCCTTTAAAGATCGATCAATCTGCTCTCACAGGAGAATCACTTCCAGTGACCAAGCATCCAGGTGATGAGGTTTTCTCCGGTTCAACTTGCAAGCAGGGTGAAATTGAAGCTGTTGTTATTGCCACCGGTGTCCATACCTTCTTTGGGAAGGCTGCACATCTTGTGGACAGCACTAACCAAGTCGGACACTTCTAGAAGGTGCTCACTGCCATCGGGAACTTCTGTATCTGTTCCATTGCCATTGGAATGGTGATTGAAATCATAGTCATGTACCCAATTCAGCACCGCAAGTACAGGAGTGGAATTGACAATCTCTTGGTGCTCTTGATTGGAGGCATTCCCATTGCCATGCCCACTGTCTTGTCCGTGACAATGGTTATTGGTTCTCACAGGCTATCTCAGCAGGGTGCCATCACCAAGAGGATGACTGCCATTGAGGAAATGGCGGGTATGGATGTGCTTTGCAGTGATAAGACAGGAACACTAACTCTTAACATTTCGGGATTCCCGATTTGTCCCGAAATCCCGAAATTATTTCGGGATTCCCGAAAATTTGGTTTGGGATTGGTATTGAATTTGGGATTCCCAAAAATTTCGGTTTGGGAATCGGGACAAGGGTTTCGGTATGGGATCCCATACCGAACCACCCCTACTTTTGTTAGAATTATGGGTAACTACGGTTACATTCCTGTTTAGGAGTATGGTATCCTTCGAAATATACAAATATTGTATGTGCAGCTTGTGATTTATAACAGATTATTGCGAACAATTATTTGATTGAGATTGTGATGTAGAAAATTTATGTTATTGACGATGTTGCCTCAAAAGGTAGTGAATGACTACGATTGAGGCTTGTATGTGTATTTCCCATTGAGGGGCAAGATGGTAATATTGCACCCTCGAGAATTGTTACTTGCTTATCAAGACAACAATGAATTGTCGGTTTTGTGGGGTGCAGACCGTAATATTAATAACTTATTTGTTGGGTTGTTAAGCAAGTAAACAAGTAGATTATTCTACGTTAATATTTGTATTTACTTATTTAATTCATTAATTGTTGTTTGGGCTTGACCCAAAAATATTACATGCTTAATTTCGAAGTACGTTACGCTTTGAAAACGTTTATGAAAAAAAAAAAAAAAAAAAAAGAGAAGAAAGAAGGAAAGTAGGAATTTGGAGGCATGAAAGAAGAGTCACTACACTCCGATCATGACAGAATGTCATCCTCTTTTATGTAGTCGCTATAACTTGATGTCTTCCTTGTGTATGTATTTACATACATATATCTCTTTAATTTTGAGTATTCTACATTGGACTGATGATTTTAAATTTCGAGGACGAAATTTTCTTAAGGTGGGTAGATTGTGACAACCCGTTCCAAATTTTACGTTTTTATTTTATTTTAAAAGCGTGAATTTACGAAATTGCCCTAGAGGTAAGGACTTTGACTTCCGTTGACCATCGACTTGAGAGATGTGAGACTTATTCTTTTAGCATATCCTCGTAGTGCTCGTTGGTATGAACATATAGGCGAAAGCCGTTTGCGAGTCTGGATTATAACGGTATAGTTACGGACGTTCGAAATTGGTTATTCAAGGTTTAGTGTTAATTAAATTAAATCCCCACTTTGTGGGGTGAAGCCAAATCAGAAATGAGGAAAGAAAGAAAAGAAAAAAAAAGAAAAAAAAAAGAAAGGAAGTGGCTTTCCCGTCCACCCATACCCACCACAAGTTCCCATTTTCCAAGGCCGATTCCGGCCAACTCCGGTGGAGTTTTTCGATGCCACCACCAACATCTTGAAGCTCTCATTCCCCTCTACAAAACCCACCGAAGAACCACCTTGATTAACCATGGTATGTGGCAGTTTGAGGCCACGAAAGTTGACGAAAATCAATAGTGCTTCGGCCACCCTTTTCGATTTTCCGGCAAATCGGCAAAGCGATGGCCGATGCCACCACTTGGGCTTTGTAGCCCATCATCCTAGGAGCAAAACCCAACCAACCTTGACCCCGTTGGACCACCGTAGACGACGAATCGACGTCGGGAAGCTTTAGGCACCCGCCAGCTTTATGGGCAAAATTGACCATCTTCTGTCCACTTTTGGACTTCGTGGCAGGCGACGATAGATCGTGATGTCTCGATGTGCGTGCAAGATAATCATAGCATGGACTCCAGGTGAGTGGGCCTTTTTCTTTCATAGGCATATAATTGATAGTTCCACAAGCACTTCTATAGTGATCTATGCTTGTTACCTACAATTAATCATTTCGAACTACTAATGGCTTGATCTCTGTTTAGGGTATGTAGGCAGTCTAACAAGACGTTAGATGCAGCTATATAATAAATGAGATTAAATAATTGAGACAATAGCCTTGTTTAGTGAATTGAGCAATGTGAGGGACATTGGTGGGAATTGTGAGATTTAGCTTTATGATTTGGTGATTAAATGTTGATCATAAATCAATACGTGAAGAATCAAGAAATTGAAGTAAGGAAAGGTAAGTATGATAGTTAATGTAACTAGGGTCTAATTGGGCTTATCACTAATGATTACCCTCAAAAGTAAATAGTTTGGGAGTAGGGTGTTATTGATTGTACATGTTACGCCGTATTATATATATTTTGAGAATATCATGAAATGTTTGGGTTTAGATTGCATCATGGCATATTCATATGGATATTACCTGGACCTGACTATTGTGAATGCTTTGAAGTGCTATATGACGCCCCGGACGCCCAGGTAAGCTTCAGGTGAGTACACGTTGATGTTAGTGATGTTAGTAAGTATGATTGTGTTGAGATATAATATAGCTCATAAACCTGCACCCCGGTGTTAGTGCTCCCGCCCTTGGCCAGGGCACAGTCCTTCACGTGATGTTCACCTCCCACACCTTACGCTCACCTTGGATCCAAGGTAGGTGCACAGTCCTGTGTTACAGACCACTTTAGGTGATTCCGACTCGTAGGTGACCCGCGATTATTCGCACAATCTTCACGTGATCGTAGCACTTGAGCGTATTTATTTACACCCAGTCTTGTCGTACAGACCACTTTAGGTGGTTCCGACTCGTGTGCAGGTATACTTATTGAGCTATATGCTAGCCATGATTGATGAGATATGAATAAGTCGTACAGGTCACTATAGGTGACTCCGACTTATATGCTAGCCATGATTGATGAGATATGGATAAGTTGTACATGTCAATTAGATGACTCCGACTGATATATCATTTTGTATTGATTAAGTTCATTTGGCCTACTTATTATTGCTTGGTGGAGTTGATGGCAAACTGTGGTTCTGGCCATTTCTGAGTATGGTTTGGACATATGTATATATGTTGTATTGTCCTATGGAAAACCATACGGGTTTTACATTTAGGGGCATTACTTTTAGAGATGTAATAACTTTGGGAAGCTTGATTTTATTGCTTACTCACACTCTCTGTTTGGTGCCCTCCAGGTTTTAGTTGCTGAGTTTGTATCGATAAGGATCTGTGGCGAATCTTAGTATTGATGGATATTTCTAAGGGTATGATTCTTCCCCACACTCTTGTACCTTACTTATGCTCTGACATCATGTGTGAAATGGGTTCGCTCCCGCTCTCAACGCACTCTGGTATTAAAAAATTTTAGGTTCAAATTATTCACATTTTTCTACACTCTATCACATTTTATGGCTTCGTCACCTTCCAGTTGTCAGCCAGCACAGCTCGATTCAGGGTCCAAGTGGACTTTCTGGGTCGGGGTGTGTCATAATTAATGACTATGCATATGTGTAAATTAGGCAGTATTAATTATTTCCTAGCTGGCTTCTTAAAACTAATATTATCTGTGATTTGTTGTAATTGACATATAATTATAGTAAACACATAAGGCATGCATGTATATATACACATATTACCTATAAATATATATATATATATATATATATATATATATATATATATATTATTGTGACTTAGAAAAGCATGATTGCCACAATGATATACATTAGGCTTGAGCAGCATCATGAGACTTTGAGAGCACCTAATCTGCTCCACAATGTGTTATTGTTTAAAATATCAATATCAGTGAAAATATCAATATTGATATCGATATCGGTTATCTTCAATGGAAATTTTCTCAAAAAAGTGAAAATTTAAAATAAAATTGTAGAGAATGTCAAAAACTTGTTTAGACGAAATATAAGAGTTTATTCGATATTTAATCAATATGTCAAAAATTTGGCAAAATTTATTGATTTTGGTCGAAAGTTAAGAATTTCTCCTGTCTAGGGTGAAGTTTAGACTTCGTCCCCATTTCCATATCTTTCTCTGATTTTATTGATATTTCATGGAAACATTAACCGTATCAAAGAAATTTCAAACATTAAATACTGTGACACGTACTGTTACATGATATAACATTTGCATATGCTTATTAATATTTATGTCCTAAATTATAAAGTTGTCATTCATGCCAGTTGGCAATAGGTTGTAGCTTAAGTGATTAAGAATTTTTATCGATGTACTTGAGGTACTAAGTTTGATTTCAAAATATCTTACATATTAATTATATCACGTGATATTATTTTAGTATCGTCTGACGATAATTTTTTAGATGTGAGGGCATTGTTTGTGTGAATGGAAAAAGTATAAAAAAAGGAAAGAACAAGCTTGCAACAGGAATTGTGCGCTGTCAATTGGTGTTAATTTTAAGCGAAAAATCAATAGCTGCTGGCATTGTTGGTGTAAAATATATCTTTTTCTCTATCTCTTTCTATATATATATATATATATATATATATATATATATATTAAGCGAAAAATCAATAGCTGCTGGCATTGTTGGTGTAAAATATATCTTTTTCTCTATCTCTTTCTATATATATATATATATATATATATTAAGCGAAAAATCAATAGCTGCTGGCATTGTTGGTGTAAAATTTATCTTTTTCTCTATCTCTTTCTATCTTTAATATATATATATATATATATATATATATATATATAAATATCAAGCCCTTTAAGAAAAGAGATTTTCATTTAAAAAAAAATAGGAATACATTCTTGACTATTAGATTTGGTTTTAATGAAATTCTATGGTTGAGATTAAATTACAGGTCACAAAATCTTAACCACAGAATTTTATTAAAGTCAAATCTAACGATTAAGAGGATGTCCCCATTAAAAAAAAAAAAAAAAAAGAATCTCTACTCTTAAAGTCTTCCTATATATATATATGGATATTTATATGATAAATTCCATCAGCCTCCAAGGGCTCCAATCACATGGGACTTATTAAGCATGTCGGATGGGAGGTGGGACCGATAACAACTTTGCTTAAGCTAAAGTCTTCATCTGACAACATCACAGGTCCTCCTCCCTCCAGGTTAAATCAAACTTTCGATGTGAATTATTTATTTATTATTTGTTATTTTTATTTTTAACAAACGATATTATTTACTTTAAGAGATAACTAGTAGGTTAGTCTCGTAATAGACTGATAATAATATGATTCAAATTTATTTTTGGTGAGAATTAAAGTTAAAATCTCTCGCTTACAATACTATTAGATCGTAGTACTAAATGACTTTCGATGTGAGATTTAAAATATCCATATTTTCCCTATTTCTCTCATTAATCACCACATAGTCATTTTAATTAATTAATTAATAATTAGATAATGGGACTCCATGATACCATTTTTTTCACAATTTTAACACGTGTCATTGTGAAATTTTCTTCCAAAAGTATTTTAACTATTTGAATCGTCTATTTTTTAAAACATCAATTATAGATCTTCCTTACAAAAAATTAAACAAGTTCAAAACCATTAAGACATTTATTTGTAGTAAAGAAAATAAACTAATACAGTTCTACAAAGAAATTCTAAATCCTTAATCCAATCGTCACATGGTTTTATATTTAGATGACTTTTGGTAAACATGATTACATTATGAAGTTAATTACACAAAAATTGTATAAAAATAGTGTCATAGATTCGCTCGATGATAATTAAATTATCTATATAATATCAGTTTTGAGCAAGAAGAGGAGGACGCAGAGTATAATTTAAATTGCTACCTAAAAGTAATATTAAAAAAGCCACAGATCGATCTCAGAGTATGTATGGTTAGGTTGAGTTTAAAGTTTAAACCATGGTTAAGCGTGATGAGTGAGTGCAGATCATATTCTGATTCCTGTGCAGCTAATTGGTGTGCTTCAACAATTTTAGTTTGTTCCAGCTCAAAACTAGGGTGTCAATTTTGAATGTGAAGAAACAAAGTAAAAAAAGAATATGCTACAGCTATTTTCGACAGGCGGTTGCATAAAATAATGCTATCGTTAGTTGTTTACGTGCGAGTTTTAGTTATCGATGTCTTACGAGTAGGCATGGCAACCGAGTTATGTTTGTTGTGTTTGTGTTGTTTTCTTGTCATATTTGATATCTTAACGTGTTGTGTTGTGTTAAAATCATCATCTTAGCGGATTTTTAACAGATAACCCCATAACGACTTGATTCCTTAACGAGTTATGTTGTTTCTGGTTAACAGGTCATATAAGAAACTGTCATGCTTATGTCTAGATTTGACAAATGATATCTTATCATTAACGGATTCTTAATGGGTTACTCGATAACGACCTGACTCGTAAAAGGGTTCTTAAAAGATGACCTGGATAACGACTGGATTCATTAACAGATTGACCAAAAACCTGTTATTTTCGTATCGTTCGTGTCAAGTTAACTGATAGTACACAAAATTGTCAGCTTAGTTACGAGTTTTGCGCGTGTGTGTGGACGACTGAGTGCGACAGTTGGAACTGTATAGATTAGATAGAGTGAGAACGCAACTTGAGGGGAGGAGAGCGAAGTGTTGGTGCTGCCAAGTTACATAGTAAAGTTAAAGCAAAGTCCAATAGTGCAAGGCCACACCCACAGAGAGGGATTGTTGGGTCAATTCAGTAAGACATTATTGGGATGGCAAAGGAAAGATGGCCTTGATTTTTATTCCTTAAGATGGATGTGAGAGTTTCCTAGCTTATGCTCCTTGCTCCATTCAGTTTGAATTTTCTTTTAATCTTTTTTTTCTTCGGGGTAAATTTGTGGCATCATTTTTTTACACAATGTTCAACATACGTTTTTATAAATCTCACTTTTTAATATATTTTAATGATTTGAACCTTTTGTCTTCTAAAATATCATTCAGAGATCATCCTTAAAAAAAAATGAGGTAAATCCAAAACCATTAAGACATTTATTTGTAATGAAGAAAATAAACGAATACGGTTCTATAAAGAAATCCTAAACCCGTCATCCAACAGTTATATAGTTTCAGATTGGGTTGATTTTTGATAAAAGATAAACGTTTCGAATCGTTGAAATACATTACGGAGTAGACCCACAAAAGCGTATGCCAAAAATTGTGTAAAAAAATGGTGTCACAGATCCATCTCCTTGATATATATATATATTATATAGAAAATTATTATAAATATTTCAAAATAATATTCATTTTTAATTTAATAATTATAAAGGAGATTAGAATAATTCTTTTAGAGGGCATATATATAAGTAAATGTTATTTATGCACACAAAATTAATCATATTGTTGAGTTGTTCTTTATGGTTATCTTCAAGCTTATAATTTTATACTTATATTTTTGGCTAAAGTGTAATGAAGGTCCCTAAACTTTACTTCGAGTTTAGTTTTCGTTCGTGATTTTTATACCCGTTTCCTAAGTTAACCCTATATTAGATAAGTGGTCATTTCCGTCAAGTTTGTCATCGTTACCGTCAAAAACTATCACATGTCATGCATTTGACCTTTTTGATGGGGGAAAATATGATTTTTTGCAGCTTCAAAGGGATCTCACGTGTTGTAGGATGGAAGAGAACTCGAACCTGATAACTCATGTGCTACGTGAAAGCTCGAACGTTGAACACAAAATCCATTGTCATCACTTATTGAAATATCCTAGTATTGCTGCTCAATCCTGCATTTCCCTCTCTCATCGCATCATAAAAAAATAAAGAAAAAGGTTGAAAATGGTAGGATCCCATCAACCTCTTGCTCTTCATTTCGTTCTATTTTTTTTTTTTCAATAAAATTCTTTCCTTCAATTGGTGATGAGAATCTTACACCCAGATTTGGAAAGACTACTATACCCTCAAATTTGCCGAAAAAGAAGACAAACTTGGAGGAAGAACCATTGTTGCAACACGGAATTAAATTGGAGGACGGGAGAAACTAATATAAGATTTCAAGGACGAATATTAACTTAGAGTAAAATTCAGGGACATTTGCTACAATTTAGCCTAGGTTTTTATATTTGGGTCCAAAAGTGGAGCGTTTTATATTTTTTGTTTTCTTCCCTTATACATATATACACCAATGTTAAACTTAAATTGAAGTAACATTTCACACATCATTTTGAGCCTCTCATAAACTTTTTTCCCATTTTTGGCCATCATATTGAATACATCCAATGAAAACAACGAATGAGATTAAACAGAAGTTATGAAAGGCTACAAAAGGTGCATGTTTATCCTATCTCATGCAATATTGGAATAAGAACTGAAATTTGAATGCATTTGACATGGTTGGAGCAAAAATTCAAATGCTATTTTACTAGTTGAAATACCATATTTCCTTATCGACGTGAGCTACAACTTAGACTCAAATTTTATATTGAAACTCAAGCATAAGTTTCATGGTTTCAATACAACTCAAAATAAATAAATTTTAACTTTCTGATGCATTTGAGTAGAAAAATATATAATATTTGAACTCATATTTAACATTTGAGTCTAAATTTTCTAGAGCGTTGAAGATGTCATAATACAAATGAATCTTGCAAGCAATCTATGGTAAGGTTTTATTAGGGAATTAATGTATCAACATAATTTTTCTAGTATAGATAAATACTTATTGTACATTGCCTCTAATTGACTCCGATTCATGCTAGAATTCTCATAACTTTTTGGGTGCACATTTAATCGTTAAATTTAAACATTACATATCTTACATTGATGTTTACTATTTAATATTTAGCATCAACAATATTGTCAATGTTGCATACTTAAATAACTTTTGTATGCTCGATATTGGAATGAGAGATTTAAACTAAGTTATATAGCGTGTTAATTATAATTATGTATCAATTTTACTATTTATATAAGTCAAACTTGAGATTTGAAGCTTAAAAGTACATATGAATAGCAAACAACGACTCGATCGTAATTATGCATCAAATTATCCATTAATGAAAGTTGAACTTTTGAACAAATGAAAGTTGAACTTAGAATTTAAAACTTAGAAGTACAAAAAATATCGTTAGACTTTAATACTAGTGTAACACTTGATTCTTAAAAGTTAAGAAAATAGAGAGTAAAATATAGTAGTAAATGGTTTTGACAATTATTAGCAGCAAAGTGAGAGCCGCTGACAACACAGCATCTCTTATAATTTTATCTCTCCTCTCTCTCTCTCTCCCACACTCACACTCACACTGTCTTTCTCTCTCTCTCTCTCATCATCATCACCCTCATAATCGTCATCTCTCCATTCATTCACTTCCCTCTCTCTCTCTCTCTCCTCTATTTCTCTTTCCTCATTTATCTCTCTTCCCCACAACCCATCCACTGTTTCTGTCCTTTCTTTTCTCTCTGTCTGTCATTTCTTGCAGGCGGCAGCAGCAGCAGCAGCACTGTTGCAGTTTCGAAGGGGATGAAGATGTTGATTAGACCCTCCTCCTCCGAGTTCAAATCTTCCTCCTTTTTTCCTTAATTATTATTTCATGTTTTTTAATTTTCTTTTCTGTTTTTGGGTTTTTAATTAAACTAATGAATAAAAACCAAATCTCAAGTGTGTCAAGTCCAGCACTAACTCGTAGGAAAATTCACTTTCTGCCTTTCATCTTTCCAGTTGTCTAATCTAATCTTCCTCCTTCTTCCTTTTGCCTCTACTCTTAACTCCCCCTCCCCCTCCTCTCTCTCACCTTTCACCTCTCCCTCTCTCTCTCACACTCAAGAGGAAGAAGAAGATCTGCCTTTCCCGCCGCTTAATGTACCCAATGAATTTCACTGGGTACATGAATCAGCGGTGAAGAATTGGAAGAAAGACGACATCTTTCAGCTGCGTCGAGGAACTGAGAAGAACCCATTTTCTCAATTCGCGAGATTATGCAGCAGCAACCAGCAGCGGGAGGAGTTGGCGGAGCTGGGGGAGTTGGAGGGTCCCAAACCCATTACGGAGGAGGAGGAGAGATGAGTGCTGCTGAAGCTGAGGCGTCGGCGGAGCAAGGCCAGCTGGTGGTGGAAGCGGCGTCTCCAATCAGCAGCAGGCCGCCAGCGTCCGCGGCGGTGAATATGGACGAGCTCATGACTCTGTCCGGTGCGGCGGTTGCAGCTGAAGATGCTCTCGCGGATCGAAGTGGCGGTGGTGGGTCCAGCGGGAACAGATGGCCGCGTCAGGAGACCTTGGCGCTTCTAAAAATCAGGTCCGATATGGATGCGGCCTTCCGCGACGCCACCCTCAAAGGCCCCTTGTGGGAAGATGTCTCCAGGTAATTAACAAAAACAAAAACAATTTAAAAAAAAAAAATCACAAAAATCAAATCAAAATTCATTCTTTTTTTTTCTTCCAGTCTTCTGAATTTTGGGTCATCAAGTTCATTCGTTTTCCGATTTTCCCAAGTCATCTAATTCAGCATTTTGGCATTCCCAATATTGATTATTTCTGGGTATTTTCACAAAATTCCTTGTTTTTTTCCCTTTGAAAAACAAAAGAAAGTAATTATTTTTCTGCATAAATATTGTATTATATATATATAAATACATTCATACAGAGCCAGCCAGCCGCACATGGGACATGGGGCTTCTATCTCTTTCCATCACGATTCACGAGCCGAGCATCTTCTTCTTGGAATTTAGAGAGGCTCAGATCCACTGCATCACCTGCAACCAATCCCTCCCTCCTCCCTCTGTTTTTTGTCGCCCTTTAAATTAAACACCCATTTTTTAAAATCCCGATGAGATTTCCTTTATTTCCCCACCAAAATATAAAAAATTACCAACATTTTCCTCTTTTTCTCTTAATTTTTTCCTTTTTCTAATAAAAAAAATAATGCTTTAAAATTTCCACTATAGACAGCTAATATTATATATTTAATTTATAGGAGATAGAGACCAAGTGAGGATCATGGGAGCCTGGGAGGTTCTCCTCCCACTCTCTCCCCTCCTTTTTTTAATTTAATTTTTGTCTCCTTCCCCTCCCTCAAGTCCCAGTTGGGAAGATGATGATTTGTACTATTTTATTTGGTTTAATTCATTTTTTTAATGATTAATTATATAACAAAATATATGTTTGTGACGCATTGTGCAGGAAACTAGCGGAATTGGGGTACAAAAGAAATGCAAAGAAATGCAAGGAGAAATTCGAAAACGTTCACAAATATTACAAGCGGACGAAAGAAGGCCGCGCGGGACGCCAAGACGGCAAAAGTTACAAGTTTTTCAGCGAGATGGAGGCTTTACATGGCACCGCCGCCGCAACGACGGCCAACGTGTCGGCCTCTTCGGGAGTGCACGCCGCACATGCGTCTCCGAACCCGGTTTCCGTCGGGTTTGGGCCTGTCAGTAACCCCATGCCCATCTCATCGTTCAGAATGTCACCCACGATTCCAGTAATGCCCTCCCAACAGCAGCAACAAGCCACTGCAATTCAAATAATACCTTCGTCGCAACCTACAGCCACTCCGATGGACGTCAACTTCTCCTCCAACAGCTCGTCGACTTCCCCGGGAACTGACGACGAGGACGACGATGATGACATGGAAGGAGAGCCCTCGAGTCGGAAGAGAAAACGGGGGAGTGCTAGTACTAGTACCGGAACTAGTGGCGGCGGAAGTACCCGAAAAATGATGGCGTTTTTCGAGGTTTTGATGAAGCAAGTGATGCAAAAGCAAGAGAGCATGCAGCAGAGGTTTCTAGAAGTGATAGAGAAGAGGGAGCAGGACAGGACTATCAGGGAGGAGGCGTGGAAGCGTCAGGAGATGGCCCGGCTAACTCGCGAGCACGAGCTCATGAGTCAAGAGCGGGTCATTTCTGCTTCCAGAGACGCCGCCATTATCGCTTTCCTGCAGAAAATTACTGGCCAGACTATTCAGTTGCCTCCGGCTGTCAACGTCCAAGTCGCTCCCCCACCACCTGTGTCTCCGTCGGTGTCAGTTGTCGCGCCATTACCACAGACAACGCCACAGCCGACGACACAGACATATCAAACACCGCAACAGCAACAACCTCAGCGGCCGCAACAAGTGCAACAAGTTCGTCATGCTCAGCAAACTCAAAATGTTCAAGCGGTGATGGCTGTACCGGAACAACAGGTACCTCCGACGCCGCAGGAGAATATTGCTAGCGGTGGAGGAGGAGGGAGCTCCGAGCCTGCATCGTCCTCTAGATGGCCGAAGGCAGAAGTGTTGGCGCTGATAAAGTTGAGAAGTGGGCTTGAACCGAGGTACCAAGAGGCAGGTCCGAAGGGCCCACTGTGGGAGGAAATCTCAGCCGGTATGGGGCGGATGGGGTACAAGAGGAGTTCCAAGAGGTGCAAGGAGAAATGGGAGAACATCAACAAGTACTTCAAGAAGGTGAAGGAGAGCAACAAGAAGCGGCCGGAGGATGCGAAAACGTGTCCATATTTTCACGAACTAGATGCCCTTTACCGGAAAAGGGTACTTGGCGGCGGGTCTAGCGGCGGCAGCAGCAGCTCATTAGGAAATAGGCTGGAACAACAACCGCAACAACAGGAGAACCCAAAATCGGGTTCATCCACACATCCGCAACCAAGTACGCATACAGTGTCACAAACACAAGGGCAAGTAGTAGCGGCCGGATCAGAAAACAAGGATGCAGATCATAGCACAAGTGTGGAAACAAATTTGAGAGCTAACCTCTTTGGAGAGGGAAAAGAAGAGGCTGCCAAGAAGGTAAAGTTTCTCTATATATATATATATATATATATATATATATATATATATATATCTAGTAACAAATACTTGCAATGCTAGGGTCTAGAGAGACTAGAATCGTCGAAATCCGCGACCTGTTAGCTTCTTGCTCGTTAAGATTAAATGAAATTCATGCCAGTATCTTACTTGTTAAAAATAAACGAGATTCAAAATTACATCTCCGCATTATTTGGCCAACACTTTTGAGTGAATTAAGTGTATTTTACATAGATATATGCTGATTGTTGGTTTTGCATTTGAAGCCAGAAGACATTGTGAAGGAGTTGATGGAAGTGCATGATCATCACCAGCAAGTTTTCCAGGGGCTGCCACAACATTTAGTAGTAGAGGACTACAACAGGATGGAGGAAGCGGATAGCGATAATCTTATGGATCAAGAGGAGGAGGACATGGAAGACGAAGACATTGACGAGGAAGACGATGAAGAAACGGAACAAGAGAGGAAGATGGCGTATAAGATAGAGTTTCAGAAGCAGAATACAGGCCGTTCGTCTAACGGCGGAGGCAACGGTGCACCTTCTTTCCTCGCCATGGTTCAATGAGATGATCGATCCATCGATCGAATCCACACCAAAACCGAATCGATTTTTGCATGCATTTGCATGCGAGTGAGAAATGTGCATGGCCAAATCACTGTACAATATGTACGTATCTCAATCTAGCTCAAGTAAGATTATACCTCACATGAGCAAATTAAAGTTGAAACCCTCAAAAAATTACTTCTTCCATTTTCTCATCTTTTTTTTTCTTGTTTTTTTTTAAATTAATTTCTTTCATTCTCCTTTGAACATCACCACCCCATTTCATCGCTTTTTGATTGTTGCTGTCTTCTTGATCTTCTTCTTCTTCTTCTTCTTCTTCTCGGGTAGTCGTCGTCGTCGTCACTTGTTTCAGTTTTTTTCCAATTTATTGATTTATTGGTGAATAAAAAAACCGTTTGAAAGACGGGGAGGGGGATTGGATTAAGACACAAGGAATAAGCTTGCTCTAAATTTACATAGCAGCAGTCATATATCGTTACAGAAGAAAAAGAAAAACAAGCCCTGGAAACGTGGAGAGAGGGAGAGAAAAAGTGGACGGTTTCACAAGGCAGACATCAGCAGTGATGATTCAGCATTATTCTTTCTTTTCTTTTTTCACTTTTATTTTATTTATTATTGTTCTTGTTAATTAATTAATTAATTAAGCTTTTAAGTTTCTTTTGTAAACTTTGCTTAGTTTGAATGAATGAACAAGCTAGCTGGGCTCTCTTTAGAATTCATATTCTCTATTCAAATTCTGCAATATATCTTTTTCTTTTTCCGTTTTATTTAAGGAGCAATTTGCAAAATACAATTTCACTTTTACCGTAACGTTCCGTGAGAATTGTACAATATTATATGAATAATACTACATAATTGATATTATTGACATAAAATGCGACGGTTATTGTGCTTAGGTATAATATATAGAAGTCCATCTCCTTATTTATTCATTTTTTGTCAAACTTCGTGATTTTTCATAAATGTATAATCCTTATAAAAAAATGAAAAAAGTTACAGATAAACACGAGCATGGTGATGAAAGCAAGTGGATAATTCATTTATAGTAGCTGTCTGCAGAGGCAAATGGGGTGATTTATGAGGAGAGCCACACCTCTACGCGGATCACTGATGCCAGCTGGCTAGAGAGAGAGAGAGAGAGAGAGAGAGAGAGAGAGAGAATTTTACTTTTATTTCAGAGACTTTTTTGAGAAATATGGGGCTTCAGAGCTTTTGGCCGAACATGTGGTGGTGGTGAGTTAGGCATTTGGCTGCTGCTCACCACGTCAGCCCATAACTGGATGTATACAAGAGAACGGAGCCGCTTTTGTAACAGTATTTTAAGTTAATCACACACACAGTTATATGTTTTAATTTAATCATGTAATAATGAAGGTTTAGTTTGATAAACAGTCAAACATTGAATGCTTATACAGATAATTGTGATAATATCTCGAGTAAACAATCACGTAGTGTTATACGTTTTAACTTGTATCACACGTATGAGAAGAGAATGCATGATTGATTGGTCGGTAAATACATCCAAGTCTCGGATATATACAATATAGCGTTGTCTGGGATCTTTCTTATTATTGCTGTGCTGTAAATATATATACACACACACACACAATATTCCAAAAAGGTCGTCTTGCTTATATATATCTTAATTATTTTGGGTTGGTTAGAACGTATAAATCTTCGATTTGCTTCTTTTTATGTGTATCACCAAAAAATTTAAACTTATTTACTCCATTAGGTTTTTTATTTTTATTTTTTATTAGCAGCCCACATAATATTTGAGTACATATTATTTATATTTTTTAACCCTCAAAATTCCTCACCATCCATTCCCAATACCTGCTTGGGAAGCAAAAGCAGGGTTATTATAACCCAGGAATCGATTAAACAACTTTTCTATTTTATTGAATAAGACTGAAAGTTTTCTACTTTTTTCTCTTCCCAACAAATGCAAGCGAAATGATGAAATTGCCGGGTTCGAACTTGAATGGAATGCGAAGAAATTAACGATACTTCTTTATGTATGTCGTTGGACGGCATAACTCCAATTTAATGAAATAAGAATAGTAATAAAATGGCTAAACATAATTTATGCTCTGCAATTCAACATCAAAATAATTTTTTTTTCATACATCTGAAAATGCAAAGAAACCACATCAACATGTAGCTACGTTTTGCCAATCTGGGCGAAGTCCTAGTGCCATTTACATTACCAATACCATCTGATTGTTCTTTCCCTTGCTGCTTATACCCCTCAAATTCTTGTCCTTAAACTTCAGGTTATTTATCTTCCTCCGATCTTGATTGTGACACAGTATTATAAGATGTGAAGAATATGGGGTGTATATAAAATGTGGGGTGTGTGTAAAAAATGTAAGGTGTATGTTGAAAATGTGGGATGTGAGGGTATTATGAGAAAATATGTAAGGTGTATTACGATAAATTTTAATTGAAAAAGCAAATGCGAGGTGTCTTAAGTATGCGGAGTTTATTTAACATATGTGAGGTGTTAATATAGTAAGCATTTTCTTTTTGTTGCCAAATATATGTCTTAAAATCCAAGACTACACAATTTTATCTTAAAACCCTAGATATGTTTTCAAACAAAGACGAATCCTATAAGACTTAACAGTTCTTAATTGTATGGTTAAACATGCGTTAGAGAATTTCAGAAAGTTTAACGGGTCAATTTTCAGAAAGTTTAATAGGTTAATTTGAGTCACTTAATAGACAATGTACACTAGACACATTGATGTATGGTAAAAAGCCTGATTACGTACGCTTCTCAAATTAATCTTACGATTAATAAATAGTTTTTTTTTTTTTCCCAAATTTGGAGAGATACTGGATTCAAACCCTAGCTCAATCTTGCCCAACATTCATGTTCATCTGCATGTTACTGTATTTTCTCTCTCACAATGCCACGTAGTGTTTCCTTACAAGCCTTCCAATCTTTTCACTTTAAGTGTTTGTGTAATTATGAGTTGGAAAATATGTATAATACATGCCTGAACATAATAATGATCTAAAAGTAATTAATTACAAATAATTAAGTTCCTTAAATACATATACAGAACAATGAGCACATGGGACATAGTGCATTTTCGCTCACCATCCTTAAATAGTGGTAATGCTCACCATTTTATTTATTGCCGTTGAATGAGTTTAGATTTTGAGATTTATGTCTATCCACTACACACGATCTCACAAGTTAAACTCATCTAACGATAATAAATAGGATGATGAGCATCACCATCATTTGAGGTATTCTCCATGGGGCGCAAAAATAAAAATGGGTAAATTACATTTTACCTCCTCACGTTTGGGGTCGATTCCAATTCCTTACAACATCTTTAAAACATTTCAATTTCATACATTTACTATCATTTTATTTCAATTTCATACATCCGTTAGAAAATTTGTTAAGTAAACTGTTAAGTGATGACGTAGCAAATAAGGGATCCCCATTTGTGCTGACGTGGCTAAACATTCAATAAAAAATTTAAAATTTAAAATAATTAATTTAAAAAAAAGCCAAAACCTAGTTCGTCTTCCCCACCCCTTCTCCCCACCGAAGCACACCCCCAACCCAGAATCTCATTCCCCCACCGTCCTCCACTGTCTTCACCTCTACTCCCATCCAACAAAACCTAGTTTGTCTTCCCTACCCGAGCACACTCCGTATTTCAATTTCATATGGCCGCGTCGGATTCACCAACAAAAAATTGGCGAAAGGGAAAACTCCTCAGAGGAACAAGTTGAGTAGCTTTCTCTCCGATCCAACGACGTAAGAGTACAAGTGTTGATCTTTGAACCTACTCTCGAAGCACATGGTGACGTCGGACTCATCTGAGTTCATGGACGGGGTTCCCGGTCGTCGGGTATCTGGATTGGTCTTGGGTTTAAAAGACAAGGTCGGGGTCAACCGGAGATCTAGATCCGCGTGTTGCTGAAGCTGAAGTAACTTGGTGGAGGACTCGTCGGCTGCGGCATATTGCTTGCGTTTCAGCGAGGAGGCCCTGGCGGATCGGGAACTGGTGAACCGGGATGAGGAACCAGAGTTGTGACTCAGATCTCGAAGCCTCCACATGTCTGTAGAGATAGGGACGCTGCCGACATCGTCCTCGGATGCCTCGTCAGAAGTGGACGCTCCGTCGGGAAGCTCGGGAATCGGGCGGAACATACCATTGAGAAAAACGGTCTCAACAGTAGCCTGGCAAAGATGAATTGGGATGTTGGGAATCGGGGACGGCGGAGATAAAGGACATGAGGCCAGTATGACCGAAAAACTTGGAGGAGAGTGTGCTCGAGTTGGGAAAAGGGGTGGAGGAATAGGATTCTAGGTTGGGGGTGTGCTTGGGTAGGGAAAACGAACTGGCTTTTTTTTTTTTTTCCTTTATTTAATTATTTTTTTTTAATTTTTATTAAGTGTTTAGCCACGTCAGCACAAATGGAGATCTCTTATTTGCCACGTCATCACTTAACGGTTTACTTAACATATTTTCTAACAGATGTATGAAATTGAAATAAAATGATAGTAAATGTATGAAATTTAAATGTTTTAACGATGTTGTAAGGAATTGAAATCGACCCCAAACCTGACGGGGTAAACTGTAATTTACCCAATAAAAATTTAAACGTGATTGGTGTTGGTGGAAGTATTAATTAAGAACCATGCTTCACTACAAAAAGAAAAGCATATCACAAATTGACATGTGTTCGAATATTTGAAATTGAAAAATTATAATTAGTGGCTTGTCTATTTGTGATTGAATTTCAGCAGTACTTGCTCTTCTTCTTTCAGCAAACATAGTTCATTAATTAAACAACTAATTTAATGAAGGTACCACGCTGTACTCTTTCTCTTTTGGCATCAAGTATTAAAGTTTGAACAAACAGGGAAGAATCTGTAACAATAAATATTGAAAAATACATGCATCTTATTAATTGTGTGTGTATATAACAATAGGGGAGATGAAAGAACAAAACTGTGCAACTCAATCTGCAGAAATGAATTGATTCTTTTGATTCTTTCTTGTTTTTCAAGTTACTTACATGTTACCCTTTCTCCATAAGAGCAAGTCCAACGTGGGCATTTGCTCGGGGGACGAGGGACAGAACAGGGGCCCGAGGCCCCGTGGACCAGCTCCAGCGTGGGCAAGCCCGAGTGAAGGTGGAGGCCCAAGTTCCGGGCCCGTGGAGAATTGCCAGCCCGAGAGCCTGAGGCCATGTGACGTCAGCGCTGACGTCAGCCTGGCGTCAGGCATTATTATTTTTTTTTTTGTGTCAGGTGCGTGCACCCCACTCGCGCGTGGGGGCGCGTCGCTGACACAAAATCAGAAAAAAAAAATTTAACTTTTTCAGTTACCGTTGGGAAGCCACGTGGCTTCCCACGGTCCATTTGATCTCAACTGATATTTAATTTGGACCGTTCGATCTCAACGGTCAAAAAAAATAAAAAAAGTCTTATTTAATATCCACCGTTCGATCTGAGATCAACGGTGGATATTAATATGCTTTATAAATAAAAAAATAAAAGAAAAAATAGTTTTAAAATTAAGAAAAGTTACCGTTGTGACACGTGGCACAATCTGGAGTGTTGGAATTCAAATTTTTTTTATATCCAACTGCAGAGATTAATTAATTGAATAAAAATTTAAAAAAAATTGTAAAAAATTCAAAAAAAATATATAAATTTTTTTTTTAAAAAATTGTTTTTACTTTTCTATAAATACCTTCTCATTATCATCTACCTTACACAACAATTTCATATTTTCTCAACTACTTTCAATCACATTCCTTTCTTTGTCTCAAAGTTTGAATCCATTTTTTTTCAACAAAATGACCACTAGTGCAGGTACGAATTGGTCACTTATTGAAGATGTTGCGTTGTGTACTAGCTGGGTTGAAATTACTCATAGTTCGCTTACGGGTAATGAGATGCAGTTGCGAAAAATGTGGAGTCTTATTCATACCAATTATCTTGAGAAAATTGATGGGAAAAGAACCAAATAATCGATGTCCAGTTGTTGGAAATTACTTAGCCAATCGTTTAGTACGTGGAGAGACGCCTTGGCACAAGCTAGTAGTAATATTCGAAGTGGGGAAAATTACTCAGATCAGGTAACAATATATTATTTATTTGATACCCAAATTTACATTATAATTATTTGTTTGTATTATTTATTTGTTACCTACATAATTTATTATTTATTGCTTGTATTATTTATTTGTTACCTACATAATTTATTATTTATTGTTTGTATTATTTATTTGTTACCTACATAATTTAATATTTATTTGTTACCTACATAATTTATTATTTATTTGTTACCTCATCAGGGACTCAAGAATGGTTGATTTCCCCATCCTCGTTATCTCATCCACTTGGTCTGCAGATGCTCCATATGCAAGCATCTGCAAGGCAGCAGGAATTTTTTGCTCAGGCAGTAGACCCATAACACCAAAAACATCTTTCTTTTGCACAAAGTAAGAATCATGGTTGCAAACAACAATCATGATTTTGTTGGACAAATGTCATTCCATTCTAAAACGACGTCTAAAGTATGTATCAGGGAATGCACTATTAGGAACAAAATAATCATCCAAGAGTTTCATACCTCGTCGTTGCCTGCTTCTATCAAGGTTTCCGGAACGGCTGGGCCTGCAGATATGAGCCATAGCTTGGATGACTCGACGGGAATGTGAGGCTCTGCCCATTCTTACTTCGTCATCTCTCCTTCTATGCTCCTCATCCTCTTCCCTCTCATTTTTTGGCCCTGGTGATTGAACATTGCTTCTGATTGGTTAAACAATTCTTCCTCTTCCTGATCGAGTTCCCACATCATCCTTGAGGAAGAAGAAGACATTATAAGAAAAAAGCAGAAATTATGAATAATGATAAAGATCTTGAGAAAATTGGTGTGAGATTTGTGAGGATGGATGGTGGATTATATGGAGAATTCAGAAAGGATTATGTTGTACATAATGCCACGTGGCATGCCGTCATTCGTTAAAAATCTGATGGAAATCTATCCTAAAAGATTGTGAACAGATTATGACACGTGGCATGTCGTCATTCGTTAAAAATCTGATGGAAATCTATCCTCAAAGATTTTGAACAGATTATGACACGTGGCGCGACGTGATTGGTTAATAATCTTATCAGAAATCCATCACCAATAATTGTATTTTCGGATAATGACACGTGGCATAACGAGTACGATTAAAAAATTTATCGGAAATCCATCCCCAATGATTGTCTTTTCGGATTTTATGACAAGTGGCGTAACGACAACGATTAAAAATCTTATCCGAAATTACAGATAAAATTATTTTGTATTATTTAATAATACTTCGGATAATGACACGTGGCGCAACGAGAACGATTAAAAATCTTATCCGATATTACAATTAAAATTATTTTGTATTATTTTATAAATAAAAAAAATACTAATATTTTATTGTCTATTGCCAGGGCTATTGAAGTTTAACGGTGGAGATGCAAATGCTATTGCCAGGGCTATTACTGTTCATTAGGTGGATTGAATAGTGCATAGCCTGGGGGGAGGGCTCCAACGCTGGAGTTGCTCTAAGACATGTACACGTGGATGGTAAATGTGGACGTAAATTTCTTCCTTCTTGTTATTGAACAAAATTGCACCTACAAAACAAATAACACCTTAGGTTAATGTCAAGAGTCTCACACGCCCACGATGAATGGGTGGGGCTTTGGCCGAAGAATCTCAGATGCCAAAGTTAGAATTTTGAGGGAAAAGTGTTTGGAGAATTTAGAAAATTTTGCAAGAGAGTTGGAATTGAGTTTTGGAGAAAATGAGGTGGTATTTGTAGGGGTATGGCCGGCCCCTTTGGGAGGTGGGGACCGGCCACTTGGATGGTTTTTTGGGTGTGATTCATAATTTGTTAGCTAATTAATAAATTAATTGAGTAATAAATCAATTAATTAGCTAATTAATATAATTTCAAATGAATGATTTTGGGATTACCTTGTGGAGAAGATTTGATGAGGATAGATGAAATAGGTTTTGAAAGACTACCTATTTTGAGCACTTTTGACCTTGATTGAGTCATGATTGTTTGCTGCTTGAGCGTAGAAGCTTCAGTGTACCTCGAGGGTAATTTTATCTTTTTATACCCTAGAATCCATGTGTCGCCTCCATATTTTTCTAGATTATTTTTGGCTCCACAATAAAATTTTCAAAGTAATCATATTTGGATATAATTTGCGTTGTGTGATCAATGATGTAATATTACATAGGATCGTAGCTCAAGTTGTTGAAAGCATATTCCCTTTTACTTGAGATGTTGCTTATAGAAAATGATGCAGCAATCTATGATTTATTTAAAAAAAGTAATTTCCGTACTCTTATTTTTACCTCAAGAACACTCCTGTTTGTAGACGATTTCCTCTTTGTTTTATACTTTATTCGTTATAGTTTGTAATCAAAGCATTGTAGTGATGAGATTCCTTCCTTTTGCATCACGTGTACTGTCTAGTACGCAAATGAAAAGCAAAGCCTTTTTTTCTTTTTTGGAGGTGGATTGTCTGCCATTCTGTTTGTGTGATCACGGTTAAGCCATGTCAACATTTTATATTTCTATTGCTTTTTATTTTATTATTTTTATAAAAAATTAATATAAAATATTAATGTGGCTTAACTGTAACCATACATTACAAAAAGACATAAAATAGTATGAAAATGAGAAGGCAGAGAATCCACCTCCTTTGTTTTTGGTGAGCTAACCTTTTTTCTTGCCTGTACTTTCACTTTTCTGCTTTCACCAAGAATTATAATCTGTTTCTCTAATTATAGTCACTTATTTTCCCTTTTTACCCCTATGAGTCCAGCACTATGATCCTACGTTCCTCGAATGCCCTTCACGGCAACTCTAGGTACTATATGTCAATGGTAACGAGTAACGACAATCGTTCATGTGTATCAGTGTATGTTACCGACTAAAAATGCATGCTGCACATGCATCAAATGGTTGATGAGCTTGCAACTGTTTTTCAACAGTAGATGCAAGGTCGAATGGCAAATGGGATCAAGGTGGTCCTAAGATCATTCCAAATACCAGAAATATACACGTGAAATTCTTCCTAAGACGCTCCGAATGTTTGGTAAGGGTTCTTATGTGCTTACCGAATGTTTTGATGTAATGTATATTAAGCATATCTCAACATATTGTATCAACATTACTCGACAAATTCTCCATATATTACTCATCAAGTTACTTCGGCATATATCAATATCTATTAACATCTATGCAACATGATTTGGCTAACGACAAGCTCACCAAGTGTTGGTGAAACACCCATGTGAATAAACTAATTTTTTTTTTTTTCGCACGGTTCGCGCTGTTTCTATCTAAAAACTTGTACTTAACACTAAGACACTCTTATATTCGAATCCTGAATCTGCTACTGTGTAGATGCATATAAAGGTCAAGTCCCTAAAAATGGAAAAACTCAAGGCCAGACTAAAAAAATGATAAAATCACCAATTTTACATTCATAAAAAAGCTCGAAACGAAGGGCAATTTCACTACCAGTGTCGAAACAACTTTCAGTAAACAGAAAAAACATTACAAAAAAATGAGTTCCTATGAAGCTCCAGGAAGATTAACCCTACCGACTGTCGTCAGCCCTTCCCTACTACAAATCCTGCTTGCTCTTACTTCTTTTCATCTTTGCCTTAAACCTTGACTTCACCATAAGCGTCTCTACCGTATTTACAAAGTTCCCAACCGCCATTAAAATTAACAGTACGCCGCAAAAACTCACCTGCCAATAACATTTTTCCCGTCACAAATGCAATGATACATATGGTTCCACCTTTGAGTAAACTACACCAAGTTCTCTTTATATTTAGTGAGAACGTAATGTTAGCTCTTCTGTTTTTTGAAAATTACAGGGAGCTCGTCACTCAGTCTAATTTCCGAAGGCCACATGATGCTCTTTAATTTTTATTCTTGTTCACAAAAATCAGAGAAAGCTTTCAGTAAAAATTACCTGCCATTCCGAAGCAACGCCAATAAAAGCAGTCGTAAGCAACTGTATTCCGACATATGCCTCAAAACCCTAAAACAAGAAGCACAAACAGTTATTCAGCTATTAAAGCATTCAAGTTACTGGGTTGACATAGAATCAAAATTTGGAGGAGACTCGGCCTACATTGCATTTCACTGAAAGAAAGAATCACTGGTTTCGTAACTTTTCCCACCCACCCACTTATACAACATATGTGCATTAGCAAGGTCAGCCTATTTTAGTTTATCTGCGGTGTAACAGTCCAATCTCTATCTTGCACGAAGGCATTCGTAAGTTGCAACCTATCATTTTGTGCTGCAATGTAAAAGAGAACTACTCAAATGAAACTCTACGGACTATGATTTTTTTTCAACAATTCATTCTGCTGCATATCATGCAAACTCCTAAGATGCATGATTAAGTATATGCAGTCAGTTAATAAGGTTGCACTTAGCGAATGGTTAAATCATATATCTACTAGCTGCCCATGAGCTCTAGCTCAAGTGGGATTGGGAAAGGGTGGGGTAGCGGTAGATCCTTAGTTCAAATTCTGCCGTAAGTAAAAACTAATCATGTTGTCTAATCACCTGTAAAATAAATAGTATTGGACATAGAATCCACAATTGACCATCTACGCCTGCTGTTTCTCCCCACACCACATCCATTCTTTTGGCCTGAAATTGCAAAACAAATATATAAAATGACAGAATCAGGCTTAAATTTTGTAATCAAACAATTAATCATTTTAATGGCACCTTTCCCAATGCAATTCGAGTATAGAGTCTCTGGCGTTGATATCTATTTTGTAAAAGCATAGCGACTCCTTGCATCATAGCCCATTGTAGGAAAAATTGCACACCTCTCTACACAAGACTTAACAAAATCATTAACGGCGCCAAAGCTATTAACAGTAACGCACAATAAAACTAAAAAGCTACCTGCTTTTGGGAACAATTTGGTTGTCCTTTAATCTCCCATGTGAGACTAACAAGGGCCATAAACATAGCACAATAGTGATGGTATATCCACCTGCACAAACGTATCAGTCTTTCTGAAGAAATTTGTATGTTCAGTTACAATGCCAATTAACTAACCAAATAAATGCATGAATGATCATTTTGACAACAAATAGGGTTGTTGTGAATTAAGCTCCACGAGAAGAATCAATGCATGGATGACAAAGGATTCATATTAGAGTTACCGTGGTAAGTTATGAAAAATCATAAGATTGACTATGAATTACAATCGCAAACAACATTTCCTTGGTTTATATATCTTCAACCCAAACCACAAAAGTGGGAATAAGAAATTTCTGTGATAAGTTGTGAAAAATAATAGTACGAAGTCATCAGATTGACTTTTAATAACAATTATAGACAAAGTTTCCTTGGATTCATCCACCTGCACCCTACCCAATTATCCGATATCACACCTCAATAAATGATACCTCAAGATCATTTTTACACTACCTAGGAAAAGAGGAAAGAGAAAAGAGATTATAATTACTCTGAAATTATCTATGGATCCTAAACAGGCCTTCAGAAATGTTTCCCACAAGTCTATACTCAATTACAAGTGCTAGTTGAATCAACACAATTTGAAACAAATATATATAAACAAAAGACACGCCTGCACGCGCACATGGAGCCTGACTTAATTCAGCTCCATTATTTTAAAGAAACTACGGATATTATCAACCCAAGTTGAGCATAAGAGGGTCACAAACTTGGTTCTTGTATCTTGTAAAACACTGTAGAGGAATAACAGCCAGAATAAAGGAAAAATGATGTCGGAGGAAAGATGCTGTCCGCTTACCATGGACGAATATCACTTCCATTTACTCTCAAAATGTTTTCACGCAGTGCCAAACCAGTGTAGAGGAATAACAGCCATGCCTAATAAGCATAAACTCAAAATCAAATCCACTATGAAATCATGCATTTAGACAAAAATATCAGCATATTCAAAGCACATGAATGTACCTGGTAAGCCTGAACTGGAAACGCTGGCAAACATCCATCCCAAATCCAAGATCTTAGTATAAGTAGTGCTGCCGGGAAAAGAAGGAATAGAAGGGCAGTTCTATCCTGCTCCAAAGTAGTATCATTGTTAAGTAAAGCTGCTCAAACTAATTTTGCTTGACATTCTTTGTAGTAACAGAAGATGGAGAAAGTAGCCATATGAGATAAAGAGTAACGAAGCAGCATGAGGGAAACCATACTATATGAGTCAATTCTACTCTAAGGGATCAGATTTAAACGAAAATAAGAAGGCATAATTACCAGAAGGGGGCAAGTAAAACATTTATGACAGATGCTTTCCGTTGAGGTTATGTTGAATTGTCATGCCTCTACCCAAATATTAGCATAAATCACTAAGACGAATTATAAGAATTTCCAAGCACACTTATATATCTCTGACGGAAGTTTTAGTAGTTAATTTAACCTCAAGGGCTTTCTATTTGTATTGAAACCCTACACCTACCGTAATTCAAGATAGCCTGGTAGTGAGAGGAAATAACAAAAAGACTAAAAAGTCAAAGAATGAAGGAATAAACCCCGGTTATTCTGAAACCGAAGAGATCGTTTATGTCACTTGTGTCATGCAAAAGGATATAAAAAGAAAAAGCAAGCAAAAAAGATTCTTTGAAACATAATCCAAGCAAAAGAGTCAAAGTGGTCTGAGCAAGGTTTCTTTAGTTCATAGTTGGCTCAGTTGGTAACTATGAACTAAAGATGATCCTAAGAACTGATTCTGCACTTAGCATATTTAAAGTAAGGTATACTATTGGTACCTCCAATGTAAGATGAAAATATTCCTCCGGTTTCAAAATCTTACAGTGATATGAAGCTCACCATATATGTCAATACCAAAATCAAAAGCAACTTGGGACAAAAGCATAAAGCAATAAGACGTATTACGTACTCTGTAACCGTTGTATTCCTCTTTAACCTTGAGTCGGATATCTTTGCTAGAGGAACGCACGTTGATAGGACCGAGAAACATCCTCAGAAACCTCCCTCCTGCATAAATTTTAAGCCCTTAACATACGCACAACGAGCCAATCCAACACAAAACTAAAGCAAAAATATCAAAATTATGATCAATGAGGTAATTAATGAAACGGGTACCCTGAGATTTCCCAGGAAGAAACGAAGCGGCATCGCCATCCACCAACACACATGTGGCCCTCTGCAAATCTTCTTCCAGCTGCCATTAACATTCCAACCAAAACACCAATCAATTCCAAATTTTCAATTCAAATAAACTTCCAATTTCATGCAAATTTACAATCACAAAATGAGCAATCAAAGGATCCAGAAAATAAGCAAAATCAGCAATTTCAGCAGTTGGGTTTGCATGCACAGACATGCAGAAGCAGCAGAAGGAGATAAAGAACCAGAAAAGGGGTCGAAAGAACTTACCTTTTCTGCTAACTTGGGATCCAAGGCCTTGCTGGAGAGCAGGGAATCAAGCTGGGAGCGGAGGCATCGGATGGAGGAATCGAGAGATTGGGCGCGCTGGCGTAGGGATTGCTCGTCGGCTGAGGCTCTGGAGACGAAGGAGGCAGCTGAGTCCTGCAGCTCCTTCACCCCCTCCACCGCCTTGGCCACTTGTGCTCGTATCTCCTCGTCACTGCCGGAAGAAGAAGAAGTGTTCCTCTTCGCATCCCCCATCGCCGAAATCTTCCTTCCTTTTCTGCTTCAATCGATTGCGTTCGATACGATTTGATCGAATCAATCCCCTCTCCAGCTTCCGGGGCCTACCCAAAATGTTTAAATATAATTTTAATGGTTTGAGGAACATAACCACAAGTCACAAATACACACGCGCACACACTGGTGGTAGCCAACAATTGGTAGAGCCCAGGAGAGAATCGAGAGATTGAAAATTCAAAGCCTATTTTCCTTCTTTTTTTTTTTTTTTTGGTGTGTTTTTTTTTTTTCCCTTCTTTTGGTTCTTTATTTTAAGGAGAACTAATGAAAATACTTTGAAAAGTTTGAGTTTTAATTATAAGAACAAAATAAAAGGTAAAGTGAATAATATCAAGATTGACTTTTTAGTTTCGTTAAAATGAACAGTATCAGAAACTTTTCGTTAAAGTTACTTCCCTTTTAAGGAAAACTAATGAAAATGGCTTCAAATCTTTACATTTAAATCATAATTCATCCATTAACTTTATTTAATGATAAGGACAAAAGAATAAAAATAAAAATAAACATAAAGAACCCAACTTGCGCTGGGTGCATCCCTCATATAAACATATACAAGAAATGTAAGATCTCACATCGCCCAGGAAAGTGATCATTTTATGTATATTCTCATCCCTACCTAGCACGAGGCCTTTTGGGAGCACACTGGCTTCGGGTTCCATAGGAACTCCGAAGTTAAGCGAATAGCACGTGAGAGCACTCCCATGATGGGTGACCCACTGGAAAGCTCTTGTGTGAGTTTCTAGAAACAAAACCGTGAGGGCGTGGTTAGGGCCCAAAGTGGACAATATCGTGCTACGATGGTGGAGCGGGCCCGGGATGTGACAAGAAATCCTTCATCCAAACATCCCAAAAACAAAAGAGAGAGAATGGATGCATTACCAACACTAGCCGACTTTAAACTCAACGGTATTTTCTAGAATTTGTCATCGGGGCTGGGTTTGTATGCGTAGAAGTTGCAAAGGTTGAAATCCTCGAGTTTCACAGAGTGCAACTGTAGACGTCAAAATTTCGGTGAAATGAATGTTAACCAATAATTAAAATTTCAACGCTCACGTGTCACATAAATTTTACATGTAGCGTGTGACTCAACGAAAAATCGAAATAAATTGGAAAGGTCATCAAATAGGACACGTGTCAATACCTGGCAGAAATGATTTATTTCATCTGATTATTTAAATCCAAAAATCAAGTTTTGGAATTCTATAAATAGGAAGCCAAGGCATTCATTTTGAGGAAGAAAGAAAGAAGGGAATTTACATCACACCAAAACCTTGAAGCCTTGAAACTCTAAAGCTCTCAAGCAAATCCCGAAGGATCAAGAAAACACTCTTCGTTCTTCGTCAAATCCTCTTTCAAGATCAAGCCCCAACGGCCCTTGAAGAACTTCCACCGACTCAAGATCAAGCCCCGACGGCCCCTTGAAGAAAGTGTTCATTGTTCATCATCCGTTCATCCCAAGATCAAGCCCCAACGGCCCTTTGGATCAATAACACATCAACAAATCCACACATCCAATCGTTCTTCAAGATCAAGCCCAAAAGCCCTTGAAGATCCGCTCATCCATCAACCTTCAAGATTAAGCCAAAAAGCCCTTGAAGAAATCCACACAACTATTCTTCAAGATCGAGCCCAACGCCCCTTGAAGATCCATTCATCAACTGTTCATCCTTAGATCAAGCCCCGACGGCCCTTTGGATCAACAACTCATCCACAAACCTACACCCTACGAAGATAGAATCAGAGGACCAAATTTGAGAGAGATCGTAACCCAAAAATCATTAATATAAAAATATATTTTGTACACGTATTCTTGTTTCTTGTTTCAGGAATTTTTCGTGTTTACAGCAACATAGTGAGATTAAAACTCAGAAATTCAAAAGTAAGTACAGACCTCACCTGAGTTTGAGTTTGAGAGCTTCAAGCTCTCAGGCATTAATGGTGCCGAGGTCCACACTGCACCGATCCCACATGTAAGACCACCATTGTGATCTTTGCATCCCACAGACTTCAAATATGCTAAGGGTTGATTTGTGAAGGTAAGTGGGAGAGTGAGAGCTTTCTTTTCTCGGTGCTAGAAAGATTGAGTTCGAGAAAGAAAGAGAGTTTTAGAGAAAGTTCAGAAAATAATGTGGGCGCATCCCCCATATAAATTGATAAAAAATAAAAAATAAACATACAGAGAAATTTTGATGAGTATTGAAGAAAATTAGAAGAAGAAAATGTGTTTGGAAGGTGAGAATGTGCTAAGAAAATTCAAGAGGAGGAGAGAATAACGTAGTACCATTAAATTTCATAAATAGTGTAGTAAGTTTCATAAACAATGTCGTAAGTTTTTATAAACAGTGCAGTAAGTTTCATAAATAATGTCGTAAGTTTTATATAGAGTGTAGAAGTTTCATAAATAGTGTGAGAACACGTGGGTCAGCACGTCAGATTATTTTTTTAAAAATTTTTTTTAATATTAAAATTATGTCTTTTTCATTAAAATTTAAGGTTTTTTTTGTCATTTTTATTAAATTTTAAGGATTTTTCATTAAAATTTAAGTCTTTTTAATTAAATAAAGTTATAGCATGGTTTTTTATTAAAATAAACTTAGTCCAAGCCATTTTCATGAAAGTTCCCTTTATTTTAGAGAAGTGTTATTGGCATTCCAAAAATCTCATTCTACACTCCTCACAAGTGTATTTTTCATTCCTAATATAGAAAGTTTGAAGTGTAGAATGAGATTTTTGGAATGCTAATAATAATTTTCTTATTTTAACCATATTGCTTTTTATTTTTATTCTTACTTTTCAATCTTTTTCCCTCTTGTTAAACCAACTAAGGCAAACCTACTCCTTTCTCGATTCTCCAAACCTCATCTATCTATGATGCACGACCATCTGGTTGATCAACTAGTCATATCTTACAAACCAATCCGTATGTGTTTTTTTGATATAATTTATGAGATGAAACATGCTGGACTGCACTTATTTAAAACGCACAATGTGTAATTGGTCATAATTGATAAGCCATATGTATTAGATAAGTCCTGTGTTTTGAGCCCTTTTATTATACAACAATCTATGATATACTAATATAGTGTCATTCTATACTCTAAAAGGAGATTTTTTAAAGGCTTTTTTTTGTCAATAAAATTTTTTAAAGGCTTTTTACCAAAAACGGTCTCTGAGATTAGCATAACTCTTTATTTTGGTCCATGAGATTTAAAATTGATAGAAGTGGTCTCTGAGTTTATCCACAGTCAATATAAGTGGTCCCTAAGTATGACAAATCGATAGAAATAGTTCCAAAGTAAGGAGTTATGTCAATCTCAAAGACTATTTTGACTAAAAAGCCGTTTTTAAAATTATCATATGAACTCACACACATTTTTCATTGTGTCATACGAACTGAATTTTTTTAAGGGATTTGTCATACTAATTTTTCAAAATTATTAATTTGTCATCTCACCCTAACTCCGTTAAGTTTTCCATCCAAAATAAGTCATGTGTTATATTTCAACATAAAGAATATCATGCAACTTTACCATATATTGGAGGGTCCCCAATGACTATATTTTTTAGTCATCTTCACTTCGGAACACAGAGAAATGAGTGTAGATCGGTCCCTTTTTCCAAACAGCAAACCCTCAGATCATCGTGTACCAAATGAGCCCCATTTATATATATATATATATATATATATATATATATATATATATATATCTATATATTTTAGAAACCCTAAATTATTTTTGTTGAAGGCAACTTATTAGGAGAGTGATGTGTTGAAATATCTGAAATAACCCTGAACTCAAATCATGTGCTATTTAATGAAAAACTTAATAGAATTAAAGTGAGATGACAAATTAATGATTTTAGATAGTTGGTTTGATAGGTCATTTCAAAATTTTAATTCATATACAAATTAAAACAAGATTTTAGTTCATATAATATTTAAACTCTAAAGAGATCAAATAAGCTCGTCACATCAAATGATTAAGTCGTTGCATAACGTACATTGTTTGGTGCTGGAATTTCTAATTTCAATGTGTTTTCATTTAATAAGTTGGAAGATCCACATCTATTTTTACTTATAACACAATCCTTTCAATTTTCGAGCGTCTAATAGAATGTATCGAAGAAAATCAATGAACAAAAATTAACAAAAGTGTGAAAGATAACAAAAAAAAAAAAAGTGTAAAAAGCACTACGTTTGCTTGAATTTTGATCCCAGCGACATCAAGTGAAGCGTCGCTTTCACGCCCAAGTGGGGTGATCAGGTCCATACCAACCAAAGCCATTTGACAGTGTCGACCTCCCACCACCCAACATTTTCTCTTCAATTTGACTATTTGTCCTTGTTTGGGTCCTTAGGGGCCTAGAGTCTCTTCTACCTATCAAGTACTGCACAACGAGGACTTATATTGAACAAGTTTACAGTCAAGTGTCTCTTTGATCTAATGATGCATTGTCTTTTCTTTTTTATTTTTTAGTGAATTTTTCTCTACATGACAAATGCATTATTAATTTGAGACGTCATACTAACAATGAACTTATTTCATGTAAGTTAATCCTAAACAACACCTTTGCGATAAATCATAAAACCCAAACATAAAATCTTAGATAAATAATTCAATATTCTTAATTACTCGAGCTATAACTTGTTTCTAAATAGCCTATTACTAGGCTGATGGCTCCTATAGTGTCAGAACGAGTCCAAGACCGTAATCCACTTATCAATAATCTTGGATAGGGAAAGATTGAAAATCATATCTCATATAGATGAGTCAATATTATCGACCACTTAAACTACAAGTCGCTTGTCAAGAGTCTCCGTACCACTATTTGTTACTACTTTCTTGGAGACTTTTGTTCCTAACACTCTAGCTTTAGCAGCTACTCAGGGTTCAGTATGCCTAACTGCCCTGCCCAATAGATTGATTTCTACCTACCTACTGTCAATCTGCACGAATACTAGCAGTTATGAACTTAGGACTGCCTACCAAATAATGAAGCTTCAAGAGGATGGATCACCCAACTCTTTGGCCAATAAGGCTTAATCACTGACCGTAACACTTGTTGCTCAATATTTTCACAACCGAAAGCTCGCTAACTCTTAATTTAATGATACTTCTCTTCCGAATATTGGAAGATATCCAAGTTTGAATTTTATGTTCGACTGATTCAGACTGAACCAAGAAACACACAAAATAAGCTATAAGGCGACGATCGTTAAAAAACTATCCAATTTCCCACCTAGAAGCAGATTATATTCTTTTACACAATCCCAGAGCACAACATTGGTGATGCACGAATAGAGTTAAAATAAAAGTTAAAAATAAAAAAAATAAAAAAAGAAGCAAAAGTAGAACTGCAAGCAAAAGCAAAAAGGAAAAAAAAAGGATACACTACTACATCTCTACTAGCTTCCTTTTTTTTCTTCACCAGTCCAGTAAGTTTTCACTGCAAGAAGAATTTTCTCTGGATTAAAAGGTCCACTTTCATGATCCAGAATCTGGCTCTTCCATCTCATCCCGTCGGTAATCGCCTTTATTTTCACCAAGATCTCTACAGTATCCCTAAACACAACCGTTCCTTCCGGCCTCAGAATCCTATCCATCTCCAGTAAAATGAGTGTTATGTCACACCTGCAGTGTACAAACCACATTAGGCCTCAAAGTAACAAAACTCGATGACCAAATGCGAACTATCGTGGAATGGAGCTTTACCTGTCCTGGTATATGCTGAAGACTCCCCCAGCATGGATGAAATCGTATGTTCTGGGATATGTGGACAATGCCTCGCACCAATCCTGGTAATGTCCAATGAAACCCCGTTCGTAAATCACTCCAAGAGTGTCCTGGTTTGAGTTGGCAGGGACTGTGTTCATAACCCACACCGGATATTTTGACAACGCTGCAGCAAATCCACCGAGGTAAGCATTCATGTCCATCACATTCCTATACCTTCCTTTGGAAATTGGTACGATCCGCTTGTAATGGTCCACCCTTTCCTTCCACAGTTGATTATCCTCGCGGAGTTTATCAGCAGTGATTCCTGGTATTGAACCACTGCTGATTCTAGGCGGGATAGCAAATGCACGCTGAGGCCACTTCTCCAACGCCCCACCAGCAACATCATTGGGATTGCTTGTCTCCGGTAGAGGAGTAATGCAACTCTCCATTTCTCTTTCCCTTTTAAGCACAAAACATGCCACATTAAGCAGAGTTAGTACAGGAGAATTCGCATTCCAAATCAAATAAACAAAATCACAAATGAAGCTCAGGGAGTAGTACCAAGCCATATCTGGATTGTCTGATTTGCATATATGTGGTGTTTTATACACCTTCCTGCTCTTAATGCATTCGACATGATTGATAGGTTTTTGCCAGATTGCAAGATCGTTCTTCTCGATCACCTTCTTCCAGCACAGGCGCTTTGCAAGAGACTCAATAGAATCTTGCTCTTGTTTCAAATCCTGTTGAGTTCTCTCCCATCCTCTCCAGTGTTTTTTCCAGTGAATAGGCGGCCCGGAAAGAATCCAATAACCACCAGGCCTTAGAACTCTGTCCACTTCAATTAGATACATACCATCTGCAAAAATAATTCAAAAGAAAATCCACATGCTTTCAAAACCACATCATATGAAATTAGTGGTGAATTTTACTTCAACATCTTAAGTCTAAGCATAGTGGTGAATAGATATATAGATATATACACATATACATACATATATATATACACATACACATGTCTATTTAAAGTATGCAGCTCCAAAAACTTCAACTCAAGTAATGTCAGATAGTGTAATATGTTGAAGCAAACATGAAAGAGAGACATAGACACTTACCATAGTTCGTCCAAGGGATCAAGCAGCGGGAACAGTGAGCCATATCGAAAGCCCTTGCAGGGTAGGGAAGCCTCTTCGAAGCCATGACACCAATCATAGCAGGAACTCCACGCTCCAATGCAAACTGGACCTGCGCTGCATGCGTATCTCTCGGCGCAAAAGACATTGTCAAGATGTCCCTCTTCAACAGGTAAGCACCCCAACTGGCTACCTAAATACCCAAACAGGAGAGTGCATCAGCATTTGCTACCTAATTACACATCTATACACATATATGTGCTACTTACACCACAGCCGGTATCAATTGCAGTTCTGATGTTGCCCTTAGTGAGAGGAATGAGCTCGTTCATTTCATCTATGTATGCATCAGCTCCCCTTGGAAACCCGGTACCTCCCCCGGGGAATCTAAACCTTTCACCCTCGACTTGAATCCAATTTTGGACAGCTTTCTCAATGCTGAGTTCTCTATGGGGAATGTTGTCATACCAAGCAAAATCACGACTCTGAGGCCACTTGAAAGGGGTCTTGTACTTTGGTGGAGCAGGAATAAGGCAAAGAAGTTGTTCTTCTTTGGTAGGGCAATGCCTCTCTCTGTATTTCAACATGCTCCTGTCGAATTTCCTCCCCCTTGTTGCATCCTGGCATGGAGTGTACTCGCTGTAGGACATGTCACACGGTGGGAACTTCTGGACAGCCTCGGTTTTGTTGATGTCCACTTGATGATGGCTTTCGAAGTCCAAGTGAAGCGATGATGATGATGATGACACGGATGAGGAAGTTTTGTTCCCGGACTGAGACGGCGTTTCATCACAACCAACCCTTTGGTAGAGCTCAGATTGATTGACAGGGGCAGAAGTGGTTTGCCAAGCTCCTAACATGTAACATACTATGCAGAGCGCACTAACCCCGAATATCCAAGTGAGCCTCTTCTTCTTGGATTCTATGTGGTGATGCTTTGGCGATCCACCACTATAATCCCTGGCCATTTTGTTCTTTCTGCAAAAAGTTCCAATTCGAACGAAAACATCAAGAAATCACACTCTACCCATCAATCAATACCTCAAGAATTTCAAGCCTTTTCACAAATCGTAAGATCCCATTTAATAACCATTCATAATTCATTAAGATCACACTGTAACTGTAACAATCAATCGAAAACATAAAGATTCAATCTTTATTCATAAATCATGAACCCCACATAAAAAAAATAAAAAATAAAAACATACATCTCTATACAGGAATAAGCAGAAAAAGCAAAATCACACGCTACTCTAACTATCAACCAAATATGGAAAGATTCAATCTTTTCTCATAAATAATAAACCCAATATCAATAAAACTTGCATATTTAACTTGGAAACACAAATAAAGCAAAAAATGCAAACTTCACAAAGCAAGAACAAGATCCAGACACTTGGAAGGCAAAGCTAAGAGATCCCATTAAACAAAAAGATAAACATAAAAATTAAGGAAATGGAACGAAAAAGAAACGAAATGCAATCAGAAATGTACCTATTTCCAGCAACAGAAGTTTGAAGCTAGAAACAAAACAAGTACTCAGTACCCTAAAGTTCTCTCAAAATCTTAAAGAAACTACACTGAGGTCTACACCTTTCCTCTTTCCCTTTTTTTTTTTATTCTTTGCTTGTTTCTGCACCCCAAGTTTTATGGCAAAAAACACCACAAACCCAACAAATCCACTGGAAACAAGCAAAGATTTGTACTGGGAACCAGCAGCTGCAAATTGGGTAACTTGTATTTCTCTAAAGAAAAAGCTGCTTAAATAGAAAGTGCTTTTTTTACCTGATGTGAAAAATATCTCAGTCAAGGCTCTCTATATAGGCCGTTCTGACCTCCCCCAATACAATACTACCTCAAACGGAACCTCCCTACTGCAGAAACCAAAAGGGTAATTTCAAGTGGTATTTGTTGCCATATTTATTTAATCAGAAAGATTAAAAATTGGAAAGAGGAGGCAGAAAAAGGTTATTTAATAAGAGTAGGAAACATGGAAGGAAAGAGGGCAACTTTAAAGGGGCTCCCCGCGATTACAGGAAGAAGGTAAATAGTGATTGGGGCGTGCAAAGCAATAATCTTTGTTTCTTAACCATGTTTTGTTTTTGTTTTTTAATGAAATGGGAAGGTAAAAGAACAAGGAAGCAGTAAGTGCAAAGAGATTTAGAGAGAGAGAGAGAGAGAGAGATGGAGGCGTTGTGATTGGGTGTTTGGTTTAGCCTTCGAGTAATTTTTGTTTTTTGATCTAAAAAAAGAGGGAAGAAGTTGAGGAGACTGAGACTTGTGCGGCCTTCTCAAACGAGCGGAGACTGACCAGCCTCAAATCGCTCCTCACCATCTCGCTAAACTTGCATTTTCTTCATATATATTTATTGAAGAAAAACAATTAATTAATTTTTGGTTAATTTATTTACCATCTTTCTAGGTTACTATTTATAATGGATTAGGATTCTTCCTTCTTTTTTTTTTTCCATCCATTTCTATATTCTTTTTTTATATTTTTTATTTTATCTTTTTTTTTATAAAAAAATTAATATAAAATATTAACTTGATTTAATTATGACCATTTAAATTGAAAATAAATGAAATGATGAAAAAAATAAAAGAAAAAGGATTCTATTCTATTTATAATAACTCGAACAATGTGAAAAGCCACTGGCAGACTGACATAGTTGTTTCTTATTTAAATTAAGTGGTTGCGGTTCTCTGCAAAGTTGAAACATTTTTTTATGTTATTTTATGATATTTTTGGGGCACATAGTTTACGTTTTATTTTCACATTCTTACAAACACAGTTTTGTTTAAGAATAATGTTTGAGAAATTAAAATTTTAAATTAAATTTTGTTTGTAATTATTTATAATTGAATTATTACTTAAGTATTTGTTAACGTATTTATTTGGTATTGATAAAATACATCATTTAATTTATAAATTCAATTTAAAATTTTAATCTTCCTAATATTATCATTTCTTTAATCTGAGGTTATATTAAATTACTAAGCACTCCAACCATTTCACGTCCCACATTCCAATTTATGTTATGAAAGAGAGATTAATTTGGCATCCCAAGATGGTATTATACATTTCATTTTTGGAGAGTAGTAGTTGAAAAGGAGATCATCTCTCAAAGAAAAAAAAAAGAGAAAATCTTCTGTATCCACTTTACGGGTGGCATTTCAATAATTTTCATCATTGAATAATACGTGTTAATTTTATGTTAATAAAATAAAAGAGAGCTAAGTTTATTAACACGTGTTTGTCAATGATAAAAGTTATAAACAGATCACATGCAAAATGAGTTCAAAAAATTTAAACTTGTTAAAAAAGATATATGCATGCAGAAGAAGTATGTTTCCGCTTCTCCAACTAGCGTCGGTGGAGTAGTGACTAGTGAGACATTGCAATTGCAAGGGTAATAATGTTTTCTCCATTATCGGGAGATTTGCACTAAAAATCATCGCATAATACAACAAAAAAAATGTACGTGCAATAAATCTAACACAATAAATATGTTCATGCAAATTGAAATTTCAATTTGATAGATTGATGAGGTTTTGACAGTTTGACAAGAAAAAAAAAAAAGGATAAGGTTGAGAGCGACACAAAGAGTGAGCTAAATATGCAGAAAGAGATCACGTGATACTCAGGTGGGGCTCATGTTTATGTTGGTGCTAAATTGTGTCTTGTAATATTTAGTTTTTAGAGTTGGACACCACTACGTATTACATAATTACATATGGGTCCAATTTGAGGTCCACTTTCACGTTCCCATGATTTTGGTTGCATTATTATCGATGCATGCAAGGCGGTGAGCCTACGTACGAGAAAAATTAAGGTAGGTCCCTAGCTATGGATGTTGTCATG
The DNA here is from genome assembly GCF_041283825.1 of Pyrus communis. NCBI lineage: Eukaryota > Viridiplantae > Streptophyta > Magnoliopsida > Rosales > Rosaceae > Pyrus > Pyrus communis. The sequence continues at coordinate 6,938,266 of NC_142570.1, forward strand.
AGGTCATTTTTCAAAGTGGTTTAGATTAGCATGGTGTTAGGTGAAACTAAAAGATAAGGGTGTGTTTATTGCACCGAATTATCTCGAACTAAATTAGTTTCAATACTAGAATTAGATTGGATTGGGTTGGACTAAACAGAATAAGAATTATGAAGTGTTTGATACAACGTCGGACTAATAAGTAGAATAAAGAATCATTAATTTTTTGTAATTATAAAATATTGATGCTTCATTTTTTAGTTCACCGTGCAGAAATAAAAGAATTCACAGCAACATCATCCCTCTCACCGACCACCTCAATGGCTGTATGATTTTGGGTAAAGTCGGTTCGACGCTCACGACCATTCAATTTCCAACGGACGAGAATGTCGTCGAAGCACTGTCTTCCAGACGTCGGTCTTACGCTTGCTTGTCGAGGCTCTGTTGGTCAGGCTGCTGCTGGCGTGCGAAGGAGAAGATGAGACTAGCAGTCCTCTCATTTTGGGGGGGCCTGGCTAATACCGCCTAGTGAAGGTGTTAGGCCACGCGAGTTCCATTAAACTTAGTGTCTCTCTACAACAAACGTGAGACTTCACTAATAACTAGTTCAATCCAGTTCAATGAAGGCTAGTGATGCCAAATAAATACACCCTACGAGTCTTATTTTTTTGGAAGAATTGCTCGACATAATGATGTAGTTAGGTTGTCTTATTGAAAATTTTCTCTACACAAGATGGTGACGTGTGGTTCTATATTATGCACTAGTGCAAGCCCAATTTAATTATCAATGTTTATGAGTGTGAATTGCAAGACTATATGTATACTTTAAACTAATCTAATTTAAACAAAGAGAGATTAAAACTTGAGAACTAACGCATATACATTGCTTTAATCAATGATCTTAACTTATATCTGCAATTGTTCGTAAAAATAAAAGGTGTTAATATGACCTTAAAGTCAATTAAGATAAGCAGTACTTTGGATGATTGGAATGATACTCCAATTTTCGAAAGTCGTGATCATGGCTTATAGAGGCCATCTGTGAAAATTACCAACTGGATTCTCCCTAACATAATCTTGTATGAAAATATTAAGATTTTTTAAATAATATACTGAGATTAGAAAGAAAAATTTATAACTTAAACAAAAGAAAATTTAAAAACTGAATTCATTACTTCAGTTAACAAAAATAATTGAAGTTTAGCAAAAGTACGAAGACATCATAATTTCGGGGATTATTTTAATACTTAAAAGACCTCAATATTATGTATTTTTAAGAAAGTGATATTCTAAATTATTATAGGGAATTGTTATTGGCACTCCAAAATTTTTATTCTACACTCCAAACTTTCTATATTTAGAAAGAAAAATACACTTGTGAGGAGTGTAGAATGAGAATTTTAGAGTGCCAATAACACTTCCCTTATTATAAATGTGAAAATAAATATCCAGACTTGGAAGGGATTTTGACATAATCAACTGTATTAAGTGTGTAAGCATTAATAGGTGTTTGAGAACATCTATAGGTGTGTGTTTGTAAATACTTTTAAAGTGATTGAAAGTGCTTTAATAAAAGTGCTTTTAGAATGAATTCTTAGTAAAAATATAAGTAAATCATGGAAAAAAAAAAAAAAAAAAAAAAAAAAAACCCTCCAATTGCTTTTGAAATTCCAAACGAGTGCGAAATTGAGTGTTTTGGAGGTTGTGAGAGAGAGTAGTACGCAGGCATTTTATTTGCACGGTGATAGAACTGAGAAGATAATGACACTTTTGAGTAGGGAATGAGAGGAACGGAACAATCTCTCTATGATCATCCACTTTCGAAGGTCCCCTCCTTTGCAATAGAGGACACTCATCCACTCTCGATTGTCAGGAGTTTACGTGTTCAATCAACCAATTAGAAACTGGAAATATGCAGAAGAGTGTGGAGTTGAGTTGGGTAAGATCCGTAACAAGGAAATGAGTATGTAATTTGCACTCTGTCGCACTGGCACGCATTGCATGTATACATAGTAGTAACAAGGAATATTACATTATTATTATTACTATTACTAGCATTTGCCTTGTGCGTATGAACACATTTTTATAGAAAATGAGAAGGAGAGAGGGAGAGAGAGAACGTGGGGGGAGTGGGGGAGGTTTTTGTTTTTATTTTTTCTAATTTTTTAATTTAATATTGCATGTATTTTAACATCACTTGTAAGTGAGGTTTCAATAAAAAACAATAAAATTTGGACCTGTGAAATTACATTTTTGCCCATCATTTTTTTTGTGTGATAAAAGACTAAGTAGTATTTTTATCCTCTTTTGGTTGACAAAGAGGGTTTCATTAATTAATAGAGATTATTATTATTATTATTATTATTATTATTATTAAAAGATTAGGCCACATCATGTTCCTTCTACTTTCTTTGTTTTTATGGGTTGAAAAATGGGGCTAAATGCTAATAGCCCAAACAACACTATCTAATAACAAATCTAAACCAGAACATCTAAAGTCAATTTTCACGAACAAAACTAACTAAAGAAGAAGGAGGATTATCCAAGTGAAAATTATCTAAATCTAAATCAAGACTATCCATCACTAGACTATTCGTCAATAGATTGCTCGATTATTCGCGACAAAATTCTTTTCTCTGTAGACATGCCTAAGTTTGCATTGTCAAGATCTTGAAAGAAACTCTTAACATGCCAAAATAAGGGGACCAAACGATGATTACTGCCAGCAACTTGCAACCAAATGAACTGTGAGTGCAGAGTTTGATTTAAGCAGTAATTTATCAATCCATAATCTTCATGCCAACTATAAGTCCAAATAAAGTCCTCAGGGCAGCAGTGAGAATCTCAGGTGTTCAAATTGGCTCAAAACCCATAAATTCATTTACTATCAGAATCTCTAAAAACACCACATGCTCCAATAGAATTATTATTTCTCTTCTTGCAACCATCAACATTAAGCTTAAACCAATCTAAAGGAAGAGCTTCCCAATAGAGCAAAGATTCGGTCCTATAAGGTTTATCAAATGTGTGAGTATTAGCTGGCAACCATTCATGAAGATAAGTACAAATAGAAATTGTAGGTTCCAGTCAGTGTAAAATTCTACTAAAAAACAAATTTATCTCGTCAATTCCAAACAAACTAATAAGCAACGAAAAAAAAACTAACATTCACTTTAAACCAACCCCCCCCCCCCCCCCCCCCCCCTCCCCCAAATAAAATGAATGATTTAGTGGCGAGATTAAAATGAAGCCAATCATGAAAATCACTATAGTTTGACTATTGATTATACATTCTTAACTTCTGCCAAACTTCTCTTGCCTGAGGACAATCTTTAAAAGATAGCCACTAATTCAAAGCCCCAAGTACATCTTTGACAAACTTAACAACGACAAAGCCTTATCACACTAACTGAGGTCCACTTTATGAATTATAGAACCCCACTGCGCTTGGTTTTGCGTCAAGTCTTAGTTAGCTCCAAGTATTTCTAGTGTTTTCTTAAAGTCTCTTTCAAGTCTTCTTAAATCTTCATCTACCCCTTTTGCCCTCAGGGTTATTAGTCATACTCTTTTTCACCTTTGATCATTAGTTAGGAGCTTATTAAGAGATAGCATTAAGGCCCAACATATAAGTAAAATTGACAGAAAAATTAGCATCACTTGTTCCAGTCCAAGTACACGTATCAGCCAAAGTATCATAACCATCTAGAATGCTAAGAATTTGTTTAACAATCTCCTTTGGTAAAACAAGTAATAGTTTACCAATATCCAAATCATTATTGTAACTATAATAAGTTCCAGTAGCCTTAAGCATATTAGTGGAGAGCAGGCAACTAGCAAGATGAAGCAAAATACCACATTTAACACATTTGTTAGTCCAAAATTTTACTTTATTACCATTTCGAATTTGCCATAGTAGCCCTTCATTGCAAAAGTTTAGTCTCCTCAAGAACACCTTTCCAAGTGTAAGAAGAGCCTAAAGCAGTTTTATCATTGAGCAACTAATCCACAACGCCTTTAATATACTTGCCATTGAAAACTTTTGCCCAAAGACCGTTATACCCCTACATCAATCTCTAAGTGTTCTTATCAAGAAGAGCCGAATTCTTAACCGTCATGTTTTTCAAGCCAAGCCCGCCCACCAAGAGACTTCGGAAGGCAAACTTGGCTCCATTTAACCATGTTATTTTTTTATTTTTTTTCCGATTAAGTGGAGCCCAAGACAAAATTGTTATTCAACTTGTCTAGTTGATCACAAATGGTAATTGGTAATTTCACTGTCTGCATAGCACATGCTGGGATAGAGGAGGTGACAGACCGAACAAGAGTGGACCGTCCAACAAAAGATAATGAATTCACTTTTCAAGTAGAAAGTCGAGCTTGAATCTTTTCTACCAAGCCTTTGTAGGTGGTTTTAATGATGTGATAATGAACGAGTAGAACTCTCAAATACTTCTCCAAACCATTAGTTAGAAGAGAACCACAGATGCAACTACGATCAAGAACCAATGCCGAACCGAATATTAATAGATTAGTTCAGTTTTGTATCGAAACTTAAAAATAAAAATAAATAAATAAAAAAACCCTTATTTGAAACTAACCGACCAATTTTTTCCGGGTCAAACCAAGTTCGGTTTCAGTTTTCGGTCCATTCTGCCACCCGTACCCAAAAAAATTTGATCCTTTTGGATTTTGGTTATTTTTTTCCTCAATAGTTTCAGGATAAAGCAGTGAAAATCTGCCTCATAATAATTATGTAAATTATATTTCAGTCCTTTTTTACTGGACCTTAAAATGCACAGAATATACTTGTCCTCACAACAGCAGCAACTAAATGCTTGATTAGTCAGGGAGACTCGGATACTTGTTCTCACATCCGCACGGAACTAATCTCAAAACCAAACACATTAGGAAAATGCTCGTAAATGACACTAACTGTAGCGAATGGTCTCATCATATCTATAGCATCTTCCCTTGGTATTGATATGTTGTCAATACAATCGATATTGTCTTATTATACCGGTAGCAAATGGTCTCTTTGACAGGGAGAAGGACTTATACAGAACGGGTTTTTGAAAAATCTACTTGCTTACGGGATCCTTTTGTTTTCTAGTTTGCTTGTACTTTTAGTTTGAGCAAACGATAAACCAAACATTACAAAGCTAATAACTCTTAGTAGAGCGAAAACGGTTTTCTATGAGATGGAAATGAAGACTATTAGCTCCACAAAAAGTTTGTGAATAAGTGACTGTTTTATAATGAGCAAAGAATATCCGTCTTTTTGCTAACATGACGTCCTGTATCTTGTAATACATTGTTAAGTGCAAGTTTTTCTTTACATGACAATGTATTATTAGATTGAGACATCACGTTGCAGTGAACCTATTTTATGTAAGTTGTTCTCCTTGAAAAAATGTAAATTAATAGACGGTATATATCGTGAATTGTTAGCATTTGCTACAATAAAAGAGAATTTTGAAAAAATATATTCGATTAGGTCAAGGGTTCACAATAATTTATCAACCAAAAGCCCCAAGATCAGTCCGAGTAGTGAAAGGACGCATGAGAATAAATTAGAACTTGGTTAAGTCAAATGTTCGATTACAAACACATCTTTCTTTATATACAAAAGAAAACAACCTTTATTTATTTTCCTATTTCCCATTTTTGGCAGTGTTGCTTTCTATACTCTCAAAGAATCTATACGTCATCCAGATTTGTTGACATTACAACTAATGGCAAACCCTGATTATCCACTTCTTTCGAAAGCTGAAAAAATTCACAAAGACATTTCAACACTCCCCTTATCACAAATCTGACTTCCACACCAACAACGGTTTCGAACATATAAAGTGGCTTACTTTGCATAAACTTTCATAATTTAGGGCCGAAAGTAGCGTTCTATATTTTAGTCCAGATACACCATAAAATAATACACACACACACACACACACACGCCCAACAATACAACCTATATAGGAAATAGGTCCTATCCAACCCCCTCCCATGAAAAAAGCACAGAAATCCGATCTCATATGATCCTCAAGAGTCTTGTATGCTGCCAGTGCATCTCCGAGATGTCGTGCCGCCATGAAAAATTTGCCTTCAAAGGGAGGGCATTTGTCCAGTATATGTGGCTGTGCAAGGACCTTGATCACAAGGTTGGCATGTACAGCAGGAGTATGAAAGTCAACCGAGAACTCACTAGATGCTGTTCACTAACTTCTCAAATTTCTGGGCAATTGCATGATGCTTCCTACTATTGTACAATTGGATTAGCGACCCAATTGCGTTGCATATCATCTCGTTCTTCGGATTCCCGGTGGATTTATTATTCTCAAGTTCAGCTTGACTACTTGTCTCTCCAAGTGACGAGCATAGCACCTTGAACCAGTCTTCGAGGAACGAGGCTTTCTGTATCCGCAGAAAGAAAATGAGTCCAAGAAAATGGACAGATCAGCAAACATGAACATATGCACACATGACCATTTTCTTCATCTCCGAAATGAAAATTGTTATTATGGTTCACTTGGTCACTTCGTGAAAATGATCTAAGGTATGACACGGTAAAATCTTTTTCTACAATAAAACTCGTGGATAGGTAACCATGAATGTTATACTGGGCCAAGTTAATTCAATGTACGTGTAAGAAACACTTACTTTTACAAGGAAATCTTTGACGGGTTCATGATCGGAACTTGAAGTGAGGATAAGAACATGCAGCACGGTTGAGGTCAACTGAACCAGACAGAAGAAAAAACTATTAAACACATCATATAACCCAAACAGATGCACATTAAGCCAAAATGCACTATTTCAACCAATATTAATACATAACTGCTCAGGTGCATTATGTACCTGGTTTTCAAGTGCAACCCTATATTTGAAATTTGATGGTGATGCAATTCGGTCTGAACTTTGATTCTCTAATATATGCATAAGACCCTGGATGACATCGGAGAAGGATTCTCCATAATCTACAACAAACCAAAAGGCTTCTCTTTTAGTTTCCAGACTATATGAAGCAATGATTTAAAAGATTCTCATACAAAACATAACGAGCAAGATTTTCTTGATCAAGAATGCATCCAGAAGATGTCAGTCAACTAATTGAACCGATAACAGTAAAAAATGAACTTTGGTGGAGACCAATGTTTTAAAAGGCTTGCCTCAGGGCGTGCCTAGGCGCCCTGTGAGGCTGGGCTTGAGGGTTGCCGCCTCTATTTTGAGGGAGTGGGCGGAAGGCGCTACCGGAGCAGCTTAGGCGCGCCTCAGGGGATTTTTTTTATTTATTTATTTTTGTTCTTTTACTCCCAAAGTTAATGTTTTAAAAGGCTCGCCTCAGGGTGCGCCTAGGAGCCCTGTGAAGCTGGCCTTAAGGGTTGCCGCCTCTGTTTTGAGGGAGTGGGTGGAAGGCAGCGTCGGAGCCGCCTACCTCTTCCTTGCGCTATCATCTCTTTACCTTTTTTTCTTATTTTTATTTTTTTATATAATGGATGTATGTGCTGTCTCCATGCATTGTTATATGTGTGCTCAATGTGCTTTTCATCCTTTATTATATATATAATAAAATATAATATATGTATATATGAGTGTATATGTATTTATAATATATGTGTGTGCTCAAGGTGATTATTGATTAATAATCTTCTTTTTTTTAATGTATATATGTGTACGCTCAGTGTGTATATTAAAAAATTTGGGTCCCGTGAGGCTTTGCCTCACGCCTAGGTTGGGCTATCCCTCGGACACCTCGCCTACGCCTCACGCTTTTAATACATTGGTGGAGACTGACAGCTGGCATATAACATTGTGAAGTTACAAGGCAACCATGACATAGAAACAAGGGTAAATCCAACTACATACCAAATACTGATGCTGGCACGGCCAAAGCAGAAGCAGCTTGAATCCTGATCTTAAAGTTGGAAGAATCGCGTAATAGCAGTAAAAGAATACTAAACACAGACGAAGCCCTGTCAGAAAACAATGCATAGTTAGCTTTTTTTTAGTTATGATTTATGAGCTTACTTTCGTACTTCAGGAGAATGCGGAGAAAACAAGCTATTATTGTAAACACTAGTAAAATATTGGGCATTTCAACCTCATACATCAATAAATTGATTTCCATCAGGAAAAAAAAAGCCATCGTAACCATGCCAGCATAAGATTCAAACTATACCAATCCATGTCTCGCAGTCTTAATGTCTCATTCAGAAATAGGTTGCTTAAAGCATGACAAACATTCCATTGGACCTGTTGGATGCACAGTAAAATTAGAGTTGAAAACAAAAGATAATAATGAGGATACAGTCTCATCCATTCCACTCAAATTAGAATAAAATCTCAGCAAGTTAGAACTGTCAGGATGATACCTTAACATTACCAGTCGTAACACAAGAAATAAATGCCTGAATGACCCTCTCTAGCCAACGCGAATCTCCCAAAGAAGCAGGATGGCATGATATTGATACATCTCTTTGACTTCCTTCCCTGTAATTGCTTGATGATATTTTGTCAGGTTTAGTGCTCTTTATTGGCATACCATTATTGTCTACTATCCTGTCACTATCGCTTCTATATTTGATAGATCTTGAAAGATTCCCTAGAGCCCTTACAGCATTTGATTTAATCTGATTGTAGAAACGGAAAAAAAAACTCAGAACTGTGAGATATACATAAATTATCGATGACTATAAATGAGCAGACACTATGAATTCTTTACATCTAAGTGTCTAACTGATAACTTGGCTTATTATCATCATATTCAACTAACATATAGAAAGGAGGAAAAAACGAAATGACTTGACTTATTAACATGTCCAACCTTATCTCCATCCTTAGTCAGACGCAAAGCGCACTCGGTTAATAACGTGAATAATTTAGAGATTTCAGGATAGCCTATACAAAAATGAAAAAAGAAAAAGAAAAAAGAACAATAGAAAGAAGATTAGTAGTTTGAATAATCAATGATACAGTGTGAATACCATTGATATATCACGCTTCTAAATTAAGCTCACCTCGAGATTGTTTCAAGGCAAAATCATCAATACAATGACGGATAGAATCACATATGTTTGCCAGAGCCCAAGAAGCAGTTATTCGCACCTGAAATAAGAATTATTTGAAAGGTTTTGACTGCTTAAGAAGTAAAATGAAATACGAATCTTAATAAATAGAAAATATAATTAGATAGACAGGAAAATACCGAGATCAGGGGATCACGAGTGTTAATCTCCACAGCATGAACAAACTTATCAAGGATCTCTGCACTATATAATTTAAGTTCTTAATGAATCTCTGTCAAAGGTTCTCGAACAAAGCATATAATTGGTAGACGACGAAGTCGATAACAGATAAAAGAACTCTGAGAATCATTCAATGCCATTAAAAACAAGTCAAAATCACCTTTGAGAAACTTGAGGAAACATTGATATGACTCCAATGGCTCGACAAGCAGCTGACCTAACCGAAGGCACATCATCACTTACGGCAGCACGAACCTAAAAGGATTTGTACGTATAACCGATAAGAAAAAAAGCTTTCTATTCCATTTACAAAAAACAGAGAGGTTACAGTATAGCACCAGTGATTAGTTACAAGAAAACTTACAGAAGAAGAAAGAATGAAGTCTTGTTCTTCCTTCGACAATGAGAAGAATACAGAAGAAGTTATACCCGCAAAACATGTAACAGAGGCTGCTCTCACCTTCAAGGAAATTTATAAGGTTCAGAACAGTAGATAAAAACGCAAAAAGATAATCTCTACATTTGGTATATTACCCCACTTGGGAAAAAGTCAAACGTTTATAACAACTAACCACTGCAGAAGGATGGTGAAGAATCAGAGCCATATGTTTCTCAATTGTCTCACACCACTGCTCTGTTCCAGATTGACATGCTGTGGGTTCATCTGAGTTCTCTGGTTCATAAAAAGGGGCAGATGAAACTTTTTTCATCCTTATGCAGTCAGAAATAAATGGAGCATCAAGTAATTTATCATCTAAAGGGTCTTCAGTTCCTTTAAATCCAGATATTGCCCGTAGACATTCATCCAAAACCTGATAATTGACATCAAGGATCATTATACGTATATGTCCGAGAGGGGAAAAAATTAATTACATGAATATGACCTAAAAATACCATTTTGTAAGGTCTCGCTTGTTTCTAATGTACAACAAACTCAACAAAAATTAATATTATTTATTCACTTTTTGGAGAGGAAAAATAACTGATATTAAAGGACTCTTACTTTAATAGCAGCTGTAATGACTTTTTCCCCAATAAATCCAACAAAATTTCTAGTATTGCCCTTATATCCTGTAGGAACTTCAGGAATAGCTGCCCTCAAAACACCATAAACAATGGTGGAAATTTGTTCCCAACAGGAAAACATTATGCTTGGGTAATTATGGGACACAGCCCTAAGCGCCTACAAGAAACAATATAAGCCTTAAATATAATCACCACATGCGTCAAAATAGCCACACACCTTTAAGAAAAGAAAAAAACGCATAGAAGAAAAGACACTACTATAAAAACCACAAGCATTTCATGACAGTTGATGGCATGCTACATGCTTGCCCAGAAAAGAATCAGCACTGCTGCAAAACCTGATTATCATAAATCAATTACCAGAAGAGCCTCAAAGCATATTGTTGGGTTGCTAACTTGTTCTGAAAATTGAAACAGTGTAGAGAGAACACCTGACTTCTTTTTAGCATCGACAAAATCTGGAGAAAGGCACAGAAATGAGACAAAGTAGAAAGGCACAGAAATGAGACAAAGTGTGACGATTTGCAATAGGATGGTGTAGCTTAAGAATTAGCAAACATGAGCACCAGTAAAGTTAATCAGTTATGCTGTCAATATTAAGCTCACCATTAGATATCTCTGCCAGAAGCATTTCTTTAATTTGCAGTGAAGAAGGTGAGATATTCAGAGCGGTTGTCAAGCAACTAATAGAAGAAGCCTAATCAACGAGATAAAAATAGTTAAGATATAACAGTGGAGAAGGGCAGGCAATGCAGATATTACCCTTTACCTGAAAAAGAAAAAGAAAAAAAAGGACAACTAACCAGCAGACCAGTCTGATCACTTTTGAATGGAAACCCATTTTTCATCCTTTCTTGTAGAGATGTAAAAACTGTTGGCAACAACTCTCCAGGCATTCTTGAATATCTATAAAATGATCATTGACAGGAAATATAAGTACAAAAGATTTTCCTCAAAAAAGAGTAGGGAGTAACATCATATATCGTTTTGTTGTGTACACAAGTGTCTAATAAAATAAATAAAATGCTATTATGAAGAATCCATATTCATAGCGCGCCACTTTTCCTATCCTCGTTGCAATAAATAAAGAATATTGTTTGAAATCAAGATTTGCGGAGTCAGATCCTAAAGTAAAGGAGGTGACTTACTCACCCAAAAGTAAGGGAAGTTGGTAAGGGAAAGATTCAAACCCAAAAAGGCCATAAAGGCAAAATAAAATGCTATTAAAGCTGTAAGCCAAATTGCCCAATTTCAGAATTGAATTAAAAAGTACACACTGAATAGTTCTAACAGGAGGTTTTTGGAATCTGAATACAGCTTAAGAGAAACATTTAAACGAAACCAAAGAAAAGAAGCAAATCATTAACAATTACAAAAAATTTTGGGGGAGAACTCATACGGTGTAGATGATATCAATAGCATGAGAATCTTGAACAGGGATGCCATCAGTCTACTATGAGTTTCACGTTGAATTAAGTATAAAATACCTACACCAGATACATCATAAAAATTGTGACATCATGAGAATAAGTTACTTGAACATGTAAAAGTAATATTATTGCAGCGAAAGTATGAATTTGTGCGGCATAGTGGCTTTCACATACCTGTATGAAGCTGCATTAGTATATGTCCAAGGGAACTTGAAAGCGATGTGAAAGATCCACGTTTAGAAGATTCCTTGAACTCTGCTACCTGCAGAAAAACAGATGACGGGCCATCCAACATTGCTTCCAGGGTTGATGCAGAAGCAAGCCGTGCCTAGCCACAATAGAAAAGCACATGTCAGCTAGAAGCACCACTGAACATAGATTATTATATAACCATTGGAGTATGTATGAAAGTTGTGAAAATGAGAAAACAAATTGCCATGAACCATAGCAGACGTACAAAGATATTTTACATAAACCCAGGGTCTAGATTCAAATAATTCACCAAAAGCAAGTGCAGTGTCTAAATCTAATCAGTAACAACAGTTAATGATACCTTTAGATAAGGATCAAATAGCAAGCATGTCATTAGTGTTGCTTCATATTTCCTGTAATTCAGAATTAACAGTTAAAACTGAGTTTGGTGGTGGAGGATCAAGTATACGAAATTATCTATTTGGGAATAGGAGAAAGTGGGATGCTTTACCTAGGTTGTAGTACATCACTGCTTGGCAATAGCAGCGGCCATTGGCTAGTAAATGATTTGGAATCAGCTTGACAAAGATCCTTCACCAAATTAACAAAGAAAAGAAGTAAGTGTGCAAACAGTAAAAGATTTCATTGTCAAAATACAGCATCCCGATTTCTCCATACATAATGGATAATGTCATTGTGTTAAGATGTTGTCACTTGTCACCATCTCGTTAGATTTCATAATATTAACAGGTACTCCAGTTAACAAAATCAACTCAAAGAGCGAGGTAATCAATATAGCTACTTACTCCAGCCAGAGGGCCAGATCACATAACATTTGCTTAACATTTTCCTTCGGCCAGAACTTTTAACAAGTAAAGAAATATTGCTTTTCCAAAAGGATTGGTGGGATTCCGTAGCTTCAAGAAGACAATAAATTTTTAAAACAAAAGCAGCTACTTTTTGCTCAGCCATATTATCCACTGCTTCAATCGAATCCTAAGATTTAATCACTGTCATTAATCACTTAAGATTTAAAACAACGTTAATCACTTAATACTGAACTTTTTTCTTCTAGCTAGCTTACACCGCAAGATTTAATTGGATGCCGTGATGTAAATTAGTATTTCCTCCTTTAAGTAAAATAAGAGAGCTAAGATCTATGGGAGGTGAGATTCTAAGGCAGGGCACATCCTATTCTGTAGCCTATTATTGACATTGAGATAAAAAGAAGTGAATACTAAAAAGACAAAAAAACTGAAAAAAGCTTTAATAACTTTGACATTAGGAAAAAGTATAAGAATCAAAAAATTGCAAAACTTACCTGTATACAAACAGTGGCAGCTACTCGGACTTTTGATTTCTGAATGTTGTCAGTGTCTTTAATTGATCCATCACTGTCACTGTAATCTGAATCTGACAATGCAAACTCATTTGCGGAAGATTCATGATCCGATAAACTTTGAGAACCTTGAGCTCCACTCTTCTTCATATTTGAATTGTCCCTTTGGCGCAGGTGTGGAGGCCTATATGGAGTACGATCTGTCTTTTTAGAATCTTCCAAACCCAACTTAAGGCTTGCTAAAGTAAGTTCTTTTTCCTTTTGACCAATTGCTGAACAGGTATGTTGGGTTCTACTATTAATGCCATAGGAAAAGAACATTCGCAAAGCAGCCACAAAACTTGACACCTGAAAAGGATAATCAGATCCAGTAGGTGTGAAATATGATGGTTGAAGATAAAACTCTATCAGAACCAGGCTATAAGTTTATTATAATTGCAGTAAACAAAAGCATCAACTTACATGGTCAGAAAGCGAACACTTACGATCCGCGAGAGTCAAATGCAGACAATGCAGAAGAGATAAATAAAACCTGCAGCAGCACAAATGGCGTACCATTGCCAATATATATAAGGATGACAAATTCGTTTATAAAATGTCGAAGCAAGCAATAGCAGAGATTGTTGGAATACCTGGACATAAAAGCATCTTCCACAAGCTGGCTTTTAGTTGCCAAGCCATCCATCACTTTCCTAAAAACCTAGGTGAGAGCAAAACCGCATCAGCATCACATATACATACATACACATACACAGAATTACAAAAATTATCGGACCTCGATTGTTGATCCCCAGATGTCCAATGGCAAGGTTAAACCAACTCTGGAGATTGCCTCTCCAAGCATAGTAAATGCAAGTGTCTGAACTTCCCATAAGCTACAATATCGAGGCACCGGCATTCTCTTCCCAGCTTCAAGAACCGAGCTTTGGTTGCAAACTGAGCTCAACTCTGCATGAGAGCTCTCAATGATGCGCAGCAGGAACTTCACCAGCTGAACCTCCTCTCCCGTCGTGCATTTCCTCTGATACGCGCTCATAACACGCCTAAAGATAACGAATTTACAAATTACAATCGAATTCACAATCAGAACGCAAATTTTCTGGAAATGGAACCGGAAACCAGAGGAGTTAAGCATACCTTAGAGTCTGTAGAGCTTCCATAACCGGCGTGAAGGACGAAGAGCCGATGAACGAGCGAATCATTTTGTTGAAAGCGTCGAGGATCAGAGTCCAAGAAGCTGAATTGATCTCGAGCGGAACACGATGGGAGATATCATGGATCTGAATCAAAACGACAACAATTTTCAAAATTTTCAGAGAAAAAACGAAGAAGCAAAGTAGCAGAGCCAAATTCTCAGTCGAATACAAACCAAGTGCGTTATGTGAGTGAACGAGGGAGTCAGGTCTTCGCCGCCGTGAGACTTTGTGGTGACGAGATCCATGATGAAGAGCAAATCGGAGGTGACTTCCTGCGGAGGTAGGTCGTGGGCGGCGGAGAGGAGAGTGTGGGAGTGGGAGAAGATGGAATGGTTGAGGAGCTCGGGGATTGGAGTACGCAGAGGAGTTGTTAGGGTTTCGTCCCTCACTGTTAGAAACGCCGTCCTCCACCACCGTACTGGCGATGACGACGGTGATGCCGCTGCCGCCATTTCAGAGCTTGGCTTCTCAGTCCTTCCAATTCCAACCCACTTTCAGTTAGTCGTATCGGACACTGTCCAAACTGATTCAGTTGGACAAGAGAGACCCGGTCCATTGGGCCCAAAAGATTGGATGCTGGGCCCATTTGGAATATTCATATATGGGCTTAAAATATGCCCTCGTCTAATGGCGAAGGTTCGTCCACTTGCTTTTGATTCAATTCAAGAATCGGAGAAACTTTTGCAAGTGGTTTGTAGCTCAGTTGGTTAAGAGCATTCACCTTTGTATGTGAGATCTCGTGTTTTAATCTCCTTCCTCATAGTTTAATGTAGATTATCCTATCGTTTATAAATAAATAAAAAACAAAAACAAAAAACAAAAATCTTAAATTCGGATACCTGAACCATGTCAGTCATTGGGTACTCTTCACAAAAAGCAAGAGGATTCCTTGCATTTGGTTCCACTCAATCTCATATTTCCCTTATTACTTTGAGTCTGTAGCCATATACAGCGTCCGTAGAGAAGAATCTCTATCCTAAGCTCTTTCTTGTCTAAGAAACCTCAATTTCACAATACATTAATCATTTTTCCACATTGTTTAACTTTAAGAAATGGCGCCTAGACTTGCTAAGATGCCCGCCTAAGTCGCAGCTCTCACTTAGATAGAAAATATATAACTTTCATTTTGCATTTTATTTATTTATTTTAATAAATTGTAAGCGACTTGTTGAATACTTAGATGAACACACAATATATGTTTGTTCTTCATGTTTTCATTATATTCTAATATTTTATAATCTATATGTCATTTTATTTTGCAATTTATGTATCTCAATACAATTATGTAGTTTTTAAGTATAAGCAGATGCTTATTTATACGATATATGATAAATTTATTTAAATCCACATAGTCCACCTAAACCCCCGCCTATCCATCTAAATGCTAGGCCCCGACCCGCCGCCCGACTAAAGTCTCGCGTCTTTCTTTACTATAAAGTATGTGAAGGTAAAATATTAGCAATAACTATACTAAGTGTAGGTCATAACCATCAAACTAGCGTGGTCGTCATAGCATTGGTACTGTAAGGATCCATGATTGCATTTGCATGGGGCGATCAGCCACTTTTGCATCATAATTTGAGCACTGTTTACATCTTAGTTCAGAAGCCAAATCCCAGCATGCAGAAAAAAATAGAGAGAAATTAAAGACACAAATTACGTGCAAAAGGAAGACAGCTGAGCTGAATCGTACTCGGCTATCCAATTAATTGGGAGGAATTCTTATGTAGTTCAGAATTGCCTCGCAGTGGTCACTGTGGTGGAACTAGGGGGTATGATACTAAGGCACCGTTTGGTACGTGGGACGGGATGAAATAGAGTGGGACAAGGCGTTCCGTCTCACGTTTGGTGTGCCTAAAACGGGTGGAACGAGCTGTTCCACAGGATGAGTTTTGGGTGAATTTTCGTTCCACCTCACCCTCCTGGAACACAAAATTATAACATCTCCGTCTCCTTCTTCTTCCTCCTTGTTTCCATCCGAGGGCATCTTTGCTCCCGCTCCGTTCCGTTCCGTCCTGCCCCGTCCCGTCCCGTCTCATTCCGTTCCGTCCTGTCCCGTCCCGTCCAGTCTCATTCCGTTCCATCCTGTCCCGTCTGCATACCAAACGATACCTAAAATACTATTAATATACACATTTATACTTGTACATATAAAGAATATTTTCATTTTTCATACACTTCTAAATCCATTCGCTAAAATATATGTTTTTCAAAATCAAACGTACTATATGTGTACTATATACGTATATTTACACTGTTAATGTTGAATGCATTTAGTTTCACATATTTTTTAGTATAACATATAAAAATTTCACGTATTATACAAATATTTATAACATAACAAAGAAAGATTAAAAAAAAAAAAAATTTGTAAAAAGAACTTTTAACATTTTTAAATAATAGCCGAACTTCGTATTTATTTAAAAAGTTGCATAATAATATACGAACTTATTTTTAAGTGCTATAACGGCATCGTCTTCTCCTAACTATAAGAATCGTTGTCAATGTTAGAAATTGATACTCCAAGATAATTTATAATGGAGAGAGATGGTGATGTGAGTGCGTACATGACGATATGTGCGGACAGACTGAACATATGTCCGCATTTTTAAGTAGGTCTTATAATGCATGCGGACAGACGGAATATGTGATCCAAACACCCGTCAGTTAGATAGGTTGAGTCACACATGAACAGTGAATATTATCTACATGTCTATTTCCTGCCATGACATAAAAAACGGAAAACTGATGCCCTAGCATGTACAGAAATGGGCTACTCTGAAACTGAAAGCAGCCTCAACCAAACACATTGAATATTGTCCCAATCCCCCCATTAATTTCTGCTGTGAAGTTACCTTCGAAGCTGGCAACCTCACTAAAATATTTTTTTTCACTTGGCTTTCTTTTGTTTTGAGCGTTTTATTAGTTGTTGGTTTTGCAGGTTGGTGATGAAGAAAGTTCAGAGTGTGTGATGGAGGCCTAGTTGGACAGCCCACAGCCACACGATGTGAACTCTATTAGCCGACTGTGTGAGTCCAAATAAGCCGGCGTCGTTCCAAGCCCATACATAAGCTCATTTACTCTCGTGGTCCTGGTACATTAGAGCTTGTTCTACTCACATCACCATCTCTCTCCATCAGAAATTATTTTGGAGTTATCAATTTCTGACATTGACAACGATTCTTATCTCTCTCTTTTACTCTTCTTTTTTATTTCTTTGCCGGATCTTGGTTATAATGTCATGTGCATGCCAATGTTTGGCTTGTTAATGCATGACGAAGTATGCTACGATTAGTCACACATGCACACATATTATAAATTCTTGATTAATGCATGTGAAATTTAAAACTAATGCATCAATGATCAGACTTCTTCCACTAGTCCCTAGCCGACTTGCGCAAGCTAACTACATGCATGATTTGGCATAGTGACTGGACAAACTAACAACATACATGCATCAACAGTCAAAACTTAAGCACATATCTAAACAACTGATGTTAGCAAAAATCATAGATGACTCACATCACCTGCATCAGAAGTCAAAAACCACCCAGACACGCAATTACCTGGCCGTCTCTTGTTGTAATGTTATTTGAAAGCTTTTGAATACCTAGCAGCAGCCAAGTATAATATAATAGATGTTGCCTTCTCAACTTAAGTGACGTCTAATCTTTTGAATACCTAGCAGCAGCCAAGGAATCAAAGATGGAAACGGGGCTACAGAAACGTCGACGTCTCTTGAAAATTATATGGAGCCATCTCTCTGTGCCCTAATAACACCAAAAACAGACACTCCGGTTGTTTCTATTTGGAGACAAGCTGAAGCTGCTGCCCTTATCAGCTTATCCACTACTGCTGTTTGCTTTTCTTTTTTCAGAAGGGAAAAACTACCGCACACTGCAACAGAAAAAAAGCTCACTGATTAGTTTACAGAAGCACACAGTAATTTTTAGGTAATGGGTTTTTCTGTAATTTTATTTCATACATACATGATAGATGATACAGACCCACCAACTCCACCTTATCATAATCATGATTACTCTTACTATTTTTCTAATCCTCTATCTCCTTGTCTATTATCGAGCGTGTGTGTGTGTCTATATATATATATATATGTGTACACGCACGCGCGCATTGTATCTCTCATCACATGATTTCACTTGATGTATATAATAAATAATGCCGATAAACATAGTTATAAGTTTGATTACATGCAAGATTTTCTCTGTTGAGGAAGAGGCTATGTGGAACTTAATTACATCATTACCATGGTCGTATCATCATACACAAAGCAAAACTAAAATTGATGGCTTGAGTTAGAAGGAAAATGAGTTGGGATATGCATGAAGCTCAATGGGGTCAGTTGGGAATTAATTTAATTATTCATGTGTGGATAACTACCAAAGTTCTATGTAATTTAAATCATTTGATTAATTCTACTTATGTTTAGTTTATATAAATGAGAAATGCTAAGGGGATTATCTCAAAAGTGTTACCTTCTAAGAACTTTCTGTCACTTTATGTTTTTAGTATAATATTTTATAATGTTGGCATGATAATTAACATTAAACTGTGAAGTGACCGAAAGTCTATGGAGAGTCTTACTTTAAGAGATTTTCCTTAGCATTTCTCTATATAAATATATAGAAAAGGTTAGGGCATATTTGGTACTCTTCTTGAATCCAATTTTTAAAATAAAAAACAATTTTCAAATTTTAAGCCTTAAAACCTTATTTGGTATGACTATTTTAAAAAACTGAACTCAAGACTAACTAAAAAAATATAGTCTATTATCTAAAAACATAAAAAGTGAGTTTTTAAAGTTTTTAAA